>NC_064872.1:6402500-7027500 GCF_943734695.1 Anopheles maculipalpis
GCTGTAAAACAAATATTTATCTGACTGTTTTCTGTATACTTTATTTTGCTTTCGGATTTGTTTTTGTATGTATATTACGTTAATGTTCTTTTGTAATCGGTTGTTGCAGTTTTTTTGTTTGTTTGTTTGTTTCGTTTTCGGTGCACTCGGACCCATTACGATTTTTTGGGGTGTGATTGAATCGATTCAATGGCGAGACTGATGCGGAATAAATCGATACCACTTGACAGTGATTTATGGTGCTTGACAGTGAGATTCCTTAACGAGAATGTGCTCCATCTTATCCTATAAAATAGTTGAAGTAACGCAAATTTATGTAAATACGTTAATAAAATAGATCGAAACGCCTGAAAGTATGCAATTTCTTTTTAAGTAAAGTTTTTGACTAAACTGAGCGAAACGAGACAAGCATGCGCCATGGTTTTTGACAAAAATGTCGGAACTTTTTGTACCGATTACTTTTTTTTAAATCAGTTGCAGTAAAATGACTCTAAAGGCAAAGTTTGACTGACTATTGAACTACGTGGTATCGGCAAGTCAGTAAGCCGGCGTGACCTAAGAGGTCGTTAAGCCAAAAAGAAGAAAAAATACTGACAATTCGGGGAGCTTTTTCGAGGAAAGCTTCCATTGGTTGAACTCGAAGAAAATCTCAACTAATAAGCTTGCTCGACATTGGCGAGTCTTGCCAAGACTTCGTTTAGCAGTAGGATAGTAATGCCTTCAGTTCATAGACCTCAATCCACTAAACGATCGATTGTTTCTGCTAATAAAAATATATGTTCCTTCCCTCCTTATCATATAACAAACAGTTGGACAAATTTCCAACTTTTAGTAACCCTTTTTTCTCGAATTTTGCTATTGATTCATACATAAACGATATGATAAAATTTTAACGCAATGGTTCAATAAAGGCTCAAAATAAATTGTTTTTAAATTTCCAACTTTAGGCAGAAGAATCGGTAATTAAATCTCGGAAATTATGTCAATGCTTCTTACTTTTCTTTCCTGATTCTAGCCCCAAAAGCACTTGAAATTATTTATGCATTATTTATGCAAAAATATATTACATACATTCGTGAATTCGAACCCAGAAAATATCGTCAAAAGTAAGCTTTTACTATAAAACATACTTTAAAATCTTTCTTTTAAACATTTTTTCTTAAAACAGCTGAACAAGTGGCACCCCGACAGCCACGCCAAGTATGGCTCAACGCACACGTGCCCCATGCCGACTGGAAGCAAGCGCTCGGTGACGGTAGCCCCTGTCTTACCGCCAAAGGACACTTGGGCTTCTGTACCTCGTTCCGCAAATGTTACCCATACTTCAAGGTGCCCGATCTAAGCGTCTGGGAATCATGGGTACTCGGTAACTATGACACCTGCAGCTACTTCAACGAGCAAGGCCGCCAGGCGTTCGGTGTTTGCTGTACCAACCCGATCACACCGCTCCCGATCGATTCTAACCCGGTGATAGAAGCCGTCCCGGGTATTATGTTGCCCCCGCTAAGCTCTGGCACTGGTCAGAGTGAACCGAACAAACCACCCAACAAGAACAACAACTACCCAAGTTGGCCACCACCAATCCCAACTCATCCACCGGACCATACACCCGCCACTCATCCACCCTCGTTCGGTGGACTACCGCCACCGACGACAGAGGCCTCCGTTGGTCCAGTGTCGGAACCAACGCAACGACCTACGACAACGTGGCCAACTCGACCACGACCACCGCAGGCCCCCAACCAACCGACACCAGCTCCAGTACAACCGATCGGTGTTTGGCCACCACCCGTTCCTACCCATCCACCGCTGGAGATCTCCACCCTACCACCCTCATCGTCCGGAGTCGTCGGAGGTGATTCGTCCAACGTGGGTTGTGGTGTGAAAAATGGCAATCCGGTAAGTAGCGGCATTGGGAATGATGTAGATAATCGGCATTCGAAAAACTGTCATTCGACACGCGCTCCATCATCGAATGACGCAAACCGAGAAGAGGCTTAAGAGAATGGATTGGAAAATTATTTACCACCAACAAATAACTTTGTGGCTTTGTGGAGGCTTTGAATAACAAATCAACGATGCATCATCATTGGAGGGGGGGGGGGGGGGGGATTTTACAGTCTCATGATGAATGAGTGCAATTTTGTTTTGTAAAATATTTGCCTGGACTGGAGAAAAGCACTACCGAGGATAGATGTTTGAAGAAGATTTTTTTGTTTATCTTGCTCGTAAATTGATTCAATTTATTTATTAAATTTATTTCTGGAAAACGGTCACAGTGCATCCTGGTTTTGCGTTGTTCTTATTGCTTAATTTTCTTTGTTATCCTTTAGAATGCCATACAAATCTATAATCAAACTATTTTTCAAGAAGATTTCGATACTTGTTTGAATTACACTTTAAAAAAGCTAATTTAAATACAAAAAAAAAACAATTTCAAATTTCGGCTCAAATGTATGCAATCGTTTCTTTGAGTACAAGGATAAAATCAATTATGAAGTAGATTTTTCAATTCATTCTGAAATTGTTATAACTTTAACTAAATTAAAATAATTCTGCAAGCGCCCTCCAAAAATTTTTTGAGACCAAATCAAAAAAAGCCTTAATGAATCAATAAGCAATAATTAGGTTATTTATCTAGCTAACTTCATTTTGCTAAACAAAAATAAAGTATACAAGGAGTAGTGAAAACCATTTACTATCTTAAATGAATGCCTAAAAAACTCTCAAACAGAATATTGTATCCTTAATTTATGCAAGCGTTTGTTATGATTGCTTTAAATATTGTTTAATACCTTTTATTCTCTTATTATCGTTTAGGACACGGAACGAATCGTTGGTGGCCATAATGCTGATCCGAATGAGTGGCCCTGGATAGCAGCACTCTTCAACAACGGGCGACAGTTTTGTGGCGGATCACTGATCGATAGCATTCACATCCTAACGGCGGCCCATTGCGTTGCCCAGTAAGTAGAGTGTAAGTTATGTCGGCGTGAGGATTTCAATATAATCTTCGATTTTTGTCTATTTCCTGATTGAACTAACAGCATGAGCTCCTACGACGTGGCACGTCTGTCTGTGAAGCTCGGTGATCATAATATCCGATCGAACACGGAGGTACAGCACGTGGAACGACGCGTTAAGCGACTCGTCCGCCATCGCGGATTCGATTCGCGCACTTTGGTAAGTAGACGACTAAATGTTGGGATGAGTTTGCCATTGAATCGATTCATCTCTACAGTACAATGATGTAGCCGTCCTGACGATGGACCAACCGGTGCCGTTCACGAAACAAGTACGACCGATCTGTCTGCCGGGAGCAGACAACACGAGGGCTTACAATGGCCAAACGGCGACCGTTATCGGTTGGGGAAGCTTGAGAGAAAGTATGTTTTGAAGTTAATAGCCTCTTAACTGTAAGATACAGTAGCAAAATTTGGTTATAATTTAACAGATGGGCCACAACCAGCGATCCTTCAGGAAGTGAATTTACCGATATGGACGAACAACGAGTGTCGTATTAAGTACGGTCCTGCCGCACCCGGCGGCATCATCGACACGATGCTTTGCGCCGGCCAGGCAGCCAAGGATTCGTGCAGTGTAAGTGTTTCGATTAGTTTTTAAATAAATATTTTCATCAAGAGTTTAATCCATTGTGGTTCTTTCACAACAGGGTGATTCGGGTGGTCCACTGATGGTGAACGATGGCAGATGGACGCAGGTCGGTGTCGTTTCCTGGGGTATCGGTTGCGGAAAGGGACAGTATCCGGGTGTGTACACGCGCGTCACTGCTTTCCTGCCGTGGATAAAGAAAAACATCATGGACGCCTGAGAAAGCAGCCGCGAGGTCAAAAAAGACCGAACGAAATACAAAAAAAAAAAACACAAACGCAACATAATTGCCATTCATAGAAGTGCCTCCAGTTCCCTGAACGTTTTCCCCCAAGCCGGCTCTACTGGCACTTTAATTTACAGAATAAACAGTGACTGAACGAACGACCTTGGTGTGTGACATTAACTTTTCTTTTTTAAACATAAAATATGAGAAAATTATAAAGAAATTTCGGAACACTTGTACAGAACATCAACCGAGAAGCAAGCAGGTTTGTTATTAAATTTATTAGTTTAATTAGTCCATTTATTTGGATTCTTTCTTGTTTGACCTCTCCTGGGGTTGGATAATATTGGTTCACTGTTTTCTTTGCTGTATCGTCCCCGTTTTTAATGCTGCTGGTTTCCTATGTGTGTGTGTTTGGATGTGTGCGTGTATATTCGTAGTTTTATGTTTAAAGTGTTTTGTTTAGTTCCATTTTCTTCTTTAGTAAAAAGGAACGCTTTAATGTTGAATAATTACCATTTAAAATTTGTTCTTCGAGTGGAACTGTGCCATCGACTCTCACACACGTTCGACTGCCGAAGAAGGCATTGATATTCGTTTTAGACACCGTTTTTTAAGGTTTTTGTAACAAGTTATTAGTACTCAAGTTTGCGTGTACTGTTGTTCGCTGTGTTCGCTGCGTTGTTTAAATAAATGTTTTCCTCATCTATAATTTTCTCACTCACTGTTGTTTCCATTCATGTGTAAACAAAACAAAAGGTGAGTGTAGTTGTGTCCATTTGAGACCCACACGATTGGAAGAATGTTTAAATCAAACATAATAATCAAACGTTTCCAAAACGATCAAAGCTGAAATACCTTGAGACGAAGCAGAAAACCTTCGGATAATTCTAGGTGTTGCATAAAATAATGCTATAATAATTAATGTTTAGTTCACAGGCCTAATCCTCTCCGGTGACCGCGACAACCGCCAAATAAACAGACAAACAAAAACTCGGAATAAATAATTAAACATTGACGAACCGTATGCCGAGCTGATTACGAGAGCTTCGAGTACGATGGTGGTGAGAACTTTTTGCGCAGGAATTTTAGAATGTACAGCGGAAGACAGGAGACCAGGGTGATGACCAGTACTTTCCACAGGAAATCCCACGACCAGATAAACTCCCAGTCTGAAAGTGAAGGCACAAGTTATAGAAATAATTGATAAAAGTCGTTCAACAGGAGAAGACTTACCAAAGTATTCGTGCAGTACGGCAAGAGAAACGATGTAAAGCACTAAACTGAATAGTTCCGCTATAACCATCAGTCTGTAATTAGAGAGAATAAAACGTAATTAAATAATAACCTGAATTTTCTTACACTGTACACAGCAACCAAAATGGAGGTAAAATGACATTTGAATATTTAAAACTGCAGCTATAGTTAAACTGAAATGCAATAAGCAATACTTACTTGTGCCACGTACGAATGGTTAGCGCCACCATTATCAGCTCCGTTAGGATGAGGGCCGAAAAGCTGATCGCTACGATATGAATAAATTCGTCCTCAAACAGAATCAGCGCACCGTACATGATCACACCGCCTGTAAAAAGAGGGAACATCATTATTAATCAGTATAATCCATCAACAAAACGACAAAAATTCCACCTTACCTTGATAGATACTGATCAACACCCACATGAAGAACGTTTTGTAGCTCAAACTGCGACCTTTCGACAGCTCCTTATACAGCTCCGGATACGTTATCGCTATGTTCGCACTAATGTCCTGATCCAGCACAAGCGAAAACACCGGAAACATGGTGTAAAGTGTAGCGTACCCAACCATCAGAAAGCCCTGATAGAGTGCCACCGATGAAAGGTAGAAAACGGCCGAAAATACTGCTTGCATCGTCGATATGATCAGCCCACGATGGATGACAAACTGTGACAGGGCAGCTGAACGCTTGTACGACCGTCTTCCGTGCACAATCAGCAATCGTGCAATGTGAGAAAATTGTGGTATACTAAAATCTCCCGCCAGTGATGCTTGCTTTCCTTCGCGCCCTTCTATCCCAATGCCAGCGTCCGCCTGCTGTATCATGCTCACATCATTTCCACCATCACCAACGGCACACGTTCGCTTTTTCGAATACTTCTGAATAAGCGACACAACTTGCGCCTTTTGCGTTGGACTGCAACGACAGCAAACGACCGCCGGACAGGCCGTGGCAAGCTCCATAAACTCGGGTTGATAGTACTGCAGGCACACCTCAAGGCTTTCACCCGACACAACCAACGCACAGTCCTGTTTGCGCCGGAACTGATTCAGCTCCAGATGCGCGTCCGTGCGAGTTAGCACACTCTTCAGCACGTGTATGCTCTGGTTTCGTCCAACCAGATGCGAAGACTTCGCAATACACGTCGCCGTTTCGAGCTTATCCCCGGTAAGCATCCAAATCTTAATGCCAGCATTCCGCAACAGCTCAAGCGTTGGCCGTACGCGATCCTGCAGTCGATCTTCAACCCCAGTCAAACACAGCAACTCCATCTCACGTTCGAGACTCTCGATAACGGCCGCCACTTTCGTAACGCGATCCGTAACGCTTACTTTAGCGGCATTGTAACGCATCACGAAATCGTTGTAATGCTCCTCGGAAAGAACTTTCTTCGCTACGACAAGCGTTCGCAGACCTTCCCGTGCCATATTACCGCTCTCTTCCGCCAGCCAGTCGTTGTACTGTACAATGCCCGACATTACAACGTCGGCTCCCTTCAGATAGAACGTGATTTCGCCTCCATTAAGCTCACGCACTATAATTCCCATCCGTTTGTTTTCGCTCGTGAAGGGAAACGTTTGCAATATTTGGTACTTCATCAGCCCCGGTGCTCCGGCAGCGATGATTGAGTTCAGGGACGTCACACTGCCACCGCTCGACGGTGAGTTAAGATCAGTTTTCGAGTTAACCGAAAGGTTCGTCACGGTTGTGTTGATGGAAGCGTTCTCGTTCATGCTCGTTCCGCGACCATTTTCCCGTGTTGCGTCACGAATCTGGAGCGTCATGTGGTTCAGATCACGCTGCACAAGCGTTAGACCAACCGATTCCGTCCACTTTACCAGCGCAATCTCATCCGGACTGGATGCTTGGTAGGTTTTCTCCGTTGTAGTTTCCGGCTTTCCGGTGGAAGGTTCCCCGGCCTGACTTTCGACCGAAATCGAACGCGAAGGTGATTGGCGACGTTCCGTACCGGAAGTGGAAGAAAGAGAGCTACTTGCACCATTTCCACTGCTACTTTCGTAAACCGGTGTTACGTTGTGACAGAGAGCGAGCGCTTTTACCGATTCCCAGATACGCCATCCGTCCGGTTTTCGTAAACGTGGTTGATATTCGGAACCATGATCGTCTGGTGATGCATCGACCGGTGCGGAAAGTGTCCCGTACACGGATTGTATAGCGGCCGACACCATCGGAAACGTATCCCGTCCGTAAGCGGCCGTTCCGACGTGAATCTTTTTAAATATCATCTCGTTCTGTGTTAGGGTTCCAGTTTTATCCGTCAGCAGGTACGACATGCGTCCCAATTCCTCCGGAATCGTAGTAGAACGCACAACTGTTCCCTTGATTTCATCGTCATTTTGAATCTGCCACGAATAGAACGCTTTGCCCATGTCCAGATTGACGCGCAGACTGATCGGAATAATGTAGGAAAACAGCAGCACAAATCGGAACATGTACCGATACCATGGACCGTTAAAGCCTTTCAGGCACATCATAGCGAAGGATAGTCCGATAACGGCACAGAAGAGAACCTTGGTGAGATTGTTAATTTCCAGATCGAGCAGACCGACTTTTGAGCGGGGTTGAGAGTTGTTCATAACGCTGCGTGTTTCGCTGCCCGTGTAGATGACGATACCGACCGCCGTGCCGGATGCAACGACCGTGTTTGCCCAGAGAGTGTTTTCAACGTTTAGTCCCTCATCTTCTGTACCACCGAGCTAAAATATAAGGCAAAAATAGGATTAATTTTAATCAAAATAACGCATAACCATCAGTATCTCGGCAACTGAAAGTGGTAAATGAAGTGTATGCTAACCTTCGAGTAAGTACCGATAAACGTATGGATATCTCTTTGCGGTTTCTCTACGTAAAGCGAGGCATTCACCGTCAGTAAATCACCATGGGAGGCAAGCTTCTGCGTTGCCGGAACCGCAAGCCGCAACTTCCAATCCGTCTCACCATCCAGCATGTCCGTACGCACAAAAACGGCTCCACTTTTATCGCTCGTTCGCAACAGTATCAAATCGGCCGGTACACGCTCATCCTTCTCCACCATTATAATGTCCCCGACTTTCAGCTTGGATGAGGAAACGGATTCCGGTGGCTTATCCGCACTCACGAACCGTTTGTACTTCTGTGAGTTCACCTCCCGATCACGCTTGTGCCGTCGAAGATCATCAACCGCTTCGCGACAGATCGTTACTGCCAGCACGAAGCCAAGTGGGCCCCAGTAGGTGTACAGGTATCCGATACGAATTTCCGGTATGAACTGACTGACCGCCATGATGAGAAAGTACAGGTTGAGAAAGAACCGGAACTGCTCGAACAGCACGAGCGGTAGGAAGGTGAAGATGTTGTACTTCTGGTTCCGGATCTCGTTCGGTGGGAACTTTTCCGTTAGTGGCCGCCCGATATAGATCGTGCGGGGTTTCAGTTCCTTCGAAGCGCACCATTTTCGCCATGCCCAGCACCAGCAGCTACGGCGAGAGGGAGCGAGGGAGAGATAGAGAGAAAGGGAGTTTGTGTGTAATTGAAGTAAAAAATCGATAAACAATATAAAACGGGGCAGACATAATAGTCCTTGAATAATGCGCTTTGCTGTCCAATAAATGCATGCAGAGCATGTAGCGCAAGCAATATTAACTTTTGAATGCCAAATTAGATTATATAAAAAGGTTTTTGTGTTAGTGGAAATGATTTCACTTCCTTCTTTTTTCTGTGTGCGCCGCCTATTGTGCAACTTCGTTTGCTACACACAACACAACTTCTCTTCCGCCGGATTACATTACCACACGATGACTCATCGTGTGCTTCCCCCACATCTACTCGAGTGGATTCTTCTTCCGCTAATTTCACGCTGATAAGAATCACCCACGGGAATGTAGCATTGTTTTCATTTCCAAGCGAGACACTGGGCCACTGTGTGAGGGGAGGTTCCGCTATTCGAGGGACAAGGATTTTACCTGAACCAGCGTGTTTTCGGTGCTTTCTCGATGAGTGGTATCGTTTCCTTCGTGACCGGCGGAGATGGAATGTGGTGGTGGTGCGGTGGGGCGTCCTCCATCGCGTCACGGATTACCTGTAGCTCATGAATTTTGGTGGCCGTTTCTTATTACCCACGGTCGGTGTCGTAAGGCTGTGTAGTGGGTTCAGCAACGGAGAACCCGATTGTTTTGCACACGGTAAGGAGAATGGCAAACACGCACGATAATACTAACGAAACATTTACGTTTACGTGAGGCACAAGTATAGCAACAGTATTTTATGTTTTGTAGTGAGTTGAATTTTTGCGAAACGCAATCAGTGAAAGAAAACCCTCCTCTCTGCCGATGTGCTGATGGATGACGTTTCTTCTGCCTTCAAGAGCACCATCAACTGTCTCTTTTTGTTGACTGTTTTGCTTTTTCGTGGTGGAAGCATCCGAGATGGCACGCACACACTTGCGGCACCGTTTTGACAGTTTAAGAAAGAAACGGTGTTGTTTACAACAATGTTTTGATTTTGTTCTTTTTTCTTCCTTTTGCGTGACGCACCATCTGATGTAGTGTTTTTTTTTTTCGCAAAGAATGAAGTACGCAAAAAAAGTAATAAAAAAAACAATCTGGTGAAGAATTTGAACAACTTCCCTTACTTTCCCAACTCTTAACTTAACTTCCCAACAACTTGACCTTACTTTCCCCTCAACCCAGCTTCTTATCATAACCACTAACTCACCAGCACAGCTTCTTCAGGAAGGAACCCAGCTTGAACGATTCTTGGCGACGATTGCGAAACGAACGGCCGTTTAGTCGATTGGCACGCGTTGCGGCTGGTTCAATGAGCAGCTCTGTTTCGGAATCACTAATCTCGAAATCGCGCAGTTCAACATTCATCCTACGGGGTGGGACGGTGATGAACACGGTGCGCAATTTGCGAGCCCTTTTCTGCCCTCACTCGGTGCTTTACTGCAATCACACTGTTCCTTTTCTTACACTAGCACTCTAATGGCATTTCTTCACAATGAGAAAGCCCCAAAAAGGGGCATAAAATTACACACAGAATACCCAAACGCGCCCGGTCACTTTAGCAGCTGTCGATTGAAATGCTTCCGTTCCGCCAGCAGCCAGTTCGGTCACATTTTCCGATAGGAAACGTTTTTTTCTGATTTGTTTTATTGCAGCTGATTAACGCTGCTGTTCAAAGTCTTTCAGGAAATCGGTGCTCTCCGAAACGCACGAGAAAAGGTTCTTATCGCACATACTTATCGCAATAAACATTAAAATACTTAAGCGCCGTACACACACAGCAAGGCTCGTAGCGTTTGACAGTTGAAAATCGATTGCAATGTAGCAGCGATTACACGCGACTGTTTATTTTGGATGCATACCGTAAATAGAGCGCTAAAAGCATTCAATTGGGGTATTTCTGTTAAAAAAGGTCATAATTTCTAATGCTGAATACAATTGAAATTATGCTCTGGCTGCCATCCTTTAATCCCCTATTTGTTTTAGTTTTAAAATAAAAATTATTTTCCCTTTAACTTCAGCACATAGCTGGTGTTTCTGCTATGGTTTGTTGGTGATTTGACAGCATTACACAGCCACCCCTCGAAGGAAAAAGCACAGCAAAACGTTCCTCACCCACACGGAGGGTGTTTGTTGTAGAACATTTCCTTTGAAGAAATGTCGTTTTCTTGGAGCAAAACCGAACAATAAATGGACGCTTCGCGTGCGTCTAAAACAGAAACTAAAAACCCCGTGTACATATCATTGCAGTAGAATAGTGGCATTCCAGAGTGAGTGCGTGTTATTAGTGTGCTAGCACTCCCGGCCGGAAGTGAGGCCAGGTCAGGAAAAATGGGAAAACAGCTCAGGATCTGCAGGGATGGTGGCTTTTTAGTGTGAAAATTTCGTGTCGCATTTCTGTGTTGTGTGCGTGTGTCGAGCAGTGTAAGTGGGTGTTTATTTATGTTCACCAGACATAGTAAACAGTTACCAGGAACTTTGATAAGAACTAATTCCAAACAAGTATATTGTTACTACTGCGGGTGTTACTGCTAAACTTATCACAATACTATCCTCCCTCCGAAGATGGGTCGAAGAAATGTGCTCTGCATAGGAATGTGTGTTGGCCGAAGCTGCTAAATGCGTCCCCTGTTCATCCCACCGACTGCCGAAGATGCTGCTGCTTGTTGTAATGTAAATGCATCATTTATGCATTTTAGAAAGCACAAGTTGTTAAGCAACGCATCAACATGATGTCTGTGTTGCGCAGTATGCTGGCCAAGAGACACTGAAAAACGAGCAAACCTTTGATAGAAATTAGTTGTTTGTGTAAACAACAACAGCACAAAAACACTATCCGGGGAAGCAAGCTTCCCATGCAAAGTCGAACCGGATGCTGGCAGCGGCTGGGTGTCTCGTAATTAGTCACGACGACAATACCATCCGATGGAGATGAACCAATTATTGTCGCCACAAACCACCTGCACACACGGAGATAGAACCAGAGCAACATCAGCGTATGAACGGCAGCAACAGTCTAAGCAGGCGGTGGAATGCAACCATACAGAACAGATCATACGAGCAGATGGCGGAACAGCGATGGCACAGTACCGGATGAAGAGCAAACTGCATACCACAGTGTTATGGTTGGTATTGCTGCAGCTGCTGCCGCTCCCATACGTGCAGGTTGGCTTAACGTTGGCCAAAACGCAAACAAGACAATCGTGCGATAAAACGCGACGCATCTTCACTCAATCGTACGGTGAAATCAGCGACGGACCGGCCGGTTCTAATTACACACAGGTAGGTGTATTAACCTTCGTTTTAATGACCAAAAATACGCTTTTACTTCTATAACCAGCTACCCGGGTATGTAATACATTTTATAGGGGTGTGAATTGAAAATTGAATTCAAAATATATTTCATAAAAATACAAAAAAAAAACAAGTGTTTTGCTATATGATAGAAAAACTATTTTTCTATACATTCTAAAAGGTTCAAGGTTATTGCAAAATAAAAATGCAAAACATACCCGAGTAGGTAGGTGGTCATTGGAATAAATGTCAATGGATAAATTAAATCTCACTCAATTTCTGTACTAACTAGCATTGCGTGTTCATGAATTCTTTTTTCCTCCTATTTCCCAGGATTCTCACTGCGAGTGGCTGATAAGGGCGCATAATGATAGTCAATTTATAACGCTCAAATTTCGCAGCATGGGCACCGAGTGCTCGTACGATTACATCTTCATCTACGATGGTGACTCGTTCCGGTCACCACTGTTGGGTAGCTTTAGTGGCAATACGGAACCACAGCACGTGATCGCTAGCTCTGGTAGTGTAAGTAGTTGCTACTCGCGTGTCTGTCAATTTGTGTATAATAACGCTCTTTTGTTCTCTTGCACTTCCTCACAGATGCTCATTTTGCTATACAGCGACACTAATTACGTGCTGGAAGGCTTTCGGGCAGAGTTTTCTGTTACGAACTGTCCCAACAACTGCACCGGGAATGGACGATGCGTTGAGCATGCGTGTGCTTGTGATCGTGGATGGATCGGATACGATTGTAGCTTGGATGCGTGCCCGCGCCGGTGTGGAGAGGCCGAAGGTCGGGGGACGTGTGCGAGTGATCGCTGTGAATGCTCAAAAGTAGGTTGGAGTTTAGTACTGCCATGTTTTGGAACCAAAAACAAGCGTCTGCATGTCTAAAAAGAAAAAGCGGATCCAGTTGAATAAGAAAAATTCCGCCATTTTGTGTAATCTAATTTACCATAATTATTTTATTAGATTGGACGCTTTTTCTATGTCAGTACAGTAGACGCTTGTTTTAAGATCAAGAAATTTAACAATACTTTTTAATTCACCCTCTCTCGCTTTCTACTCTACAGGACTACGTGGGCCAAGCGTGTGGTCTTCACCGCTCAACTCCCACTCCGAGGGAGTGGCACTGGATATCCAACTCTAAAAATGGATTACCACCAAGGGCCGCCCATACAGCCGTCTACTACGAACCATCCGACGCTCTGTACGTGTTCGGTGGATACAATCTGAACGAAGTGTTTGACAGTTTGTACGTATTCCGATTCGAGGGAAACCACTGGGAGGATGAGTGGGGCATCCGGGTCGATCAGAACCACACCGAACCATCTTCCGAGGAGGAAAAGTTTTTCCGCCGGACACAGTTTCTCGAGGAAGAGTCGGAACGTTTGTCACGAGCCGAGCCAAATTTCCTGAGCAATGTCATATACACGCT
This sequence comes from Anopheles maculipalpis, assembly GCF_943734695.1. NCBI lineage: Eukaryota > Metazoa > Arthropoda > Insecta > Diptera > Culicidae > Anopheles > Anopheles maculipalpis. Next base: position 6,415,835 of record NC_064872.1, read on the forward strand.
TGCGGACAATCGAACCGGTAGCATCGGGTACGGTGAAGGACTTTCGAACGGAACACGCCCAGCTGGACGGTATGGACATGCTGCTGCTGCCGTTGGCGATGGGTTTGTTATTTTCGGTGGAAAGTTAGGAATCAATGGCGACCTGGCGAATGATCTCTGGCTGTATAATGTGTCGCACAATGGTGGGACTTGGTTCGAGCGTGCTACGGATTCAGCTGTTCGACCACCAGCTCTAACGCGGCATACTTTAACGCCTGCCGGGGAGTATCTTTACGTGTTCGGTGGTGCAATGGAAGATGGAGAGTTCTCATCGAAACTGTTCCGGATACGACTCGTGCCGGATGCACCGGAAGCGGATCAATGGGAAGAAGTAGTCCCACGGGGTGGAAAATCGCTAGATGTGCGTATGGTCGCACACACAACTTCGTACCAGCGCGCAACGAACTCTCTCATCGTGTACGGTGGATTGTTAGCGAATGTGGCCCGTTTTTCACGTCTATCAGAGAGGATGTTCGCATTTCAACTTGATCACAAGCATTGGGCAGAGCTGCAGTATCCCCGGACCGCCCTGCACGATGGATATGCGCCACGGGAACGTGCTTTCCACACGACCAATATTATTGGCAATTATCTGATCGTTTTTGGTGGTTATTCGCACAAACACAATAAGGAGGAAATATGTTACGATAATCAGATGTATCTGTACCATCTCGGATGTCACAGTTGGGTTAATCCGGAAGTGCTTGGACCTGGGACGGGTAGTAAATACCGCTATCCGAAGAAGCAGGGCGTATTTGCTCATGCGGCTGCTGTGCGGAAAGGAAACACACTGCTCGTTGTTGGTGGTTACCATGGCAATGTGAATGGCGATTTGCTGGCCTACTCGCTGCCGCTTATGCTGGTGGTGCACGATGATGTGATGTATGCACCGGAAGCGGCCTGTCCTCGGCATACGTCGTTTAACGAGTGTTTGGCCGATTTGGAGTGTGGTTGGTGTTCGGCGGATAGTGTGTGCTATGGAAGAACGATCGGTGCGAACTGTACTACGAATCTGCAGACAACACGCTGTAAGGGAATTTGTTCCGTGTTGGGTGACTGTCATTCGTGCCTTGTTCACGGAACATCAACGCTAGACGAAGAAGATGGAGAAGTAACCCGCAAAGGAGGCAAACTGCAACACATGCAATCTATAGCGCACAAGCTAGGTCTCGATCGTTGTACTTGGTGCGTGCAGAATGCTCGCTGTCATCACAAGGACGACAACTATGGCGTATGTGGCGAGGACACACCATCCCAAAAGCCTGGATGGTGGGGTTCTAAAGGCACGGAAGTTACGAAACCGAGCGAATGCACGGCACAAGATAAACGGCCCGGACTAACCTTCCTGAAGTATCTTTATCCGATGAACATTTCCATGCCGGATGCGGTGATGATCGTGAACGCTACAATGGCGGACTTTACATCACCACCAACAAACACCCCAACGGAACAGCAGCTCGGTGGACAGGTTGTGGCCCGGTTGCTTGGTTTTATACGCTTCCCACAAATTACGGATCATTCGATTGCACTACTAAAACCGTGCGTTAGCCATGCCGATGGGGTTCTTCGTACAGTGCGTGTATCGACTGCGGTACAGCGGAAAAGTGATGCGAGTTGGTCGAGCTCTCCCCTAACTACGCTCGACATGGACACGCTGGTGACGACAAACATAACTGCGAACGATAGTGTTTGCGAGATCGTAAAGTGGAACGATCGGGCAAATATTTTAGTGGACTTCCAGGCACAAAGAAACAATCGTATCGGCGGATATTTCGGTGGATCCGGTGGGCATCATCATCATCATCATCACGGACATTATGCGGATTTAAGTAAAATGAGTCTACAACACTTTTACGGTAGTGTACTGCAAGCGTTCACATTCGAATTTCTCGAACCCTACTCGAACGGTACGGATTGTGGTTCGTACGGTAACTGTCTCGAATGCTTGTCGGATTCGGCGTGCGGTTGGTGTGAACTTACAAATGGTTGTTTATCACGCCGAGCAAACGAACCGGAAGCTTGTCGCCGGGGGACGAACTGGCGCTATCTAACCATCCAACCGGCACACTGCTCGAATTGCTCAAACTTTGTATCCTGCGAGCAGTGTATCGGCCATTCGGTGAACCAGTGCGAATGGTGGACGGAAGATGCAACGTGCGCGAGAAGAGGACGTTCGGATATTGCTGTAAGAACACTCGATCGCTGCCCGATTCCATGCTACCAGCGAACGGATTGTTCCGCGTGCTTGAATGACCGTGGTCGGTGTGTTTGGTGTGAAGCCACCAGCCAGTGTTTTTCCTTCTCGGTGTACACGAGCGAGTATCAGTTCGGGATGTGCCGGGAGTGGCTTGATCAAACGCTTCCAATTACCGTTCCGCCGGTGATCGAGCAGGATGGAACGGGTGTTCCGATGGTGCAGCAGTGTAAATCGTGTGCAAGTCATCAGAATTGTTCGTTTTGTCTACGATCACTCAGTTGTGGTTGGTGTTACGATACGGACAATCCAATTAATGGAGTTTGTATGCAAGGTGACTTCAACCGATCAACGCAAGGACTGTGCGGCAGTGGACAAATGCTTCTGCTGGGATCATCGAACACGACGGATGAACCGGTACGAACGAGCTGGGCCTACGCGCAGTGTCCGGATGTGGATGAGTGTGAGCTGCGACTGCACGACTGTCACGAACAGGCCGAATGTAGCAATACACACGGCTCGTATAGCTGCAAATGTCGCAAGGGTTTCGTCGGCGATGGTATCCGCAACTGTCAGCAAACGTGTTACGAGCCGTGCATACATGGACGCTGCTCTGGGGCTCCTGACTTCCAATGTCTTTGTCATCTGGGATGGACTGGAATCGGTTGCAGTGTAAACTGTGCATGCAATAACCATTCTACGTGTCTGCAGGGTGTTGGCAAATGTGATCGGTGTCTTAACTGGACAGAGGGTGAGTTTTGTGAGCGTTGCAGTCCGGGAAGTTTCGGTAATGCGACGACCGATGCTGGCTGTCAGCGGTGCAATTGTAATGGACATGGAAATGTCGCTCTCGGGATCTGTGATGCGAAGACAGGGGAGTGCTACTGTCAGGATTACACTGAGGGATTAAGGTGTGAGGTTTGCAATCGGAACTTTTACGGAGATCCAAAAGATGGTGGTCAGTGCTATCATCAGTGTGCTTCGCGCGGTGTATTGACGCAGGTTGGTACGCAAGGACTCGGTTCGTTTCAATCGTATCGATCAAGCTGGAGTGGACAGGAAACACGTGAATGTTTGTGGATCGTGAGTCCGCAGGGACGTGGAGAAAGTGGGGGTGCTGTTGGGACTGTATCAACGGAATTGCGGAACGCGATCATACAGATCGAGATCGAACCGGAGCGAATGAATGTAACCTGTGGAGAAAATGCGGTCTATGTGTATGATGGACTTCCCGATCTTACTGGTGTTGCACAACAGAAGCAACTGATCGCGGTATTTTGCAGCGAAGAACGTGGTTCTTGGATTGCGGAAGCACGCTCAGGACATTTAACTGTACACTTCAAGAAAGGACCATCTCCTGAACAAGGATTCAATGCGATCTACTCCGTGCTGAGTTGTGCTGCGGCTAGCTGCCAACGACCGTACCTCTGTTCCGATGATGGACGTTGCTTGTGTCCGAAAGGTTTTACGGGACCTCGGTGTATGATGCGAATCTGTCCATCGGATTGCAATGAGGAAAGTAAGCGTGGCACCTGTGACAATGCTTACGGACGGTGTATCTGTGCAGCCGGTTACGGTGGAGACGATTGTTCGCTGATGGTGAAACCTTCCAGTGTGGTGTTTACGGAGCTGTTCAATTCGTATCTGGTGTCGGAAAGTTTCGAACATCTGCGGAAAACGCTACCCCGGTTTGGCCATTCGCTGGTGGCTGATCGTCGAGGATCGCTGTGGATGTTTGGTGGTTACTCGCTGTCGCATGGACCGCTGAACGATATACGACAATTTGACACGAAGAACAACACATGGATGCAGGTAAGGACGGGGCGGATCATGCGCTTAATTTTAAAATCAATGCCTCAGGCTTGTGTCACAGCTCCATCCGATATCTGATATCGGAAGGTTTTGCCATCTGTAAAATCCCGTACAAAATTTTGATATGAGTTCCTCTTATCTTAGGTAACCGTTGACTCCAGCCCGGAGGATCGTATGCCGCAAGGACGGTACTACCATGCAGCAGAAATCATTGGCAGTCGACAGGCGATCTACGTATACGGCGGGCTCTCACGCAACGGAACACTGGACGATCTGTGGCAGTTTGGCCTACAGACTCAGCGCTGGAGCTTGGTAGTGCCACAAAACGATACACGTCCACCAGCACTTGCCGGACACACGCTAACAGCTGTTGGGCGTGAAGAATTATTGCTTCTGATAGGAGGCTACTCCATTGACCGAGGACTGCAAGGGCTAGTTTGGTTGTTTAATCTTGCCACAACTAGCTGGTCGGTGGTTACGACACACGGATCATCGCCGGGTGGAATTTACGGTCACACGGCAGTATACCATTTACCAAGCTCGGCCGTGTACGTATACGGTGGAGTACGCAAGATGCAGGATGGTAGCAAATCCGTTGTATCAAAACGTTTGTACGCCTTCAGCATTCCTACGCGCCGTTGGACGGAACTGCCATCTTTCAACTTCCAAGATGTAGCTGAGTATGTGCCACCGGGACGCTACCTTCATTCGGCAGTTGCAACCGAACACTATATGCTGGTGTTTGGTGGACGAGCCGCTAGGAACGGTACGGTGTCGCTGGCCCGCGAAGAAGTAATGGTTGCGTATGTTTACCGGTGCAATCAGTGGATCCGTTTGGCGAAGGATGCGGAAAAGGTTGGTGGAAGCTACGGAATTACGTACGCCCAAGCGATGGCACAGGATCCGGAAGGTGGTTCAATCTACGTGGTAGCCGGCTGGGATGGTAGCAATCATTGTCGGGTAATGCGTATCGATCTACCGATGGATATATGTGATCTGTGGAGTGGTTCGAAGTACAATTGCAGGCAGTACTCCGGGTGTAGCTTCTGCTCGGTGAAAGGCATCCCAGGCGAAATGACTTCACACTGCTTCTCGGCTGGTGGATCGTACCATGCCTGTGAAGGGTATAATGGAACGATCTCCTTCAATAGTGGAGCTTCGTGTGATGAAAAGTGGATCAGTGTGAGAGATTGTACTTCGTTTGACACCTGTTCGGCGTGTTTGGCGAGCTATCCATGGCACGGTGAGACCGAATCGCCGTGCAAATGGTGCCCGGATTGTCATCCAGTTTTTAGCTGCGTCGGACGATCGGCAGACTGTGGTACGCACAGTGGATGTTCCGCTAATCAGACGGCATTAACCGCGCAGGACGAATGTCCTGGGTTGCCGGGAAAAGGATGTGTGGCGGATGATTGTGAAAGTTGCGAAGCTTTGGCGGGATGTCGTTGGGAGGTGGAACCAGGCGGAGCAAGGTATCGCTGTCGGGAAGTGGCTGCAGTGGATGAAGTTGAGACGAAGAATGAAACTCGAGTGGCTTCGAGCTGTCCATTGCCTTGCAGTGCGTTCAAGAATTGTAGTTCGTGTGTGAGACATGCCAGTCAATCATCAGAGTGTCTGTGGTCAACGCAGCTGAACGAGTGCATTGCACCGATGTTCCAACCGTTGTACTGTTCGGGTGGGATCTGTGGCTTGGTGGTGCGTCCGAACGATCCTCAACACTGTCCGGAACCGTGCGCTAGCTTTACGCAATGTTCCAGCTGTCTGCGCCACGCATACTGCGGATGGTGCTCCAAGAACGGTACGGATGGTGATGGTGTTTGTACGGAAGGTTCTGTCGATGGTCCGGCAAATCATCCAGCAGGATCGACCTGTGCCGCAATCTACCAAACGCGCAGCAAAACACCTGCCAATGCGACGGAACCATTCGGGTGGAATTACTTCAAGTGTCCTCCTGAGAATGAGTGTGCGAACGGGCATCACAACTGCAACGCGAAGTCGCAACGCTGTGTTGATCATCTCCATGGATACGAGTGTGTTTGTGCTCCGGGATACAACTCGTCGAGCCTTGGTGGAGGTGGCACCTGTGTGCCTGTTTGTAGTCAAGGCTGTGTACGTGGACTGTGTACCGAGCCGGATGTGTGCAGATGCGACTTTGGTTATGTCGGTGCGAACTGTAGTATCCAGTGTCAGTGCAACGGTCACTCGAACTGTTCCGGAGCGGATCAGCTCGATCAGTGTGGCCACTGTCACAACAACACGATGGGTCCACAGTGTGACAAATGTTTACCGTTTTACGTTGGTGATCCACGGAACGGTGGATCGTGCGTACCTTGCCTGCAGTACTGTAACGGACAGACGGATCTCTGTATCGCACGGGATGAGGAAGCGATGTTGCGGAATATGTCCCGGCAGAATTTGAAACGGATGGTAACGGAAGGTCCAATGGCAGATGCGATCTGTCTCGGGTGTGGGAACTACACGGATGGTGAACAGTGTGAGACTTGCGTACCAGGCTATTTCCGAAAATCGGCCACACCTGGGAAGGCATGTTCGCCGTGCGAGTGTAACGGGCATGGTGATATGTGTGATCCGATGACGGGCGAGAAGTGTAACTGTGGCAATAATACCGAGAGTGATAATACCTGCTCATCGAAGGGCAAAAACCATGCGTTCAACTGTTGGTCGTTGCAGTGCACAAAGTGCCGTGACTCTTACTCCGGCCATCCAAATAATGGACATCAGTGTTACAAGCACATTACGGTGGAGTCACGCATGTGCTTTGACGCAAAAACGATTGGTAAGTAAGAGAGTTGAAGTTTTGATTAAGTTTTAGGTAACATTAGTTAATTCGGTAAAGTTATCCTTTGCTATACCCGTGAGTCAATCTTCGGGTCAGACAGGTTGGTGAAAGTGTGTTGTTTGGGGTGCCTTTAGTGTATGGCACCGAAAACTTGACGTTGATTCATTCGACAATGGATCAATTCTCAATCAAAAGGTTAACTTGAAAAATAACTTGAAAGCAATTCCTTTAAAATTGTGCCATGGATAAAAATTTCAGCTTGTCGAAGATGATGATCGGAAGCATACTTCTAAGTTGGTCAAGGAAAGGTTGGGGCACAACGTCAAAATAACGCTTACACATCCACCCCAGTCTCCAGAGCACAATTCCATTTGTGGGATCCTTTTGAGCGAGAGATTCGAGCACCCCCGATCCCGAATAAAAACTATCTTAAATGGTTTCTCATGCAAGAACGGGAGAAAATGTCCTCTGAAATAACTTTATAATGGACTTTCCCGATGTAAAGGCGTTTACAGATGCAGATTTTGTATGCCCGTCTTTGCTATAGGGACAATTTTTGTTATACAGTGCACGTAAATTTTTCGTCCATTTCTTTTTATTTGCAGACGAATGTAAAATCAAACCACAGCCCCTGAAACCCGGCCAGACGGTGTTCTTCGTCATCCAGCCGCGCTACATGAACGTCGACATCCGCTTCATCGTGGACGTAACGCAGGGCGAGCTCGATTTCTACATGAGCCCCACGGACGAGTCGTTTATCGTGCAGACGAACGCCACCACAGGCCACCACGATATCCTGCTCGATAACCGTTATGTTTGGTTCCAGAAACAATCCAAAGTGTTCCGCTGGAAGACTGCTTCCTCCATACCTCCCCATGAAGAACTGCATCCATTAAACATTCAAGCATACGAGACGTACCCAAGCCTCGGACGTACCCAGATAACTGGGGAGAAAAATTCTCCCGTCTGTGGCGGTCTTCTGAACGATGATTTCTACGTAAACGATCGTACGGCGAGCGATCTCATAACGTACGTAACGCTGCGTCAATGCAAATCTCTGCTGCGTGTGTTCGGTCTGAAAAATCGGCTGGTCGTCACGCTGCCCCACACGGTGCACGCCCTCGGACAGACGAAGTTCTACATCGCATTGCGCGCCCGGCCCGGATCGACGGCCAGCTACGGGTTGGTGTTTTTCCGCCAGGATCAACTCCACATCCATCTGTTTGTATTTTTCTCCGTCTTTTTCTCGTGCTTTTTCCTGTTTCTTGCAATCTGTGTACTGGCGTGGAAAGCGAAACAGGCAGCCGATATGCGAAGGGCTCGCCGGCGCCATGTCGTCGAGATGCTGCACATGGCAAAGCGTCCCTTCGGTCGGGTGAATCTTTCACTCGAAAGCCCATCGGTGGAAGCGGTAACCATTACACCGGCACCGCACAGAAAACGTGGCCGTACTTCGAAACATTCCACCAGTGGTTCCAGTGGTGGTAGTGGTGCGATCAACGCACAACACGCTCATCATCATCATCACCATCATCATCATCATCATCATCAGCAACAGCAGCAGCATCAGTCACACCATCATAATCATCATCATCAACCGGATATAGGTCCCATAGCGTTAGAACCAACGGCGGATAATTATGCCGCTGTTGGTACAGTGTTCGTACGGTTACCCGGCAAGCAAAAGTCACAGATAACGCTTGCGCTTGCCTCGGCACTGATCGTTAATGGGCGATCGACCGGTGGCAGCTATCCGTCCCATTCGCGTGCGGCTGGCAGTGGTGGACATCATCGACGGCGTAGTTCACCCGGTGGTGGAAGCGTTTGTCATGCTTCACCACGACAGCATCCGCTACATTATTACAATCAACAGCAGCAGCAGCAACAACAACAACAACAACAACAACAACAACAACAGCAGGCTCAACAACATCATCCAGAACCTGCCGATGTGGTTGGACCGCTAGCAGAACGGCAACCATTTATCGAGGTGCACCATCATGAACAGGTTCCGCTGCAGCCGCTTGCACCGAACCGCGAGCGGCAGTAAATGAAAAAAAAAAAACGGATCTGAAAATCAAACTCTCGAAAATGCAGAGACCGTTTTTATTTTGGTACATCGTTTAGCTAATTCCTTGTTTTGTTAATCTTTTCGTTACTTGTCGCAAATCGTAAGTAACACAAGTGATCTGTCCGAGCGTGGCATTTTTTTTACAGGGAAATACAAATGAAATGGGTGCGGCGAGTCAACTTTAGAGAATAGCGGCGGCCAAATCCTCAACCATTGATACAGAAACACTCACATACATTAGCAAATCAACGGAAATAGTAATGTAAGTGCGTGCAATTGATATGGAAAATAAAATTTGACAATCCGTTCAATTTTTTCCTATATCAATTGCACGGGATCTCATAACTTTTCTTAAAGATTCTTTATCTATTTCTGCTGATTCGCTAATGTATTCGGTAGTGATGAGAATTTAGTACCGAACCTATTGTATTGGGTGTTTCTATATCATTGGTCGAGGAGTTCATATTCGCTTGCGCTATTCTATAAAACTGTCTTGCCGTATCCTATCATTGGCTTTTCCCTGTTTCGTTCCAGAAGTATTTATGCAGATGATGTGGAAGGGTTTTGTGTTAACTGATATCTAAACTTAGTACAATTTCAAGGTTTGTGTTGTGTTTGTGGGGGTAAAGAGAATATAGAAACAGACGAGATTCTCTGATTGATCTGTTCAGAGTTTTCTGTAGCAGGAAGAAACGAAACGATATTTCGTTTTGCTAGTTTGTAAAGCGCTGGATGCAATGATGCTTTTTTATGTTTTTCATATATACACGGAGAGGTTTTGCAGGTTAAATGTAGATCCAGTCAATCTGTTGCACACAAATTATGTTTTTCGATAGCAGCTTTGTCAGTTTCGCGCCATTTCCTCTGACCATGTGATGAATTAAACGTTTGTCCAATTAAAAAAGCTGATTGTTTAATTAATGTGAACTTGTTTGTGTGTGCACGGTGGACGATTGTTTTGTTTTTATCCTGACAGTAAATCTCAATAGAATAATGGAATCGTTTTTTTTTCTTTTTGTAATCTTAGCCAATCTATTGCACAACTCGCTTGCCGCTTTTAGGGTTGAATTGCAAGCGTGTGATTAAACTAATGGTGTAAGTAAGAGGTTTTACTTTTATGTTTCTAATTTAAATCTATTTACAACATTGATCAATACAGTAAATTAGCTCTTGTGGAAAATTTTTGTACATTAGCTTGTTGAGGTGCGATCTATATATCTTTGGGTGTATGTGTGTGTGTGTGTGTGTGTGTGTATGATTGATCTCGTCGAAAAACAAAACAAAAATTAGCTATCTTAATATGGAGGATAAGCCTTCTGTTGCGATGGGGACATGTTCGAAAAAGACATCAAACGTGTACGTCCTTAAGCAAGCCATTGCGAATGATTTTCACCTTTATTAGCTGTGCAAATGTGTTGAGTGAGAATGCGCGTGTGCAATAGAGATTACTTAAAACAGCTTTGTTAGCTTTAGGATGATCAGTTTAGTAGCAAGTAGTAGCAAAGAAAACATATGATTGATTATACTCGATTAAGCGCAACTACTACTTTACTAAGCCACCAGTAACCAAAACGTGATACCGAATGTTTACCAGAAGAAGCGGTTCGAGATCTACCCGTTCGCACCGTGGACAGTACTGTCGGGTGGAACGCATCATGGATCTCGAAGCACAGCACTCGCATATACGTATTGTTAAAAACAAGCAAATATTTTCACTGCACATGGCGCCCCCTTTGGCCAACCGGGCAGTTACACACAGTTTGTTCTGCTTACAAGCCTAACGCATTAGCGCTACTTACCGAACGATCGTTTAGTGACTTATTTTAAGGTGTTTCTTTTTTTCCTTTTTACGGTTTTATTTGCCCCTTCAAGAGCGGCTTGTTTTACCATACAGGGCACGGGCAGCTAATGCTTAGCTAATGAGAGAGAAAGAGAGAGGGAGCCTGCCAATGAGTGTCTCTGGCCAGTCCAGTGAACCGTGTACACGAACCCGCAATACGATTCGCAAACCACAGCGAGTCCCAGCAAAAGTATACATGCAGCAGTAGAATGAATTTATAAAATAAAATAAAACAAAACAAAAGAGGAAAAAATACCCCCACAATGTGGTAAAAACCATTAGCGAACAAATGATGTAGATAATTATGAAGTAAGCTGAGACAGTAAATGCATAATAAGTAAGCCAAACAAAACCAAAACCGAAACACACAATCGCAAACAGGAAAAAATGGAGAAGGAAAATCACCTTTTCACGCCCTTTTTTGAAGATCTGGTGAAAAGGATCCGAACAGCGTCCGTTTCTCGAAGCATAAATTCCTGTATGCTGGTTAAAATTAGTTTTTGTATAATGACCGACCGGTGCAGGAAGGCTGGTCGGCTAATCAGTAACGGAACGGATAGCAAATCGAAGGTGAAATTGTGTAGTCTCAATAAAGTGAACATACCATGAACTTTTCGACTGCAGTGCCTGATATCCGAAATCTAGTCATCCACTGTTGTCAAATGTAATGTGACGTTAAATTCGCTTTCCATCTAGTAGTCACGTTACGTCGTCTAGACCAACCAGTTCAAGACAGTTTCGTAAATCAGACGGTTTTTAGGGAGACACATTTGGCAAGTTCTGCTACGAAAGCATTCTAAATTCTCTCATTGAATCAAGGCGAAAAATATGGCGATGAGTACGCATCCCTCAACTACCTCGTTTGCTCCGCAACATGCTGCCGATATGCTGGCCACCATTATCTCCCAGCTGCCAACCGTTCCCAGTGGTGAGCTAGAGGATAGTCCACTTCCAACGGATGACAAGGAAACGGTGGCCCGATCTGCATCGACCGCCGCTATTCAGCAATCGAAACGGTTGGCCAAGTTGAAACAGAAACTTGACCGACAGAACAACTTTATGGTGGAGTTGAAACGGAAGATCCGTGAGAAGGAAGGGATGAAACCGAAGGCAGACTGTGATCGGGAGGAGTTGGCGTTTCTGAAGAATCGTTTAAAGAAGGAAGCCGAACTACAACACAAACTGCTTGCGGATGTCATTGCCGAGATGCGACAGGAGGGTAACCAGTGGCAATCGATAGTACTCTGTCCGGACAAGCTCGATGAGTACTGTGCTAATCCTTGGACGATAGGAGCAGTGACGGTGAATGAAGATAAGCGCTTCTCGATCGATTCTACCCTATCGGCACTCAGCTCAGACGAACAATTTGGAGAAACGGGTGCCTGTCCGGACGCGGAAATAGCCAAACGTTTCGAGAAGGAACTGATGAACCGTGATCGTGTTATTGAGATTCTCCAGAGCCGGCTCGATCGGCTCTCGGCTGATGTGCACAAAGTGTGCAAAGACAATGACACAATCTTGGACCGAAATCCGAAACCAATCGCTCCAATAACGCCACGATTCTGCGAAACGGATATGATGCATCGGTTGGAGTTTTATCGTACCAACACGGAAACGCTCGGGAAAAACCTCGAAGAGATGGAAAAAGCGTTACACACCATCCAGAACGAGTTAGGTCCGATGAGCGAAACGGAGTGCCCATTGAAGGCGTCATGTTCGAAGCCTGTGCCTTCCGTGTGTAAGAGATCGGTTTCCTGTCAGCAAACTTCCGAAGGAGACGAGAGACCAACGGTTTGCGTGCTGGGTGCTACATCTTCACGACGCGAAACGGAGCCTTTAGTGTGTGGAAAGGATGCAGCAGCACAGAAGCAGTACGCAATGTTACTGACCGAGTACACGAAGAAGACCACGGAGTGTCGCCATCTCTGTGAGCGTCTCGCAAAAGTACAGGCTGGCCCGGATGAACCTTCGCCTGAGGATACAGAGCGGGAACTGCTGAAGAAACGCTGCTCGGAGTTGTTGGACGAACAGGACGAGTTTAGGGTGCTGATCCGCGAGCAAGCCAATCAGTTGGAAGACTATCGTGCCCGCTATCTAGCGGCACAGCAGGAAGTGGAAGAGCAGCGGCTTCAGATGGGAAAGCTGCAAGTCACAAATCGTCGTGTGGAGAAGCAAATCAACTGTGAGATTGAACAGATCAAGCGTAAGTTCCAGGACAAACTGCGCCATCTCACACCCTATCCACGGCTTTTGGAAGACGAGCAAGCCAACTCGGAAAAGTTGAAGCGATCTAACGAAACCTTGTTTGCCGAGCTGGAACGATCCTTAAAGCAGGTGAAGATCCTAGAGGACCGTCTTCAACAGGTTCACGTTGCGAAAGATGGCGAAGTGAAACAGGCGCTACAGCAAGCCCAAACCGAGCTCGATCAGGTGCAGGAACGATTGGAAGTGGTCCTAAAAGAAAAACACCTCGTAGAGGAGGAAGCACTCCGTTGGCAACGTGAGCTGGACGAGCTGCGGACCGAAAGTGCCAAGATTATTGAGCGTGCGAATCAACGGGTCGAAAAGGAGCGGGAGGTGGCTCAGAAGAAGTACAGCCAGCTGGAAAGTGAGTTGGCTCAGTGCCGGGCGGAAGTATCCTTTACGATCGGGAACCGGGAGCAGGCGTTGAGGGAGATGCACACCCAGATCAAGATACTGTCGGCGAGCTTTGACGATGCGCAGCTGCAGATCCGTTCGCTACGCAATCAGCTGGCTTATCTGCAGAACGAAAAGTTGGTGTGTTTGGCTTGATGCGGGTTGTAGTAGTAACTGGGCGAAATTGGTTGGTCTGAGGTTTTCGACGAAGAAAACTTTACGGGATTTAGTCTAAATTTTGCAAGGGATGTAATAAATTTTTGGTAGAGCTTTGTATCCTTGATGTTCAGTCATCTAAATGATGATATTCTTATAGATGTGAAAATGCAGGACCTCATCTGGGAGGTTGGGTAGAGAAGATACCGGAGAATTCTTCAGTATGACCAGTTCAGGAGACACTATGAAAATCATTCCACAAGGCTCATTGAAGTCCATCATCCTGGAGAACATTTCGGACAAATAACAAGACAGCAAAAGCGGGTCACACCAAGCAGAACTGCTATTCATTTTATCTTCCAATAATGAGTTTATTCCACTGACTTTGACACGTTTCACCTGCCGTTGCTTCATCTGCGTTGTGCCGACTCGCATCCAGAACGATGGCGTAGTGTTGAGAGTAAAAAGGAAACGGGTTGACAGAGTGGCTAGAGTGTATAATGAGTGAGTTTACAATAAAGTGTAAGTTACAAGTAAATAAATAAACAAATATAAACTAAAAGAACGATTACGATTATCCCTTAAACTTAACTAAGCAAGAGCCGTAGCACGAGATTGGCACGTTGCCAGTTCTCTTGCGATTACTTTGTTCATTACATTTATACACATTTTGACTTCTCATTCGTTCTCTCGTTCTCTCTTTGTCATGTTTGATTTTTTTGTATCAACACATTTCTAGTGTTCCTTCCATGTCTAACTTTGCACTTTGTAGTCCTTTTGTAATTTCATTTTCTTCTCCTTTAAACGCTCTTCTATCTGGTTTTGCTTTGTTTTCTTCTACTTTATCACCCTGTGTTTTTGTGCATGTGTGTATTTTTTTAGTAATTCACTGTTTCCTCCTTTGTTTCATATCATGTTGCTTGCCTGAACACTTTCCTCTTGTTTGTTAAGAATTACTTTTTTTTTTTTGGTTCACATTTATTTTCCTGAAATTCCTTAAAAAGTTTCCACGCTAGCACTAGCTGGCTTTGTTTCATTTTGTTTGCTTTTTTTTACAATTATCTTCATCCTTTTTGTCACAATGTACATACACAAATGGGTTGGATTGAAAATTGTGGATAAACTTAAACCATAATTCCACATACAAGGTCCACGAGCCACGTTTACTGTTGCTGAAGCAGTAAGTTTTCCAGCTCGTCCGCACTTCGCATCAGAAAGGCGGCCGATTCCCGATACCCAGTGACGAGCTGCTTAACCGCTGTAATTTCTGCACTGTTCAGCTTGTGAGCCAGTATCGGTCGCTTCATCGATAGGTCGGTAGGTGCGGCTGGAAAATGGGGGGGAAAGAAACGAAAAAGCAAAAGCGGTGAGCGAACGACGCGAATGAAGATGAAGACTCGCACGCGTAAATGGGGACGAGTTGGCCTACAATCGCTCAGCTGATTCCACAACTCACCGGTGCCGGCAGCGGACATGGTCGTGTTGGTCGTGGCACCGCTGCTCGTGCTACTGCTGTTGACCGAGTTCATGAAGTTTTGGTAGTGTTGCGACCGGTTCGAGAAGCCGGTATTGTAGTCGTGGAAGTTGGAGATGGTAGGTACGGTCGTGGGGATGGTGGGCGTCGAGCTGGCACTGGCACTGGGTATGTTACTGTGGGCGAGAGAAATTCATTTATGAATGAAACTACCGTTTGAAGCTAATTGGAATGTATGATGCTCGTGTAGCATAACTTTAGGCGTACGTTTCATGTGAAACGCCTGAAGTTATACTATATGCATTATTCTAAACAATTTTTGAGTGTAGAAAGGTACTTTCTGGGCTACTTACAGCTTCATCTGATTCATGTCCGGTGTCGGTGTGCTGGGTACGGGCGATATCTTCGGCACGCTCGTCATCGGTTCACTCTTGATCGTGGACACGGACGTCGACTCTTGTTCGCGGTTCGCAATGTTCTGGTACATGTTCGGTACGGCCGTTGGTGATTCGGCCGACGTCTGCAAAGACAAAAGAGCACACCCCAACAACCCCCAACCGAGTAGAGGTGTTGGACATCGGTAGCGATTAGTCAGTGTCCTAGCATCCCTTCCATCGGATGTATTTTTTTGTTTGTTTACTGTTGTTGTAGTTGTTTTTTTCTAATTCTGTCCATTTTTTAAGTCGTCGTCGCAAAGTGCGGGATGAGATGCGTTTGGAAGCGACCATTTTACCATAAAACTTACCGCCGCCGGTTGACTGACCGTCTGGCTGATCGGCTCCAGCCCGATGCGCATGCGCTTCGCATTGAGACTCTCGTTCTCGCACGCCACGGCCAGTATCTGTTCCGCCTGCACCGACGTTAGGTGGGCGGGCGTGGGGCGGGACTGGAAACATACAAGCATACCAAACCGATCATATCTTCCGCCTGCGGACGTGCTGCCACTAACCTCGTCCGTGCCCTCCACGGGACTCACCGTGTTCTCCCAGCCCTCGCGCGTCTTCTTGTTCCGCCGGCACGACTTCAGGTAGGTGCGGATCCGCTTGCGGGCCCGTTCGGCAAACTCCGGAAACTGGCGTGTACAGGAATCGATGATCGCTTGTATCTTTTCCTTCGGTTGCTTCGATATCGGTATAATTCGGTCAAGATTTTCGTCCACAAACAGCCGCACGAACATGTTGAACGCTTTCAACCGTTCCGGATCGTTGACCGTTGCCTCGAGCCGATCCTCCGAATCGTCCTCGGACAGATCGTCCTCGTCCTTCTGCTCGGACGAGTTCGTTTCGTCCTGCTGCTGTTCTATGGGGGACGATTGTCGCTCACTTACCGGCATTTGGTTGAAGTTCGTCTTGCCCGTCATCGCCAGCGCGTTCTGGTACTGTTGCCACAGGTTCGTCATCGTCGCCAGATCCGGTCCTTCGGCTCCATTTTGTGCTGTGGGTGGGATCGATGGTGGAAAGGATGCAAAGCAGAACATTAGTGTCAGCCAGGTTCGAGTGTCCGGAAGGGTTTTTTGTTCGTTTTCGGACAAATGTTGAGGATACCACTAACATTTACCTGCCGCCGAGTTTTGATAGTTCCAGGCCAAGAGCATCAGCTTGAACTTGTCCGCATCTTTAATAAGACCTTAACGAGACGTTAAGTGGAGGGTGGGAAGAAAAGTTTAATTTAATGTACTTGGGAACTTTCAATGCAAGATACATTCGTATAAAGTGTGCCATCGCATACCAGCATACGCATCCTCGCCCGGTGTGTTGGCCGTGCTGCCATTGTTTTCCGTTGTTTCGGTGTTAAACGGCATGGATATAGAATCCTACAGCGAAAGAGAAGAGATAAATAAGAAAATTTAATTAATAGAATGATTAAGAATAGCTCCAAATTTAAAACAGATCAAAGAAAGATTTCAACATAAGATACAAAAACATTGAAATAAGGAAAAGAAAGCATAAAAAGTGATGAAATGGTTTACTGAAAGTGTTCGCAAATTATTAAACTCTATTCTTGGATATGAATTTTTCCCATTTTTATGTCATGTGAATTTTCACACTCTTTATTCGCTAGAATCGTGTGGCTGTGATGCTTAGGGAGCCTGCTTACGAAGCATGTTTAGATCGATGAAGTAATGCGGATTGCCTACCCTGCTGCGTAGCTACACCGAGATAAATGAAAAGCCAGGGGAAAACAGGGACCTACCGTGAAACCGGTAGGAGTGAGACACGCAACGTACGCACCACCCTAAAGCCTTTCCATTTTTTTTTTCATAATCACAGGATTGCGGTGCGTGTGCAGGTTGTCTGTCACTGCCACTTTCCCTCTAATGTGTGTCACACTACGGCGCGAGGATGACTCGCGTCCCATTATATGGTATAGTGGGCAGAAGAACAGGCACCCGGGAGGAGAGAGAACGCGTTGTTCGGTGCGGTATAATTCTGTTCCCCTTTTCTGAAAATCGGAATTCTCCACGCAACAGGAGTGCCAGTGAGTGCACCGTATGCGACCGGATGCGCAAGGGTGAACGGGGGGAAGGGAATGGTAGAAGTTCCTCCAGCAGCTTTGTGAAATGGGATGGGAGGTACTCGGTTGGTACCGATTGGTTTCTACACGCGATACGAAAAGTGTCCTTTAAAAGCGTGAAAAATACAACACTAGAGTGGTTAACGATGTGACCGTTTTGTCCATGAAAGTCATTTTGGTTGCGAAAAAATAATTTAAAATAAATCGACTTGATTATTTTGCGGACTATTTTGTTGTTTATAAATGTCTTGGTTGTATTTGTAAGTAGTTTATGAATTTATGTATGTTTAAAATGTTTACCTCAAGTAATTTTTAATTAACAATATTTGATATTGCCTTTTTTTCATTTTATCTTAACTTTATGTATTTTTTTTACTATTTTTAAAAAAATTGAATGTTGATTACTGTTGCAAAATGCAATTTATGATTACATTGAATTATTTATATTACTTGTTTATTTAATTTTAAAGTTCTTTTCAATATGCATTAATTTTTTTATTGATAGGTTCTACGATTTTGATTGCTATTTTGTGGCCATTTCTTTGTTAAGAGACTCATTTTGTAGTTTTAGCAATTTCCGAATAATTTTTTAACCCTCTTTATAAATTTAATTTAAAGATAGTTTTTACTGTTGAATTTCGTTATTCATCTAGTAAAATGTATTAAGTTTTGACTACTTTTTACATAACTTTTCGCTTAAGTTTCGAGTTTTTTATTAATTAATTTAGTTATTTAGTTGTCACAACTAACTGTATGTAATATTATTTGTTCATTTTCTAGAGCTGATTAAGTGGCATTTGAAATGCTTCTTTTAAATATTTTTTTACTACTTTCTACTTTAAAATACCGGTAAAAATATATTCCCAATACAATAAATGGGTTTCGCTTCCAGGATGGCAGTTTTAGTGTTGCCTGCCAACTCCGTCAACCCATTGCGGAAGAGTGGAAGCGAGCGGAATCTCGCCTGTTCCGTTCCACCGTGGGCGACGACATCGAACCGTACTTTCATCATCGTACGTACACGCGCGCGCTCGTGTTTGTTCATCCGTCCGTCCATCCGTCCGTCCGTCCGTCCGGTTGGATGGTGGCACAGCGAACTCCCTTTTAAAAGCCCACCGACCATCCACCGTACCGTGGCGGGGCGTGTGTGGGAAGATGCGACGATCCTGAATAGGGGGAGACGTGCACACACATTTCTAATTCTTCGCGGTGTGTCCCACGGGTGTGCGTGTGTGCGTCCCTGTGCCATGTGTCCTTTCCCTTATCACCTCACTCCAATCACACGGCGGGGTAGCATTAGATGCGCACCCTCTTATCCCAGTGTGTGTGTGTGTGTGTGTGTGTGCGTTTGGGGTGAGAATGAATCCTTCTTTTTTTGTTTGACTTCGAGTTCGGTGCCTACAGAGTGCCTGACGGTATGATGACGGTCACAAGTGCCCCGTTCGTCGGGGTTGGGAGGTGTCAGTCAATGTGGGCAAAAGGCAAAGCCTGGGGAGGAGAAAAAAAAGTGTACAAGAGACCAGTTCCACGAAGGGATGTACGTACGTTCTTTGTCCTGTCCAAAAAGGGAACTTTTCTTGATACCCTTTTCTTGCCGAAAAGGGAACGACTTGAGAGGGATATCTTTGGCCATTTTCTTCTAGACACTTTCCTGTTGAATTTCTAAGCAATCAGGATAATTTCTAACTCACACCGCCATCACCTTGAGCTCTCGTACGAGCTCCCTACCGAGCTTGATGCACACTTTTCTTGGTCCTTTTCTTAAGAATTCCTATCTTCATAACTTTCTTGCAGAGAAAGGCAAAGAGGGGATGTTTCTGTGTCTGTATCCGGAACGTTTTGTGAACCCCTTTTCCAAGCGCGGACAGTAGGAGTGAGTAAGGGAGCCCATTCCATGAGCCAAGAAAGTTGAAGAAGAATCCCGAAGTGAACCCATCGTCCTATCGGACCGTTACCCCATTACACTCGAGTGAAGGAGGGCTGGCACAAACACAATCACACAAACACACACACAATGCTGCATCTTCAGACCAAGAAAGGATGCTTCCCTAAACCCTCGTCTATCGCTGCTTCCCGCCTTAATCTCGTTGTTCTAATGCTCCGCCAAACACTTAACGGATCTTTCGCCAAACCAAGAACAGGAGAACTAAGCACGAAGGAGGGCGACTTAAGATTAATTAATTTTTATATTTTCCGACCCGACCCGTACGGGGAAGTTCAGAGGGTGCCGTCTAGCGAGTAGAGACGGAGATAAGACTTCACCATCACCTCCAAGAGGGTTTTTCTCCATCTTTTCGCCAAGACTTCCGGGCACCCTGAAATAAACGACTGTGACTCATACGTAGAAGCAGTGGAAAAGAGAGACACTACCGGCAGGGGCGTGTTTCTTGGACGTCCACAAAGTCCTGTCGGACTGTCCAAGCTTCAAGACAAATGCCCTCGACCCTTGAAGAAAAAAACAAAAAATCCACATCCTTCAACGATTTTCCTCATTTTTTGCCTCGTCCTCCACTTTTCGGTTCCGTGTGGCATTTTTGGTCCTTTTGTTTTTTGTTTTGAAGGCCGCCCGCCCCCCCCCCCCCCCCCCCCCCTCAAAGTGGCTCGGGTTGATGGAAAACTGACAACGTGGCAACGTTGGTCCCAAAAAAAAGCGCTCGGTGGTTGGGTCTGGTGGTTTGCTGGGGGAAAGCAGAATTCGATTCCGCTTGAGTTAAAAAGGAGCGGCCACGGAATGTGACCTACCGTTGGGGGACTTTTTTTTTCTTCGCCCGGTCCTTCTCCCAATCCCGTCTTTCTCTTATGGCATATATCTCGTATTGCACACTCCGAGGTATGACGGGAGACATACAAAGGGGGTGTCCAGGGTGAAAAGGAATTGAGGCGGAAGGGATGTTTTTAATTTGTTCCTTCAACTTTCACGCGTTTTTTTTTGTTCAAGGAAGGGAAACAGAACGAGAGACAGAGCAAGGAAGGGAGAGTGTTTTCGCCTTCCACCGATCGCTCCGAGGAGAAATGGGAAACCTTTCTGGTTGTTCGCTGGCCGAAGCTACGCTTTGGGGAAGTGGGAATTATCGTCCTTGTCTACATGGTGGTAGTATTAAGTTTGAGGGTCTGAGTGTGTACGTGAAGTGAAAATTGTTAGGAGAAGCTCTGTAGTAACACGTAATTAAAAGTAAAGCGTTTAAATCATTTTTACAGATAGTGGATAATTGATTTTTTATGTTTAAAATAGTTAATTGTTTTATTTATTGATTTCAAATTTAAAAATATATATATTTAAATGTGTTTTTGAGCATGCAACAAATTTTAAACACTCCACTCCTCTTTCGTATCCAGGCCTTCAATCTCTGACTTAAAATGATTAAAGAAACGTTTCAATACTACTTTTACAGTACTAGAGTTTATATTTTATTTTAAAAATTCAGTTTATTTTTATATTCAGGACTGTTTTTGTGTAGAAAAATGCACAAAAGTGATCTATTTTAATGTAAAAAAAAACACATGTTCGTATAGCGATCGTACTGCATGATACGCAGATTGCCTAACTTTAGGCGCGCATAATAAAAAAACCCCAAGCAACCTGTTGAAGGTCTACTAGATTCGTTAGGAAACCGAATTAGGACTACCAAATGATGTGCAAAACAGCTTTTATATAAACAAAGAGCAACTTTTAACGCAAGTATGATTGTGTGAGGAATCTATTTTCCGAATCAAAGTTTAACTATAAACCGTGATTACAAACCTCAATAATAGATGTAAAAAAACTTTTCCTTCACCACCTCACACCACTTAACCTTTACCACGATAGAACGCAGAAAATTTAATCATTTTCCAGCCTTGCAACGAAATGTCGAACGCTCCCAAATATTGACCAATTGAACGAGCAAACTAATCCCACCGTACCGGCGAGACCCCCTGGAGTGATTTTCCATGGGGATGGGTGGTATCCATGGAAAACTCATCCCCGTCTTCGATCCGCAGATTTTTTTTTCTTCCACAGATTTCCTTCTCGTTCTTCCTCAGTTCCTCACCCAACCTGCCACACAAAACATGGTCAGAGCCAGAGTAGTCCTGCGCTTCCTTTTTAGCCCGGCAAAAGTATAGAGGCGAAGAAAAAAAAAAAACGATCACAAACTCGGATCGGATCGGAAGCCCAATGCCCAGCCGTCACCTTACACACCCGAAAACTCCACTGTTGAAGGTATTTTCGGTCTGAAGAAAACCAAGGGAAAGGTGAAGCAGAGTTGCGCTTCTTCTTGATGGTTATTGCTTGCGTTTTCTTATTATTCAACCCATCCTCCAGGCAGGTTGTTACCATCTCGAGACCGGATGGGTGGGCACAGGGAGATTTCCCATCCCATCGTCAACTAACACACACACACATACACCCAGACTCCGCAAGACTTACTTCGAAAGCCCGATAGCGTAGGGAGCGAAAATTGCTACCGAAGTCAACGTCCACCGGATCGGTCGAGCACAGTGGGGTATGATAGAGGAAAGGTGAAAAAGCGGACCACCGGGGCACACCGACAAAGAAAAAAGGGGGAAAATGGGATCTTTTCGAATGAGCTCGCCAAGCAAGCAAGCGAGCAAAGAAACACGTCTTCGGGGGCTTCCCCTGTCCTCCCCTGTCTGACCCTGTGTTGGGTTTTATCCAAACCGAACGGACATTCTTCTTCCGATGTCTTCCGAGTCCCTTTTTGTTGAAACCCAACCCAACTCACCACCCACCTACCTTCAGCCAACACCCTTAACCTCCACTCCACCTTCCACCCCCAACAACGGCCCCTCTCCGGACAAAAAGCAAGAGGGTAAAACTGTCAAGAATTAAAAAAGATGGATGACATGGGGGATGAACGGTTTCGCTTCTTGGAATGTCGTCTCCACCCACTCGGGCGCGTACTCCGGGCGCGCTGGGTGAGGTGAGCCTGCTCCTGTACGGTACGGTCCGGATGGACGGATTTTTCCTTCCACCCTTCCCTCCCCTGGCACGGCCTTTTCCTTCTTCTCGCTTCAAAAACCCCAAACACCCACGGTCGATGTACGGCTCACGTTTTTGCTACTGCTGCTGCCGTTGGCGGTCGCGCTCACTTCATCTTCCCATTTTGTGGGCGAGGGGGCGAGAGGAAGGATGATGCGACGGGGCAAAATGGAAAAGTTCCATCATCGAACCGTTCTTCTTCCTTTTCTTCCCGTGTCCCCAGTCCAACCGGTAGTAAAAATGGAAGAAAAAGGAAAAACCACCCAAAAACCCGAAAAACCTCGCACTCGAAGCCCTGGGCTTGGGGAGTTTTTCTTGTGGTTGTGTTAAGGAAGGCGGCTGACGTTTTGTGATGGGATGGAAAACGCACACACACACACACACACACACACACACACACACACACACACACACACACACACACCGAAACACGTGGCGGGAGGAGGTATTTTTTTCTTCCTCCCACTCCCACTTTTCTTTCCCTCTTGCTGGGGCAAAGGATGTGGCGAACGGGGAAAAAGGGAAAAAACAAGCATCAGGTTCTCTGGTTGGTCTGGTTTGGTCTCGTGGTGGGATGATTTTTATGAAGAAAATGAGTTTCTGATGAACCGCCGACCACCACCACCTCCACCGGGACCGAGAGTAGGTCGGAGGGGGAGGGGGTCGAAACGGAAGCGAGCAAAAGAAAATTTGGCCGGCTTCCCAAAACGAAACAGGGAGAAAAAAAGGAGGAAAGAAAAACGACGGGACATCGTACGAATCTCGGGCATCCGGTTTGGGTAGTGGGTGGGTATGTGTCTTAGCGTCGACTTTCCCTTTGTAGCTACACTGGCACTCTCCGACCACCCTTCAAAGCTGCAATCGCGCCGAGCCGAGGGCCCGCGAGGACCATACGAAAGAAGAAGAAAAAAGGGATGGACGGGATATTCGATTGCGGTTCAATTAAGAGATTGGACCGACGGGCAGCAGTGTGCGTACACACACACAAACACACAGAAAAAGGATGGTTTAGTACAAGAGGGAATTGGGTGGGAAGATAAGAATGGGGGAACGGGGGACCGAGAGGAACAAGTCAAAAGTTATGAGCTGTTCCGTGTGCTGTGGAAAAACAAAAAAATGTTTTTGGGCATCATGGGTGGTGGGAATTGGGTTTCAGTATATCGGACATTCTTTTTTTTCCACTTTCAATTGAATAGCGAGGGTGTGGGACCCATGCGCACAAATACATCAGTGGGCAAACATTTTTCCGTTCCCAGCCATCACTCGTGTCAGCTTTACGATAGCAAATATTAATAATATCACCCAGCAGTAGTAGTGCGTGGTGTAGTGCTTTTCGGTATAAATTTGTTGTACGAAAATCGTACTAAAATCCATGTTTTATATTAAATCAGATGTGTACTTGGCTGGCTGTTCCTTTTTTTTTTTACTCTACCGCTCTTCTACCGTTTATTGATGGTTTGAAGACTCAATAGCTCAATAGCCGGTGCATTGTAAATTGCATGCTTTTAGGCGCACCACAGCGTGTGTGATAAGCCGATTTACGGGAAATGGATGAAAGACGGTGTTGAAAGCATTGTTTTATAGGTAGTATTTACACATACATACACATGTGTGTGTGTGTGCGCGCTCGTTTGTGTGCCTTGGTTTGTGTTTGAAAATGATTTTAGGTTAGCGATGGATATATTTTATCAAAATTCACTAGAATTATCTTTGTACTACCGTTAGCCATTTTTCACTGGAATGACTGATCGTCTTTTATGTTTTGTTATTTCTTTTTTTATAATACAGAAATTTATATTAAAGAAAAAGTGAAACAAATTAATGAAGTCCGTGTGATGTATTAATTAATTTCGAAGGTTTCATCATTAACTTAAAATTGAAATACACCGAAAAATGTTAAACACGTCAAATCGTCCCAAACGAATCACAAAGAAAATGACACTTTTGTTTGTTTTACTAACCTTGTTATTATTGTTGTTGTGTAACATAGCTGCTGCTTTTCTTTTCGCTGATTTTATTCAAAGAAATGTATAAATAAAAAACCGCAAATAAAATGAACGACAAATCGTACGAACACAACCGAGCCATTGGGAATAGAAAAAAAAAGGAAACGAAAGTTCATGAATGAATCGTAATCGAAGGGAAGAAATAATAAGAAAGTGCACAGAAAACACCATAAACACACGACACACGGTGCGCAATGTACATGTGGCACGTGTTTTGCAGCACCACGAATGCCATGAGCGAGTAATGTGTGAGTGTGTTTTATGTATTTGTATGTGACATAAGCGTGGCACATAAACCGAAACGAAAACAAATCAAACGATATAGGAAAAATACCAATCATACAAAAAACAAACAAAGAATGGAAACAAAAGCAAGAGGAAGAAAGAAAAAAGTAAATAAGATAATAAAACAAATAAGTATCCATATCCAGGTCGAGGAATCGAGAACGAATCGTCGCAATTGTGTAAAAGACAAGAAGTAGGAAAAGAAAGATCGAAAACACAACATTAGTGAACCACTCTCATTTATCACTTTTGTTTTGTTCTTATCGTTTGCTACTACTGCTACTACTATTTCCCTTTAAAAGCATCTTTAAATCACTTATTAGTTCCCGAAAATTCTACTCGTTTTACTCTTTTAATTTGTTTGTTTTTATTCTAGCTATTATAAAAATCCCACAACCACAACCGGGGAAACTCACTCATTGGTCAACACACTTGGGAAGACGGAGCGCGAACGAACACGAAGAGGATAGCAAAAATTCACTTTCGCGATGATAAACGATAGGTTTATCAGTAGTAAAATTTGCTTCTTTTTTCACTCACAAAAACTCATACACACACACACACACGATCACTCACGTTTAATGTAACTTTTATTGAAATGCGTTATCCGGTATAGCGATAATCGCTTATCACACAAGTTAGTTTGAGTACTAGTGAATTTTGAAAAATCCACCAACGATTCGATACGCGTAGCAAGCGCTGGAACTCAGCTGTCAATGTTTGTTGTGACACTATTCCTAAGTATTTGTAGTATTTTTTGTAAAATACTTTTATGCTTGTTGATATTTCAAATGCAATAATTTATTCACTGTGTGCTTTTTTGTATAAACCGGCTTCTGTTAGAAGAATGCGAGAAGAGCGCGTTTCGATGCGTCACGATCCGTCGAGGACTTGGCTTTGACTGGCTGACGGTGTATATCCTTGCTGGGTAACTCGCTTGAAGGAAATCGTATCCTTAGCAAACCGTGAGCAAGGATAGTTGTGAGCGAGAATTCCTCCCTGTTTGTGTATGTGTGTTGAGCAGTAGGGCGCGCGCGAGAGAGAGAGAGAGCGAGTATGATTGTACCGGAGAGAGTGAACGAAAGAGAAAGTAGGTGGGTGAGCATTTTCCCTCACATTTTCTCCCCCATTGCATCGCTACACCCCAATACACCCATACAGAGTCACTCACACACACACAGAGAGATGTTTTTGTCGTCAAACTCGTTCCACAGCGGGACGCTTTTTGTCCGATCTCGGGATGTTGGGCTCACTCCTACTCCTTCTACCAGCGCCCGATGCCTTTTGGGCCGCCGCGATGGGATGAGAAGGACACTCCGTGTGGGTGTGGGTGGAATGCTTTGGCCCGATCCCTATGTATATGCTCGATACACGGACCGGAATATACGGCGGCAATGGTAGCGGAGAATATCTCCCGAACCCTCCCGAACGTTTGCCTGTGGGATGAGATGGTACGTACCCACCCTGCTGTGTTGGGGTGTGGGTGGTTTTTGGGTGGTGCACGATACTCGTACCCATCATTGCCGCTGTTTCGCCGGAGTGGTACTACCGCTAGCCTGCCCGTTCCCATTCTCGTCGCCCCTTTTTTGAATTTCCGCCCTCGGAATTTCCGAAATGAGCAGAATGGGTATGGTGGAGTTGCCACCAACCACGATGCCAATGCCGGGTGGAAGTGGGAGAAGGGAATGGAGCCCATAGCACTCTACCACTTCCCTTACCCGGTCCACCCATTCGCTCTTATCCGCGAACCAGCGAACTGTGTTTTTGGCGAGGGCGAGTGTTTCCCGGCATTCGAGGATGCTTTTTCGCATAGAGATGGCTCCATGCCAGTCGCCCTCGAAACGAAATCCAAAATATTTTACGCATATCCCACATTGCAACCTTCTCCTTATTACGTCTCATTAGCTTACGCCTAGCCGGCAGCGCGAATCGGAAGACATAAGGAACTGAGGATATTTTGCTTTTGTTCACCATTTTTGCTTTTCAAGTGTGATGTGCCGCGTTTTCGGCAGAATGGATGGAACACCCTGGTGTCTTGGTTCCGATCATTCTATCCACGTGTCGGCAAAATAAAGTGGAGAACCCCACACGGGACTTGAAGAATTTTGATCGAATCGTTCGATTTTCATCGGAAGAATAAAGGTGGAAAAATTAAAATGCTCTAGAATATGTGAAATTTTTGGTTGCATAACTAAAAACCTTTAGAAAAACACTGTAAACTATTAATCGGACGATTTTGTGCAGTACATTGCTTACTTTAAAGCACGTGTTTTTAATTTTGTCAAGTTATCTTCAAAATCTATGGGTTAGCAATCTTGTTCGGTGTAATTTCTTCTAAAATATTGTCTACAAATCTAAAAAATAAATTCATCATATGAAATGACCTGAAATAAGGCTGAAATATTGAGAATTGTAATGAAGAAGCGAAACACAACAAGCCAATCGTTGTGAAAATAGTTTAAAAACGTGTTGGCAATGAATTACTCAGAAAATTGATACATTGCATACTTTAGGGCGTAGAATTCGTTTTTGGTAATTTTTTAAAATCAATTTTAAGAATTTATTGCTCTCAATTGTGTATTTCTCTTCATATCAGTGCTATTCATACCTTTTTTCATTTGTTTTTTACATGTTTTAGCAAAAGTAAGGATTTTACGAAGGCAAAATGATTCTTTTGAGTGAAAAAGCAGCACTCCGAATATTTCTACAGATATTTCATACTATTTTAATCGCCACAAAACGCTTCTATTTTCTATTGCTAGTTCAATACAATACAGCACATCCAAAAGAAAAAGGAAATGTTCATCTTTTTATTTTGAAAACCAAAAAACCTCCAAAAACCAACACCAGTTTCCTTGAGCGATAGCGATGGCCACGTGTACCGTTTTGTTTCACCCGCTGGTACGATACGCTTCATTTTTGTTTCTCGCTTAGATTCAGCCCTCCTTCGCTCCCCAATTCTCATTCCTAATTCATGTCCGATTTTGTCAAAAAAAAAAAGAAGTACGAGTAAAGAAAAAACACCACTCCTTATGATCAGGCTCGCGCTGGTGTAGTTTGTGTTCGTTCCACAACGAACGAAACTCGCCTCACCGGGGTCCCCCTTTGACAGATCCTATTTGTCGGATGACGGGTGGTAAGAAGTAAGCAGGATGTGAAGACGCTAGAGTGGAACGGTAAGCGATAAGCTTGAGAAAGTAGCGGCATCTACTACAAGCAGGAGGTGTTTTGTTGTTTTGTGCCGAAAGAATAAGGCAAGTGGGGCGGGGGGGGGGGGGGGGGGGGAAAGGCTGGGAGAAGGAATTGGGAAAAAGCTGTCAGAAACGTAGGGGCGCTCATCATCGGGAGGCTTTCTCCTTGGGCTCTCCGGGTGGAAAACAAGAAAACCCACCCCCAAAATCCCTCATTCCCATCGAAGCCATCCAGCCCAATGGAGATCGGTTGGAGGTGGAACCGAATAACCGGAAGGTAAAGGCATCGTGAAGGGCAGGAGTGGGTGAAGTTTTATGGGGTGGGTGAAAATTGAGGTGGAGCGCAGTTATGGATTTCGAAGTAAAAGTTGGGTTGCAAGGATAAAGCAGTCTGCAAAGAAAATAAAAAAAAACAAGGATCCAAGGAGGCGACGACCAGCAAAGCAAAGAAGACGACCGATCTCCGTTCATCGTCGTAGTAGCCAGCCGTCTTTAGCCAAACCAGTGTTTCCCTTAGCTGTGATGTGGTGTGTGGTGGTGGTGGTGGTGGTGGTGAATGTACTTTGATGAACGCCATTGGAGCCGTTTTCAGGAGGAAGGATCCGAATGTCCGAGCAGAAAAAGAAAGTCCGCGCCGGAAGTAAAGAAGCCTGAAGGGGAAGCCCGAACCGACCGATTGGGATAGGGGGTGAGTTTTTTTTTCTTTTTTCTTTTCGAACGGAGGAAAAACCTGGAATACGATCCGATTGCCGGAACGTTGTATGAAAAGGTTAACCAAAAGGGGGTGAGAGCGAGCAAGCGGGGATAAAAGTGAGTTGGAGTGGAAAAACCTTTTTTCCTTGGCACCCAAAATGGTGGGGTTATCCTGTGCTGTCCCGAAAAATTCCATTCACTTCAGGGGGTTTATTTGGTGTGGGGCGGGGTGGGTGGATGGGCAAAGGAGGATTCATTTTTTCCCGCTGTGACTACTGGATGGATAACTTTCTCGTCGGTATCCCGGTCTAGGGTGTAAAGGGAAAAAGGACATAAGAAGCTGTGGAGCTGGAAGCTCTAGCACGAGCCAGTTTTTCCTTTCCAGCGTGGCACCAGCATTATTTGACGTTCCTTATCCGCGCACCCCTTTCGTCCTCCCTTCCCTTCTTTCCCTCCCTGCCTCTTCCACTCTTTTTTACTCGGGGAAAAACACCTTTTTTTGTTGGCCGCCCCTTTTGGAAGCCGAAAATGAAAAGTATTACTGTGCCGGTGCATGGGAGGTTTTTTTTTATTTTTCAACCCAACACAACCCACACTTCCCCACAGAGGGGGATGAGCGATCCTGCGAGTTTTCATTCGCTTTTGCTACCACCTTCCTCCATCTGCCCCCTCTGTCGCCCTCTCTCCCACTCTAGTTCTCCACGTGTGTAGTATAAAAAAATGGAACCACCCGTGGGTGGTGGTTCTACACCCACTTCAGTCCAACTTCAGCCTTCCAGCGTGACGTTTGTAGGCGCGATGGAAGAGGACACAGAGGGCAAAACCTCCGAATTGGAATGGTGTGCTGTTCCCCGTCTTTTTTTGGATCCTTTTTGGAAAACAGCATTACACACCGGTGGCAGAGTGAGAGGGAAAAAAATCGAGACAAACACACACACACACTTGCACGTGTCTATCACCTCGTAATAGAAAAAAAACTCCCCATCCCGTTCGAGATCAAGGGGGGAAAGCGGGAGGTTGGGGAGTGGGAAAAGGTTTTTCCATCGTATTTTTCTGCTTGCCTCGTGGGTTGTACTTTTTTTTCCTTTTTCTCCCCACCCCATTCCTCCCGTTCGCTTTCCTTCTGTATGTTGGCTCATTGGGTGTGTGTGCCCACTCCCAGTTGGATCGGAAAATTCCTCCCAGTTCCCTTCCATTTTTTCCCCCTAACGCCCTCACACCATTCCCCATACCTCCCACTCGGGTCACAGCACATCACAAGCGGAACGAAGCGGTTTTTCGTTTTTCCCGGTTTCATCATTTTCCCGTTTTTTTTTTTTGCGTTTGCTTGCCTTTCCCTTGGTTTCGTCCACGCTTTGACATGTTGGTGGGAGTTTTTGGGTGGCATTTTGTTTCGTCCCACCCACCGAACCGAACCGGGGTACCGTTTTTTGTTTCCTCCCTTGCTGTCGCTGGATGCTTTCTGGGGTTTTCTACGATCCATTTTCCTTTCTTCCAGCCCGCTTGTTGGGTTTCATTTGCGCGCTTGGCATCAGTTTTTTTTGTTGTTGTTGTTGGTATGTTTGCGTGTGGAATTCGGTAGGTTCGGAAGAGGCAAAGGAATGGGACACGGGGCGGAAGCCACCCGGGACGAGATAGGTTTCGATGTGGTTCGCTAGAGTTTGGCTGCGTACATGTGAATGTGTATTTGTGTGCGCGTTGGTGAACGGCTCGGGATGGAGTTTCCCACTCCCCGCATACCCAGTCAGCACAAGGAGTGAATCGGCTAGTCCACTCACCCAGGCTGAAGCTGCTTATGAAAAGCGGTCCCATCTTTCTGCGCTGTGGATGGATCCTTTTTTTTCATTTTCGGTCTCATCAGTCGGGGTTTGCAAGGAGAAAAGGGAGAAGAAAAAAAAACACACACACCGGCCAGTACTCGGCTCATCAGCCGAACCGAGCGCAAAGAAATCCAAGGAAACGGTCGCGAACCTCCTC
Source organism: Anopheles maculipalpis (assembly GCF_943734695.1). Classification (NCBI taxonomy): domain Eukaryota; kingdom Metazoa; phylum Arthropoda; class Insecta; order Diptera; family Culicidae; genus Anopheles; species Anopheles maculipalpis. The sequence continues at coordinate 6,446,505 of NC_064872.1, forward strand.
TGCTAGGAATGGGGGAGTCCTTGAGGATGTGGAAGGTAGAAGCAAGGGGAAAAACACAGGGATGAGTGGAAATGTGGGGTGGAAGAGAGGGAGGTGCAAATCAGCCAAGAACGATCCCGGTCACCGGGCGTACGACGATGGCGACCGTTTCGGTAAGACGGCGAGACGGACAGAAATATCAAGCAGGCAAACAGAAGAAAGCAACGAAAAAAAAACTCTCTCACACACACAAAGGGGGTTGGGGGATTCGCCCCCGGAAGGGGCGAAACAAATGCGGCGAAATGGAACACGGAGCGAACGATGAGCGAACGGAAGCTGCCGCTGAAGACCACCATCGTTGTTTTGGCGTCCTTGCCGCCGTTTTGCTGTTCTTATACGAAGGGACAGGAACAGGTTTGAAGTTGTTTCCATTTTCAAAATGGGTCTGTTTTTTTGTTTTAATACTTGTATCTAATTGGTAGAACGTTAAAGTATAGGAAGAAATTCTTTTGAAACATCAAGCGATAAGAAAATGTGATGAGAATTTCATAGCTACAGACGCTTTTTTCTTTACATTTTTATGATTTGTGTGTTATAGATAAATGTTATAGATTTTATTTTATAGGAGTTTTATACTTGCTATGGCAACCCAATGCGTAAACATATTCTATAATGATTGTATCAAACATTGAAACTAAAGATTGTTTTAATTATCACCTAGAATTCAAAATTTTATAATGAAAATAAAAATTGCTTATAGATGTTTGAAAAATGGGATAATGTGTTAATAACTGCACAACTTAAGCGTCATGTTCCAGGCGTAGTTGACAAACACGTCTGAATCTCTATTACTTTGAATGGCGAATGATGCTCAACGTATAAATTTAGACGTTATGTTCTTGTTAAGTGATAAAAATGAGTACAAAACCGAAGCATAAGTAAAGCTTCATCAGAAAATTGGAATCCTTTTTTTGCGGTAACCCAATAGATGTTGGTAGAAGGTTAGAACATGCTGGACTTAATTAAATAGTATTGTTTCAAAACATTGTCAATTGATTTAAATTGACGCAGCATAAAACTATTAAATGCCAAAAAAAAAAGGAGAGAAAATCATTCATCCGGCCTCTAGCGCACGGCGATAGATTTGTGCGGTTACCCGTACACACTGTTTCTTTTCGATGCTTTGCAAGACGAGCACCAGCACCGAGCGTGGATGAGCAGACGAGGACATCGAAGGCCAACGTATCCGTACAGTGGGCATCCTCCGTGTCCCGGTACGTCGTCGTTTGTGTCATTCTCCGACGTTGATCGTCACTGTGCAGAAAACGGGTCCGCTGGATCATCAGGCAAACGTTCGTTTGGGAAGTACGCAAAAGGATACTCACATTCTCATCCCCCAAAACACCCCCCCCCCCTTCCCCCCCTCCTTCATTCCAAACACCGACACGCAGGACGAGCGGGTACGAAAATGTCTACCCCCGTGGCTTGGCTTTAGTTCGGAAAAGCGGAACGTTTTCTCTTCAATATACCGGGCTTTGGTGGGACAGACAACAGCGAACGCACACACAAGGACAAATACACACACACACACACACACACAAAAAAGGGGGTAGAAAATAAGAAGGTAAAAGGGTCTCCCTCTCGCTTCTTCTCCACCTTCCGATACTGCCCCTTTCTTCTGTTAGAATTCCGTGTGATGCGCGGGTTTGCTCCGTGTGCGAATGAAGATGCGAACCATTACCCAGTGAACGGACCGGAGAAAAACAGTGTGCCTAGCGTAGAACGGCCTCGATAAAATCGAGCCGAGCAGCCAACGGCTTAGGGAGGTGTGTGTGTGATGAGGGGAGGAAAATCGGGAAGGACACCAACCCTGGACTGGATGGATGGATGGATGGATGGAATGGTAAATGAAGTTCCGTGGTGGAAAGAGAAAATTATTAAAAGGGGTTTTCCACCATCCAATAAAGGGCTGGGGGGCGAGTTTTAAGGCAAAAAAAAAAAGCAGCAAACGCAAAACAAAAACTCGCCTTCGACTCGTCGGTTGATGGTGGTGGGACCACCAAGGAAAAGGGATTTTTTCTGTGTTTGCCGAGGCCGCGCATCAAAAATAAAAGCACTGACTGCAAAACGTGAGCAAAACCAAAACCAGAAAAAATGGGAAAAACTTTCGGTGGCACTGTTGTTTTTCTCAGTTCTCCCATCATCTCTTCTCTAGCTGGCGCCAATGGATTCTGGAAGGAAAAATTGACGCTTTCCTGGCACTTTCGAAAGGCACATCAGTGTGTGAGAGCAGGTAAGGGGAAACCAGGGGGAAGAGAGGGATATACACAATTGGTTCCATTTTCCCAATTTTCTTCAGCAGCGGCAAAAAAATCGGAAAGAAAAAATGTGAACAAAACACACAGAAGGACATTACCGCCCATCCCTCACTGAAGGGATGAGGCGTAGACCGTAGGACGGACGCTTTATCTGCCTCGTGCTCTGTGCTGTTTGAAGACAGTTACGGAAGAATTCGACCGAATTATAGGGAAAAAACAAACAGTGGATTCTTTTTTCAGGTCTTCTGGTAAGTCGTTTTAGAGGGCGAAAGCAAAATTAGTGTTTTAGAGACCTGAAAAATGTTTCCCAAACGTCTTCCACAAAATTAACATCATGAAACACTTCTGTATCAGGAATCTTGCGTTAAATGTTTCGAAAACAACTAAAAGGTACTTTGCTAATAATTCGACCTCTAAACGCCTGTTAGTATGCAATATTTTTTAGCTTTTTTCTCAAAGGTCAACATGTTCTCTTACAAATCCAAAATGTTAGCCTCAAATGTGTTCGCAAAACCAGATATTGCAGACTTTCAGGCGTTATTGATGGCTAATCCATGAAACATTGCCACATCACCTTCAAGAAGAGTTTTTTTTTAAACTTTGCTTTTCGCTTGCAGACGAAAAAAGAAAACCCAGCAAATGTACATCGAAGGTGAAAAAGGGGAAATAACATGTTCATGCATACGAAAGTAGTGTTCAAAACAAAAGTGACAAACGAAAAACCATAAATAAATAAAAAAAAGACAATGAGGGGGACTCGGGTGGTTCCGATTTTGGTTAAACAAGGTCAGTTCGGCGAGATAAAACACATCCTTGTCAGCAAAAACAATCGTGCAAAAAGCCCGCTCACATCCCGAGTACTCAAGAGCGATACGGCCGAAAGGAAAATGCTGCCAACTATAAACACATTTTATTCCGAATCAACTTCATGTGTGCGTTACACGCTCTGGGTGTGTTTGTGTGGTGTGCGACAAATGGTTTATGTTTATGCTGCACACATACACATACGCGCAGAGTTTTCTTTCGCGCTGTGTTGCATTTTCCCGCGCTCGGAAAACTTTCTCCATAACAACAGCTTAACTCATGGCTGACTCTCTCGCCATATCTTTGTTTCTGTTTCTCTCGCTCTCTCTCTATCTCTCTTTCTCTCTCGTCCACCCTTTTTTGTTTTTCATTTTTCTCCTGCTCACAAGACGGTGTAGGCAGAGGGCCTACTACTACTACTACCACTACTCTTTAGCCCAAATGTAGGGCGATTTTTCACACTCAATGTCAAGTTCTTGTTTATTTGCACAACATGACACAACATACGCGAAAAATTACTCCCTTGGCTCACACACAAAGCACACATACACACTTGCAGGCGTGCGCCGCGAGAGTAGTCGAGAAGTTTTTGGGGAGGGGGAATTTGAATTTCCCACGTTTTGCCTATTTTATTTAGCCACGTTTTTCCTCACTCAACCGCACACAAAAACTCGGACACAGCTTGTTATGCTCACAGTGCCACGGTAACGATGGTAACGTATGGGATGGTTAATGGGTGCTGTTTGCATTCAACAGGTGATTGTTTTTCGTACTGTGAAGCAGTTGGTGGAGGCAGTAGTTTGGAGAAGAGGGGAGCAAAAAACAAAAAAATTAAAACACTCGCTCGCACAAACTTGAGCGACACAATAAAATAAGACCACTTACGGTGGACTGTTTGAAGTAGGCCCTGCAGCTAGAGTTGTTTTATGGCGGTGGATTTATTTCTCTCTTGTTTTCTTCATCGCTTCAGACGTCCTCAGATACTCTTATGGATGATTTGTTTGTCCTTTTTCTGTACAATTTTTAACCTCTTTTCTCATTTGTCCTCACACTGTCGCTTTACTTTCTCTTTCACAGTGTTTTTTTTTTGTGTACCTTTTTCACCTCATAACTATTTCCGGTTTAGGTTGATTGAATTTTTATGCTTGAAAGGACATTAGCTGTTTGTTTATGTTTTTATAACGGACGACCAAGAAGTGTGTCATTATGGCACATTATTAGTGTGTCATAATTGTAACATCCGGTGTGTTTAGAAGGGTAATTAATGGTCATATTTCTTTAGAAGCAAGGCGAATGCTAGGAATGGGCCATAATACCACCCTACTCATTTCATTTCACCCTCGTTGGATCGATTTAGTGCTAATCGCATACTATCAGGCGGAAGTTTATTGATTCGCCTGAAAGTATGCAAGCTTCAGTACAAAGCTTGATTGTTGAAGGCATTTTAAGCTATTTTAAGCACTATTTTTTAGTTAGCGGTGTATTTGTACATCTGCGATTAAATTTAGGATATTTCAAATGCAAGACATCTTTGCAATAAATCCATATTTTACCGACAGCAGATCATCAACCACAAGAAAATGGAACAAGATTCACCTTTTTTTCTTGCTCCCTACTATTGATATCCTTCTTGCCCCCATGCCACACCCTCTTCAAAGATCTGTCCTACCACACTTCTTCTAATGTCCACTAAGCCTTCAAAGAACTTTATCGGAATCTTTTGACGTCCTTACCGGCTCCCTCCCTAATGGAAGTTTGCAGCATCGTGGGGAGTGGGCAATACCCTTCCGAACGTCCAAGAAGAGCGACACCGTAAAGCAGGAATGGGGAAAAATAACATCCACCATCCTTGTGTGCCCCACAGAACCTCGGGAGCTTATCCCAGGACCGGGAAGAATAACCGGATGGTATGGATGACGCGAGAAGGAGTAGGATAAATGAGGACCTTCGTTCACTCGGGACGTCAAGGATTTTCTCTCTCACTCTCTCGCTTCCTCTTTCCTTCCTCCTTTGCGTCGTTTTTTTCCTTGTCCGATTTTATGGTTTGCGTCCAGCGTCCGCGTGTCCAGCAGCTACAAAAATGTGTTCCTTCCGTAGCGTAGCGTTCTCGTAGCGGCAAAGGTACCAAAACCACGAGGAAAAAATAGCCAACCATTGGAGGAGATGCTGAGTTTTCCCTTGTCTGGGTGTATGAGTGTGTGTGTGTGTGTGTATTTGTGTGCGTGTTCCTATTCCTCTTGATCTCGGATTCCGGTTCCGTTGTGTATTTTTTCTTCTTCTGTATGTTTTGTTGCTTTTGCTCTCCACCGATGTGCCGGTGGAGATGGTTGGACGTTGGACATGGTACTCCTTTCTGCTCTGAAGCTTACCATCCGGTGTGCTGGGTTGAGTTTTCACTTCGTTTCGTGTGTGCGTCGCCACATTTTTTGTTGTTCGTGTGCCTCTCTTTCGCTACCTCTTTCCGCCCAGCGTCATCATTTCCGTTGCGTTTTCACAGATTTCACTCACACCCTGGCGGGGTAGATTTTTCTGCCCTTGCGGCATTACCACACATTTCATCCTTCGCCGGAGCGTGGTTCAATTTTTGCTTTTCCACCATTTCCGCACCCACGGAACGCCACGTGTACACACAAAACTCTCGCCCGCTTCCCGTTGCTCATCGTCGCCCTTTATCTATAGGAAAAAAAAGGAAGAAACCCCGCCCGGTTTCATGGCCACATCCGTCGATCACCGGATGACGACGTAAAGCGGGTGTGAGAAAGCACACGGCGAAGCGGGAGGAACCTCGCTTTGGTGGTACGGATCAACCTCACCCGGAGCAAAAACCGCTTTTCGAAGCGAGCGTTTCACGAAATCGAATACTGTCCTTTCGGTTCAGTTTTTGGTGCGGTGGTTGCTATTTTTTTCTTCCGCTTTCGATTGCTTCTTCTTTCATCCTGAACCCAAAACCCACGTTTCGTAGCTTCCGTTATGCGACGTAGAAGTGTGTTTTTTCCTCTGATTTTTCTTGCCTTAGCTGTCTCGGACCATCGTCTTTGTTTCTCGCATGCCGGGACCGTTAGCCGAAACTGTACCAAAAAGCATTGAACGAATGAACGGGGGTGAGACTCATCGTGCCCATGGGTTGCTTTGTACCGTTGCAAGATGGCTCCGATGAGGGTGAACGGAAAAGTGTTTCCACGCACATTTACTGGTACTGTGACCAAGATACCAAGAATTAGAGAATGATGATTTGTGAATTATAAAAATCACTAAAGAATGTATTTTTACATCTTTAATGTCCTCACAAATTTGTCTTGACAATATTGATTGCTCACTTCGAAGTGTTGCAAGAGGACAATTTAATTTTTAGCAATGTATTACGCCTAAATGTATGCAATGCACTGAGATTTATGTGTCTATTCTTGCGGTTAGCTATTATTCATGAAAAATTATAATAAATTACTTTAACTTCGTTGTCATCGCATCTAAATCCACAATTATGAATTGTAAATAGATGAAAAACGTTAAGTGGTAACTATCCAAGAACTGTAAAGAGCTTTAAATTGAAAATAAATTGAACTAATTTATGTAAGCTTGTCCAAATCAGGAATTCTAGGAATATTTTACTACATTCTTTCAGGATTTAAATTTCTAATGCAGGAATCATTTCCATTAGTTCACGTAAATTATGTACTTGATTAGTAATATGTTCCTTTTAGCATTTAAAAGTGCTTTTTTGCGTTATCTTAGGGTATTTTTAGGTAAATTTGGCATTATTTGGGGATATTTTTATGGCTCAGTTACTCAATTCTTCATTACCAGACGTTAACTGACATACAAAACTTTACTCAAAAATGATTCGAACCTTCCTTTAAAGAGGAAACTTTTCGATCACACTCCGGCGTAGGCTAGGCCCCAGCCCACACCAGCGAACGCAACATTCAACCTAAAACCTAGGGGCTGCGAGAATCGCCCCGAAAAGACGCATCTTTCTCGGCATGGCAGTTCGATCCACCCATCGCCCACCAAACCACCCACAACCCACCGTTTCGATGCCAGAAGTCTTTCTTTTCCCTGGTTCCCTGGTTGGAAATTGGAAGCAGCGTTTCGGATATTTATGGAATCGAATCGGCGGGTTGTGTGGCGGAGAGATGGGAGTGAAAAAGCTCCACCGGACGGAAACCTTCAGCTATCAGCCTTTTGGCGATATCCACGAGTTTTGTGTGGACTTCCGGTGCTGGGACTTTCCGAATCACCAGCAAAAGTGGGGAGAGCTCCGGAGCTCCAACTTCGCCAGGCAAGCTTTCTAAAACTTCGTCAAAACCGCTTACCACCGCCTGGCAACCCCTAGCCAGAGCATAGCAAAGGCAAAGGAACACAAAATAAAACGGGAAAAAATATAGGAAGCAGAAATGATCAGACTTTTCCGTGGACTCGTTTTTTTTTTTTTTTCGCTCATGCTGGTGTTGGTGTCCCATCTCCATGTTTTTTTTTCCCCAGTCCCAGTCATTGCTTATGCCACGTCGGGACATACAGGGACAGGGTTTTCTATTTAGCCCCTTTTTCCGGTTCGAGGTTTCGGGTTTTGGAGACGGGCAAAGGAGTCCTGTTTTCTCTTGCTCCCCGAACCAAAAAAAAAATAAAATAAAAACTCGGCCACTGCGGAGGTGTCCCTTTTGGCTGAAGATGGAGTTTCAGCCTCGGCTCGGCTAAAGGGGTCTTTTTTCTACTTTTCCATCCCACCAAGGCTCCGGAAGCATACTCAAAAGGTATGGGAGTTGGATTTCTGGTCGTTGTTAGCCGGCGTGCATCAGTCCCTCCGTGTGCGTGTTGTCCCTGCGAAGTGTCTCTGAATATCCCTCGGTGTGTGTGTGTGTATGTGGGTTTGTTCGAAACAAAAATGCGAACTATTTGCCATCCGAAAGAATCGGGAAAATGAACGCAACGCGGTATGCTTCCTATCGCTCGCTTTTTTGTTATACTCCTCTGTGGCTTTTCCATTGCGAATGAGGCAGAGTGGGCTGATTTGCTGTTTGGCAGTAGCATACAAAGGTTGTTTTTTGTTTTCCATTATGTTTACACCCATAAGCAAAAAGCATGAAAAGCAACACGGCGAGAACCAAGGAGAAAACACGGCGAATGTTGTTTTTCGCCCGTTCTAGAATGGATGTGGGCAGCATAAAACAAGCCCAAGTGTGTCTAGCGAATATTAGGTACATTATTTCGAAAGCTTTTACTAAGCTAAGCAGTAAAACACATAAGAAATTATTTTATGTTTCAAAGAAAAAGTAAAAATTTCAACAAACGGGTATCTTCTTGCAAAATGCCTAAAGCTAGGCAATGTGTATAACAATCTCTAGTTAATTTTTTTTTCCATAAATCCCAGCCCCTACCAGCGAAGTTCTGAATGAATAAAAGAAAAGCTCTTTTCCCACCCAGTGAGCAGATATAATATTTCGGCGAACAAATCGCAAGGAATAACTCTCACCTGACCTCGGAACACATTTTTCATTCACAAAATTGCTAGCACACGACACCATTCACAATAAATTTCCACCGAATGCTATATTTACTAGCTTTGCTGTGATTTATCGCGTACCTGTTGCACGGCATAAGCTGCCGTTTTATCAAGCTTGGCAGCTGGTTTTCTTCGGCTTTCGTCCTGCACGTGGTTTGCTAAAACTTTGAATGAATGACACGGACCTACGATTGTCGATCAGGAGATTTTATCGAACCAGGCATAATGTAGAAAAGCCGTTTGCCGTGTGCTGATTAACAGGCCAATATCTTAACTACATTCCAAGAGTGTTGCTATTGCAAAATCGTATGAGTTGGGATTAGATTTACTTTTGGACATGGCATTAATTTCCATCACATTGCACCGGATCAAATTTCTTGCGCTAAAATGTGTTGGATATGCTTCGGTTCACCCTCCGTTTGATGCGAAAGGATAAATTTGATGTTGTAAGATTGAATTTTCCTAGTGATGCTTCGGGGAAAGTGATAATCTAACAAGCAGCAAGTGCATGCAGCGAAGCGATTGCTTACAGATTACGTTCACTATCCGCAGAAGGGGTTTCAACGATCATCTGTGAGCCTTGTTTGAAAAAGCAAAAGCTAAATGTTCTGTAAGGGGAAACGGATGGATCAAGTAAATATAGCATAGGAATTGGCAGTAACTGGACAGTAACTTTAAGATATGAATTGCATACTTTCAGGAACTGTTGAGGAGGAGGAATTACATTATTTTCTTCTTTCATTACTTGTTACAGATTAAATTGTGTAATTTTCTACATACAATATAACGTCAGCACAAGGTAATCAACGGTAAAACGTAAATTAAAGTTTGAACTGCTTTCATGTGGAAAATTGAGGGAAACAAGTTGTATCGAATTATGCTTTGAAAATCAGCATATCGGCATATCACACCTAAAATTATTTCAACGCCTAAATGTATGTAATTGGCAAGAAGAATTTTGATTTTGCATCTTTTGCAGCTTTATCGACCAAGTAATATGGAACGAATCGTTTCATTGCTTTTCGATATTTTAAACCAATGCAATTTTACAATGAAAATTCAATTAAAAAATAGTGCACCAAGTCAAAATTACCGAAACCACTTTTCAAACATCTCTTTTCGCTTGCCACCGCCAAAACACTCGGTTCCACTCGATTTCGATTAAGAGTGTACCGTGCCTTCTTTTCTCTCTTTTAATGCAACTTCCCTTTCTTCCGATAATCAATCGGCATACCACGGGCAGCCGATTCGTCGTCATCGTCATTCGGCAAATAATCAACAACCAGTGCCGTCTGCAATTCGTCTGCAATTCGTCCTACCGGAGGAAGTAAAAAAGCAAGCAAAACCAGCCAAACCTGGAACGGTGAAATCGAACGACAAGTTCATCACGCTTTGATGACTTCCACTCGCTTGATCAGATTACATCGCCCCAGTCGCCAGTTGGCAATTCGCGAATGCGTCACCGTGCAGTGCGCTCGGTGGAAAAGAAAAATGCACTTTCGAAGTAATGCAGCGCGTGGTCATTGCCGACTGTCGTTTTTTGTTTACTCGAACCATTTTGGAACGAGTCCGCGTAAGGAGCAAAACCCTGGCTGATGCCCAGCAACGACGACAACGACGACATCCACGAGGATGCCGGGAATGATGAGAATGTCCGTGTCGTCCATTGCAACCCGTGTCCGTTCGCCTGGATGGAGGTTGGTCCTTGTGTGCTCGGGTGCTTAATTGTGTTCCGTATAATTTTTTTTTTTTTTAGTTTAGTTGGTCCTCTCACGATCTCTTCTCCTGCAGAACATCGTTGTCGTTGGGTGGCTCGTTTGGTCGTTTTGGAGGGTGCTTCTAATTCGTAGCCATTGCGTTTGCAATTTTCGTCCGATTTCGGCGCAACGGCGTACGGTGGAAAGAATGGCCAATGCGTACCGGTCGACCAACTTTAGCTAGATGCAGATTTTCTCTTCGCTCGAGCGAATCCATTTTCGGGAGCCTCCCTGCCTGTGGAAACTCCCTCGTTGATGGGACGTTCACCGGATGTTCCCGTTGCTACAAGAGGAATGGAGAAAAAAGCATCATCATTCCTTCAAAAATGCGCTTTTCCTTCGTTCCTTTTTTTTGTGTGGTGCGACTGTGGAACTACTACCGATCTGGGTGTTGCCATCAGCAACACGGGCCTAGAAGCTGGAGCTGGCGTGCACAGGGAGCCATGTGCTTGCTCATAGTTTCATTTGATTATGCTGCTACACACAGGGAACCGAAGTTTCCTTCACGGTCGGTGTCTCGCTGTGCGTCGAATGTCTCGGGAAAATGGCACATGGAGTGGGGGCGATTTTTTGCTCCTATCATTCGCTCCTAGCAGTGGAAAATGAGTAGTAGTCTCGAGGAAAAAAAGACATACCAAAAGCGGTCCTCTTTTACGTCCTCCTGTCTTTTATAATTTTTTTTTTTGTCGACTTTTACGTTCAAGGAACGGCTCCAACCGTTCCATTTTCGGTATGAAAAGAACAGAAGTACAGAAGCTTGCCCAGGCAACACAGCAAGGACACACTTCGGGCGGGGAAGAATGGAGTGAAAACATTGGCCAATCCTACGCCGAACCGAGCGGGCTGTATGGTGAAAATTTTAAAAGCATCCCTCGTCATTTTTGCCCCCTCCATAAAACACCCCACACACCACTGGCACTGTTTGCTTCGCCGAACCTCACACGTTCTACCTGGCCAACGTTACTTTCGATGGAGAAGAGAAATGCACCGAGCAAAAAGGGAAGGCCGAGTAGGGTAAGGGATGAAACTGGCACCCTACTAAGAAACACGAACACATCCCGAGTGATAAAATAGGGAAAATGAAACGAAAAACGTTGATGCTTTTCCTTTTCCCTGTCCCTTCGTCCTTTCTGTCTCTCCACTCCACTCTTCCACTCATCCGCAACGTTTTTCACGTGGACAACAAAACTTTGCACAAATGGGAAAAGCGTATCGCGGGACGCTTATGACAGGACGCCGACTCTCAACACGGGCAGCATTCGAACTCGGCAGTACCTTGCGGGAAAAAAAAGGGGATGACTCCCTCGCACCGTTGAGAGTTTTCCATTTCGAGATGCACGATGGGTGCTGTGAGCACACACACACACACACATATACAAACACAACGTGATCGTTTGGGAAAAGGAACCAGCCAGGAGTGAATGAACGGGCGCGTTAAATTAAACCAAGCGTCCGTTCGCTGACAAAACAATCTTTTTCAAAAAAAAAAAAAATACGGAGCAAACAGACGGTGTGGTACGAAACGTAGCGAACCGCGTGAAATTTGAGGAGATAAATATTAAAGAAGATTTGACAGAGAAAAATGAATAATTAATCATGAAGTGAATGTAAGGAGATATCGGATTTAATTTTTAAACAATTGTAAAAACTTTCACGTTTAAGCTATTGAAAAAAATCTTATTTATAATGTTCGGAGCGGTTAAAAAAGAAAACAAATCGATTTCAGCTCACATTGTACTGTATTTTCAGCTGGTCGCACCGAATCTATGGGTTTGCGCCTTTCGATAGGCAATGCGCACTACACGAACAAGCAATGAAACTCGGTTCAACTCGTGAAATAAAGTAGTTTGATTGGGTGTTGAACAGTGTTTTTTTAAGAGAATACTAACTGTAAAAGATTCTTCATCGGTAACCTCGCAAAGTAAGCGCGTAAAATTAATCCATTTTTTTAAATTTTATAATTTAAAAGAGGTGTAAATTACAATATTTGCAATATTTTCGTCCAACACTTTGCCGATCCTCCGGGTCCAGAAGCATCCGTAAAGCTCAAGAATAGATCCCACCGGTTCCATCTCGAGGATGGTCTAACCCCCATTTTTCGTAAACCCCCATAAGCCCTCCGGACCGACCGTACTTCGCGAACAATTTTCCCTACTCGAAAAACAACCACCCCATCACCCCATCGCGGTGGTTGTTTGCCGCGAAACTGCGATTATGAAGCGAGCCCCATCCGGTCCTGCCTGCTGTGAGTGTGTTCTCGCATGTTGACGTTCTAGCTTCGGCGGTCTTTTGTAGCTTCAGAGTTTGTGCTTCAACAGTGAACAACACAGGCACGTTTAGGGTGGACTTTTTGGCTCGTCAAAATTTTGGAACACCAAATACGAGAATGGTGGCACATTTGTTTTTATGCAGAAGTTTGAAACTCTAAAATATGAGCATTGTGCCTTTTTTTTGGAGTGTTGGGTAAATGTTTAATATAAGTGAGGTTTACACTATCCAACAGTTTCAGTTTTCTCTAGGTAAACTGTCTTCAGATTAATACTAATCATTAATCGAATCAAACAGATTCCTCCTGACGTCCTGACTTTCGACGCTTTTAGGACAAGAATTCCTGCAGAAAATGAAAAATTTGCAACAAAAAACAGAGCTCTACGTTTTCCAACCAGCTAGCTTAAAAACTAGTCCGGTCAAATTGTTTCCTTCTTGTTCCCCCGTCGAAGCACGATCGTCTACTGCTTTGGGCGAGTGGGGAGCACAACAGAAAAGTGCAACCAAACGGTGACGGTAGCTTGATAAAACATCCAACCGCTTCGATCGAACCGAGCCTGGGGTTGGGACCAGTTTTCAGTGGCCATTTTCGCTATCTACTGCTTCGGGACGTGAGTCACTAAAACGTTCCTTCGAAACAGAGAGTAAAAAAACCCCTCCACTCTCGCACACACCCACAAGCACCCTTTTTTTCGTTGGAAGAAGTGACATTCCGCCTCGCGTCCTAGCGTCCACCGAGAAGCTATTTTTTTCCACCAAAAATTTACCTCACCCATTCCACAACCTTGCACGTCCCTGCACGATCAACCTACCCGGCGATGGTGGTGGGCTAGTATCCTTTATTTTAATTTATTTAATTGTCTAAAAAGGTTTCGCCCCAGCCCGTTGCTGGTCCTTCGGCCCACCCTCATAAGCCTGCAGGTTGGCCGTTTGCTAACTGTCCGAATCGTGCACGGACGGCAACGTTTCGCGATAATTCATGGTTGGGAGCGGGAAAGAACGGAAGAAGAAGGGATTCGTAGTATTGGAGAGAGGATGTAAAGGGAACAACAGCACATACAAAAAAAACATGCAGCCATTCACACACAGAGCCAGGTTAGAGGATTTGGTGAGCTCGACAGAAATATTATAAGTACAGTGAGGGAGAAACTAAATGTTACAGGAGTTCCTTAATTGCAAAACTCTTTTAGTTTTTCATTCAGCTGAGCATAGATTTATTATGAGAAACTTCCATACAGAGAATATCAATTTAGACGATCCGGTGATCGAGGGAAAGGTGCGCTACTTTTTCACACGGCAAAGCCGAGAATCGAATCCTATCTGGATCACAAAATGATCTCACTATTGTACTACGACTGTTAATCAACTTCAAGCGCCCAGAAATGACAATTGAACGCTGCGTCAGACACCAACAAATGTGTTTTTTGGTATTGAGAAACAAATGAAATAAGAAATAATTCGACATTTTATTGATATATTTAGTAAATATGGTCTGGGAGAATACTTAGCTGTACATGATCTGTTCTAAAGTTCTAAATATTGCATGCATTTAGGCGCTTTCAACATACCCATTTCTATCCAAATGTAAAGCAATTCAAAAACTCATATTTGTAATGTGTATAGCATACTTTTATGCACTTTGTTAAACACAAATCCAAGCCACAATAGTACCAAGCCAAGATAGCCAACAACTATCGTACCGTACTGTAAACCGTTTCCCACTAAAAACCCAAACCTCCCTAATTTCAAACTAATCGCGGAATGGGTGGGAGAGAAAAACAGAGTTTTTCGCCAGCTCAGATGAAAACTCCTGGTTCCCGGGACCGGGTCCGTTGACGGTTTCGGTGAGTCGCTTCTTTTTTTTTTTTTGCTTGGTTTACCCTTTTTTCCCGCTTCACCAAACACAACCACTCTGGATCGAATGACTGAACGGGGTAGAAAGAAAAAAAAACCTCCCCGTTTTCCACCCCATCCCAACGCAATTTCCAGCGGAAGAGGTTTTTCTACTTTGATAAAAATAAAAATGTCTACCCTCATTCTTCCCCTTCTCGTTTTCCCACCCATCATACCGTTCTTACACCCGATGTTATGCCCTTCGTTCGTTGTCTTCTAAGGTTTCAATCCCTCTAGTAAGAGCGCGCGGAAAAATTGAACGCTTCTCGGTTCTCGGACAGGGAAAAAAAACCCCACCAAAGAAAACCTCTTTTTCTTTAACCTAGCCCCCATCCCCCTCTCCCCCCTTCACCCAAGCGAGCAGGAGGTTGAGAGATAGAGGGAGTCACTTTTTCGTCAGTTCCAGCGTCAGTTCTCTAGTGGGGATTTTTCCTTGCGTTTTTTTTTGCAATCGTTCGATACGTTGCTTCCTAGCATTTCTTGCTGCGGCAAGCGGAAAAAAATAAAACGAGCGAGGATCCCCCCAAACCACGAGCCACCGTAAGGAGTGGGAGTAGAAAAAAAGGGTTCATCCCTTCACCCTCTGTTTCCACGGTGCCCGAGGCTTTCGGTCGGTAAATTTTTTCCAACCCCGGTTCCATTGGGCCAACCCGGTTGTATTAACGCTACTACCGTACCAAGCGGTATCAAGGTGGTAGATATAATTTCCCATTCCAATTGGTCG
Organism: Anopheles maculipalpis; assembly: GCF_943734695.1. Lineage (NCBI taxonomy): Eukaryota > Metazoa > Arthropoda > Insecta > Diptera > Culicidae > Anopheles > Anopheles maculipalpis. The sequence continues at coordinate 6,461,748 of NC_064872.1, forward strand.
CCGGGCTTCGGGTTATTTTACTTCCCTAGACGCTCCCAACGTTGGCAGGATAGGATAGCAAAATGCACCCCGACGAAAACGGAGTGAATGAATAACAGCTAGGGCAGGGAGGGGGGAGCTGGAAATGGAGGGATGTATGTGGTCGGTCCGTTTCGGAATGGATTGAAACCGACCTACGGAAGCGGCCCCAGTTGCCGCAGTCTGGAGATTAAAACAGTTGGAAAAAGGATCTTTTTTTTTCGCATCCTTAAGTCCCACAGCGGATTGGGTGGTAGAGCGCTGTCTTTGTGTGTGTGTGTGTATAAGTGAGTGCATGGTTTTCCCAATTTTTCCTAGCGATTCAACATAAAAAAAATACCGAGTAAAGACTTCGTTTTCTCCACACCAAATGAAGAAGGGAAAAAAGACTTGTCTTGACACCATGGTGCACCAGAGCACGGAAATTTTTGGAGAAAAGCCACCCCAACCATTCCATCGTCAACTTCATCCCGAAGGAATAACCACACGAAAAGGAAGCTGAAGAAGACGAGTATAACTCACACGTTTGGCTCAGAGCAAGCTTTTTGGTGGTAAATTTATTTCCCAGACTCAAACACACCACACCCCGGGGATTGGGCCACCTATGCCTTCTTCTTTGCGTTGTGTTTGGAATTTTCATCCCACCTTTCCTTAACACCGTCATTCTCTTTTCATCCCCTTCTACCCAGCAACATCTCGAGGAACACCTCTCTAGGAAGGGAATGGAAAATAGGCAAGGTAAGACAAAATTCAAACACAACTTCTCCGAAGATTGTTTAACAACCTTATGTGCCTATGATTTATTATTAAGAAAATGTTCTTCAAGAAGCAAACCCCACAAACACACACACACATACGTATGCTCTTGAATACCACCCAAAAACGCCCACACATTCCTTGCCAGGATGTAGGAATCAGAATGGGTAGGATGTTTTGAAGGAGCCGTTCCCGTTCTTGAGTCTGCTTTAAAGGAGGAAGCTGGTGCTGGATCCTGTTGTCTCATACATGGGACATACTACACACACACACACACACACGTACAAAGGCTGGGTGGGGATGGGGTTTAGCATTGGCATCGGTAGCAGTTTGTCTCCCCGTGCTTCGTGCTCGAAATCGAAACAACTCCCCTCCCCTGAAGCTCGTACCGGAACACGGAACACACTCAGCCCCAGTTCCCTTAATAACGTGGGGGGAAGTTGTTTAATAAGACTGGCAAGCAGTCAAGCTTCAAAACTCACCCAACCCCCTGGTTGGTGGTGGGATGAGCACCTTGGGTGTGAGGGAGGAGATGGGTGGGAATGCAACATCTTCGCTAACCGTGCCACCCTCGACCCTCCTGTTGGCAGTTGGTGCACAAGCCACACACACATATAGGCCTGCTCAAGTACGCTACCTTTTCCAGCAGTGTGCCAGGTTTAGGCTACCACCCAAGAAGGATGGAGTCGCACTGGTGGAATGAGCAACAACGGGATGGTTGGGTGGTATGTACACTGGCTTCTCGTGTTCTTGGGTGGATAACGAGATTGGAACCACCCCAAACCACCCATCCGAACGTACTGGCGAGATACGGTGCATCTTCACCCGGGGAACCCCACACCAGCGTCGGGACATTGGCCCAAGATGTGTGGCTCCATCGTATCCCCGCATGTGTATGTGTGATTGGTATATGAGCGAAGCGTTTGGATGTATGTGTGCGAGGGCTCACCCCAACCCAACCCACCCGGCGGAGGGTGGTTTACAATCATGACGGACATGGCCCGGGACACAAACTCCCGCCACCGTCCTTTGGATGAGATTTTGTCCATTTTGATCACCTAAACCCCGCTCCCAGGTTGGTGTCCAAACTGGACTTGTGCCCCTTTTGTATGTAGGCATAAGTTCTGCCATTAATTCAACCACTAGAAACACTCACACACACACGTTCACGACACCCCATCCCGAACGTCCAATGTGAGTGATAAACAAAACGTGGTAAATGAAATTTTATGTTCACTTTGTGCACCCCTTTACTTGGCCGGACACCCTCGTGCGGGCTGTGGGATTAAACATTCCCGAAGTTCAACGAATGAGACCGGTATAGAGTGCAATTGCACATGCACCCTTCCCTTGCATTCGATGTGCTCCATTTAGAATAAAGTACCAAAAGCAAAAGGAGTAGTAAAAGTTGACTGCTATTGGGGGAGAAAAAATTCGACCCGAATCGACCAAGTTCGACGAGAAGTCCTCGCGGATATCTTCCGACACGAAAGAGACTCGAGGATGGGGTTTCGGTTGCTGCTTCACCACGAACTACCGCGTAATGCGTGCAACATCAGATGCACCCGGGACCAGCAAAAACTGTACACCGACTCATCGTACTTGTCTCCCCTTAGGGGGACCGAACGCACAAGCACAAACGGGTTGGGATCTTTTTTAAAAATGCACCCCCATCGCCTCGGCTTTAGCTCAATGCATCGCTTGTCATTCGGGTACGCTGGGTTGAGTGCCGTTCAGTCGAATACCGATTGCTAAAGTCTATTTGGGGTAGTCTGTTTTTGAGGTTTTTTTTGTTTGTTACAGCCCTCTTGCACTTTCAGCTTCCAGCATTTCCATTCCCCTGGAGAACTGTCCGGTGCAAGTAAACTCTAATTTATCACACCCGTGTAGTGTATTGCTTTTCCACCCTAGTGTGTAGAAATGCAAAAATGCAAATGCAACCCTACCGGAAAGGCCGACGGTCCCTAGGACCGTTGGAGCAAATCACGGATTCACGGGTGCGGAGTGTTATGAACAATCCGTGCATAGCTGTCGCGCGTACCACCGAGGACGCTGATGATGATGATGCTGGAGGAACTGCACTCCGTATCGGAAGGAATGAAAAAACTGCACTTCTCAGCACTTCTCACACACACACGCGCGCGCACTCGGGAAAGATGCAATTTCCGGACATTTGCAAACGAGTCACAGTACACTGCGTACTGCAACTTCACGACAGCAAAAGGTGCAGGTTGAAAATTGGAAAACGATTGCACGTCGTTGCTGCTGAAAACTCCGACTGGCTCGCTCTTTTTTGTTTACCGTGCCGTCCGGAATTTTTGCATTCCCAACACGGTTGACTTTGTTTTCTCGGGAATGCACCACCATTGTACGTCGGTTTGACCTGTACGCACGGTTGGGTGAGTTTTATTGATGGAACAAATAAACAACAACAAAAACCCCAAGCTAAACTGCCCTGTGTTGGGCAAACGCTCGTGTGTCGGGTGTTGCGACAACCAGTTAGAAGTGTAATTGTGTTCTGTTAAGTTCTGTTTTTGGTTTATTTACTATTTTGATCTGTTTTACATTTAGACGACAAAAGAAGAAGGGAAAATGCACGGGTTAAATTTGGTAGCTGCATTATTTCCGTTATTGTGTTGAGAGATTTCATGAACAGAACGTAATTTGTTGTACTAATTGTTTGATTCTTTGTTTGGAATCGAAGTCATTCTATATCAATCCATAGTCTCTGTGACCAGGATTTACTAGTTTGGGCTGGTTTGACGCTAGCCTTTTTTTGCAACTCCTACAAAAAGCTCGAAAAACATAAATTTTAGAACTACTTTTGCGCCTATTTGTATGCAATCCGCATTACACGAGCTGGGATTTTTGTTTTGATGGCTTTGAGAGACTTTGTTTCTCTGATCATGATTGTTTTACTAACATGGTTTGCTTAAGCTGTTTAAAAATATATTAAAATGACTCCGAAATGTAAGAAATGTAAGAGAAATACAAACAAGCAAGGGGAATAATGCTATTTTGACTTTCAGCCCCAAGAATCATTCGTGAGCATTATGAAATCAAAACACCAAAGCATAATGCAGTGACAGTGTCTGCATTTCACACATATTAACATCTTCGTCACTGCCCTGTGTCATCGATAATCCGAGTTTTGAGCCTTTCCTGTTGACAGCCTTTTCAATCCGTTTCCATCCTTGGTCCCGGTCACGATGACACTTGTCCACTTTGGCATTTAACATTCATACAAATCACTTCCATCATGTTCGCCTTCCTCTTGGTCAGCAAGATGGTCGTCCTGGCGCGTCTTTAACATCCTTCGCTAGCTATCCTATCCCATCCCAGCCGGAAGGGACTTCGACTTTAATCGCACTACACGCTCTTCCACTATCGGAACATGCATACACGATGAGGTTTGTGTTCACTGGTGACGCGAACACAAACAATCAGTTCGGTTCGAACGATTCCTTCACCGGTCGGAGACGTTTACCAGCCATTCCCATTCGCATACAGTTTCGCGAAAACCCATCGTACGCATCGAACCGTTCTGACTGACCTTTCTTAACACCGACCATCTTGGAGAAGGTTATTGGGCGAAGAAAGCTTTCTTATTCCGCGTAACCGATGCTTCAGGAGGTTTATCAAGAGGGTTTTGCCAACAACAAAAGAGTACGCGTATGTGCGTACACGTGTGCTTCAAACATTAAGTGCATCCTCAGCCTCATTCGGCTCAAAGTGAAAGAGTGCAAGAAAAGAAAAATTTCACCCTTGAGTAGATCATTAGACTGCGCACTGCACCAGTAGCGTCTAACGAGCACCATTTTCTCCGGACTCCGGACTAAGAAGTTGCCGTACCGTGTTGGAAAGAAAGCCGGTACCCACCTGGTAGCACTGGTTTTCTTAACCGGATGGGATGCACCGTTCCGGAATGGCAACGGTTCTATCGAACGAGTGCCATCTTGAGCTGGAACAGGCACTTATAAATTATTAGCCACTTTATCCGTCACTGCACGAGAAGTGGACAACGGCAGTGGGAAGTACAGGTTAAGTGAGTTTAATTGAAATGTTGGAAGTATTTTTCAATTAGAATGGATTCAAAAAATCGTAATCCGATAGATGTATGAAATGAATGCTTACATATTTTATTGCTCTGGTCATTTGCTTTATTCTGCCTTTCATTTGCATTGCAATTTATTTATCCTCTAATTGTATATATTTGTTTCTATCATATATCTTTATGTCATTGTCTTACTTTAACTTGATGCTATTGAATTTATCCAAATTTATTGTTTACTTTTTTTGAATGCATTGCGTTTTCCATTGTTTCTTATCGATTTTTTATTTTTTCTTATTTTCTTCCAATCTATCCAAGTATTTTCCAAATTTGTTCTATACTTTTTATTTGATTTCGTTAGTTTCGTCCCAATTCTTCATTATTATATACATTTTGTGTCTCACTATTTCCTTCACCAATTTTGCATGTTTAGCTGTACGCTTAAGTTTCAACTTTTACGCCTCAAAATATCTACAAAACCTGGCAGGAATGCCCATTAAATAAGCTCAGATTGCGGGATGTGCCGGTATGATTTTCTTTCGAAATCACTTACTCCAATAAAAATTGCCATAAAACGACAAAATCTTTCCAACAAATCCTGCCATCCTTCTTAGCTTCCAGACCCAGACGCACGGCCCATTCCCCGTTCCTAATCACAACGAGCTTATATACACGCTCCCAGAAAGCATATGTGCGAAGATGCCGATTATGTATGTGTGCGTGTGTGCATGTGTGTGTGTGTCTGTGTGTAAAATATGCAATCCTCCTGACCAGCCGACCGTGCGTGCCTGACTGTGCTCCGCACAAGGTTCTGGTGCCATGTTCCATGTTTTAAGAAAACACATCCCAATGTGTGTTCTTTAAGATTTCTCATCCCACTCCGTTAGGTTAAGATGGACGAATGGGCGACCCTCCCGATGCTCGATATGTTCGAGACATTTATAGCAACCCATACTCTCCGGTCCGAGCAATTCCTTGGGAAGGAAAAGGCTCAAGATTCTGGTCCGGTTCGACCGGGTGACCAATGCCCGGGCTTCGGGTCCGAAGACGTTCCACCTTCTCACACCTCACACCTCGGTGACTAGGAGTATGGTTTCAGTTTATTCAATCGTCTTAGCTTTTCCCGAAGGTCTCCCCTGTCCAGTCAAGAATGAGTATTGGGGAGGTGGGTGGGTTTGTCTCTCACTCAGGGAAACCAGGAAGTCTTCCTAAGTCTGATCGATTTTTCTTCCACCTCAGTCTCCCTTTCCGGAAGGGAGAGTGGGTTGGTTGGGAGATTTTAGGATGGCCAGGAAGTTGGTTTAAAATCAGTGAGACCAATGTACAAGTTGTGTTATGTTTTTCAGTATAACTACCAGAACTACCTTCCGCTGGTCAGCTCCAGCATCCACCTCCTTGCCTTCGTCAACCAGGCCCACGGCATCCATTTTCCTCATTACCGTGTTTCTGCTTCCGAATCTACCTCCCGTTCGTGCGTGTACCTCATCCTATTAATTGCCTTTGTTTCCTTCCCCCCCTTTTGCTACTGCTTTCCCAGCTCGCACCATGCCACCAACGTCTTCGGGCGTCCATTGGCCCCACCTCGGTGCACACATTGCATCCGAATTCAATTCCAGGCTTCTTATCGATCGTCTATCTTACGGCCAGTCCTTCCCCGACGCAACTACACCCATTTGCCACAGCCTCCCCCTTTAGGGGAGAAGCATACAACATTAGCGCACCTCTCGTCACCACCGTCCCTTGTCACTCCCCTACCATATCCCCATATTCACTATGAGGCGAATGAGAGTGCATAAACAAAACTACGCATCTCATTAGCTAGCGTACAAGTGCATCCATGCGCATACGCTTGCAGCCATGCGTGCACTCGGTTCAATCCCAGTGAATGTCTCTGTGTTCTCCCTGTGTGTGTGTGCGTGTGTCACGAAATCAGTACACCCTTTAGGGCAACGGTGAACGGGGTAAACGGCCTAAACGTACCGATACCCTCTTTGCGAAGATAATTTTCTTCCAGTAAACTATACGCAAGACGCACACACACACACACACACACACGTGTAGTGGTAGGACAATGCAGCTGGCTGGCACGATTGACTGTAGATTAAAATTTCCCAATTTGCGCTCCCTTCCTCTTCTCGTGTGCTGGTGTGGTCAGGTGGAGAAGGCACAAGTGTTTGTGAAATTGTTTAACAGAGTTGTTGTTTTGGTTGATGAATTATGTAGGAGAATGTACGACAAAACACACGTTTCCGTACTTAAAATTAGGATATTTTACACTTCACTTAGAAATGATCAAAAGCCCCTAAATCTATGCAAGCCTTTAGCTTGTCCAATGGTGGAGATTTCTTTTTAAAAAATCAAAGACAAAAATTTCTTTTTTAGTTAAATTAAAAAATTATATGCTATCAGTCGTAAATTAAATTTTAAGGCAAGGGCATAGGTATTGGAATATTGCTGAAAATGTAACTACAATTAATTACCGATCACTATCCACCACTCCATTCTATCGAATAAAACTCTAAGAAAATGCTTCATTCCACTACGCTGCAGAAAGCTATCTTCCAACAAACCCAAGCGACGACAAACCTCAAAACATCTCAACCCTGCCCGTTTTCAGCTACTCCCTAACCCATCCATTATTACCACGAATATTTGTACCACTCATGCTACACAACTCCAACCCTTAAAACCCTACATACAGCAATTTCAATTATTCCCCCGCAAACCTTGGCTAGCCGAATGGAGTTTTCCGAAATGCACGGGAATTGCTTCGGCTCCCACAAAAACTTTACACACAACAAACTACTCAGCAAAATTTTCGCCCAAGAATGGTTTTCTCAGACGTTTGACCGTCCGTGCCTGCAAGAAGTCCAGCCAGATGGAACATCATCACCGGTCGCCGTCAAAACAATCCCGAAACCGGGAAAACCGGGTACGGGAAAGCCAACGGGGCAAGTTTCTTGAACCGTTCGGTGGAAGGTGCATTCCTTAATTTGCACATTTTTGAACGGTTTCCTTCCGGGTTCCTGAACTGGGCTGCTTGCAAGGAGCAAGGTTAAGGTTTTCGGATCGAAGATTTAATGCCCGAGGGCAGATGTTTGTCGTTTTAAAACATATGCGACACACAGGGGGTTTTGGCATAATAGAAAAGTGCTTCATATTTGAAAAAGAATTTAACTCATCCTAAGGCTGTGTTTTTTTGTAATTAGAAGAATTGAAAATTGAGTATGATTAAGTCGAAGTAAACGCGCTACTTCAAGATACTAAACTTCGTGTATTACCCTTTGCCTAATTTTAGGAGCTAACAGTACCCCTAGTGGTCTAATAAAGCAAACACTCACTTGTAAAATATGTCTTCGGTGGGCCCAAAGAAAACAAACCTTCGTTCTGTGGTGCTTAAGCTCATACCGGATAAGAAAACAAAAATCCTTCACCATCCGAGACCATCTCCAAACTAGGTACAAATTGATAGTAAACACAGCAAATGGACACCATCACAGTGTCCGGTGCCAAACATGGTTCTCGGATTTACATTTTGCCAGCACTCCGATACCGAGACACCAATTTCCAAATTTTTCCAATCTACTTGACCATTGCTTTGGACTGTCTTTCTCTCCGGACCGGAAGGATCGAAGCAAACGGATCACCAAACGTCCGATGGAGCGTTTCGTTGGACGAAAACTATCCCCACGGTCGTTTACGGTTTAGGGACTGAAAATGACCAAAAGGATCAGCGTGTGGGCAAGTGTGGGTAAAAAACTTCATCGTCTTCATCGTCTTCACTGCCTCTCACTGCCACATTTGCAATACTTTCTGCCAGTTCTTCTGTTTTGTGGGGCGTTTTTCGCATTTTTTTTTTGACCTTTCAGGACATCGTCCCACATGGCTATTCTTGCTGTACCGTTGGAGGGTTTTGCAGAGCTGCTTCTCGTTCTTCTTCGTCTCGCTCGGTTCAGCTTTGGGGTGTGAGGTACACAGATCCATCGTTCTTCGTTCTTGATTTCCGGTCTTCTGTATCTTCAAACCCCTTGTACCACTTCTGCATCCTGTCTTTTCTCCCTTACCTGTCAGCCGCAGGGCAATCAATGGAAAAACCAGTGTCCAAACGAAAACATCACACAACCCGGGAAAGTTTCGGTGTTCTAAGAAAATCATTTATATATAATAGGATGTCAAAAAACGTCTAGGTTCGAGGACAATGAAATTCTCTTGAAGCAGAAGAAGTATTCGTGGTGAGCATCTTACTAAAAGTAAAGCAAAAAAAAAAAAGGATGGCGCATCATCCAGGGGAGTAAGGTTTTTTTGTGTTTCTGGAAAAAGAATGCTTCGATGGCTCCCTCTTGGCTCCCAAAAGAAAGAATGTGTGGAGCCATTTGAAATCAACCGCCCACCCACCAAGCTAAAGGAGAAGAAGGTGCGGAGACTCGTCCATTTTAGGCTCCTCCCTATCGAAAGGGGTGCAAGGATTCGATAGCTACCGGTCTCTTTCTACATTTTGCCTTTGCCTTTCTCCCCCACACCCTCCCTCTCTTCCTTCCTCCTCCTCCTCCTCGCCCCATTGTTTGGATCACTGGGGTCAATTTTCTGTGGAGGCTTTGCAGCCCCATTCCACAGTGAGGGTAGCTTAAAGTTGGGTGTTATAATGTGCACCAGAGCCTAGGCGTCTGAAGCCCATCCCATTCGGAAAACTGGCTCCCAAGCACCCGAGAAGGCTCCCACCTCCCTCCCACCCGAGTGGGAGGCATTTTCTTGTGCTCCTTAAGGTTTGTATTCACACACATTGGTACATGGATACATTACACATCCATTGCTGCTCCATATCTTCCTTCCAGCAAACACGCACTCACACGTAGACACACGGTCAGCACAATCTGACCACCAACATCAACTCCCAAATCCAAGCCACCCTCAAGAAGGTGGGTTTTGCAAGAAAGAGAAACCCCCATCAACAAGAAGAAAATCGGAGCACACGTACACGTACATACACACGCACGCTCACATACACAGTGCACATCTTACTTGTCCAAAGTCCAATGTCCTGCAGATCCAGGAAGAAGGAGGATGGGAAAGGACGGCACAAAGCAAACCGGGGTGAGGGAGGTGGTTTTCATGCGGTCGACCATAGTGGGTGGCTTGTTCGAAGGTGGGTTGCGTTTTGGGGTGGGTTAGTCGATGAAACATTCACCCACCCTGACGGGTGGAGTGCATCCCTGTAGGTAGCAGTATGAAAATCCCGTACTTCGGGATCAAACATTCCAAGACGAATACGACTGGATGGCAAAAGGATCGGAAGGAAGGTGTGCGTGTGTGTGTGTGTGTGAAGGAAGGAGGAAAGTGGAGACGGGCTTTCAAGGAAACAGAAGACTGCTTAAGATTAAGGAGTTTGTGGGTGGTTAGTACATCCCATCAACCTCATCTCCGCTGCGTTAGAGAATGGGAAGATATTCACAGGAAAATGTGATCCCTGCCCATCCCCTCACCAGGGGATCTCCTATTCCCTATTCCCCCTTTCCTTGGTAGAGTGGTCAGTCCGATGTGTACCTCCTTCGGGTGTGTGTGTGTGTGTAAGAAGACCAACCCAACCCGGCAAGAAGAGAACATTTAAGGAGATACGATGAGATGCATGTTCTAATGCCTTCATCCTTCGGCACTCACCCCCGGCCAGGGTGATCTGCTTCCAAAAACGTTCGGTCCCCGTTCGACAAATCCTTGCCGATGGCTACACGCGCACAGGGACACACTCAGCTTCCCTCTACCTCCTCATAACTCCACCCCTAACATCCTCCCTCTCCAACAGCCAAACATCCACTTCAGAACCTGGACATGCAGGGACACACTCACATACCGTCATCCCCCCCCCCCCCCCCCCCCATCCTATTTCTTAAGATTTTGGATGGCTTCGTCTAAAAACGAGTTGGAGCTCAAGAAATCCATGCGGTTTTTTGGTCCTTGGACCATTCTCTACTTCCCTTTTGCCCTCACCCCCCCCCCCGGAACAACCCTCCCTTTCGTCTCATTTTTCTTTATCAAAAGGATGCCCCATTGGGCTGGGGAGCAGCTTTTATGTTGCCCGATGTCCGTTTCTGTACTCCTAGCTCCTTTTTTTTTGTGTTAGCCCTCAGGATGCTCTGATGTCCCATCGTACTGAGAAATGCGAAAGAATTCTTCCATCCCACCCCAAAACAGGGGGAAAAAGCATAACCAGGACCAAAGATGCGGGTCGCTCTCTAGGATCCTGTCTCTGTATCTCCCTCTGCCATCCCTCCCGGAGTCCTGCAAAGAAAAACTCATCGTCCGGATCTTCATTTTCAGCTCATTCGGCATTGCTTTTTGTGCGGCTGCTTGTCTTGTTCCATTTAGAAGATCCTCATTGGCAAAAGAATGAAGCAACTTTTCGGCTTCGAGAAGGTATACGGGCACAAAACCAGGGGTTTTTCGTTTCATTGCTTTGCGCTTTTTTTTTTTTTTTTGGTCTCCTTCAAACCGATTCCAACCATCCTCATTCTACGCATCTGTGTTTCTTAAGACAAAAGAAGAAGTAAACGAGTGGGAAAGAAAAAGCTGAAAAAGACATTGCTCGGAAGGATGCCTTGTGAGTGGGGAAAATCAATATCAGCAATAACGGTGTAGATCGAAGGGAAAATATTTTTCATTAGCGAATGACCTGCTGATGGCTTGGGAGAATGAACTGTCTGTCAGTGACTTCCTTGTAGACGGTGAAATGTTTTATTTTTCGTTTGGAAGGAGAGTTTTTTCTTTGCTTGGATAAAAATATACAAAGGGATAAAGTGCGAAATATTCGGGCATCGTTGAGAGTATAACAGTTGTAGTTGTACAACGCCTGTCTGTTACCAGTTATTGTTTCCAACAAGGAAAGCTTTTAAGTAAGTCTTACTACAACCTACACTAGTCTGAATATTTATATAGATTGTATGTTTGACTTCTGATGCTTTTACAAGTCTACTTTCCAGCTAGATCGACTACCTTGGCAAGCTGTCATATCTGTTATACAAAGCAGGCATACTAACAGCTGTAAAATTACTACTGATGTATTGTCAGTTCTCAGTAAAAATTGGTCAGTCAAATCCTACAATTTTACGATTTTTTCTAGTAAACGACTCAAACCGAAGCCGAAAGACTAATGTTTTATACTGCGTGTTTGTGGGAGGAATGAAGAGTTACAAAATATATCTTCAATAACATTCAGACAAGGCTCAGTTTTTACATCCAATCTTCGTGTATAGTATAACACATTCAAAACTGTCACACATTCAGCACAACGTAAGGTGAAGCACATTTTTAACATCACAATTTTATTCTAGTTTTAAAGAAGATTAAACCGATGTTTCCAAATCGTCAAAAAAATCCCTCAACATGCATTTTCCAAACGAGGTCAATATCTTCACCATTTTTGGAGGGCTTGCCCCAAGTAAGTTTTATCCCTTTTTCGATACATGGAACGGATGGAAAATGCCAGCTCATTCTCATGCTCATTCACAATCCTTTCCATTGCTGATTCCCACGGAACCAGTCACTGCCATTAAAAATCTTCTCCCAATCTACAGAAGCACAGGTACGCCCTTACCTGGCTAGATGGTAAGGAAGTAATGCAGAAATATCTATCTATCCACCATCAAATGGCGAAATGCGAAAAGCAAGGAAGTGAGGACGGAAAAAGAAAAGGGAAAAAATTACTTAAAAATTATTATTTTTTCTCCCTGCTGCTGCCCCTTATCATTCCTACTTTCGAAGAGTTTAAGCATCTCGCAACCATCGTTGCCCATCGGTCGCACGCTGTCGATGGAAAGTGTTCTTCCCTCTTCCCATTCTGGTGCTGCGGCTCGATCAAGCACAAGATATTCGGATAAACTCTCACAGAACGGGGAAGAAAATGCAGGAAAAACGAATCTTTCTTGGGCGAAAGAATTTCACTTCTTCCTTCCACTTTTATCGAGGAAGGATGGGTTCCGATGGGTACGGCGGAGGAGCCGAAGGGAGGAATACCAACCGAAAAACCTTTCAACCGACAGGAGGGCTGTCGGGTTTGGGTTGTGAGATGTTTGCTGCCGCTTCTAATGCTTCGATTTCTCTTCCTACCGCGTCCCTCGCATCTCTCACGCATCGTACCCGGTTCGTCTTGGTCCTGGTTCGCTCATACTCGCACCACCCCCAAGAACCACCCAAGAAACTCTCGAAGAACGAACGTCAAACCGTTTTCCTCGGCGAATGGGGGTTTGAGTTTGAGATTTTCTGCCCTTGCTCACTTTCCCACCCCAGGAAACCCCTTCGTGATGAGTGTGTGTGTGCCTGTCTGCCCGTTACCGAAGACCCGGGTGCGGACAGTTCCCCAGCCCATCCTTCCGCCAACCTTCCTCTGCCTTCATAGCTTTCCCCAAAGGGTAACGATTTGAAGGCGTATATAGCAAGAGCAAGCTAAATAGGGCCCTTGCTCTACCTCCCGGAATGCGTCGATTTCTCATCCTCTCGATATTCCAATTTCTCCTGTTCGGGTTTCGGGCCTGTCAAGCTGGAGGTTATGTACTCCTGAAGCATCCTGAAAACGCCAGCTACTCGAAGATGCCATCCCATCCCGGAACGAGCTTAGTGTGTGTGTGTCGGTGTGTTTTGGATGGAGGCTAGCATTGATATCAAGAAGCACACTGGGGTGGTGACGCTTCTGACGCTGCTGACAGGGTTTCGCTACGAAGATGTTCCATCTCCAACTCCAAACTTCCAACCGGGTCCGGGTTCTTATAACGGGGCAAAAGTTTTCACTCTCATCACGCTGTTTCGCTTTAATCGAACCCTCGCAACCTCCCATCCCAATTCCTTCACCATTTCTTGCAAAGATCTCTTGGGAGATTTAGCAAAAAAAGGGGAGACGGAAAAAAATTAACTCCATCCATCCCTGTGTTCCGCTTTTTCCACTCTCCGTACTGAGCAACCATGGTTGGTGATGGAACATGCAAGAAGGAAAAATAATTCCCATTAAAAATGAAAACTTTTCGATTCGATGGATTCCGTTCCCGTTTAGATCATTTGGTATCAAGAGTGTAGTACCAACGAGCTAGGTGGGCGATGCATTTCGTCATTGGTGATGTTTTGTAGTATTAAAAATGAACGCTTAGTTTTCGGATGATATGAGTTTAATAATTTAAAAATTCGCTGAGATAATGCGATATAATCTTGAAGATGTGCCCCTGAACGTATGCAATATTGAGAGACTCAGACAATAAATCAGAGCTCTAGTTGAGTATCACTTTGCTTCCTCCTCAATAGTAACACTTTTGCACACAATTTTCCTTCCTTATTTTTGTTACATTTTACTTTAGTCTACAGTCTACAATAGTTTACGAAGTCTTCCAAAATGTTAGCATTTGAACCTTCTTATTACCTTTTAGAATAATTAATTTGCCATGCAGTTTATTCCAGGGAAAAGTTATTACAGTAAGACTTAGCTATTGAATTGTTTCTTCTGATTTATTTCATGGTAAAGATAATTTGAATAGATGATAAAAATAATTGATGAATAAATAATGAAATTATTCTTCAGGGTGATACAATTCTTATCCTTGGTTTAGCCGTGGATAGTGTCATTAGTCTTGCACAGAATCTGACCAGTATTAAATCTCATCACGATCTTCCTCCCGTACGTACGAGGGTACAATGCAGCCGTGAATAGACTCAAGGAGATCAGATATGATAGTTTTCCTCAAGATCCGTTGAAAATATAATGCCAATAGAAAGGAGAAGAAAACTTGATCGTGTGTAACATAATTTAAATTAATTTTTTTTTCACGATCTTCAGGTTATAAATAAATATTTTCTTCCTTTAACGATGTAAGTAAGAACAATTAAAACTAAACCATCGTTAATGTAATCCAATCTTTCTCTTTCATCTGGCTTCCGGAAACCGTCCCGAAAGATCATAGAAAGCCACGAATCTGTCATCCTTTGACACTTGGTAAACCGTACCGTAGTTGCTGCCTCACGCCATTTTACGCTAAGTACCCACGGGGGGCACATTAATTGGCCCACCAATCAAGCGACCCGAAGCGGGAATGGAAAATCCACAAATCCGTATCCAGAGACCGCCTCGAGACCGTTTACGGCAGCTGCGCCCGCGGCCCACGGTCGTACGTCGCCAAATGTGATTGGCAGTGTCTAGGGTTGTCAAGGTGGGTTCCACTACCTGCGACCCTTTTGCTGACCCGTTTGCAACCCTTTGCAAGCAAAGGGGTCACGAATGTCTTAGGTTCCTTAGGTGCGTTTCTTTCGCGGGGTGCTTCGAAACAGCCGAAGACAATCGCTAGGAAGGGTCATGGCAAAGGTCCGTGAATTGGAGGGCAATGAGTTTTCCGAAAAGAAAATGGACGATTACGGTTTAAGGTGATGGGTCACAATATTGGTAATCGTTCATGATTTATAGTGATTCAATTATAGAGCGCGTTGAGATAGTATTTTGGCGCCTAAATGTATGCTCTTCTGCAAGGAAGATGTTTTTCCAACCAATTTTACTGATTGTACAGCCGTTGCATGCTGAAATACCCATAAAAGTAGTAGAACAGACTCACCATATTCAACGCATCGTCATCCTCCAGCCCGAAGCTTCTCGTCACATCGAGATACGTCGAAGTGATGGGTACCGGTGTTCGCCGTTTCTCATCCGCACCTTTATCACTGCGGTTATTGTTTAATCCTACAGCACCGGAACGCTGTTCCCGCTCACTTGCACACACTACACCAAGCTCATTACCACCAACAACGCCACCTGATGCTGCCACTGCTCCTCCCACACGATCAGCTCGCCTCGTCAACACTTCACTTGCAACACGCACACTACCCCCAGTGGAGTTCGCGTTTCCACCGAGGTTTGAGGTTAGGTTCACTAGTTTCCCGCTAGCTGACACTTCACCACCGTTACGCGATCCGTTAGATTTTCCATTTTCGTACAAATTTCGCAACAACTCATAATATCGAAGCGACGATTGGCTTCGTTCGGTCGTCTTATTACATTTCAATTTCACATCCACCGTGCTGCTGCTGCTGGTGCTGCATGATATACGCTCACTAAGCGCACGTCTCGCTGTAACGACGACATCATCTACACGTGGCGCCAGCTTGAGTTCCGATCTCGGGGAGTACACTTTGGTGGTAAGCTTGGAACATTGGCTGCAGAGCGACAGGAACTTGGTGACGGCTTCGCGCGGTAGAAACGCATACGTTTCGGTGATCTGTTCGAGGTGAAACCGAAATTAAATCAATATCCCTTAATGGAAAACATGCTTGAAAGTGAATTATTCTCTCACCGTTCGGTAGGTTCGCTTCTGGCCGGCGTGTCTCGTAGCAAGGCTCCCGAGCGACACATGAACACCGTAGATGATTTCGAAAAAATTCTCCACCACGGCAACCTTCTTATATGGCTGACCAGGTTCCTGTGCAAGATTTTGATAAGTTAAAGTCACATCATTTAATCCTCTCCCTCTATTCCAATTCTTACCAAACCTCCGCTGGGAGCATAAAGCATGCAGCCATCGTTTTCCGGTATGTTCTGATGGGTGAATATATCCTGAAAGTTCCCTGGCTTCGTTGTGGTGAACCCTAGCAACCCAAACAACATGAAAATAAATAATAATATAACCGTAGAAAAACGCTCCCTTGACACTTCTTGACACTTTGTCAATTTGAATTTTCGATCGAGCAGTTATATTAGCTTCATTTGCTCGCTTGACTCCAACAGTTTAATTTATTAAAAACAATGAAAATGCTTCAATCCATTCTTCTTCTATTTTATACTTCAATCCTTCAAAACCTTGTACATTGTAGCTCACCTTTTGTTTTTACCCAAAACCGAAACTTGGAACTATCCGGATTGTTCATCTCCAGCCCAACGAGGGTCTTTATAATACGTGCCTGTTTCTTCAGTGTAATCGTCTTCGTTTTGGCCCGATCACCGTACGTTCGTATAACCCATGGTTGAAAAATCTACATACAAAATAAAAAAAAAAACAAGTAGAAAAATGGGTAAAATCAAATAAGACAAAAACGGCAACAATAAAACACCGCCATCCTCATGCAAATTAATGAATGAATCACAAAATGAATGAATTTAAACGAAACAAATGGGTTGTGGAGAAGAAAGGAGTTGAAAAAAAACGAGGAGGAAAACTAAAACGACGACTGTTGAATATGGAAATTCGTGAGCAAACAAAAAAAAAACTCCTCGGAGCTATCAGCGGAGAGAAAATGGATGTGATTTTTCCTCACCGGAGGAGAAAGAACTGCGTGTGAGCGAGAAAGAGTGTGCTTCTCGCGTACGTGCGCAAGTGTGAGTGTGGAGCATTCATTCGTGAGAGGACTTCCGGGTTTCCGGGGTAAAAACCTCAAATAATCGTTCGTGGGTGTCGGTACAGCCCGACCAGAACCGTTTGCATGCGATAGATGGATGGATTGGATGGTTGGAAAAACGGGTCTATTTACTTCAAACATCTGATCACGTGTGTAGTCGTATTTTGGCCGCTTGTTGTGACGCAGTTGCTGGTGCTGTTGCTGCTGATAGTGTTGGTAGTTTGTGGCCGGAGTTTGTTGCTGGTGTTGGTGCTGCAGCTGGTGCGGTTGGCAGGGCGCATTCAAATCAGCTGTTCCGAATGGTGTCGATTTTTCGCCATTTTTCTCACCACAACCACCACCATCAACCGGACCAGACGCCAACGCACGCACACTAGCAGCGGGCGCGCTGGCACGCCACGTACGGTGCGACGCATCCTTGTCCGTGGGGAGCAGTAGTACGTGCTGGCCTGATTTTGTGTGGCCTTCAGTCTCGTCCTCGAGCTCCTCCTCTTTCTCGTCCTCCACCTCCTCTTCATCGTCGTTACACTCATCGTCATCGTCGTCGTCTTCGTCGGCGTCATTCTCGTATCCGGCATCCATGTCGAACGTGTCCCGGCCCCGACTGAGCCGGCTGACCTTGGCCAAGGACGATGTCGTCGAAGAGCTGGAGGAGGAGCGCGATAAACGCCTCCGCTTGCGTGATACACCACCATCTCTATCCCCAGGAGAGCGTACCCTTCGCCCACTTGTTGGAGTGCCGGTCCCGTGTGAATCCATCACCGGGTGACACTCGACCTGTTGGTCGAAGTTACGCGGGGTCTGTGAATCCTGTACGTCCATACTTTTCACTAAAACCGTGTCAGGTACTTGTCGAAACACAACACGCTACTAAGTCTAATAACTCTCCAAACACTAGCCTTGTACGTTGGTAAATCAAGGAAAAACTAAACACAAGCACACACATACACCAACTAGAATATTGAACTAATCAACGAGCACACACAAACATGCGGAAGAAAAACTTTTAGAAACGCTCTCAACAACTACAAAACACCGTGTAAAATAGTTTAAAACACTAACAAAACACCGCAACAGAATAAAACAAAGTGATGGAAAATAGATTAAAAGTATTCAAAACACACAAACACAAACAAAACACGAGCAAAAAAGAAAATTTTAACTATAATTTTTAAAAATAAATATGATTAGTGTGAAAACACAAATGCGAAAGGAAGAAAGAACAAAAATTTGCGTTTGCCACCGAGGAGCCTGCTCGTTTTTGAACTATTGTTGAGTCAACGGCACCAGAATGGAAACTGTGCGGTAGGTTCGCGTTGGAACCACCGCCAGCACGGAAAGGACCTCTCGCCCAGCATCTTAAGAATCGAACGAAGAAGCAGAAGAGCAGAAGAAGAGAGGAGAAAACGCTTGGCTCTTGGAAAAAAGAAATTCGAAAATGCACAACAAAGAACAGCCGTCAAGCATAGGAAAAAGGGGTCCAGCTTTTTGGACGCTGCAAAAGCGTGTTTGAGTTTTTGGTCAGCAGTTTCCCGAAAATAGGACGAACAAGGATGGAGGTAACGAACTGACCGCTTGCTGATTGGATGGTAAGGACATTCGTATAGGGTGGGGTAGGTAAGCCAAAATTTTGGACCAGTGGTTTGTGTTGTGTTAGTAAGCTGGTTCTATGTGTTGGAAAAATGTTTTCCCTTCCGGAAGGGAGGCTGTTTTTGAAAGTTTGTAGAACTAATGTTTAATTTTATTACAATTTGGGCTTGCATAATATTCATTTTAATTCTTAACTCTAATCTTTTTTATTTTTTGAACGATGTTTTGAACCAAAGTAATTAAAAAAAAAACTAAATAAATAATTTGTCGTTGAGAATATGCCATAAAACAGTTTTTTCTTTGTTTACAATCTTACTATGAGGGAAAACTATGCTTGGTTAAAAAAACTAATATAAACAAAAATATAAATAACTGCAGTTTTACTGTGATTTTTCTTTATGTGCTCCTTGTTTTGATAATTTCAAATAAACACAGTGACCAAACTATTCCATAACTTCTGCTTTCCATTCAATAAATGCTTTAATATAATCTTTTATTTGACTAATATAAATGATGCAAAACTTAAAGAAATTTAATCAACAAATATATTTAGAAAATCATTAACCAATTAATCTTTTTCAGTAAAAAATCGCTTCTATCGACACTAGACGCAACAGGGAGAAAACCCTTCTTTCCATGAAAAATGTCCTACCAAATGTGACAGAAACGACATCAAACATCAACATACACACAAAAACACTCGTACAACACTGAAAAAAAAAACGGTTTTAAAATTGCGCCTGTATTGTGCGAATAAAAACGCCACAAAATACAACCAGTTGCGCAATTTTCCGAGCACGTGGCACGTTAACACATGCACAAAACTCATGCAACACAGCACACACTCACACATTCGCATTCTCTCGCTCTTTTTCCGCGAGAATGAGACGAACGTGGCGAATGAGAGAGCAGGTAGTGAGATTTTTGGTTTCCAATGTGGTTGCTTTTCCTTTCTTTTTTTTTTTGCATAATCGTGAACGTTTGTCTACCTGCAAAGATTTTCCCCTCGGCCGGTCCACACGAAGGACCCGTGTTTCAGAGGAGGTTCCTTTGCCGTGAAATGGGACGTCCTAGCAAAAACGGGACGAAGTGGTCCGAATTGCAACAAAATGTCGGCTGACTTTTATTACTTTGAACTTCAAACAAAATTGCGTTGCATTTTACCATCTTGCGAGACGCATTTTTGGCGGGCTATCCTACCGAACAGCGTGTCCAGGATACACGAAACAAGGATCCAAAAACACGACAACGTACGGGCACGACTCGCCAAGAAACTGGTCCAACTGGTTGGCGACGAAAATCGTACACAATCGTCGCAGCATCCCTCAAACACTCCCTAGTCGGTGCATTTTGCCGAAAAGCTGGCCAACAGCATCCACCGGTTGCTAGCAAACCGGTTAACAGGGGTCTTGTTGTGCTGTTCCGAAATCGTCTAGGAAGCTCTTGGATGGAGTGTCCTGGGCGCCTTCGTCACACACCACACCGAAAAAACCGGACCGAAAATGACCGAAAACAGACGCTGGGAAGATGCAGAGAAAATAGAATCTGCGACTATGGAACTGTTGTTTTTTTTTATTATTATTTCACGAAACCGGATGCCCGCTACTGGCGGGAACTTGGATGTCATGACCTCCAAGGATGTGGAAATGGACAGCAGCAGCATCCTGATGATAGCGTTCGTTCCTGCTTCGATTCCTAGTCTGCCGTTAACGGGTTTTCTTTTCACACACGATGTTTAAAATTTAAATCGCTTCTCTAAACATCCGTTCCCAGTGGGGAGAGTGTGAGTTGTATGGCCAGATTTCACGGTCTAGTGGTAGGATGTATCGATGACCGTTCGATAGGGACCGGTATTGTCTCGGTGAGTTTAACTGGTTAGGCTATCGGATCGCTAACGTTCGAGCCAGGACGAAGGCAGACCAGTTTTTAGAGTGTCCAGTATTTCCTCAGAGACAATCTCAGAAGAATTAAACAGCTTGGGCTATTTTTTTTACTGTACACGGTTTACAGTACGGTTGGCCTAGAAGTTTTAGTAAATAGCAAGTTCTTTATAAACTAATCTTAAATGTCCCAAAATTTGCTGAGGAATATGAATGATTTATTACATTGCATTGCATTACATTACATCGGGTTGCTTCAAAAGAAATAGAATCTAATAAACAATTTGTCAGTAATTAGTAAAAAATGAATATTTTTTTAAAATTATTCCGAATAAGTAAGTTTCAGTTCCGGCCATGTATGTCTTCACGTCTGAGAATAGGGAAAAATCGCTGAGGGCCAGATTGATAGAATACAGTGAATGTAGAGCTGTCTCACTAGACTGACTCACTAGACTTAAAGATACCACGCAGATTGTATCAATACGTAGGAATCTTGAGCCTGCCGTGTGTCAGTGTCATTATCGCCTTGTCTACCGAAACGCCCTTGTTTTAAATTTTTTAAATGATATTCAATTAGTTATGTATGCTTGATTCGATAAAAACATCCATTTCTCTTTTAATATCTTTTTCCTGCATGGTTCACATCGAAAGTGTCAATTCTTATCATTTTTCTTTCGACCTACACTGGCAGTATTGTCGAATCGTTCAACAATTAAAGTATTTACAGCTTAGCAATGCCTTAAACATGTGGATAAATCATTTGCAGGGTAGCTTTTCCAAATCTACAAACAAATTTCCATTCATTGCTGTATTGTAAAATACTATAATTATAATTCAAGATCAACTAATATATTCAACAACATTTACTTTTTAAAAGTACGTTACCAACGTCGTATATTAGTCCTAATAATTTTAGCACCGATCGTACGATCGATCCATCTCAGCGGTTTGAGGAACCCTGAAGTCGAGATTGGATTGGAAATCTCCGTACGAAAGAATTGCCTATCCAGCATCGATTACAATTGAAAGGCAAAAACATCTAGAGGTCAAGAGGAAAAGAAGGAAACATTTTCGATAGCATATTTATAATGTAGGTCTTCTCTAATTTAAGGTAAAAATATATTTGCAAAGTCTAGCGTGGCGACTTGCGCTGCTGGGCAAATGCATGCTCAATCACGCCGAAATGTATGCAATTCGAAAACTCTTACTGGAGGAACTGGCGAATTCCGGATAATGTTGATAATTTTGAACATCTTCTTTGTATCTGTTAAATTTAATTAATCGTCAAAAAACGACACGAATGGTAGGCTACCATCAATAAGGTTTGATTACAGCGCCTCTTTGAAACACAGTGAAGACATCTCTGTAGAATGATGAGGAATTTTGCTGAACAAACGCATTCAGATCGTCTGCCAGATATCTTTCTTCTAGCTAAATTCTTGATCATGTGAGATTCGGTAACAGTCTTAATATCCTTCTTAATTTTCTTTAACGACCCACTGGGTCACACCGACCATCGATTGGCTTGCTGATAACTACGTAGTTAGTCAGTACTCACTGCGGGGAAAAAAGTCCGGATGGGATCGGAATCCACTCCAGTCCAGTCATGTGAAGACTGGTGATGCTGTCGCCTCACTGGCCCAACGGTTTATGAATTTATATTATTCCAATACTTCTGGTGGGTGGCAATACGGCCTGGCCGTCCTTCATGAATAAAAAAAAAGTTCTGGTGGGTACCAATAATCTATCCCTTCTGACATTGCTGAGCAATATAAAACTTAAGGCTTTATCATAAGCAGTAAGAAAGCTATCACGTCAGGAAGTAAAGAGCAGCCTGCAAAGAGATCAAAAAATAAAGTCCTCTAAAGCAAAGCCCATACCATTGTATATATTTTCATGTATTTTAAATAGGTTTTTTAATTTCAAATATTGATAATGAATTCCGCCAAAACTAGTCATTGTTATCCAGACCCATAAAAATACTCGCTCTAAACAAGATTTCGATTTAAAGTCCCGTCATGGATCGCATAGGAGTTCTTCAACTTACAAAAAAAAAAACTCAATTTCAACCGTTTTAAACTCCAACCAACCAACAAAATGTCGTTACATCCGGAAACGGCCGGCTGTTATGCAAATTGCCACGAATATTCCACCTCATCTCTAACCAGTCCGATTGTGAACGAAAAATTTCGTTAAATACAGGATCATTGTAAGCTTTGAGACAAAAAAAAAACAACACAAAAAAAAGGATTCCCACAGCAGCCGGAGAAGATGAATCGCTTCTAGAAAACAAAAATCAGCCAAAAACCCGTCAGCGGCCAAAGTTCATCAACTATTTACGGCATCCCGTGCAGATCACATCTCAAAGACAGGACATCCCTGACCAGGAGTCGCCCGAAACTGGTTCCAATCTTCCGAAAACATCAACCACACTCCCAAGCAAATTTCGCCGCTGGACCACCACCAGCAGCAGCAGACAAACAGAAAAAAAAAAATTAATAACACCGAAAATCCCACACGACTGGTTTTCCAATCTTGAAATTCTTCACCATTTTCCCCCAATTTTGGTGTGCGGCCCAAGCAAAGCGGTGTGCGCGAAACTTTCTCACCGGAGTGAGAAAAGAAAAAGGCAACTCTTTCATGATGTGTCCACTGGCGTTCGATGGCACAATCGCTCCGGTGCACATCCCGAAAGATGCAGAGCAGCTCTAGCTAGGAAGATTGAATTGAAGACGAGAAGAGTAGAAGAGTAGAACAGAAAAAATGCTAACAGCATAACTGGATTCTGTGACTGTCCGGCCCGCAGTTCCCGAAAAACTCCCCTCTGCATTGCCGCACGTCGTATCATCATCATCATCATCCCCTTTCCCGAAAATCCAAAAATGCTGACCACCGTCCAAGCGCCCTCTGCTAGAGTATTGCTCGAGGCGACCTTACCGGTCATCATCATCACCAGGTTTCGTCATTCGTCATCGTCCTCCTAATATAGCGAGGGAAACGACACACGCATACGTGCTTATTTACCAAGGCTAGTTCAAGTCCCGGTCCCGCTGGATCGCTAGCGAAACTTCTGTGTCCATACGTGTCCCGAAGCATCAACCGTCGTAGTGGTAGCATAATTGAAGTTTGACGCACTTCCAGTACGGTTCCGTGTTGATTTCGGGGTGTATCGGCGATTCGAAATTGGGAAAGGTGACAAAAGTACTATCAAAGAGAGAAAGGATTTATTGAAAATGGATGAAAATTGAAAGGATTTTAACAGATCTTTTTATCATGAAGAAGATTCATAATTTTTTCTGATTTTTATTGTAAAAACTGAATATTTAACCTTGAACTTCAATTTATTTTTTTATTTAACTATTCAGTTAGGATGACTTGGCTTTGTTGCAGACTTTTAGACGCGAATCTTACTGGGAAAACAGCTGTTGCCGTGGGATCAGTTAAAAAAAAGGACGCAAAAGAGATATTGAAAGAAAGAGATAGAGAGAAAAATACAGAATTTTACACATAAAATACAATTTTTCTGTATCAGTCCATCAATGCATCATCAAAACGATTCTAAAATTAATTAATGATTTTCCATTAATTTTCCTTCTCATGATGGTAAAAATCCTTTGCCCTTTGATGATAGTATTATTCTAAGAAACAATTTATGCGTAAATTGGAAGGTACAAATCACATTATTTGCTTGTAAAATGCATCAATGCATTCATGCTTCGTCGACTGCATTTCATCGGCTTTTATGTTTAAATGAAAAAATTCACCGTCCCTTTGAACAGAGCATGAAATATTTCATCCCCCACTGCAGTATTTCAACGTACTCTTCTAGCCGTGGCATAACCCATATAATTCATGTCAATAGGCTTTTTCCATAGCTATGTTAAAGCAAGGGTGTCAAATCCCTTATGCTTACTGCCTCTCAGGGGTTTGTACAAAATATGAAACTACCCCATATTCTTAAGAAAAAACAATTTCTTAAAAGAGACACTATTTCAAAATGTTGAAGAGCATTGTAGTGATTTTAATCCCTCACAGAATAAAACAAACAAATAAATTGTTTGTGTTGCGAAATAAACCAATATTCGGACCATATTCAAATTCGGTACGCTCGTAACGAAGCATCTCGTTAATTGATGAACTTTAATTGTTTTTGTCTCACGAAAGGTCCCGTCCCTTGCGAACGGTTGCTGTGAAAAAAAGCAGATCTTCCAAGATCAAAGCTTAATTGACTTTAATCAGATCTTCGGACTATCTATCTGTCTTTGGTCGGTTTTGTCTTGTCACCCCCGCATGCGCACGGCTTTGAGGGTCATGATGTGTGTTCGGTTTGGTTCGTTGATATGTTTAATTAAATCCGATTATGACACCCTGCAGTAGAGTGTTATTAGCTATTCCAGTTTAACGGCATGATATGATTACTATTGCATAAATGAATCATGAAACAACAATGAAACACTTACAAAAAAGGCGTTTTACTACTCATTAACGTAGTTCTAAGTTTTTTTTCTTATTTATACTATGTAATATGAACTGTTAAAAAAATTATACATTCGCAATCAGAAAAAGTAGAAGGAAAGAAGAAAAAGGAAGAAATTTACAAACAATAAAAAGAAAGAATGAAAGTAATTACTATACAACGTTAACCAAGGATTTAAATAGGAAAAATAAAGAAGTAATAAAAAGAAATCAAGGACAAAAAACTCCATGAAACATTGAAAAGGAAATGAAAAAAGTATAAAAAAGAACTATGGAAGAAATTTAACGAGTAAAAAATAGAAGCAAAAAAACACATCAAAACAAATGAAAATAAACAAAATAGACAACAACAAAAAAAAAACAATAAAACCAAAAACAGAAAATAATTATTTTATACTCTCTAACGAAGCTAGTAACTCTCGCAATGATGCTATTTTCGCTCCCAAAGCACCCGGGCGTATGAGTGTGCGTTGCTGCGTTCGGCCAGGCATGGGTGTTGTATTTGGCGTTCGCAAGCTGAACAAAGAGCAACCGTCTCTCATTTAGTCTGCGCAACCGAACGAACGCGGAGGTGCTTTTTCCAGTACGCGCGACGTGCAGGGACGGTGCATCAAACTGCAGCAGGTTGAGGTGCGGGTAGTGGGAAGCGAACCGTTGTTGCAGATGGTGGAAAGTGGTGTAAGTGTGTGAGAAATAGTAAACTATGGAAATTAGTGTAAAATAAGAGTGAAACTTGGTGAATGAAAATAGCGGTGGCTCGTGTTGCCTGTTTGCGAAGGGAGAAAAAGCCCTTCTCATACGATCGCATAACAGCGCCCATTTGTGGGAGAGGGGGGGTGGGGGATGGGTTGGGGAGGCTCTGTATCTCTGGTTCGTTCTCTATCTGTGAGTGTGTGATAAATGGACGCACCTTTACTTCAGGTGCGTCATACCACAATGAAACATATCCAACGAAAGTGATAACGGAGCATTGCGTGAGATAACAGCAACAAGTGAGATGAGATAAAAAAAAATGGTTCGCCAATTCAAGCGGTGGTGGAAAATTGATCTTTCTTCTAATCTAGTTGCCATATTGTTTGCGAGTGTGTGTGTGTATCTGAGTGTGTCCCGTTCCGAAGAAGGAAAAAAAAAAAGTAAAACACAAGTGTTTCTCGTAGGTGAATCATTCGCGCCTGATAGTGTGGTTAAGCAATTTAGTCTTCAATTCAGTTTCGTTTGTTGTAATGTAGTGTTTTAGTGCATGAATGTGATTCAACTCACCACATACACACACAAAACGGTGCATTCACGGCATATGTGTATGTGTGTCGTGTGTCTTTGCGTGTGAATCCGCGCCCAAGAAAATTCCCGCGTGACACAACCTCTCACGACGACGGTTCGTTTAGTAACGGAAAAGTTCATTGTTCCGTGGCCCTTTTTTCTCCATCGGAATCGAAACGCCCTTTAAAACGTGGTCATTCTTCAGCGCCAGTGTGTTTTGATCACAATCTCATGGATACGTCCAATGCAACCACGAATCACCATGGTAGTATCCCCATGGTAACGCAAAATGGTAAACCAAGCTATGTCGCGATGTTTTGACTCCGGTGAGCTTGTGTGTGAAGCAGACCAACCCCCGGACATCGGAAAAACAACCCATTGCGTCACGCATCAGACTACGGAGGCTTTTTTCTCCCGTTTGGACGAATACTTTCCTCGTCTATACGCGCGTTGAAGTTTAGCTAAATCGCCGTTGGTTGTGTCTCTTCAGCAAAAAAGGGAAGCCAACAACCCCATCTTTGACTTACCACGATCACATCCCATCTAACTAATACTACCTACCAACAGACACACACACATACAACCACATCACAAACGACGAAAGGCCTCACCAAAAACCTGTTTGACCGCATACTTGCCTGTAGACTTTTAATGTTCACCTCACCACCTTATTTAGCCCCCGTTTGCAAGCGCAGATCCACCCTCTCACCCTTCTTAAGAAACCACCCCATTGATTGTTTGTGTGTATGTGTGTTGTGATCTGAATACAAAAAAGGCTACTCCAGGCACCACCCCACGCGCACGCAATGCGCGTTGGTGGTCAACAAGTCAAGACAAAATCCCGAAAAACTAAAGACCCCGAAACAGGCGAAGAACTCGCAGAAGCACTATGATGTGAAAATCATCCAACCATTGCAGATCGAAGTAGACAGGGGGATGATAGAATAACCGACTCGCACACAGGCACACACAGCTCTCTTGCTCTCTTTCGGTGGTTCCTTCGGGATTCTGTTTTTCTTCAATCAAAAAAGATAGCCCACCAAGCGATCTCCTTGGCGGTTTTGGGTGATTGTTGGGTCGTCTTGAGATCTTGACTGCGGGCGCAATCGGGCAGGTATATGCACAGACACCAACGCGCCCGGTTACGTCCGTTACGGACAAGATAAACATACTCTTTTTTTTTTCTTCCACCGTCAGAAACAACAATCCTACCGGCTTGTTCTTGTTTCGGTTTACTTGCTTGCTTGTGTGACTCGCTTTTACACATTTGAACCCAGTTCGCTTGCTTTCATTCTTCACTGATACATTTTACTGTTTTTATTTGGTTGTTTCATGTTTTTTTGTTCTTTTTTCTCATGTTGTTCACCCTCACACTTTTGACTTTTTGGTGTTCCGTTTTTCTCGTTCATATTTTCATTCTTTCTTGCACCTTTTCCATGCTTTTTTTGTTCAGTTTTCAAAGCTAAGTACGGGGTTTTCGTTTGTCTTCTTCTCTTTCTATGTTTCACTTCTATTTTTCTAATATCTTCAACGTTTATTTATGCTGCTTGTGCGCACCTTGCTTTAAATGCTCATGCTTTTCAGGGTATGTAGCGAAGCATTACCGTTCTATAGCCGGATTGCGCTATTTGCCCGTTCAATTTGTACCTTTTCAACATCATCTTCTATCTTCTCTCCAAAGGGGGCACGACGAGCCCTTTCTGCTTTGCCAAACCCAACAGCGGCTTGGTGGGTTTTTCGGGTAAAAGGCAATTGGAAAGCTTTCACGCTAATGAATCGAAAGAATCCCTCGTTGGTTTTTAAGATATGCACCACCGCCATATGGTTATGGCTGACCCTACCTTACGGTACAGCCGGGGTAGAGTTTATGAAATGACTCGACTTCTCGTTGAGGGTTTTTATTTCTAATGAGAATGCAGCTTATAGAGGTGAAGTTACTTTCAAATCGACTAGTAAGAATTTTTGGGAAAGAAAATACCGTTTATGTAGCTTAGCTGTGACTCTTGCCTCATAATACATTGCACAAGAGGGGTCCCACCAGGTGCATTTTTAAAAGTGAAGGCACATCCTGTAGCTGTGTGGGAAAAATTAACTTTAAAAACCTTTTTTTGTGATGAAATAATAAAACACTCAAAAACGATATGAATAAAATGGCTATATTCAGCTCTAAGACCCAAGACAGGTGCCACCGAAGGTACTCTTTGTATAAAAAAGTTCTCTATAAACATCACAAAAGTAAACTGAACACCTCAAACTAAAAACACAAACGTTTTGAACACTTTTCAACTCATTTACCTTACCCATTTGCTTTATTTTTCTTCTGGAAAAACCAACTATTATTGTTTCACCAGCCATATATTGTCCTCTTTGGAGCGTATAATAACATGCAGCCACCGTGAAAAGCGGAAGCGTCACAGCAGCCACCTCACCTGGCACTGTGCAATAACACAAAACAGAACGACTTCATCGGTAAATATTTACCGTATCTTCCGTAGCAAACGAAGCAACAAAAACTTCCCCGGTTGACATTGCGATGGCCCCAATTTCCGTTCTGATGATCGTGGAAGCAAAAGCTGACACCATTCGCCTGCCGGGAAACCGTACAAGAAGAAGTGCAAAAAGAAGGCCCCAACCCAAACCCTTTCCGAGTCGCTTGCTAAACAAACCTAAAGAGTAGGGCAGTGTGGCCCGGTATCCCTTATCATCGCCCCAACTAGCCCTTGGACAAGCAATTTTACACCTTACCGAAGCAGTTTTTCGGTTGGAAACATTACCCAAACTCAGCAGTGAAGGTTAATGCGATACATGTCTGCGGGCCCGCTCTTATCTTAGTAGGAACCCTGCGCTTATCAGTTTGAGATATCGATTTACGAAACTATGCGCCTCTGGAGGGAATGGTAGTCGATTCCGTTCATCGTCGAACGCACTACACTTGACCCGTTTTATGTTGGAGGGAAGAAGAATGCAGTTAACCGAGGGCTAGGGCCGCATTTTTCGATTATTTGATTAGCGGATTTATGTCCCACGTTCAGGGACGTTAGGATCGGTCAGTGTTTAATCAGAGCTAGCGGTAAGACATCTCATTTGAAGTTCAAGTTTTGGAATGATTTCTGTGCGAACGAGATTGTGCCCCGGTGGTGGATTTAAAGGAATCAAAAGCTTAACTGACTTACGTTTAAAATGAGGAATCCATTCAAAAACTGCGGGAAAATTGGTCTGGATGGGATCTCAGCTCACGATAGGCTTCATGTCTTGCCAACCTGTGAGAAAAATAGTCAACTAATCCTGAGAAAATCTTACCTTTTGAAGCCTTTCCCTTTATTTTCGCTTGTCTGCTTGTTATTAATACTGTGGGAAGGTTGAAGAATCAATCAAGTGTCTTCCTTTTTTTGGCCATGAAACCCGAGAAATGTCTTCTCCTCTTGTGATCTTCATTAATTTTCTTTTACGACATCTAATCGCCTTTTTTAATATAAAACCAGTACCGTCTATATAATTATCATCTATCGGTTGTATTATAAGCGACCAGCACAATTTAAACTGCAGCTCTGGTGAATGAATGTGGTCCCACACAGCCAGCAGACTAAACCCATTAACCTTGCCCAATGGGCGGGATCAATTAAATTAAAGCTGTCGTCTTCCCCGAACAGTGTCGCGATGTGGACACGAACGCATGAAAAGTAGTGTCAATTCTTGGAGGATTTCCCAATGCCAGCACCACCGGGTGACGCTGTAATGGTGACGATGTCGTGACCCAATTAATAAATCGTCATCGTTAACGAAACACCACCGAAGACGGCGGTGGTTGAGTCAGCATCGCCGCTGACGGCATCATTCATATGGCGTTGTCTCTAATTTCATTTAGAACCTCCAGACCGGCCGGACCTAACGATCAAGAACTCAATTACGATGTGGTGCTCCGGTCGTTCGAGAACACATTACTCATCCATTCAGTTTACCACAGTTGATTCCACAGCGATCGTGAGCTGAAACGTGTGTGTGTGTGTGATTGAAGTACCTGATCTAGAAATTGGATCCGAGTTTTAGGGCTTTTGTTTGACGACTGACGTAACGCGTACCGTACCGATGTGACGTACCACAGACAGGTCAGGGAGAAAAGGTACCTTCCTAATTGACCGTCTCCGTCTCGCCGAGTCTGTGAACCCAAAAAGGGTGACACAGGTGACTGTATCAGAACGAACGAGCAATAAAAGAAAATAAACAACAGTGAGTGTGTGTGTGTGTGTGTGTTTGTGTGTGATTTCGTGGAGGAGTAGAAAACGGGCCAACCGGTGGCCAACGTCGATGAGTCCCGATGACGCTGTCCCGGGAGCATCATGTATCGCTCCTGCTGGTGATCGTCGTGGTCGCGTGCGCGTCTGTCGGAGTTTGTAACGGCCAGTACTATACGACACGTGATCCACGATGGTACTCGCGGGAAGGTGACTTCAACTACAAGATTCCTAACCCGGGCGATCCGGACTATCGGTAAGTTTATCGTGCAGTTAGGGATGAGTGATTTTGTGTCGTTGGAGCGTTTAAGCGAATGGAAGTCACGTCCGATGTGAGCTGTGAGACGTATAAAGCATAATAAGCCATATCGTGCATTGGAGGGATGTTATTGAAAGTGATGTAATGTGTTACAAGCTTATCAGTGTGGTCAGTTGTTTAGTGTTCCAGACTGGGATAGATCAATTATAAGCACGTCTAGTGGAAATTTGTTGGATAGTTCTAGTTCTTATTTGTGTCTCCAACAATTTATGTTGAAAGTTTGCTATTAGATTCGTTCATACGGTACTTCTGTTATCAATTTATTGTCAAATAACGATTCTTATTTGACCCAACGTACGATACGTTAGGACAATGTAAAATAACTTACATAACTAAAGATCTTAAATTTTATAGAAATCTACTTAGTTCTAGTTATAGTACACGTCTCCTTACGTACGAAACTAATCGCAAAGCAACCTTAACAGTAATGATGCCATAAACAATTGTTGATCTTGACCTGCCTTGCTTCTGCCGACTGTCTCTCTGTCACTGTTTCGCCCAGTACTATGTAGGGAAGGCAAGCTCAAGGCTAGAATGGATCTCAGAACAGGTCTCAGCTCAGATTGAGTCACCGGCTTAAAATGATTAAAACGTTGAGTAACGCTCCCAGCACGTTAGGCCAAACAATTCATCCCGTTGTTTCATGCTTCAAAAATATAATGAATTAATATATCGCATTTTACTATCCTCCATTTACAGAACCTACACGTTCAACAATCGCCGGTACGGTTACTATCAACCAAATGGGTACGGCCAACAGTACCCAGGCCAGAGTCTCCCCGGCCAGTACCCCACCAACACGGGTTTAGGCGACGATCGCTTCAAGTATGATCCGGTAAGAAGAACAATTTTAAGTCCGACTTTAAGTAGCAATGAGTTCCATATGTTCGCTTCCGATAACGATCGATCCCCCGTTCGTCCATCCGTTCGTTTCGCTTTCACACAAACGATAGCATATTAATGCCGCTTAGGTAATCCAACACCGAAGCAGCTGACCCAGATTGTATGCGGCCGTCAATCATGATCATCATCATCATGTTGCGGTTTGTGGGGTGTGTTTCGATTTGCGGTGGACGTACATGAAAGAGAAAACATTCACACCGCACCCGGGCGGGTGGAAAACGG
Organism: Anopheles maculipalpis; assembly: GCF_943734695.1. Lineage (NCBI taxonomy): Eukaryota > Metazoa > Arthropoda > Insecta > Diptera > Culicidae > Anopheles > Anopheles maculipalpis. The sequence goes on from NC_064872.1 coordinate 6,493,803, forward strand.
GAACGGATTCGCACTGCACTTTTCTGCATCGCTGTTCGAGGTCGAGGGGTGGATGCATAATTAACAATCTGTGCAAAACCGGCGCTCGCTAGTGACGCGTATGGCGGCTCGGATTCGCCTTGGTTCTGCCCTTATAAATGAGTCTCGTTGTGAAGACAAACGAACCGATGCATCTCCTCCGATGTATGAGGTTCTATCCGGTTGTCGGTAATTATCGACACGTTGATCTTAAGCGTACGATCACATTCTGTAGTACGTGGATGTGGAAGTGTGTTCTAGTGCATTTTACAAGGGGAAAACGTCTTGAATGGAAAATTGGAATTCTTCTTAAACTTTATTTTGTTCTTTTCCTCTCGTCTCTTTCAGACCAATCCAACGCTCGCCCAGACACCGTTTCCAGGTGTTCTTGGTGGTTGGCGGGAAGATCTCCAGGGTAAACTGCGCCGTGATTCGATGCAGCTCGAACGTGACGTGTTCGTAACGACCAACTACGGACAAGTACAGGGCTTCATCGTGTATCTTTACGACAATCCAGATCCGAAGAATCTATACCGTCCGTGGCACAGTAATGTCGATCGGATTATGGGGAAATGCTCCACATTCTTGGGAATCCCCTACGCTTTACCACCGACGTTTGAGGGACGCTTTAAGCCACCCCGACAACACCGAGGCTGGCAGTTGGTGCAAGCAGTCGACTATGGTCCTGCGTGTCCACAGCCGGTGCAGTATACGGGAGCTACGAAAGGCATCCGGGATATGGACGAGGATTGTCTGTATCTGAACATTTTCTCGCCTAATGTAGGTCTCGCAAGAAACACCCAACCAATGCTCAATTAATCCAACTTAAAACCCCCTTTTCTTCTACAGACACAAGCAGGTGTTGCCCAGCGTTACCCTGTGATGATCTACATCCATGGTGGAGAGTTTGTTCGTGGTGCATCCAACACCTTCCCGGGCCATATGCTGGCTGCGTTCTACGATGTAGTTGTCGTCACGTTCAACTATCGACTAGGAGCGCTTGGATTCTTGTCCACTGGCGATGAGAATTCGCCGGGTAATTACGGTATCCTCGATCAAATCATGGCTGTCCGCTGGGTGTACGAAAACATCGAATCGTTCAACGGTGATCGTAACTCCATCACTCTGTTCGGTCCCGGTGCTGGAGGTGCCTCCGCCGGTCTACTGATGGTCGCTCCACAAACAAAAGACATCGTAACGCGCGTAATCGGACAGTCCGGATCAGCGCTGGCCGATTGGGCGCTGATCGTGGACAAGTGGCGAGCACAGAACACGAGCCGCGTGTTTGCCCAGAACGTTGGCTGCTCGATCGAAACGTCCTGGAAGATGGTAAACTGTATGCGCAATGGGCGTAGTTCGTACGAGCTGGGTAATGCCGAGTTTGCGCCGCACGTTGGCCTCTTCCCGTGGGGACCGGTGTTGGAGAATAATTTTACCTTCCCGGGCGATAGTTGGTACGAGGGATGGAGTGAGCGTGATTGGCACTTTCTGTCGGAAACTCCGGAATCGTTGATCCGTCGGAGACACTTTAATCGTGGTCTGCACTACATGAGCGGTGTAACGCTGCAGGAGGCCGCGTTTGTGATTACGGGGAATAAATCGCTGGCACCGTACTTTGTGGTTGATGAGCGATTTTTCGATCAAAAGGTGCGAGAGCTTGTGCTGCGGTATAATTACACGCTGAATTTGAACGGGACGTACGAGGCGATCAAGTACATGTACACGTACTGGCCCGATCCGAAGAATACAACATTTATACGGGAGCAATACATCAATGTGAGTATTGCTGAAGATGCTGTGGCTTATTCTCCAATAAATTAATCTTCTCTTTTGATGTCTCCCCACAGCTCCTGTCAGACTTTCTCTATCGAGCCCCAACGGACAAGCTGATCAAGCTGCTAGTCGAACAGAATGTCCCGGTGTACAGTTACGTGATGAACACCACCATCGAAGGTCTCAAGCTAGCCGAATGGTGTAAGGTTCCACACGATATCGAACACTATCTACTCGCCGGAGCACCATTCATGGACGTGGAGTTCTTTCCACGTCGCGAACGGTTCGATCGACTCATGTGGACGGATAACGATCGTAACATGAGTCACTTCTTCATGAAAACGTACTCGGACTTTGCACGGTACGGTAATCCAACACCGACGCAGGTTCTTGGCCTTTACTTCGAGAAGGCAAGGAATGGTGAGCTGAGGTATCTGAATCTGAACACGACGTACAACTCGACGATCATGATGAACTTCCGGCAGACGGAGAGTGCCTTCTGGATGGAGGTTGGTTTAATGAAGGATCCTTGTTTTTTAGGGAGAAATACTAAAGTGAGTTTATTTTCTATTTCCAGTACCTTCCAACGGTGGTCGGTGTGCTGATACCTACCTATCCACCAACGACGGAGTTCTGGTGGGAACCGAAAGAACCACTGCAGATCGCGTTCTGGAGCTTAGCTGCTGCGTGTCTCATACTGTTGGTGCTCGTCGTGATGTGCTGTATGATGTGGCGCAGTGCAAAAAGGTACTTGAGCTATTCAGCTCACAACAAGCGGCGCTCTATTCATGCTTCCTCATTTTTCCTTCCAAACAGAGAATCTGATCGCCTCTACGATGAAGCCGTCTTCGGCATGGATAATCCCGAATCGGAACGGGACACAGTGATGGAGAACAACATGCTCCAGGCACAACCGCTTCGTGGTCAGTCGGGCAACATCTACGAGTACCGCGACTCGCCGTCCAAGTACAGCAAGATGCCACCGGACGGTGGTTCTATCCGGTCGCCCAGCAGTCTCGGTATGACGCAGGTCACCGGGAAGAGTGGTCTTACCGGTAGCCAAAGCTCGCTACGCAGTGCCATCTCGATGAAGGAATCGACCTCCATCTCGCCGCCACCGTCGAAGGAATCGAACTTCGATCGGAACATTAAGTACGCCGGTGGTGGTACGGCGGACGTCCAGAGCGAATCGATCCAACGCAACGGGAAGTTCCCAAGGTCCGATTCGAAGAACTTGCTAGCGTCGGCGACGCCTGCCGAGCTGGCACGATCTCAACGCGATCTTGGTGGTGCTACCTCACCGATGAGTGAGGCGTCCGTTATGGCTGGCAGTGTGTTGGGACGATCGCAGCAAGTAACTCCCGTACCATCGAGCCGTGGTGGAATGAAGAGTAATAATGCCAGCCGAACGAACCTGATCGAGGGCATTCCTCAGACGGCGGTTTAGTAGTTTTAGTGACAAGATTTAGCTTTAGGGCATATTTTTATACACATTATTTAGTTTCCTTTTTAACGCTTCCACTCTTACATACTGCGTGCTGTGTGTGGAGTTCGAAGGAAGCGTTAATAACCGTACCACTATACCCCATCACATTGGAAGTTTCAAGTGTTCCTCGAAGGGACGTCCTTCAGAGAGTTGCGTTCAACTGTACAACTGATCTTGTAAGGACCTTCCGGGAGGCGTTTCGACATGGTCAAGAATTTTAGAGTTTTAGGCATTCGGCAATCGTACTATAGGTTGTAAGTCTGTTTAGAGCAAGTAGAACGTAATAAGTTTTAAACCTAGCCTTAAGTAGCAGTCGTGCAGGGAGGTTTAGATCTACAATAGATTGTCCCCTCCCTAGTGTGTCCCTGAGCAAGCGGCACAAAGTGCCTTTTTTATTAGAGGATCAATTACAAAATGATCGTTCATAGTCGATGATGTTACAGATGCACAAGAACAAACAGACTTCTTGTGTGTGTATTGTATTGTCATCGGTTATGTTTTAAGTTAGTCTAGCTTTTACAAATTTACGTTAGATTTTTTTTATTATCATTTGTACATATCGATGTATCGTCTCGTGTTGTCAGTGTCAGTGTATCCGTCCATTTTTGCGTGTTTAGTTTCATCACCGTGACCGACCAACCGACGTTCATTTCATCATGTTTCGTAGTGTTTTATGTGTTTGTCCCGCGTGTTTAAAGCTAAGCGTGTTAACCTGTAAGTTAGCTGTAAGTAGAAAGTTTATTAAGCAGTGTTTTAATTTAACATTTTACAACTATTTCTGTGAGCTTATTTCTTCATCTTCCCTCGATCGGCTCGATCCGTGGACAGATCGTTGCAGTACAGCATTCATCCAGTACTTGTATTTTTTGGGCCAAACTGTGCAAATATTACTATGTATTTCGGGACGCCCGGATGTGGCGGCTCGGGACGGCAGACCTTTTTTTTTTGTCCCCCGATAACCCTCTTCACGCCGGGCGATTCCCTTCAACTATTTACTACACAAACTTATTAAGATTAGTTCGCTACGCCTTTAAACTTTAAACTGTTGTTTTTTTTTCTTTTGTTTGCTTTTATTTTTTTGTTGTATTTTTACGATTAGCGCTAAGTGAACGGGGAAGGAAGAGTGTTTTGCTTTTCATTCTCCCGCAAAAAAAAGTTCAAAGATAAAATCAACGACAGCGTGTCAGTTTTTCATAAATTGTTGTACATATAGTTCTGTTTCGCTTCATGCTTACCATTTAAGTATTACGTGATTGGCACAAAAGTAGGTTAGCGGGTATCCAGCCGAGCGCGAGCTTAGTGTGTATTTTGTTTCTACGATTGTAAAAACCCCCGTTCGTTCGTTCGTGCGTAGGACTGCCACGTGTCTAGGTTTTCGTTCGCCATGGTTGGGTGGAACCTGTAGAAAAAAAAAATTAAGCAAACTAAAAAAATCGAAGATCAAATAAAGTTTATTTTAAAACATGAACAAATGAATCAGGGATTTTTCTTCTAAGGATACTTCTAAAACAGAGTTTAGGTCTTAGCCTGCTCCATAAGTCCTCGATACCTCTCATACCCATCCGCCTACGTCTGCTAATCCAACATCTTGGCCATTCTGGAGGACACAGCAACGTCATTACTACAGGGTTTGGATCTACCACAACTGTTTCAAAAATGTTTACAATTGACGGCCACATACAGTGGCCGCCAATAATATAAGCCCAATTTTATTTCCGCATTTCAAAAAGCTAATTTCGATACTCCTACAAGGGATAACATTACCAAAATTCGGTAGAAACATCATCTGTCACGGAACTGCCGACTGGAGTTGTAAAATGTGGAAAAATGGATACCCAAAATTTAAAAAAAAAATTTGTTTGAATTTAGATTGTTGAATGTTCTTATATTATGGTCATATGTGTTTTACTCCCATTCGATATCATGTTTCATCCAGGAACGTGTTTCCAAAATGTTCAACTATAATTTACTAAAAAAAAAACTTCGTAGATTCTTTAAAAATTGTCTCCAGAATCTCTTTCTAATAGCTTCTCTTTCCTCTAATAGCTGAAGTGGTTCTATTTTTATGGCGGTCACTGTAGCTTTTCCTAAACCAAAACCAGAGCTGAAAATGAAAGAGATGACTAAAAGAATAAAAATACTGAAAAACATTCTGTTACGTCCCTGGCAACCTGCCTGCTCTGGGTACGAAGCGGTACCAGTAGATTGAAGGCATATTTGTTTGCACTACGATCGAAACTCGGTGAACGTGGTCCGTGTTTGAGGCCGATTATCTCGAAGTTCATCAACAAAGCTCCTTATTTTTTGATGCGCTTGATGAAGTTTTTAAGCTGTCTCTAACAGTCTCATCTAATTAATTTTAATCAAAATAAATTAATTTTGAAAAGAGTATGAATTATACCGTATAATTGATATTTAATTCGAAACGTAAAGCTCAGCATGTAGTTCTTGGACAAGCTTCCCACAGTGGCGCCATCTAAATGCTCACTTTCTCACGAGATAGGTTGAGCAATACTACATTAGACGTTTCTGGTAAACCTTTCATTCGACCAATTTTGTTAGACATATAATATTACTGTTTGCTTTCCTAAGTAATACAGCTTTAATAAATAAAATCAAAAGGAGATAACATCGAGCCTAGAGTTGACACATCTCTCTCGCTCTTCTGACTTAGAACAACCGTTTAACAATTAAAGCTTTATTTAAATGTAAAGTGAAATGAATTTAAGGAACTTCACATTCCCAAATTCTGCTTTCGGAAGCGCAAACTGAAACAATCCTGAAATTAGTGAAACAAGAACGACAAAAAAAAACTCATCACAATAAAAGCTATAATATTTTCTAAAGAAAAAATGTTTATTAACAGATTAGTGCAGTCTTAAACTTGTACCACTTAATAACCAACATTCCTACACTTAAAAATTACATCTAAAAGTAATAAAATGTCTCTCAAAGATAGGTTCAAGGTGTATACAGTCCGATGACCTAAGCTAAGAGAGAAGCTTTCCGGGGTAGCTTTTCGCACTTTTAGTCCCTCACAACTTGCGTCCAATGTTGTCTACAATATTTTCACTTTCCCTTTTCGTTGCTTCATTCGTAGACGAAGGAAAACCGTGCCCCGTTCACCAATGGGCAAACGTTGAGACCGAAATGGAAATAATTAGGTTTTTAAATTAACGGCAACCCATCATCATCGGTGTCGACAGTTATTGGTGTCATGGAAATTGATCATTACTCATTACTGGCTATAAATGCATCCGTTACCTTTTCGATATCGCTTATTTTGTAAAAGTTTATGGTCATGCTTTTTCGCATTTTTACAGGAGATTTGCTAACAATAGTATCACATTGTATGGTGTACAAGACTACGCTAGAAAGACTTCTTTCATTCATATATTTCCTCCTTTCAGAGGTAGACCAAATTTTATTAATTTAATTTAAAACTTAACGTACGGGATATTAATCTTCTCAAGCACACGGACACGGACAGTGCTTCAACAACATTGCCTGCTGGATGATAGTTGTGAACTATTACACATTAGTTTATTAATTGACATTGAAATCGCTCTTGGTGGACATTCTCCAAAGCAATAGCAATAGAACAAAACACATTGCATCGTTAGCAACTGGCCAAACGGACTTCGATAAGCTAAATAATTAAATGTTTCTAAATGCATTCTACAACTAAGAAATCCTTTTTGTGCACACATTATATTGCATTTTTGGAACAGATATCTAAAGTTAATTATCATAAATTATATGCTTATATAACCCGGAGCGCCACAGTATAAATGATACCGGTTGCATTTGTATCATTTTATTTTGTTATCTTCATCTGAAGATTGACTCAATTGTTCAAGTCTGTTTTACATAAGAAGTCAGCTTAAATATCACTATTGATGCGCGTTGTTGCGTTACCTCTTGAATAATGCTTGTCTGCCCATACTTTTTATAGGTTCATTTTCACACCGTTTTATCTACAGTTAGTTTGATGGAGAGGAGACTCCTATATGTACTCCATATCCATATCCGCTATTCATAGCATATAAAACACTAACTTCTACACAGTTAAAATAATGTTCTATACATAAATTACAAATTCAAGCAATTAGTATAAGTGCCGAGAGTTGAATCATCCTTCTTGACTTAACGCGACCTACTTTAAGGTCATGCTGGCCATATAATGGCTTACTATACTTATTGCAATTCAGCCGCACAGACAGTCCTTGCTACGGAAGCAAACGTTCCGGAAGGCATTCGATACCCGGAAGCGGCCGATTCTACCGGGGGTTTTAGAGGATTGCTTGGCATACATAGCCAGCTAACAGTGTCTTTACACGGTTCGATATTCCGAGAGTTCCATGCCTTTCAATAGCAGCACGAACAGTGTAAAGATACTGCCTGAGACCTGAAGAACGATGATTTTTTCCTGCTACCCTCTTCTTTGACTTCTTTTGTTTTCACGGCAGCTGGTTAATCAGAGTCCGGACTGAATACGATAGCGTATCGTACGCAGATCAGCACCGTACCCGCCTTATCCTATAATAGGATTGCTATAAGATTACAATTAGTCTTCTGCTCCTTCTTGACTCGGGAGGTCACGTCAGGCATTTTTTTTATTATTGATTACTAGGACTTGTTTATTTCCCTGCAGCCCTTTGCTACAGGCGGAACCGAATCCGTACGAGATTAGATCACAATATTAAATCCCAGGAGTTTTGTTGCTTGATCTTCTGGGGTTAGTAGTTCTAAAAATGCTGATACAAACTTTGCAGTACACGATCTGCTTTTCTGGTATATCTGGGTTTGGAAATTGCTTTTTGATTTTGCTTCTAGGATATCCCTCTTTTGCAATGGGTTGAATTCATATAGTTTGTATTCACTTCTGAGACACAACCACAACGCATTGCGTGGTGTGTTATGGTGTTTTTTGTACTTGCTTTGTATTTGTTTTTGGATAGATTTTTCACTTTTAATCAGTCATTCAAACGCGTCAAAGCGAAAGGGGTGCGCATATGGTACAGTCTGGGTTATCACATTTCTGTACCATTATGTAGTAGTATAATGGTTTCGTTAATCAAGTTGGAACATAACATTTTTTTTACAAGTTCCCGTCTTGCATCCTTTATTCGCTTTAGAACAAAAGCGCATGGAATAAAATAAACAATTCTCCAGTGTATTACAACAAGCGGGACTGTGGTTGTTTTTTTGTTTTGTTTTTGATGAACAACATCCAAATCCTTTCGCTTATCGCAACTCGAAAACGGGGATTGAGACAAATGAACACAAATAAATTGAAAATAATAATTATGGCGCGTATGCGTTGAAATTGGGAATTGTTAGTTCGTTAAGTAAGCGCTTGAGGGCGGTTAAGGTGTTAGTGGGTAAGCCTTTTACAGCTAGTGGAATAGTGTGTGGATGGGAGGCATCAAGGGTACTTTTCCAGTATGAATAGCTTGGTTAGAAGCAATCTCGAGTTTGTTAGAGTTAGTGGGAATCATAATTGGAGCATTAGGAAAATTGTTTAGTAGGAAGAATAAATGAAAATAAAAATTAGAATCTTTCATTTCCCTCGTGGAACTTTCAACCTTTTCTATGAATCATACTACAAAAAAAGAAAAAATAGGAGAATTGTTACATTTTGTTCACATCACATCTCAACGGGAACTCGGCGGTGATTGTATGTATAACATTTGTAAAAAAAAAATGTAGATTGCTTTCAACGCAAATAATTATTGTTTGTTAAAGGGCTGTGTGGAAAGATATAAATATCATCAGAAAAGGATAGAGCGGAATCTAGGAGTTAATTCACTCTCGATCTCACTTGCTCCATCTCTAGCCCCTCTAGCAAGTGCTCCACGTGCCGGCAGTTGTGACTGCTGTATTCTTGATCTTCAAAACGTTGGCCATTTTTTCGGAGGCTGCTACCGTCACCGACACTGCCGTCATAATCCCGCCGCCACATCCTACCGTTTCTTGGGATTTGCGAGTCGAAGATGGTGGTGACGGTGCGACCACCGACACTGCCGTTATAACGTTGCCAACAACACCACCGCCGACCATTTCCAAAGATTTGCGATTCGAGGACGGTGGCGTTAGGATGCCACCTTCCTCCGGCTCGATGATGCCGGTCGGTGCTGGAGATGCTTCCAGCAATCCCATGCGCGCATCCGCTTCCATCTGTTCAATTTTGATGCTTACCAAATCCTGTACAACAAGACAGAGAAAGAAAGAGAGAGAGAGAGAGAGAGAGAGAGAGAGAGAGAGAGAGAGAGAAAGAATCAAATGAGTGGATGTTTCTAAGGAGCTCTGGAAAGGCTAGAACTGCTGATCATAAAAGGGGATCAATCAACGTACCAGCATGTCCAGCGAAGTTGTGTGCGTCTGGATGATGTGGGAGCTGTCGGACACTAGGTTCGGGCAGATGTGCTTTAAGCCGTGACAGTACTTGATCGGATCGTTTGATTCGAGGAATGTGAGCGGAGACACCGCATTCTCGTCGCAGATTACCTGGAAGAAGGGTTCCATCCATTTTGCGCACGGTGCTATCTCTTCCCATTTGAACCCAGACACAAATGTTGCTGTTTTCCTGTAAAAAAATAAACAAAACAAAAAAAACAAAGTTAGAAATAACATATTAAGCAATTCTTGTGTCTGTAAAATGTTTAAAATAGTAACACATGTTAAACTTACTCTTTCTGTTCCAGAGATATGTAAGCAGTAAGGTAAACAGGTGGAAACAATTGTCAAATTTCAATTATAAGTATAATAGTTAGAAGTCCATTAGACATTAATCAAACAACGTCCGGTTTCGGATTCGGATTGTTAAATTTGTCCGCGCAAACCCTGCATGATTCCCCTTCTATCCTAGCAAAACACTTACCGATCAAACGTGTGGCTCATGGCCGCTGCAGCAATCACAGAATATTTGAAATTGGCCATCCCGACGTCCAGCGAGCACAGGTCAATTAGCTGAGCCGTGTGGGCAAACTCCATGCCGGAGAATTGTGGATACACGAAGGCATCATCAGTCTTGGTAGTGGTAGTTGTATTGCTAGTAACAGTATGTTGTGCCGATGGCTTCTGCACCACCTTCGCCCGCTTAATATTATTGCTGTCCTCATTTTCATCCGTGATTTTTCGTTTTCGCGATGGTGATATAACGTTGCTGGTGATAGTGTTGGTAGACCGTTCATCCCGTACTACCAGCGGCACGATGTCCGACTTTCGGCTGGTAACGTTGATTTGCATGTAGAGTCCCAACCATCCCATCACCGTCACGGGGTTAATTTTCCAATCGAGTGTGCTCAGCACGAGCAGTTCCTCGCGCAATATGTCCTCGTCTGTACAGGCACCATCGGTCACGTACGCGAATTCGCCTATTTTGGGTGGATAGATTTCTTCGACCTATAAAGAAGCGCGCGTGCGAGTGGAAGGCAAACAATTATTTTCGTCCTGAAACCACTGGAAAGGGAATATCTTGCCGAAGGTTAAACTCACCTTAGCCGCGATGAATAGTGAAGTGATACCGAGCAGCTGTAGGTGCGTCTTTTTCAGCCCTTGCTTAATGCTCAGATACCGATCGATATAGTCCACCGTTAGGTAGTACGTTTCCCGATGCAGCTTATACACTTCGCACACCTCGTTCAGCCAATCGAGCAGGATCGCACGCATTCGAGGTTGTAGACCTATAAATGCAGAAAACGCAAAACAAAGCAATACGCCGTGTGAATGATTTATGACGAAAAGATCCTAAATACATCCAAAAGCGGTGTGAACTGATCTTGCGGTAACACGGATTCTCGGATATTTTCCCTTTCCCACAATGGCAGAAGGATTTCGGAAGGATCACCCTTGAAAAAAAAGGCCCATTTTGAACAGGTACCTGGGAAATCTGCCGTCCCAACTTTTCCACCAAAGTTTTCTCTCACAACCACAAAAATAAACTTTACCTGGATGTTCGTCGAACATGGACGGGTTTCGGGCTAGCCACGCCAGCTCATCCTTTCGGGACATCAGATTCCACATATCGAGTGTATCGGCCCACGCGAGTCGTGGCATTGGACAGGAGCGTTGTTTGTGCGAAGCCGTCAGATAGCAGACAGTGTCGGTAAGGACAGCCCGGGTTTTACTCTTAAAGCCCAACTCCAATGGATTATGGTACGTTTGCCATTCGTATATGCCGTCACCGTCGAAGGGGCTCATCACGTTCGAGCTAACGGTTGCCGGGCTATCGAGCTGATGGTAATCTAAATCGTGCGTTAAGCATTCCGAAGAACCCGGCGTGTTGGAGGTGTAATCGACGACGAGGCCAGCATTACTGTTGCTACCGAGGGAGGAACTGGATGATATGGTCGGCATTGAAAGGCCCACCGTAGGCTGGAGTGTTGACATGGAGGACGTGCAAGTTGTGCCGGATGTCTTAGAAGGAAGCAGGTTGGTGGATGTGTTGGACGTCGAAGCGAAAGCATTCGGTGATGTCCGGGATAGACTACTTCGCCGCTTCTTGGCTGATCGTTGGACATTGTCTGATTCCTGAGGGTAAATCCAAACCAAGAAGAAATAGTTCATTAGGTGAGAATATTTAACGCGTTCGTGTTCTCTACGCACTGATCTTCATCAGTGCACCAGTAATCCTTCCAGGAAAGAAACGAGCAACAATAAAAGCTACATGTGCAAGAAAGTAATAAACAATCAATTGCTTTTGTGTTGGGAAATTCCCATTGATAAAAGGAAAAAGGAAAGCGAACACATACAAGAGAGCCGTACAACAAACACAGCTCAAAGAATGCATCCTTAATAACGGCATTTTTTGACCGTTTTTATAAACTTCTTTCCTTCGCGATTTTCCTCTTCTTAACCTTAAAGGCGCCCCTTTTTCTCTGTTATCCTTAACTATATACGCGCCGATCGACAAACCGAAGGCCCCAAGGACTCGCATCGATGCATGGCTTCATTTACAATTTAAAAGGATTTTAATACGGCAGATGTTGTTGACTGTTGTTGGAAAGTCTGATGCGAATTAAAGAAGGGTATGGCTAGAAACGTGTCCTTGCGTTTCTCTTAAGGTAAACGAGCTCATGAAAAAGGTATTTGAAGATGTGCTTGATCGGGTCACAATTACGTACATTTAACATGCAAAAACTTGAAAGGTGATATTCAGCTCATACGGCTCTTTAAATGGTGAACAAAAAAACACAAGTCATTTCTTGTAAAACGTTACTCAATAATAGTGTTGGTCCTTCTCTTGCCTTTCCTATCTCATCTGATTAGCATACGCCGCTTTATATACACCAAAGCCACAACAGTTATCAGCTGTCGGTATGTACGCTTGCAAGGACACAAGCTAGGGGACCGCCGACCATATTCCGATGCACATCTCCCTTTGCTGAAGCACACACATTATTTGTCCGTTACACGGTCCGATGCACTGAAGCTATGTGTGTTTGGCGCGAAACATATGCGCCGCCACACACATCACACGATACTAGCTTTAGGCGGGAAATTGTAGGCTAGGAGGCTTCTCTACCTCAGCAGCCATTCCTTCGGGTCTCTCGAAGCATACCAACACATGTAAAGGGACCGTGTTAGGTCGGTGAAGAAACCCGTGTGTACGTATTCCTCTTCTTTCCTTTATTTTCTTCTATTCCATATGCTTCTCTTCCCTTATATGCGTTTTTGCTCCTTCGCTTCGCAGCCCTTGGAAGGTTTACCGTGGCTAATGTTTCCGGTGCTACAGCAACAGCATTTTCGCTACACGCTTCGTTTCATCTTTGGCTTGTGTGCATTCGGACGACATTTCTTGCCACCAACCAAACACACGCACTGTATGTGGGCTCTCTTCTGTACAGTTTCTTCTTCGGCTTTGGTCCTTTCATTACATGTTCTCCGAAGAAGGTTGGAAAAATGGCACAAGGGAGGTAGACAATAAGGAGGATTTTTTTAAAGCATCTTGCAACTAGCGCAAGAGTAAAGGGATTTCTAAGATAATGAGGACTTACAAGATGAAGTCACTTATACATAAAAAAAAAAAACATACGCAGGATGTATGTCCGTGGTCCATATATTGGACGTTAGGAACTGCTTCTAAAATCAATCATACAATCAATCCAATCACCTGATCACATTTGATCACATGCTGATCCCGATCGATCACTGGAAGCGAATTTTTGGCGCAACTCAGTTACTCTGACCTTGTTGTCAGAAGAAGCCCTGTTTTGGCGCCCTTTCTTTCTCGCTGATCTTTTTGGATGTCTCTCTCTCTCCCCAATTCCATAGATTCACCAATACTGTGGGATCCGCAAGCCCAAAACCCCGCGCATTCGCGTTAATGATCTGCCAAACACCCCAACAAAAGGAAAGCGTTCCCGCGCACTAGACATCATTTCTCACAATTTACATGGAAGAATCTGAAGTGCTCATGCAAAAGGGAAATGGAAAGAATTTGCCGATCATTATACGCCAAATCACTTCCTTTCAAGCACGCAGAACACCTTGCGCCGAATAGTGGAATCTGAGGAAACCAGAGCGCTATTCCTCTTGCCTTATCACATTCGTCTATCTTCGGCTGCGTGTCTTGGAGGCTTCCTCTCTCTCGCTTCAGTTTCGCGCGCCTATCTCATCATTAAATTGGGTGGCAGCAGATGGATTAAAAAAGAAGCGGCAATAGCAGAAGAACAGAACAGAAACCGGAGTATGTCCAAATGCGAATTGCGCGCCTTTGCTGCGAATTGTTGTGGATAAATTCTTTCACTTCCTCCCGCAGAGCATTGCTCCCACACGAAGAGCAGAAGAACCAGCGGGCTCTTTAAAACAGGATTTTATTTCGACTTTTTTCCTCTTCTTTTTAACACCTCACACGTCACGCAAGCCATAGGCGCGCGCGCGCGCGCCAAACGAACACGCGTCATAAATGGTGAATAACCGAGAGCTAAAGAAAACAGCGAGTCAGAGGAGAATTAAAACAAAAAAAAACCCTGGGGAAGAAAAAATTTGCTGACGGTCCTCTAGTAATTTTTTTTTTTTTACACAACACACTGTGTGCAATATAAAGTTGGGGTCGAAGAAGACACGAGTGTTTCGTCACCAGAATAATGGTGCAACCACAAATATTGACTCCCTTTTTAATATCACCCACGGATGATTTTTTCTTTCCACTCTTTGGAACCAAAGTGTCTAGGCATTGGTGGAGGACATTCGGGAAGTGTTCGGAATTGTTTACTGCCCGTTGGAGCATGACATTGGGGGACGGCACAGATCCGGCCGGAAAGTAATGGTCTCTAATTTCGATGGTGTCCTATGGACACAGGATCTACGCGCTACCGACTGGAAAGTTTGTCCCATCAAATTCCCTACAAGATATTAAGCCGTGGATCTTATTCTGGAGGTGATCACCGAACCGTTGCCAATATGTACAGAAAAGAGGGTTACGAGTAGAAAAAAGCTAGGGTCCTATATCCGGCCTTTTACAGGAACTAACATGTCTAGAATTGCTGAGCCTATGGACGATATGAATAGAGAATAAATTATTTGAATTGGGTGCTTCAGGTAATCTTTGAATGCCAATGACACCTTAGCAAGATCTACCAATGTTGATAAAGAATACGGCATTTAAAGGGTCTCTAGGTCAATATCGTTCGGCTTATAAGATGAAAATGGTTCAATATTGAATGTTTTAGGCAACAGCACTCTTAAATGATGAATTTGCCGATTTAATTAAGACTCTCCACTCATTTGAGGCGCTATTTATACACACCTAAATTCCATTATCTGTCTGACCTTCTTTTTGCATTTTCTTTTGCCCTTCCACATCACATCCCCCATTTGTGCCAAGTCTGTCAAGTGCAGATCGGGAGAGGCGTTGGCGCCAAAACACAAATCAGCATTATATGTGGCACATACACGAACGTACCACTCCGTTCTTTTCAGTACCCAAGCGTATTTTCACCACCAGCAAACCAGTGGAGAGAAAACGAAATTAAACTTCTCTCGCGCTCTTTTCCATCGCTCTCGGACGGCTTAAGCTTGCGTATGCTGACAGCTGATTTCCCGCGCTATCAAAACACTGCCAAACACGCGCACCTATACAACCCAACCCCCCCAACAGTCAACCAAGTGACACAGTCGATCCCGCGCTTTTCATGCATTTTGTTATCTTCTTTTCGCTTTTACACATAGCTGCACCAACGTCACATCATACGCCACACATAGCACAGCGGAGCACTGTGTCAGCACCGGCTGGGACTGACAATCGGGGAAACGGTCTATAGAAGATAAACAAACCAAGCACGCAGAGGCAAAAGAATAGATGATAATCACAATCATGCAATGGTTGAACTTGTGAAATACATCTATTCTCCGCAGCATCCACCAGAGCTCGACGAGTCTTTAGTTTCTGTGGACTCTGCTGCTGCTTGTGGATCACCGGCCGGATAAAACCAAGAGAAGAGATGCACGAAGAAACTCCGTCGATGGGAATGGCAAACATAAGACACGATGCAGAGATAGATACAAAGAAATGGAAAGACATTCTCCTTCAGTTAGGGACTCATCATGGACAAACATAACACTGGTCCGAAATTCCAGCCACAACCGTATCTTGAGGGAAAACTAGTTTCGCTCATAGTACACAGCAGCAACAAGGTCTACAAGCAGACCACATCGATGGGTAAGAATTGTTCAATGCAAACAGTGTCCGAATTCGAAGGACACACATTGCAAGAAAATGAGGACCACACCACACAAACTCAAACATTGGAAGAGAATAAGTGGAGGGTTAGTGCTGAGGAAAGAAAGTTTAATGAATGAATGAGAGTAGAAAGCAACAAACCAACACGAAGCTAGAGTGAGATATGCAGGCAGATTCCCCTACACCAATTCTAGACCTCAATTTAACTTAATCACCTACATGGTTCCGACATTAAGGGAGATGGGTAATTGTTTCAAATCTCTGCCTTTTCTTTTTGGGACAAATTAAATAACGTTCGTCTAATAGATACGAGTACGGGTACAACATAACTTGAAGTTGAAGAGAATATTGTACATGTAACCTTAACCAAGCACCCTCTCTGTGTGTTTGTTGCGAGTGATCAATCATCATGCAGTTATCCTTTCACAAAACAACTTTGACGTCAATTGGCGCGCCCTTAAGCGTTTAATTCGTCCATACTCTTAAAGCACCTGGAGCGGGTGTGCAAATAATATTTTAAGCAAAGTAGACACCCCTCTTGCTGTTTACCCAACTAACCCTTCGCTATAATACGTTTATGACACCCGCAACACCCTCAGGAGAGAAATTGCTCCATTGCACTTCTGTTGCAGGTGTCGTCAAAGAGAAAATAAAATGCTTCGAACCCAAACTTGACTTGACGCGACGTATGTCGCGTGCATTTTTCTTGCTGATAAGCTATCAATAACTAGAAACACACTGATATACTTTATCTGTCCCGGTTCCAAAGGCAACTTCTTTCTCCCCTTCAAACATCGTACTCTATTCCTCATGGGAGCAATTTAAAAGTATTAGGGGGAAGAAAAGTATCAAAAATTGCGTCATTTCTGTAGTCCTCTTAAAAGGCGTTCCGAAATTGAAGTATTCCTTCTTTTCTTTCTAAATGCCAGGAGAAAACAATTGGAACCATACACAATCATTATCCTTGGCTCGATAATAATGCGTCCGTCAAATGATCTCATTCTTACCTTTCCAATTTACAACCTCTCTCTTGATTGATTCTTGGAAATATGTTCGATAAACATCAATCATGAGTTTTCATTCTTACAATCCTTCAGTACTTCGAAGTACATAAAAAACGGCCCTTTTCTTATGTTCTCCTTCTCTTTGCACATTTGTACGACCTCTCTGATTCTGATCCTTCTTTCCCTTGCTGTTTTTCCTACGGACAGTCACACATACACAGGGTTCAGAGATGATACGATCACGTAGTCTCACTTCTCAAGGGGGCCTTCGAATTTCTGGCTCGGGACTTTTAAAAACCAATTCATACAACGTCCTTTCTGTGCGCGTTTTTACTTCTTTTTCCTGTTTCTGCTCAAATTCGAGATTCAAAGAGGAAAAGTAGAAGGAAAAGAGAAGGTGAAACAGTCAGCGAGGGTCGTCTATATCTTAGGTCAATAATAATCGGGTCGGTCGGAAACGGTTTTGCGGAAGGCAAATGTATATAACAGAAAGCGACGAGCCAGAGTAGTATTAAATATCCGAGGATCCTTTCACATACGCACACACACCAAGCAAAGTTGCGTCCTTTCCCAGGCTCAAGAAGGATCTGTTTTCGACTAGGTTTCTTTTCAGCTGAATGTTTGCAACACCATCCGAACTTGGTTGATAAGTTAGAAACCGATAGCAGACCGACACACTTGAGGGACATTTAAATTTTCCATCCGTTAGCAAACAGTTACGAAAATGGCGTGTTCCGTTGAAAGGCTGATCTTGGTGAAGAGTCATATTTCTTGGGTAACTATTGCAACTACGTACTGTATGTTGATGTGTTTCCGAAGTGTTTTTGCGTTTACGGTTTCTGCGCTTCGATTCTATTGGTTGGGTTGATGTTGCTGCTTCTTCTATCGATGGTAGTCTGCTGGTATAGTCCGATCTAGAAGAAGAAGAGATGGAAAAAGATAATGTTATTTAATGGCTTTTTAGAATAAACAATTAAGAATACAAATGGCCCATCTTCGTACCGGGGCAGGACCGGGGTTCAAATCCTATCCGAAAGAAGAATGAAACAAGTTTTAAAAAATCAAAAAGGTCCTATTATTTACCAAACAAAACCTAGAATTGGATTTCATCTTGAAAAATCTTTTCATTTAATTTCAAATAACATTCACCCTTTGACACATTCTACATTTGGCGCCTAAAATCATCCTCCATTTTATGTTTTGAAACGCACCATGCGCCTCCACCGCGAACGCGATCACCATGGCCTAGAATGGAGTTGGGGGGTCCGCATTAAAATGTCAACGCTCTCAGCATGCGATGATGAGTCATTGTGTCTCCATCAGTAAAGATTTCCCCCGCCCGATTAAAGCCCAAAGTAACCAATAATTAGACGAAAAAAAGATTCCAAAAGTAGGACCTAACGTTATCACACAGAAACTGCACTAATGCACAATACACCACAATGTGTTATTTAAAAGTTTCCCCCCTTTTTACAACGGGTACTTCACATTTGACACATTCACCGATTTGACAAGAGAACCGTGGGGCCCATAGCGCGCGCTTTATACGCCCATCCGCTGCCACACGACACAAACACCGGCAGCGCAGAGTTACACAGCCGCCACAAGTTCTTCTTCACACACGAAAACGGAAGTGCCCCATATGGATGTGAGCGAGCACGCACACGGCAAGCTCCACGCGGCGCACAAAAGTTCTTCTTGGCTTTCTTTACCCCCGTTGTGCATTTCAGGTGGAGGGGAAAGGGGGGAAGGGGGGGAGGGGATGGCCAAATGGGGGATGTCAGAGACCAACACCAGTGCACGGAAATCTTGGCGTGGAAACCGATTCTTGTATCGATGAACTACTATTTTTGCCCGCCAGAATTGCGATCTGGGCGTTGATCTCTCTCTCTTTGTACCACATAAAAAAAACTCTCGCTCTCATACACACATCTGCAGCTGAAAAAGCACACATTGCAAGCTCGACGAAAAAGCAAGAGCGAGCTCACACTATACAAGAGGCTCCCTCTCTCTCATAAAGGGGAGAATCGATGTGCAAATTTGTCTTTTTCTCTGCACACGGTTTTAGTACAAGAATCGTACCCCGTGAAAGTGGGGCGCGTGGTTGCTGAAACACATCTCTCTCACCTGCTCTCTTGCTTCTCACCTCTTAACGGGCGCCAGGACCAGAGCGAAGTAGAGCGTGGTGTGGATCAGCGCGCGCGCGCGGGGTTTAAATGCCCCACTGCGTACTTGGGGTCGTCGATTTAAATGTCTCAGAGCTGATACAGAGGTGGACGAGACAACGTCGCACACAGAGAGAGAGAACGAAAGAGAGAGCACGTGAGTTGGCTGCCTGGTGTTTAAAGAGCCATTTAGTCATTGAATTTCCGTACGTCCTATACCGATGGGGACAGTCTTCGCCACAAAACTGACCCGGCAAAGGAGGACTGGCTCAGGGTGCGAAAGATGGGAATAAAAGAGCTTCCGGAAAATTATTACTAGAGCACACCGTACACTCTATGCTGATCTGGCAATCCGAAATAGTCGGGGGAACGATCGTTCTTGGTGACAAATATTCTACGTCACCGTCCCTTCAACCAGACCCACCATTTTCCATCCGCTTTGACTCAGAATACGTAAAAAATAACACGAGGCCTCAAGAGGAGGAGGAATATAAAGATGGGGAGAGCGCGAGGAGAGCGAACAGTGCGGAGGGTTAAGAATAATAAAACAACCCTCCCCCCTCCCCCAATACAATGTAGTTGCCATTGCAACCTTAATGTCTTCTTCGTGAGCTGTGAAAAGAGAATTTGCAAGCAGCAGTCTATGAAAGGAAGAAGATAGCTGATGATGTTGGTGCACCCGTCTATATTAGAAGGAAGGTGCTGCTGACTTGTAGATGCAAAAACCTCTCCCCCAAATTACCTACCCATTACTTTTGTCCATTCCTATGCTTCCTTCCATGGGAGGCTGATCTACACACTGCCAGGAACAGAGCCGAAATTGTAGACGTGAAGAAGTACACCAGAAAATTGCTTCACTCATACGCACTATACATACAGGCACACACACGCACAATCACGTCACTTCTCCTTTTTGCGGGGGTCTTTTCTCACAGAATCACCAGAAGTCCGATCCGGGGAATCGATGCAGTAGTTTGGTGGCAAAGCATCCACCTGTAGAAGAGGCACCAGATTCTTATCTGGGATTCCGATGTGACCGGTGAAGGAGGCCACGTCGCGTAACTGATGGAGACACGAGCGAGGGGCGTTTAAAGGTCCACACTGCTGAGGTATGTATGGTGTACACTCCCTGGCAGTATGATACCCCGCAACAGTAGCCGTATATTATGGGGAGGGGAAGGAGGGATGGCCCTTCACAACTCCAAGGCACACTTGGGGCGCGTGCTGCACGTTACCGATGTCCAATAGGAAATAATCATCGAGCGAAAAATTGCTGCCGGCGAAATATAATCGGTGGTGCACAAAATTTTCTTCTGAAACTGCGCGCTCTCCACACTACTG
Source organism: Anopheles maculipalpis (assembly GCF_943734695.1). NCBI lineage: Eukaryota > Metazoa > Arthropoda > Insecta > Diptera > Culicidae > Anopheles > Anopheles maculipalpis. The sequence goes on from NC_064872.1 coordinate 6,514,278, forward strand.
CTGCTGCTGCTGCTGCTTCAGCTGTGTGTCAGCCTTTGCTGCTCAATCGTCGCGCACTGCCACACGGGTGCTCTCTCCCTCTATAGACCCAACTCTATCGTGTCCACACGCTCTATCTTTTCTTCCCTATTCACCTTCTTCGCTTCGGTACACCGTGTATATGTCAGCAAAAGCCAGTTTTCGCGCTTTTAGTTCGCCTGTCACTGTGACAATTCCTATGCAACAAATAAATGCCGGGAAGGCGACCACCATTAGCAGGATTCGAGATTCGTGGAAAATTATACAAACGAACGCGAAACGAGGGGGCAAGCCACAAAGAGCCAATTTAAACTTTCTTCTGCGCTCGCTGCAGTACACTCCCAACACAAACCGGGTGTACCGCGAGTGATGGAAAGACGAATGGCTGACACAGAAGGATACGGTTCCCGAGAACTGGCTTAAAAAAATGCTTCTTCACAACGGAAACGCGTTCCACACTACTCTGATCACACACACTGCCTACGATATATCACACTTTTTTTTCTTAAGGACTTTCAGTCTGAGACAACACTTGGTAGAAAAAAAAATCAAGTAGGCTTCGAAACTTCAAATCACTGATCACACACGATTATTCTTTAATTAACTATTCCATTAGTGGGAGCCTTTTTTCTTGTGTTGCCGGAAGGAATGTGTCGGTCGGATTCAATAATGAAGAGTCCTCTTTCGAACGCACAGGACTACACTTTGGGCGCGCCTTTAACCTCACAATATAGCACCTTCACTAGGGCGGTATGCAAAACAGAAGCTTACGGAGATCCTTACAGAAGCTTGCTGGCAGTATTACGATCGACGGACACGACGTGCCTACCGCGAAGGTAAGGATTGAAGTGAACGCACAAGCCGTTAGTTTAGGCGCCATGACCCTTGCGATGCTTGGCTGCGTGCGCTTGCCGCTCAAGAACGGCGGATCAAAACAAACAACACAACTTCCATCAGCTGTCATGCGCGAGCTGCACCAGGGCTGGGATGTGCGGTACTCACGCTTCGTGAGACGTTGCTGAAGGGTGGATGCGATTAAAATAGAGTAGAAAAGTTTCTGGAACAGAAATCGCAGAGAGGAAATGGGTGTATTTCTTAAATTTTTTCGCTTTGAAAATATTTTTTTTAACTTAGAGTTTTCCATGACCTGCAGCCTTGAAATTTTAATTTTAATGTTTTTCTTGACCAATGACTACCTTGATATAGCAATTTTGATTTTGTTTAAGGCCACAGGCAACGAGCGGTCTCAAAACTAAAATTTAAGGTTCTCATATTTTGAAATTAATCGTGCCCTTAAAATTGTGATTTCCGCATTTTCTCGATTGCCTCTTATAGGTAGCTTGAGTATACGGCATGTTCTCAAAAAGCGACTTCAAAGTAAAAAAAAATTCATAAACTCTCATGAGAACCTAAAATTTTTATTTTGAAATCTCTCATGGCCTCATGGCCAGCTTTAGGAGCTGAATGTGGGAGTCCTCGTATGTACCGTGTTTCCGGGGCGACCATAACACTGGAACTGTCTGTGAAGATGACTTTCGGTTGGTTGGTCTACAGATCGGTCCTTCGTCGGCGAGACAACTACCATAGCGTACACAGAATACAATGTTTCACTAGCGATTTAATGCATTTTTTTATTTATTTAATAAATTTCCATGTAATGGCTTTGGTCCAAATTATTTAATATCGTAAATTCAAGCATTTTTTTGGTGATGTTAAATAAACTGTTTCTTTCCAGTAATTTCCAGCATTCAACCGCACCCTGACACTACACTCATGTAGCACAACAAACGATGACGGCTTGAGCGCTGCTGTTGTTATTATTGCCTTGTTTTAGCAAAGGCGCCTATGCATTGATCGTAATTTCAAAATCAGTTGGTGTTCAAATTTTAAAAGCATGTAAAGGACATAAAGTTCTTTCCATTAATCAAATAGCGTGGTTTTTCGTGACAGTTTTCCATTGAAAATCCTGTGCACAAGATGTAATGAAGACGTACAAGAATGTACGTTGATTGGACGAAGGACACAACTTCCTAACATCATAATGGAAACCCAAGGCAAGTAATGTTCTACAACAATTTAAAAAGAAAATTATAATCTAAATTGAAATCTTCCTTCCAAAATGGCAGAACTCTCGCCTATCCCCTTGTAATTTTGGTGTAGTTTATTGGACTTTTTAATGCACATTTAAAAATCATTTCTTATTGTCCGCAAACAAGTTGTATCATGCTCAACGCTAACCCTATTTTGTCAAGATATATTGCTCGTACACTTAAAAAAAAGAACGGAGAAATTCACTACTGGCAGTGTGTAGCCCAAGACGGCCCACGGGACGAAGGCGAAACACGACGTGCCTTTTACTCTGCTATTGGCTTTTTTTTAGTAGTCTAATATAACGTCGTTACAGTTACGGACGCACTTGCAGCTACGACCGGACGGTGCGCGCGGATTGATCAGGCACAGCTTGTCCTCCGTACAGTCACCGTTGTTGATAACGCACGGGCTGTGGAATAGGGGGCATTTGTCCGTGACAGCGGTCATGCCGTACATGCGATGATTGCCAAACACCGGCGAATTGATGGCCTTCTGGCGTACTCCGTACAGGTTGATGCTTTCGATCTTTTTCCTGTGAATGTGAAAGGGAAGGCATTACATTAGAATCACTCGAAGTTCCGCTACACAAGACACACACGACTTACGTTTTCCAGTCCGTCCAGTAGAACAGATCATCGGTAACCGCCAACCCGAACGGATAGCTTAGGTTGCTCGCGATCGTACGTATCCCTTTGCTGTACGTGTCAATACACTCGACCTTTTGCGTGCCGGCATCGGCATAACACAACTCCCCACTTGCCATCGACACCTGGATGCTGTTCGGCAGTGCTACTTGCGGACTACCGACCAGCAACTGTCGCTCGGTTCCGTCCAAATTCGACCACTCAATCTTGGGTCCGTCCCGATTCCAGTCCGACCAGTACAGCTTGCTCTGATGCGGATCAACCGCAATTCCGCGCGGATTAACGAGATACTTCGAAACGAGCACCGTCCGTTGGTCCGGATTCTCCAAGCTGGCCACCTCGATCGTATCCTTTGCCGAATCGGTCCAGTAAAGGCGGCGCGAAATCCAATCCACCGCAACGCCCTCGGGCGACACAATGTCCTTCGTGATGAACGGTTTCTGATCCGTACCGTCGTACTTGGCGCTGACAATTTGCTTCGCATGTATATCGCTCCAGTAGATACGTCCCTCGGCACAATCACGATCAAGCCCGATCGACATTAGGGCCATCGTAACGGGGTAACCTTGTCCACCGTTGAGCGGTACGCGAATGTTAGCCACCCCTTGACTTATGAGCAGGAATCCATCATCTAGCCGGTGTGCCGTATTGCAGACCGATCCGTTACCGATGAAACCATCGTTACAGATACACTGGTAGCCGTTGGTGGTCGATTCGCAGCGTGCGTTCTGATCGCAAAGACTCGGAATGTTGGCACAGTTGCGTTCCGGGGTGCAGACAAATCCATCACCAAAGAAGCCCTGATTGCACATACACTCGTACGATGATGGATCTCTGATCGGGGGGAGAAAGGATGTGTTGGAGTTTTTATTCTTCTTGGCTTAACGACCTTCCAGGTCACGCCGACTATCTAATGGCTTACTATACTTGTTGATACCACGTAGTTGGATAGAAAGTACTCACTACGGGGGGACGGTCCGGATGGGATTGGTGTGTGAAGACCAGAGCAGCTGTCACAACCACAACAGACCGGGCCGCCCCAATCTACTTAAAACACCTATTGATAGTACGGCGTGGGACAGTCAATCTACTCACCTGTAACTTGGTACACAGGAAGCGTGCAGTCCACAGTTGTTGCGCACATTGCAAGGTGGTGGAATCGACCGGCATTGGGACACTCCATCCCCAATGTACCCAGCCGGACAGTGACAGTAGGGAATTTTCTGTACCGGATCAACTACACACATCGCATTCTCGGCACAGTACGCACCACCGCAAGATCCGGCCCGAACGCAAAAGTCCGAAAGATCCCGTTCGTAACCTTCCTGACAAACGCACAGCCCCGCCTGACATTCCGAGTTCATGCCACAATCATCATCCACCGCACATTCCGGCGCTAGATGACACGTACGGCCATCACCTTCGTATCCCTTGTTACACGTACAAACCGACATCTTCAAATCGAGCGCATAATTACAGGAAGCATGTATGTCGCAGATTTCCTCATCATCCTGGCAGGAAACTTCCTTCTCCACACACGTATACCCATTGCCATCGTACCCGGGATTGCAGATACACTCGTACCGGTATACATTGTCACGCCACTCACAGTTTGCGTGTGGGCTGCAATTATTTTCCACCTCGCAGGAAGGCATGTTGGCGGCATGAGCTTCCTCTTCCTCCTCCGGGTCCAACGGCACTCGGCGGCAAATCTGATTGAATGCGTACTCAATCAGCGTATAGCCGGTAGGGCACGTACAGCCCAGGATCGTACAGAACGGTGCAATCTCTTCTGCAATACGCAATCGAGAGGACAGCGTGAAAGCTTTCCTAATTTTACAGCACATTTACAGCAACTTACCCTCCTCGACGTAAGCTTCCTTGACGCAAGCTTCACCGTTCCATACGCTTTCCGAATCGCAAAGTGCCTCACAGTACGTAAGGCCATCGCCGGCATATCCCGACCGACACTGGCACTGACCCTCGACACACTCTGCATAGTCCGCACAGCGCTAGAAATGGCGTCAAAAAAAAAAAAAAGTTGGCTCATAAATATCTCCGTAACTATCCTATTTGCCAACACGACCTACCTCACAATGGTAAGGTTCTTCCTGGTTCGGGTCACTATCCACCTCGTTGTAGCTACCGTAACCCTCCGGTGTCGATACGGTGTACGAGGAGGAGGTTGGTTGACTGTGGCCAGTAAATTTGTCACACTGGAAACCGTTACCCTCGAAACCTGGATTGCAGCGGCAGCTATAACCGCCCGGTTCGTTATAGCACTGTGCGTTTTCGTCACAGATATTGATCCCGGCACACTCGTCGATGTCTACGCAGTTGATGCGATCACTTTTACCGTAAGGCACGTAGGTGAATCCATTCTTGCAGTTGCACTGAAAGATAATGGAGAAGCATCGTGAAAAAATATGGACGCTCTGAGAAGAAGACACGACCATCGTACGTACATCGAACGTATCATCCGGTTTCGGAACGCAAACCGTATTGTCTCCACAGTTGGACTCATCGCACGGATTGAACTGATCGCCCACAACCATCTTGCTGAGCATGCCCATCCGTACGGCACGCTCCCGTGGTTCATAGCCCAGATTGATGCGACTTATCTTCAACATACCCTCATCCTTCCCCGCATTAGCATCCTCATTACCCCGGCAACCCTCGTACGTAATGTCCTGATACAGTGTGTACGAAACATTGCGTCCCTGTGAATCTAGGTGGAAGTTATGCGAGGACACTGCTTGCAGTCGTCCCCGCCCCGAGCGGCGGAACGAAACGGAATAATCATCCAGCTGAAGCTTCTCCAGCGCCGGCACCACGGGCAACTGTCCGGTAAGATCCACATCCAGCGCGAGTTGATCCCAAACGTTTAGCCCACTGTACTGTTGGTTGATGTGAAACATTTCTCCGGTTTCGAACTGGAGTGTGCTGGTGTGATTAAACTTTCCACCCGTCAGCTGATACCCGTTAATGGTATCTCCTAAAGGCTTCGCAAACAGCCATGCAATCGTACCACCGAGAATGTGTGTCAGCTGTAAGTTCGTACCCATTTGCTCCTCGAGCGGACTGATCGCGGTGTACGTTCGCCCGTCCGCCATTACGATGTACGATTGAAGCTGAGTGTCGAGGACTTCACCGTTTACGGTGCCGAGCACCTTACCGGCCACACGAAGAGGAATGTCACTCTTGACGCAACTATTTGTGAAGAAAAAGCTTAATAGAATAGAAAGAAAATGTAAGATCGTCGGTGAAACTTACCTGAATCCATTGCCATAATATCCAGGTTTGCACTGACAACAGAATCCCCAGTTACTGTTCACGCAGGACGCTGCCGAATGACACTTGTAACGACCACCATCGGAACAGCTTCTTGGTTCGGTTGGTTCACGCTGTTGGTCCGGTTGCTCCACGTTTCCTTCCGGTGCTAGCGGGCCTACCCGGTATAGCCAAAGTCCTGGCTGGTTGATGTTGGACGATATGGTCAGATGACGTACCTGGGAAAAGACAAACTCGCCATTTTAATGTCGTCCTTAGTGTTTGAAGCTAACCGACACATACATTATCGGTACCGGAACCTGGCAGCGCATACGTCCGATCGTCTTCGGCAGCAAATCCCGCCTGTGCCCTCACATCCGGCAGTCCACTATCACCCGTATCGCCCTGAATCCAGTTAATTCCATCCTCGGGATACAGGAACTGCACAAACGTATCAGCCGCACCCTGTATGATCGCTACCTGGAACGAGTTCAGCACGTCGTTCTTCATGGCGTAGTGCCCGACGTGCTCCCAGGTTGCCACAAACACTTGCTCCGCCTGGAAGTCCACGTGGTTGCTGAAGGCATTGTGCACCAGCATCGTCGTGTGATGGAGCAGCGTTGGATTGCGTGACTTAAAGTACACGATCGTAGCCGTATCGTTCGGCAGGGTTGTGTCCACATTGGCGTAGAACGGTGCGATCAATGGATTTCCGAGCGGGAAGGGTAAGTTCAGGAAGCCTACCAACTCCCCGCCGAACGATAGTATGCCGTTGGTGTTGATCTGGTGGAAAATAGAAGAGACAGTGCCATAAATCATCAAGCGTTTATTCGCTCAACAACGGACTCGATTCATTCGGTACGAAGTAGATGGGTTGTACGCCATCTTATCACCATCTTCAGCTGGTCCATTGTACGGTGTCGCTTCTCTGGAGCGACACACTCGAGTACCGAGGGCATTTATGTAACGCAAACTCGTTATTTTTACCAACCAATTGCTAATGTTGCCCGTATTTATCACCGGCGTTGGAGTGTAGCTGTCCATAAGCTGCTGATAAGAGAAAGGCAGGCGCAACTATGGACGACGGTGTGATGAAGATGATGGTCATCAGATCACACTTTTACTCGGTGCGAAACAATTTCGCTAAACGGTTTCGCGGTTGTACCGGAACGGAATTGTGCGTCAAGGACATACAATTTAAACGTTAACATGTCCGAGAACATACTCATGGGGAAAGTAAGGGTGAGTCTTTTCCCTTTCTTTGATGCCCTACTGCGGATGGCTAGCAATAACTGGGAAAAGTTGGGTTTTCTGATATAAAAAAAACCTGCTGCATCTTCACTTTACAACGCGGATCTACATATGTTACATTTCGAGGAAAGATCAACCATGATCGGTGGTGAATATTTTAACAGCTTCTTTGCCACACTCAACGTTCGCCATTAACGTCTGTTGATAACCCGCCCAGAGTACAGAAGCTCTCTGATTGCTGATTCTTTCCTGCCAACTATATCAACGTCCAAATACCAACCCCGGGACGTGTTTGAAGCAAACGGCGGAGAAACACACTTACGTAAACACGGTCGTATTTTTCATTGTAGAAGTAGGCTGGCATGTCCAGATCCATGTACTGGAACTCTTCATCACCACGGGGCAGCACCTCACTAGCTTCATCCATATAGCTGTAAAGATCGCGAGGATCGACCGCAAGGATGATGGACGGCAACAGCACACCGATCACTAGCAGAAACATCGTCTTCTCACACTTGATAGACATATTGTAATTGTTATAAGGTCGGAAAACTTGTCACACTTGGCACGTTCTGGGCGCGAAAATCTTGTATTCTGAAGGAAGGAATCCGTTAACGGTTAAATCCGTTCGGGAAACATTCAAGATAATCTGGACCCGATTGTTTCACAGACAAGTTGGAACTCTTAGGCACACAAACACACCAATAGACTTCCTACTATTTCCAATCAGTGTTTTTCTAAATCACTTTCGATCTCTTTGTCGTCACCCCGGGGTGCTTATCACTTGTGGACCGCCTCCAGGAGCCTCCTGCAACACAACGCGCACCAGGATCTCGAGAGTTGTCTACAACACCGTTATCAGAAGCAAACAGACAGACACTGTACCTTCATTCATAATCTATCGCACACACTTGGGCTGACGCTTGGAACACCCAGAAACGCACACGCACACAACACAGTTTTTCCAGGACGGCCAATGACTGGCGGGCATCGTTTCGGCCGATGCTAACTAGCGCGACCACACGGCACGACCAAGCACCCAGTAGGAGCAATTCACGTCCGCACCGGGCAAGATTCCGAACAAGACTACTGACGCCGTCTGGATGCTGGATCTCGGCTTCGGCGACCAGCCCGAAGCCCGAAGTTTAATGGATCGCGACTGCGTAGCATCTGGGGACCGGGCGATAGTTACGATTCGTTCCTCGCACGATGATCCTCCCGTGTGAAGAAGCGTGCCGTTTATCAATGTGGCGTTTGCTTTGACTCACCACCGGCAGCCCAACGATCGGTACTGGGTTGGCCAGAATTTGGCCAGCAAAGAATAAAGTGCCTTACGTTACGAAATGTGAAGCATTTACATAACCTATAACAACGCTTTTTTGGTCCACCAACCATCCCGCTTATTTGTAGTCCATTCCGAAATATCAATTAATATCAATTGGTAGTAAATGTTGAGACAACGTGGTTGATTGATGTCGACAATCGGAACCTTGCGGGGAAGAATCCTTGTCATTGTCGGAATTTGGATACTAGTGGGATGGATGTATCAATGTCTATTGACTTGGCGGCTGTTCTACCCTCATGTGCGATTGTCTAGCCAACTGTTGGACACGCACCGCCCTATCCAAAGTCACACTCTTCTACTGGTGACAATTAAAGCTAATAAATATAACTGCGTGTAAACTTCAATTAATATCAAGTGTATATTAATGATCTCGCCCTCCTCTCTCGCTCATTGTCTCCTTTTCCTCTAGATTCCATCTGTCCGACAAGAACACCGAAATGCGTACGATACTGTGCGTGTGACTCGGGAACCGCAATCGCTTAAACGCACAGTATTTCTTCTGATGTTCTTTAGAACGTTTCGTTGGACGAAAAATTGTACCGGAATGTCCACGGTTATGAAACCGAGTGCCGCACATCAATTGAACAGCGGCATCTTCCAGCGGCAAGACAAGTCTCCCCGACCGCGGAAATATGGTGTCAGGGTAAATGAATTTTAATTTATATGAAATTTTTGTTTTTGGAAAGAAGAGGGTGTCTGAGATAATTCTGAAGGTGATCTTCAGCAAAATTCAGTACTTTATATGCAGAGCGAAGCGCGGAAGTGGTGCTGCTGGAAGTAGAGCAGTGCGAAGGGTGCAAAAAGGGACGCACGCACCAGCGCTGACGAAGAGGGATCGACGTTTCTAATTTTGTGAAGAGGCAATTTTCGTGGACATGAATAATTAAAAACATGTGTCTATTTGATGCTCCGCGCACTGCACTGCAATACGCTGCAGCGCACAACGTTGCACATCAGTAATAGTGCGGAAGATGAGTCTTCTAGAGCCTGATGGGAGTGATGTTTATTTATGGTTTTATGTGTTATGCTGTTGCGATGATCTGAGAGGAACCATCGTGGTGCCTTGTGGGGTGGGAAAATTGAAGGGAAAAATGTATGGAAAATGTATGATACGTTGTGGCAAAACGTAGTCTTACCACAACGTATCACTTTGATCATGTGTGTGTTTTAAGCTACCGCGACCGGGTGACGACTGAGCACTCAATTGGTGTTTTCTGATGTTTAGCCTGAGACTCGACAAATAAACCTATTAGAAGCTGTTGTCGGTAAACAGCAATCCGGTACGAATTTTATGAGGATTGCTTACATTGTGTTGTACTGACTGCCTCTTGCCTAACTATGGTGGATGCACCTATGTTTTTGTTGGTGGATTTATGAAACGGAAATAATATGCAAATATTTTCTCACCCGATTTTTCATGGTCCAAATACACCAGACGTAAAGATGTTTACATCTGCATTCTCCCCCAAACGGAGATCACCACACATGCGTGGCAACGTGTTCGTTTCCTCCATGAAATATTAATGTTTGACTGAAACCTGCAATAACGTACGCGTTAAAAGAAAATAGACTAACTTTGGACGGCGATGATAGTGAAAGTGTACTACAAATATCTCAATAGACTTTTAGCGTTACCTTAGCCACGTCTGTCGTTGTAATGAATATCCCCATATTGCCAGGCTTTTTGTTTCAAACCTGGGCAATCGATTGATCTTCTGAACTAGCCACAGAAGGATTGGAAATGGTCCCCCGATTGCGAATTGCTCAACACATCCTATTGATGCGCGCATTCAGCCATTCATTCTAAGTGTCTATCTTCTGCTCAGTGTCCAGAGTTTTCTTCGACGTACGAGCGGAAGTTTTAATTCTTCGGTTCCATGCCGAGAACGATAAACTCACCAGATCTTTGGTCATTTTTTGATGAATTTAACAAGACAGTCACAGTCTTAGTGCGACTGTGAAAAAATAATCTTCTTGGATTATTTCGTCTTATCTATGTGGGTTTAAACAACATTCCCAAAAAAATAATTTCCGATTGCTTTTAGTTTTTTGTATAAATTCTTAGCGATCATTTTATCTCACAGTTGGTCACAGAATAATTGGAATAGATGCTTCGGTAAAGATGTGCTCTCTAAAATTTGTAATGGACGCTGCAGCTGAGATATGGGACTGTCTTTTCTAGATTAATTTTTTTTCTACGGCCACTCTTTTTAATGGTTTGTTTGCTGCTGCGACATAAACTTATTATTTAAAATTTTATTTGAGTATGACGGCTCTACTCAAGAACCAAATATACTGCGGATTTTGTATAACATTGCCGATCTTGTCCAGCATCATCTACAACGTATGGAGGAATGTTTGATTCCTTGTTTCCAACAGATTATCTTGTCTTGATAAACAAAATTGAAGTCCTGTTCGCCCACATTCTAAGTAAAGAACCGAATTGTCTAAAGCTAGATCTGGTTTGAATTTCTCACTCAAGCAGAAATTTCTCACTCTGGAGGGTCCTCAGGTCCTCACTCACCATTTTCCACAACATCGTGTGGAAAAACTATAAAATTGAAAATTATTTTTTAAGCATACAGTGTTGTTTATTTGTATCATTAAAATTAAAATTATTATACGAGAACCTTCTTCAAAAAATAATTTCAAATAGAGTTGCGATCCCGCAACGGAACGGCTATCGTGAATTATGCTAAAACCAAACTGTCATTCTGCTAAAACTCGCCTGCGAAGTCGTAGCAGATAATTTTTAGCAAAGCGGCTGTAATGTATCAACTCTATCTCTCTCGCTCTTACACACACACTCGTACGTTTGACAGCTGGCACAGAAAGCCGCCTCAAAACATCAACAAAACAAATCACAGCATGCTGTTTTTGCGCTCATCGCGCGATGTGCCTTGCTGCAAACCGTTGTAAAGCGAATTTATTGTTAATATTTACTTCTGTTGCGTTTTGTGAACATAAGAACATGTTATAGATGTGTATTGTTAGTTTGTTAATCTCACGCTTCGTTTGTAGTGTATAAACTGTGGCCGGAATGTCGAAACGTTCGGGATATTTTCAGCTGAAGCAACCGCTAGCGTCCAAGAAACCGAAACTCGACATCGAAATCATACCCAGCCAGCAGTACCATCCGGTACAACCCAGCACTTCGAAAGCTACGAAACCTAATGCACCAAATGGTACGCATTTTTCGTTTCCCAAGAAGTTGTTTCTAGCTAAATGTGTTGTGTTTCCGTTCAAGGTGCCGTTAAAAGCTCGGTAGAAAATCTATGGGACGACGACGATGATGACATTATTGTGCTTGCCTCACAAGCCGTCGAAGCGTTCGAGGCGGACATTACGTTCGGCAAGTTCAGTCGGAGCGTAAACTCTAGCACGCAACTTACGACGGAAGTCGTCACGACCGGTCACGGCAGAACCAAAGGTCCGGTCAAGGTACCGGACAAACTGGTGGCAGAACTGTTTGCGGACGGCGAGGATGACTTGTTTTCGGAAAAGTTGGACGATAATTATCGAACCTTTGATAACGCAATCAACGACTACTTCAACAACAACGATGATGACTTCAATCTGGATGAGTTCCGGCAGCAGCAACAGGCACCGCTGGTTGGTGGTAGGCGTGAGTCTGTTCCGGCTAACGATGTTCTCTTCGAGGAAGAGTTTAAAGTACCACCAACACCACCGGTAGTGAAGTTGGAGGAAGAAATGGTGGGAAAACTGATTCCTAAACAAGAAGAAACGCCTTTCATTTCGCGACTAGGGAAGTTCAGGCCAAAAACATCATCCGTACAATCATCTAAAGTTATACCACCTACTCCTACTCCACCACCACCGGCTCCTCAAGCAGTACCATCCGTAACGGCAAAAGTACCGTCCACTCAAAAGCAAGAGCAAGCAAAAGACATTCAGGTAAAATTTCTCACCAAACACGTCGAACAGCTGGTGAAGAAAGTGGACAGCTTGCAGAAGGATTTTAACGAAGCGGTAGAAAAGGTCCAGGTAAAGGATGGTGAAGTTTCCATGTTGCGGTACGAGCTTAAAATGGTCAAAACCACCAACGAGCAGCTACGGTTGGAGAAGATCCGGGAAAAAGAAACGATCCAGAAGGAATGGATCGAAAAAATGAACAATCTCGAGAAAACTATCTCAGCGCAGAAGGTGGAGAACGAATTTAGGGAGATGGAGATAATGAATCTAAAAACGAAGCGTCTTCATGCTTCGCTACGATCTGTGGACGTTCCGTCTACTTCGACAGCGCCGGAACAGGTCACCATAACGGAGGATAGCTTCCTTCTGTCCGATATGATGCCGAGACTTGCGCTCACAGAACAGGTGGACCACCAGCACGAAGCGCTCCATATCGATCCGCTGCTGTTCGTAAATCCAACCGACAGTTCCGCCCAAGGACGCAAGCTGCGAAAATATTCTCGAATCACACGGAACGAGTTTGCGATTGCTGATCAGCTCGTTTTGCTGCAAACCATCCTCTCGCAGTTGCTTGGCGACGCCTCTTCCTATGGTGTTGGGTCGGAAAAGCTACTGATAACGGCGGATAAGTACCCTATCGTAGCCATAGCAACGGAGAAAGCTTTAAACGAGATCGTGCTGTACTGTCAACGGTTGGGACAGCAGAACGAAGCTGAATTAAGGGCTAGTAGCGCATCCGGGCGATCGAGTGAACGAAGCGTACAAGGGCGTCAAAGGAGTAAGATGGAGCTTAGTGCACCGGTCAATATTTTTCAGCAGGAAAAACTATTCGTTGGTGAGCAGGCGATCGTTATACGGCGTTTCCTAGCGCTGGCAGGCTTGTACTGTAGAATATCGGATCAATTGATTGTCGAAGGATTGCTGAAGAAAGGGCTAGTGTCACGGCTGGCGAGTGATATCAAAAAAATTAGCAATGCTGTAAGTTTTTGGGGTAAAGAGTATTTTTAGTGTTTTGCTTAATGAACCTTTCAGGTAGAGTCAAGATTCGACTACCAAAAGATTCGTGAATTTTTGAAAAATCATGATCTTTTCATGATGATTTTCATGATTCACAAAACCGTTAAAGATTCACAAACCTTTGGAATAGAGTTTCAGATTCATTTAGATTCATTAATCAGAATTAGATTCATCCAACACTAGTATTTTTCGTATCAAAATTAAATAATAAATAAATAATTAAATAATGTTTTCTAATTCTAGAGCTTCCTGATCGCACTGCACGGCATGATTACGGGTGCAGCAGCTTTTCTAAATGGGATTAGCTTCCGTTCGACCAGGATCAAACAGTACGGCGAAAATGGTCCCCAGCTGATCGAACTCTTCCGCTCGATCGTACTCTGTCAAACCGATGCACCATCCTCACTAGTCGAGCTGTCCGACTTTCTACGCCGCCTGTCACAAATCACGGGTGGAACCGCAAACAACCTACTAAACCGTCTCTGTATTAGTCATCAACCGGTCGAAAATCAGCCGGCCCGTAGGCAGTATCGATTAAAATCGATCAGCTTTTCCCAGGAAACCTGTACGCTGCAGATGTACGCAGCACTGCTGGAAGCTTCCGTTCGGCAACATGTACCGTACGAAGGATGGCAGTTGAAACCGTTGCTGAAAAACACCGAAAATACAATCCATTTCCTCAGAAATGTGCTGCTGCAACCGGTCGGATGGATAAAATCGTTTTACGATCGAAATGATCCGACCGGGTGCGAACTGTGCCACATCCGGACGGTGGCGGCGTTCGTCGCGCTGCTGCACCGTGTATTGCTGTGCTGGATTCAACGAACGGTGCAGGATGAAGAAGGTGAATTCGCTGTTTTCCGTTGAGGCATAATTTACTAGAAGCAGCAATAATTATTTTATTTATCTTTTCAAATGTAGATGTAAGAAGAATTCAACGAATCTCGCAACACGCGACTCTACTACTGTACGATCTGTTTCAAACCGCGTACCACAAGAAATTGTTACGGCTCGGTGGCCACACGGTACGGTACCGACTGCGCGCAGTGTACAATTGGCTTAAGATGTACGAGAAAGCATTCCACTTCCAGCGCGTTCACAGTGAGTAATTTAATCGAACAGTTTATTTGACGGAATTATTTTAGTAGAATCTCATTTCAAACCCCTTTATTTGTTCCAGGCATCACGCTCGGAATGCTCGATATGCGGCTTCTAATGAGTGATCCGCTACGTGCTTCGCTTGAGACGGAAAGTGAAGAGATGGAGCAGGAAAAGAAGGCGGGTACAAGCGAAGATGATCGTAAGATTGAAAGTAAAGCAATAGTGGGAGAATTGTTTACTGGGTTCTTCGCTACGTACCACAGCAATAATGCTACCCTCTTAGAATAGAGAGGCCACCCGCCATGATTGGGGACGTTAATATTCCTTTTTCCTTTCCGTACATTCGGACGATGACATACTCCCATATCTGTGGCCAGGTTTTGCAAACTTCTTATGTAAATGCTTTGAGGACTTGATCTTACGCAGAAATCCTTTCCAAAGGTTTATGGTTTGAAGTTTCAATTCTAGCGTTGGGTGCCACGAATCCTCCGTCTATGTGCATGAGGGCAGCCAAAAACGACTTCTCATAGCATGACCTGCCCACCAAGATCCTGGAGGGACTAAATCGTTGTAAAACATAGAGATCTTAGTACAGCTTTTCCACATATGGTAGCTATCACTCGAAAATGAAAGAGAGGTTTTTTGAGATTTTTTTTTCAATTATACTACCATGATACCATGAAATCTAAAGCAATTGCAATAAGATTGAATTGGACAACGAATCATCTTTTTAACACTTTGTTAAGTCGTAATTCTGGATCAACCGAATCTTCTAAGATATTATCCATATCGATCGTTTACCAATACCTCCAACATCACGTAAGCGGAATCCCTTTTTGCAGATAAGCATTAGTGTATTTGTGTTTGGAAAAACTTTATTCTTGCTTTAATCGATACATCTCATATCCAGACACATTTATTTACACGAAGATTCGTATTTGTAAGCTATCTGGTCGTCGTCGCGTCGTCGTTGTCGTCACGGTCTGAACGGAAAGCATTTAAAAAACGATTAAATTTGTCCCTTCTCGCTCTTGCTCTCTAGTCCATTAATTTAATTTCTTCAGGCACACCTATCAAACATATCGTTTTTATCGAATCGTACGTAATCTGGTCTGGTTTGTTTTTCTTCTTCTAGTAACTACAAACTATGCAATAATAAATCAACAAACTGTGAGGAATAAAATACATTTAGTTTTTCCCTTTTTGTGACCCCCGAGTTTCGTCGGGGTTTTTGTTCACAGCTACTTCTTCCCCGATTCCCAGCGCGTTTTAAAATAGGACAACAAAGCAACACCAACAAGGAACCAATCGAACGGCGAATTGTGTGCCAGTTGTCCTCATCTCCATCTCCAGGTGTAAGGCTTATTCAGCTTTGGTTTATACCAATGTCCCCTAGCTAATAAGTTGCCTCCAGCCATTACGAGCTGGAAATAATATATGAAAATCCCACCCCAAATCACCCAACTAACCCTCACCGTCGCGTGTCTAGATCGGTTTGTAGAGCAGTGTGGTAACGTATTTCTTCCGATAGCGATGTGTCGCACTCAGCACCATTACACCATCCTTGATCGAAAGGGCGTACAGGTGGTTCAACATGACGTGGTTCGGTTCGGGAAGAAGTGTTGGTTCGCACTGTGGAGGGGAAGGAAGGTTTTCATTAGCAATTTGCGGCTAAATTTGAATCCTCTCTCCCTGATCCCTTACCGATAGTGGTGTGTCCTTGTTGAGAATAACCTGCAGCAGATGGGGCGGCAGTATAGGTGGTCCCGATTCCTTACCCCACGGTCTGGCAGTCGGTATATCTTGGCCCCAGTCTTTCGATTCATCCTTGCCCGTATCTTCACTGTCCTTGGCTAGCGCTTGAAATACTTCAAAGTCGGACTGACGCACGGTAACGAGGTTGTTCGTGAAGCCAGAATCATTTTCAACATTTTTCTACAGGAAGAAACAATAGAAAGAGTTTAGTTCCGGAACGCTTCGAATGGCCTTCATCAGGAGTGGTACCCGACACTTACCAGCTTCGGATCATGCTTCCATTCGCCATCGACCAGAAACTTATACTGGTGGTCCCCTTCCGGGATGTTGATAATGGTGACAAAATCCGCGTGCGATTTCACCATCGGCAGTACCTTCCACTGCGAGAACGTTCCACTGATAAATACCTGCTTGCCACCACCGTCCCACTTGAACACGGTCGGAAGGGTGGTCGATTGCGGTTCTTCCCCTTCCCCAGGTCCACCCGGACCAACACCCGCCCCTCCAACTCCTGCTGGCATGTCGGACGGTGTAGTACCCTCTGACATGGTGCTGGACCGCTTTCTTGGTTCGCGGGTAAATTCCGGATCCGGTACGGACTTGGAATAACCGTACGGTTCTACCTCTTCCTCGGTTGGGTACGGATATCCGTGCATGTTGTGCGGTTTCCGGTCGAACACAAACGCCTGATCGTCCTTCATCGGTGAGCCAGGTATTGGATCATTTGATCCGGATTTATGACGCTCGCGGGGTAAATTACTTCCTGCGTTACCCATAGCACGGGAAAAAGGTCGGTTCCCTACCAAAGGAAGCAGGCGATTCAACAAAAAAAAGGGGCAGATATTTTCCTCGCTTCAACAGGGAATAAAGTAAACAGTAGCTCGGGGGAGGAAAATTTTACACACTAGGCTCTCCGCCTTGTACTGGTGACGATAGTTTCTGCCTTTCTTTTCTTTTGCGTGTTTTGCGTATTTTGATCGAGAGTGTTTTTGTGCCTGTAAGCAGCAATTGACAGCTGTCATCGCGATGGGCAGCTGAAAGCACGTACGCAGCCAAACTTGGCCGTGGCTCTCAACCCAACAGACAATTTTATGGCGTATGAGGCTAGAACTAGTGCGCACCAAAATGCTACCCCGAGCCGTGGTCAGAATTCGTGCGGACGTGTGGATTGTGCAAATTATAGAAATTTTATCACGGATCTAACTGATAGAATTACAGCTCCTGCCCTTTGGCTGCATCTGTCAAATCCAATGTAAAACTTTGAAATGACCATGCGAAAAAATCGGAATAATGGAGCTGTGGCACAGGATCAAGGGCAACACATTGACCCTGTTACTGAACCATGGCTGAGAAGGAGTAGTAACATCCTGAGGAAAAAAAAAAACTACAGCTCTTGAAGGAAATCGTCAATATCCATGTTCAAATTCTAACTATATTTTCTATTAACTATTTTAGTCGTTATTGACCAGACTTTGAAGTCACACACTTTGACACACTGTTTAACCTTGGTAACATGTACTGCGCTTTGCATACATCCTGGCGTTTTCCGCATAGAGATGAACAAATTTTGCTAGAGGAGCTTCTCGAGTGTTTTACCATCTTACCGATTCTTTTGTTGTCACAACTGAACCGACGGCAGTTATCACATCCACATCTTGATGTAAAGAAGATGTAATCCCGACATCGGTGACTGTTTTACATTTCAGATTCGTTCACGCTGTCAAAATTGAACCAACACTAGAAGAATATGATGAAGAAGCAGATCTGACCGGTCTGCACGCCATGAATCCAACCCAATGGACCTATTTTGTATCAAATAGGTTTCAAACTTTGCTAAATGTATGCAGTTTAGAACGAAATGGCTCTCCTATTGACAAAATTGCCTGAATAACTACTACTAAGGGATTTTTCCGTACAAGTTTGTCCTAATAGTGCCTTAGTTGGTAGATTTTATCAATAGGGCCGGACAATCGCTATAATTGTCTGTTGGGAAGATGACGGAAACTTTCGATTTAATCTACCAGATGGTGCTATCGTGTAAAAGCACGTGCTGATGTGTGTGTGCGTGCTTGTGGGAGATTGTCAGCTGTCACAATGGTACGCACAGCCCCAAAACAAAACAAACGGAATCGGTTTTTGCATCCTGCGCATTACCTTTGTGAGTGAGTTTTTCGGATTTTTAATTTTTTTTCGCGGTTTAATGCGTGCCTGATTGTAAGGAGATTTTTCCCAAAGTCCCCCCTGGCCGAATGTGGTTACCATTAGGATGAAAGTCACAGTGAAAAGTAAGTAAAACCCATCCCGTTTGCAGCTTGGTACGGTGCGTGAAGAACAGCTGAACGTGAAGGGTCACGCGCATCCCGGCTGCCAGTATGGAAAAGCGTGCTCTCTTGCATTTGTATAGGGAAAACTGTCATTCGGAAAAATTGGCTCGATTGGCGTGTGTGTGTGTGTGTACGCGGCCCGTAGAAGCTGTAGGGTCAGCTTTTGTGTTTATCGATTTTCCGTTCCGCAGTTGGTGCGGTCACTTGCGTCACGCATTTCTCGTGTGTTTTTGTGCCAATTGGTGACTATAATGTTTCCCTTCTACGCCACTTTGTTCCGTTTCCGGTAGGTTGGATGGGTGTCGCTGTCTGGAAATGGTTGGCCAACGATGACAACTGCGGCATCTGCCGTATGGCGTTCGAGGGCTGCTGTCCGGATTGTGCCCTGCCCGGTGACGATTGTCCGCTCGTGTGGGGTGCCTGCTCGCACTGCTTCCACATGCACTGCATCGTAAAGTGGCTCAACTCGCAGGCCAACCAGCAGTGCCCGATGTGCCGGCAGGCGTGGAAATTTAACGACAAGTAGTTGCCCCGGGGGAAGGTGGCAACGTTGATGAGCGTCGGATGATAATATTCATAATCCCCCCCCGAAAGATAAAAGTAATGATCGCACGGACTAGTTTTGTAAGTAACATGTGTGTGGTTGTCTAATCAGCAAACCACAGCGTACCGGACAGTAGGAATAGCGCTGGAAAAAGGAAAGTGTTCAATAATAAGCATTACGGTAGGCAAGTGTGCAGTGTGTGGAAGCTCGATATTGGCCATATAGAATAGAATCCCGTGTCTGGTGCGTTTGTTGCCGTTCCCTGGTGCTGAAGTGCAGAAAAAGTGCTGGTAGCAAACATCAGAAGGTTTTAGGAAACACCAGAAGTGTTAAGCATTGGTGTAGTGGTACGGTTAAATATTCTCTAATATCCGCATCGTGTCCTGCGCCCTTTCCTAGCAGTACTTCCTGCCGACATCAGCAGCAAGGATTTCCTAAGGTAAGAACATTTTTATTCTATTTATTGAATTAAAAAATTGCTACATTTTGAATTTATTGTTGGTTTGAAATACGAAGAGTAAAGAATTTGCAATTAATTTTGTTTGTCAGACCCACTTATTACACAACAACACCACAATTGCAGCTGCATACCTTAAGTGCAATGCAACAGACAAGAGCTAATGCGAATTTTCACTAAACGACAAGTGTACGCGACTACACGCCCGAGTCAGACGAAACTAGGCACCCAAGAGGGTGCGCCCGTTATCTACCGGCCTCTTCGTGGTTGTTTTAAAAATAACAAAGAATGTGCATTTTGTACTGCTTCATCACATTGTGATGCATTTAAGTGCACTAGGACAATCTCTATATCGTTAGATCTACACTAATTTTTTTTATTTTCGGAGCAATTTGATCCGATTCTTCCTATTCGCTAGTCTTAAGGAAGCAAACCATGCGCCGCATAAGCGCTTTAATTAATCTAAAACACTCTTCTCGTGCAATTAGTTTTATTTATCGAGCCATAATGCTGCCTGCGCCCTCCTTGGAAAGGAATGCGGCAAAATAAATAATTTAACCACCCCTTTTGGTCGCCTGTGCTGTATCAACAAAATTGCATATGGTGGCATAAAAATCGTTACTTCCTTTCTTCCTTCCCTATATTGTTTTGAACGGTTTGGTGTTAAAAAGAGTTGCAATATATCGTAAAGCTTTGTGTCGGATTTGTTGGTTTACAGGTTTTTTGTTGTGTTACATTTCCTATCAGCCAATTAGGTGGTTGCGTGTGTGTAAGTGCATTTATTTGCCCATATTCAGGCAGCTATTGGTGTGAATAATGATGGCCCAATAAAATTGTTCATTGAAGCTTTACTTCGGCACACTCTCGCTGGCATGTGAATTGCAAACATTTGCAACACGATTTGCGGTGTTATTAAGGTATTTAAACATATGTTGAATCGGATTCAATGTTTACAACTTTTAAATGAATGGTTGTTATTAGTTTCTTGACCACCTTGATAACGTTAGACATATCAAGAACACCTCAAACCCCGGTAGGCAGCATTTGTAGTCGATGAAAGAAATTCTTTTGCAATTTTTTTTTGAAAAATTTTATAAAATTTCACTGGATAATTTCGTTCCAAGATGAAGTTATTTGTGTTTCCTGTTTCCCTATAAAACAGAGATCTTAAATGCAGGGTTCCGAGCTAGTAAGGGCCCGGAATGCATAAAGGAATTTACCTCCTGGTCAGCAGATTCAATGTGATAAGGGGCCCCTTCTTCCATTCTACTCAAGACATTCTAGGGTGTAAATCCAAAACTTGTTGAAACCTGTGTACTCCAAATATGACGAAAATCGCATAGACGTGTCTTAGGGTGAGACTTTCTGGACAGCGGAATTAGTAGTAAAACTTGGAAATCTTTTTGAGATGTTCAAATTAAAAGACTTAACAAACTGTGGCATGCCTTTGGCCAGCTGAAGTGATAGCAATGTTGTGTCTGCCAGTAAGATGAATAACTGCCACAAATCGTGGCAAATTCAACACGGTGCTCTCATCTAACAATTTTCCTCATGGTAGTAAGACTGTTTTGGTGTGTTTATTGCTCTTTCTTTTACACAAATAATCGATACGTCTTCATATTTATAAACTCAAAATAGAACCAAAAAACCAGTTAGATAACCATCGAATCAAAAAGAAGATTGACGTTTGGTGACGTGCTGGCCAAAAGGAAAGATCGGTGTAAGGGGACTGCGCTATTTGTCGTCGGGTTCGATAAAAGTTAACATCAAACCAAAACCGCCGAGACTGGATCGAGTTTTTTTTTGGGTCTTTTTATAGTAACACCCTCGACATCCGGCACTACAAAACACTGGATCTTGCTGTTACGAGTACGATCAGCAACGGTCAGCCAGAGATATCCCGTCAGCACAGAACTACAGCTGGTGGACAGATGGTGGAGAAGAAACGATCCACAGCTCGCGGACTAGATGAAAGACACCAAGCTACTAAAGGTCACCCGAGCGCGTAAATACGATTTGTTTAGCGTCTTGTGGCGTATGAAAACAGGAAACCTTAATGTCTTTCTGTCTGACAGTTACTTACACTCGGTGCGAGATCCGAATTCCGACATTTGGGCCGTATGTTTATTAAGAGTTTTATTTTAGGAAATCGCATTCTATCGGTCGCGTGCCGTATGCGTTATTGTTAATGTGATGGTGAAGTCGTCCCGCGGAACGGTGTCACTGATTTGCATAACTTCACCCATCCCCAAAGCCAACCGACGAAGCGAACGTACATTTGCGGCACCGAAAATGAATGAACCCGCTGCGTCGGGTTTGACACGTTCTTTATCATATTTCAAAAGGCCCTTTGGGGGGGGGGAGCAGCCTGACGACTGTTATGCTTTACAAGGCGCCAAAGAATGAAGCGACGGCTGCTTTACGGGGTGGCCTCAATATTAGTCGCTCTATTATGGAATGGTTTGTACTAATTTTCCCTCCCTGTTTAAAAAGGGAGCATGTCTGGTAGTTGGAAGAGAGCCCAATAGCCAAAGAAACATATAACGTGTAGGTGTCTTGCTTTATCGTTTTTGCTGCTTTTCCTGTGAAGAAGTCAAAGAAATGACTGTCCGTTTAACATAAACTTTTGCTAACGTAGAACTGGCTTCTAACAGCACCACAGCACCACACCCCTTTTCCAGCGAAGTGAAGGAAATATTATCGTAATAGAATTATGAGTATCATATTTTTAGAACATTAACCATCGCAAATGGAGAGCCGGCTCGTCGGAAAGGTGTACCGCGTTTGCCGCTTCTGCACAGGGCAATGCGAAATTAAATAACACCACAACTCCTTTTGGTCGTGTGTGTGTTTGTGGGTGGGTGTGCGGTGGTAATGAGATTTGCCTTTCGATGCCGGAAGGCAAACTTTGGCAGAAGGAAAGGCTACGACGTGCGTACGCGTGTGGTTTCTGGACACTATGACAAATTGTTCGCCCGCAGCGAAACGATTTATCGACAAGTAATTCAATTACGCTCGGCTAACACCGGTCGATCCTTAAGGCAGTGCGTACTGTTCTCTTACAACAGGGTGTCGGTTGTTTGGAAAATGAAAATGGCGAAAAAATGGGAAGTACTGTTGAAAGCGATATATACGATGAGCGAGCGCGTGTTCGAGGTGGTGTATCGTGAGACAATGCATTAATCAAAGCCAAACTAAAGGTGTTTGTGTGTGGTCAGTAAGGAAAGATGGGTGGGTTTAGAGTGATGATGCTTATTAGCGCCGGGATGGGCAAAATTCAATAGTTTTGAATGCTGAAAAAGTTGCCGCAGATCACGAGGTTTTTGAACTTCTTTTTGGCGTAACGACCTCTTAGGTCATGCCGGCCATCGAAATGGCTTTCTAGACTGCCGATACCACGTAGTTGATTAGTCAGTCCTCACTACGGGGGGACTATAGATCACTATTATGGATAGTAAAATGGCAGAGATCAAGTCTGGAAAAATTCTCGTAGAGTAGACGAACTTCGACAGCACACAGATTCCATGAAACTTTTCATGTCGGATTTTAGTCTCAATCTAGTCTAGTCTTGAACATTCTTTCCACTCTTGAAAGCTCTTCTGATCTACTGATCTCTTCGTCTATTCGGATTTCAAAGGCTCTAGAAAGATGCAAGAGTTGTTGCTAATTCTCAACAAATAATAGAAGTAGAAGGATGACTTAATATGATAAAATGAACTCTACTGCAATCTTCAGACTCATTAGAATGATCATGGAGTACGTTCTCGACCCTTTGCTATCAACGTGAGATGTTTAGTTTGGAAGACACAACCAAAGACTTTCCTCTGGATCCTCTTCTTCTTAGCGCAACGACCTACTGGGCCACGTCGGCCATCGAATGGCTAACTAGACTAGACAATACCACGTAGTTGGAGAGTCAGTCCTCACTACGGGGGGACGGTCTGGATGGGATTTGAACCCCGGTCCTGCCTTTTGAAGACCTGCACCGTTGTCCTCTTTAAAAAAGAGTATTTCTAAGATATCAGATTTGGAGTCGGAGACAAGTTCTTCATCTTCTGCTTGGCTTAGAGACCTTCGAGGTCGTATCGCTTGTCTAATGATATATCAAACTAGCTTATACTACGTTGATAGGTGGTCAGACCTAACTACGAAAGAACGGTTCAGATAGGTTTTGCTTTCCGGTCCTACCTCAGCCAACGTACCGCCGATAGTAGCTTCAGATGGTGTATGTCATCCAATATGGTGGCGTATGGCGGTAGCCTAAACAATATGATTTCGAAATTTGTTCAAAATCAGCACAATTGTACCTAATAAAATAATGCATTTTTTTTATTCCAGCTACAATCTAACTCGTTTATTTTCCAATTACATAAACTTTTTCACATTCATTTACATCATTGGCCACCTAATCTTATCCCAGCTCATCGAATCAAAATATGTTTCCTTAGAGGTATATTAATTTTGCATTAGAACTGTCAACAGAGGCGGAGATAGATTTCTCTTTCTCCGGCCCTAGGCTTCTTAATAGTACGGGTGGCGCTATTTTTAGTCTTGACAGCATCTCTTCCACACCGCTCCCACCATTTCCCGCCAACAGATCTGACAGTCAATTTATTATCGCTAGAGACCCGGCTACGGGAAAGATCCGGGAGCGTTGAGGAAGTCTTTTTTTTTGCGTGTTCGCGTAGATTGAAAAGGAAAACGGAACTCCCTTGTAACCCCACGTGGCTAGATGTGGCGTGCGATTTCCATGTGAACGATATGGCTGCCGAGTGTGTCAAGTCGATGGATAGATAAATTACGTTACCATCTCTTTCGTCTGGAGGTCCTGCCACAGTGACATACACACACGCCCATCCCTCCCGCGGGGAGGGCGGAAAAAAGTGCGTTCGGCGTGTTATCATCATGGGGCGCAGCACGACGATGGAAAGGGAGAATTAGTTGCATTTAACTGCAAGCACAGCAGGAAAAGTGTGTGCCCGATAGATGGCGATAAATTAAATGCGTGAGCTAATCGTTGCATTACGCCTCATTCAGAGATGGAACTGGCATGTAAAATCGTAACTACATCTGCCCATTAGTTGATCGGGTTCGCAACAGGAGGCCATGTTGATAACCTTTCCATTTCGCATGCACAGAACCATTTTCACCGGAATCGAATCGCAAGGAGATTATCCTCCCGCATGTACTCGGTCAGAAGTAGTTAACTGCAGCAAATCGATCGTGGGTCGGCTTGGTCGACATTCGATACTGGCGCACGACGTAATGCGCATTACGGAAGGGGTCGTTCGATTGGAGCAGGGTAAAACACGTGTCCCGGCGGGCTACTGTATCCGAATAGGTCAATTGACGCGGGTGCGTTGCGTTCCCGTTCGGTCGGAAGCGGTCTAATCGATTTGCTAAAACGGTGCAATAAAGGTCGCTGTTGGAGGGTCCCGGATTTGGTAACAGTAGATGCGTACGCTGTAGAAAGTATCCGCTTTGCATTTAATCTTTATCGTTCTTTCGTGTGCCCGTATCTACGCCCGAAGGAATTAGGTCCAAAATTAGCTGGGTGTTGGCAGTTTATTGCACGCTAAATACGATTACATCAGCTTGGCTATTGTATGTATCTATTCATCGGCATCGGGCGACAGAAATTCGAACTTATTTGTGAAGCTTTTAAGATAACATCGGCGGGTCGTAGAAACGTGATGCGTAAGATACCGTTCGATTAGATAGGGTGAGGATGGAAGGTGATTTATTGTACAATTTTATTGCTTTTGGGTTGTAAATCATTACGAAGTGCAGCAGACTTCCTTCTGGAGCGATATGTGCATGACCTTGTAGCAGTTATGAGCTTGTGTGTGTGTTTATTTACCCCTAGTTGTGGAGTATTGATGAGGAGAAATATCTTGTCCTGGTGCATTCTTGTTCTCTTTTGACGATAGGTATGGAACCCTTCTTGAAGGAGAAAAACATTCTGAACGTAGGATGCGTTACCATAAGTTATGTTGGTTTTGGCTTTTGACATGCGTGAGTTTCTTGGTTTTCAAGTGGACGCTGTCCTGGAGGATATGCTTTGATGGATTTGGCTTCCGAATTTAAGAGAATGTTTAAATATTTTTGTAAACGAAACAGCGTTTTTGTTTATTATTTTTTAAAGAAGCAACTGGGTATGTTTTTCTACGTCAGGCAAAAACGCACAAGAACTGACGATCCCTGTTTTTTTTTTCTTTATCTTCGACCCTCGAATGCATTGTTGCACTCTCATCACACTAACGGCTGCATTAACGTTCTCCGCTGTGCATAGATCACGATGACGATGATGGTAATGATGATGCCAGATGTTGGTGGTGGTGGTGGTGTAGCGCCCGTGTTAGCAGGGTTCCTCATAGCTTTGGTGGGGTTGGAATGTAACAGACTCAAACTGTCTGTCTGTATTTTATTATTTATGGAAACGGACAGTATAATTTTTGAATCTAGATTAATTGCTGTTTTAAATGGATAGGGTTAGAAAATTTACCATTGACTGCTCTCCAAATGATTTTGTTTTTGTTACTTAAACTGCCAGTATTTAAAATCCTGTTTTTATAGAATTTGAGTTTGCAAGGGAAATATATACTTTTGAAGAAAAAACTCAGTTTAGACCCTTGTCGGTCCTACATTAAATAAAGATGTGAGAATTGTCTCTTTTCAAAAATTTATTTCTCAGCTGTGATATTATTATCACTAGCAGTCCTAATGAGGATGAGACTGGGCGATGTCCTCATGGATTATCACTTTTTTTCCATTACCATTTGTAGTCTTATTGTCTAATAACAGTATCATATTGACGATTGTTAAACGGAACATTCTGGTAAGCAATTTAAATATTTTCTTCGATTGATTTAAACATTTCGATTTAAAATAAATAAAACGAATGCATACATAATTTTGGTTCAAGTCTGCATCTACTCATTTGGACGACAAAAGAGATCGGAGGATGATTTCGCGAATTGATTCATTTTATTATATCGATTAATAAATAAATTGTCCATAAACGTTGTACAAGCTGCCCTGTAAAATATTCCACTATTTCACTAGATAATGATGATTGAAATCCAAAAGTTTAAATCTAAAATAATAATGAAATACTATCGACCGTTTCTACTCGCGTTCGAAAACCCCTGCTTCAACGCTCACTGGGCGTACACGTACTGGCCCTTTCTCGCTTGTGTTGGTGATCGCTGAACGCATCAAGCACACCCACCATCTCAAACACACTGCATAGGCCCCGTGTTCGCGCTTGTTCGAGGTGCGTTCGTCAATTCGCGGTTGGCTTTGTCCGTGTACGGTGGTTGGTCGTTGGTCGAGTTTTCATGCAGACATCGCGATAGAACCGTCCGCTATAAGGTCGTCAAAAGGGCCAACAGTTGTGCGCTTTTTTGTGTGTGGTTTTTTGTTTTTTTTTTTACGGTGGGGTTATATGCAGTGCATGTGGTATTGTTTTTTTATTTGTTCTATGTTTCGCGATCGTTTGAGGCGGGTTGTTATGTTGGAGAAATGCATGTTCAAACGGGGAAAAAATGTTCAAACCCAAGCGGCTCGACAAAATAATAGTTTTGGAAGAAGTGGTGATTCGCTGTGCTGATAGGAAATTTTTTCTTGTGTGCCACCGGCAGAGGTTTGCTGCTTAAAACTACTCCAACGTTCGACGCACGTACCTCAAACCTGTACAATCATTGCGTTACCATATATGGGGCAGATAGTGTTTAATTAGAGTAGTGGCGATTTGTGTCCCATGTGACGATGACGATATCAAATGCGTTCTAGCAGACGTTTTTGGGTCTTGTGTCCGTGTCTTGAAGTACGCGAAACCGTAGTCCGTGTGTACGATAATGCGACAGGTGTTGTGTGGCTGTGTGCTGATGTGCTGATGTGCATTATCTTAAGTTCCTAAACTGCAAAACCCTTCGCAGGTTTGGCAGGTGTCTTGCATCGTAAAGCAATGTCGAGAAGTGAGCTGTTGAATGGTTTCTCGCGGGATTGTTCGCAACGCCATGGTTTCGTAGTCGTCAGCCTCGTAGGGTTCTCCTTTACCTTCTTTCCAGTTTTCTCTCAGTGCGCCTCCCTTCTGGGGTCCGGGAAAGTAGGCCGCATTCGAGTGCAGTGTGAGTGAGTTTGGTGTATGTATGTCAAGCACGCGGTGGAAGTGGCCCCCCGAAAAAAAAAACCGGCGGGACCCTCGAGCGTTCCTCGAGATTGAAAGTGAGCGCAGCTGTTGGGATGTTGAAGGCAAGATCACCGCCTGTGCAGGGGGGCCTGATGTCTCTCTTTGTGAAGGTTCTAATCAAACCGGCCCGCGTGTGTGTGCGTGTGTTGGAGATGTCACGTTGAGTTTCAGCCGAGGCGATATTGATATCTGGCCGCAGTTCTAACCCGCTTAAACGTGCCCCGCCTGGAATTGGTGGAATGCTTGACGAGCTTAGTCAGCGGAATATACGCAAAACGCGTCAACGTTAGGCTCGGGATTGACAGTGAAGTGCCGTTTGATTAGCAGGTCGTGTAGGTGCACTAGGGGAGGGTTTGATGTGCGTCGTGTTCTTGATGATAAATCGCCAGAAAGGGCAGGGGAGGATTGGAATGGGGAGATAATGCGAATGTTTATTGAGGTGTGATGAATGTTAACGAGCCATTATTTTGTTCTCCCTGTGTAGAGTGAATTTAGTGAATAGTAGTAGTAGATAACTGCATCATCATAAGCCACGTAGCCGTTCAGCTGTGCCTAACGGAGTGAATCATGTGATCGTGTGATTTTATGATCGTTTTGCATATCGTGGAGTGTGTGTGTGTGCGTTTTAAGAATTTCCAATAGCAAAAAAAAAAAAACAAGCTAAGAAGCCTGAGTGTGTGTCCAAAGCAAACGAGAAGGGGCAGGCATGTTGGGGATAAGCAAGAAACCGGGTCCACCGGTACCACCGCGACCTAGTGCGGCTGCCGTCGCAACGGCCCTTGCAAAACAGCGTGAGAACTCACCCTCCCCTAATGGAGGGACACGGGGATGCAATGGGAATGGGATGGTCGGTATGGCAACCCTTAAGCCACCCCATCCGGGACGTACCGTAGTGTACAAGTCGCCAGATTTCGATCAACCGCAGACAAGAAATCGTTCCAACCTGTCCACCTTCGGCGGGTCCGTCCCAGAGCAGCTGCAAGGATCTCCGAATCCAAGCACGAAACGTAACGCCATTTATCACGACAGTCCCGGTCAGAGCCCGATAGCGATGGAGAGAAAACTGCTGAACCCATCTACCGGTGGTGGTGTGATGTATCGTTCCACCTGTAGCATAGTGGAGATCAACACTAGTCCGAGTACTTCGGGATCCAGCTCGGTGTCCACGTCGCCGGTAGCTACTCTCCAGAAACAGTCGGCAGATCAAAAGTCGTCCAAATTGCCGAAAGACTCTCTAGGTGCGGTGGCCCCAGTAGCTCGAAGGCGTGTGCGTAACGGTGACTCACACTCGAGCGAAGGATCGCCCGAATCGTCCGAGGTGATCATCATCAACGGTGGTACGCACGGGAGCAGCATTAGCTTGCTGAGCGGTGCCCTATCCTTGGAAAGTACCACCGAGAATGGGCGTGGGAAGTCACTGAGCGAGTGTGACAGCGGTACGGAGCGTGGCGATAGTTCCGGATCGTGTGCATCCGCCGGAAGCACACTGGAGCGGGAGAACAATGCGAAGAATCTCGAAAGCAGTGCTAAGAGTAGTCACTTTACGGAAATTATTATCGGCTCGAATCAGAGCAGTACTGTGGTAAGGAGTGGCAGTAAGCCGAACATTGCTACGACCGCAAACAGTGTGATACGATCGAACTCGATCCGAGTGCCAATCAAGGCGGCCGGTGCAGGAGCAACTCCACCACTGTATCATCGTCCCGAACCGGAAGGTGGTGAGCATGTGCAACCGTCGAGTGATAATCGGACGGCGGGGACGGGCGTTGGAACCGGAGCAAGCGTTACGAAATCTCAATCAACCACAACCCTCGATCCGGCCACACTCGATTCGAAGCTAAGCGAGAAGAAGATCGCCTTTCACGAGCTACTAATATCGGAGCTAACTGCCATGCGTCAGAAGCAGCAGAAGGATAATCAAGAGCATCCAGATCGCCAGGAAGGGGCGCATGTGGCGCAGGCAAAGGGCCTTGAAAATGACGCACCAACAATGGCGGTCGACCTGACAAAGATTAACCGCCGGCAGCGGATTCCTTCCGAACGGCGCTCATCCGGCAGCGAGACGGAAACGACCCCGAACGGAACCGCCACAAGACTGCCGAAGATACGTACGGCCGACTGGATCGAGGTGGGCGATAATGGGAAGCAGGTGGTGCTGTCCAGCTGTCAAATCAGCCTGGAAGATTCGGGCATGGAGGACGAGGAGAAGCTGGACGATGCGTCGTCTGGGGTAGGCGATTCGTGGGACAGCGTAAAGGAAGATGCAGAGGAACGGTGAGTCAAGGCCCCCGTTTGGGTGTGTAATAGTGATAAGCCGAAGGGGAAGGGAAGCCGGTGGAACGTGACCTAGCCGGGTGGGTGAGGTGATGGAGCCCAGTGGCTTATCGGGTGTTTTTGTGTGGTCAAACAAAAATAGACGACGACGCTGGGAATTTGGAAAGGATGTTTCGACAGCGATATTTCGCGTCGTGTCGGGTATCTGTTTGCTGTTGCTTATCGAGCGTCGGGTTTATGACAGTGATAGAGGGGGAGTTGTGATTTTTTCGTTCCCGCTAGGCGGACGATAGAGTACACAGGAAAGGGTACTCGATTAGGTACTTGAGATAAGTTTTATGGCTCAAAGACTTTGCAATAAAAATATTAACACAGCTGTATTATGGTAGCAGATAATTTGAAGTTCTTAAAGTTTCCTTTGGGCGTCATATTCTTCTTATTGGCTTAATGACCTTCTAGGTCACACCGGCCGTCGAATCGGCTTACTTTACTAGACTGACTTATTGATACCACCACAGGGGAACGATCCGGATGGGATGTAAACGCCGGTCCTCTTATGTGAAGATCAACGCTGTTGATGCCTACCTCCGAGCCGCCCGTCAAGGCGCACTTTGGCCAAACAGAGCCAAGCGCCAGCAATGCTGCTCGATGTGACTTGTTTTCCATAAATCGCAAGTCTTTCGATATCAAACTCACTCTGCAAAGATCCAATATACCTTAGGTACGCAATTCCAGTTCCACGCCTCAACGACATCTCAGTATTTGCAACAGTTTATTCCACCATGAATGGCACAGAATCGAAAGTTATCGCCACCAGTCGCGAATATCAGTTCTGATACTTAAGAGGCACAAATGAAACAAAAAAACTGCAAACTGCATGGCCAACAACCAGTTCACGATCGTAAGTAGAGCATCGATTTTCCCTTTTCGATGGATGTATGACCCTTTAAAAAAAGCCATATACACCCCGTGAAGCATACATACATGACGCCTGTGTTTTTGTTGTCGTTGCCCACGTCGTCCATGTTGCAGCAGGGAGCAGCGTTTGTTGGATGTCGATCGCCAAGGGCAGTGAACACCTTTTTTGGGCTCATAAATTACAACCTTGCCCCGTCTTTTGCGCCCCGGTGTATGTGTGTGTGTGTGTGTGTGTCGCGGTCATTTGATCAGAACGAACATGCACGGACGGGCAGTACAAGCACAAACTGGTGAATGTATTTATTTTATATATGCATCTGTCAACGGGCGCAACTTCGATGGGGCGAATTTCGGGCCAGGCTAGGAGATCTGGTCGGAAAGGGCCTAGATTACTTTGGTTGACCTCCGAAATGGAAGTTGGGTAAGAATGTATGGGGAGTGAAATGCGTGTCGGATATGCACAACAGAGAGTCCTAGAGAGAGAGAGAGACCCACACAGTGACGGTTATTTCCGCCGCCATTAATTTTCCCTACTCGCGCGCACACACACACACACTTCGGCTGGTCATGATTGTTTCGGGGTTGTGGATGGTGACGCTCTGTAGATTGTACCGAACAACAATGGGCCCTCCTCTTCTTCCCCTTCCCCCGGGTGGTGGTTAATTGTGTGTGCGCGACTCGATCGATTGTGTTGTGCGGTACAATGGAGTACACCGAGCACAGGAGAACCTGTGGATGATGATGACATTGAACCGCGATCGTTCGATTGCCAACCATGCCAGAGGATTGCAAGGTCTTCTCCAAACGCGTCTCGTTTGGGGTCTCTCTAGTGGATACACTGCGAGATAGAACGTGACAAAGCGACAAATCCGAACACCGATTCTAACAGGGCAACGTCACTCTCCAAACAGCGCACAACGTGAGATCTCGCTACCTTCGTACCGTACCGTACCGTGGCGCATCTGACCGTTACACCAGTGGTGAAGTACACTGCACCGGAAATGGCACACGGTAATGATGCCGTAGCTGTGATGTGCATCTTGTGCATTGTGCACCGTTCCGTTAGAAAGAACCCGGCCTCTGTAGGAAAACATCTTTCAAGTCCTCGTTTTGCCGTTCGGTCGATTTGGAAAAGAAAGTCTGCACAAGCCGTAAGATGGTCACCAGTGATCACGGCTCAGTGCTGGTGGAGACCGTGTTCATTATAGGGTTACCACCACCACCAGCATTACCCCGGATGTACGATCTGTCCCTGTCATTCAACCCAGTTCTCACCCAGCGTGCACCGGTGCGACGGTTATGTGCACCGTGGTTGCATAATGCACATGCACACTCACCTACCATGCACTAAATGCAAATGTAACTGTGAGGTGCCATTTGTGTGCGCACACTTGTTCAAATAGGTCCCGGTTCTTGTTGTGTGCGCCGCGAGATCTGCTGGTCGCGCTAACGAGCGCTTGTTTTTCTGCGCACTCGCCCCCATCCCCACCCTAGAGCGTGGAATTCGGAATGTGCCGATGAGGTTTGTGTTTGCCGCGGCAGGAATGTTAATCAAATTTTCGTGCGGTATTGATCGTATCGGACCCATCGCCCAATCTTGCAAATTCTTCCCAAGCTGCCCAAAAGCAAGGGATCCCATTCTTCTTCGTTGGAAGTAAAAATTCAAGAGATATCACAGTCTGGCATTGCGGGAACGAGTTGGATGGTGTGTCTTAAGGTATAAAAAATGAGCCATCAATAGGCCAAAAACCCCAATGAGGGTATTCTTCAATGTTTCGTCTTCCTCACAATCTCCAAATTTATCCCAGGTGTTGTTTAGGGCCGGTTCTACTGTAACGTTCGGTGATTTATGGATAATCATCATCATCAGCAGCCATCTGGCGAGATGTTTTCTCTCTACCGGTAGCGTAAACGATGGCGTAATAGATTTCTTCCCCAAACCCGATGGCATCGTCGTTAGGCATTTGAACATTCCGCAAAACGCGCACGTTTATCGCATTGATCCAATTTCATGGGCGAGAAGATGGACGACGCTAAAAGCACGAGATGTCGAAATGGTGCCCACCCCGGACGTCACATCCGGTACGCTTGTACCCTTGAGCTTCTAAAACGTCGCTCGGGATGGACGGTGTTCTGGAGATGTTCAATTTTCTGGTGGTGTTAATTTACGCAAAAAAGGCACAGGAAATGAAACACGTTCACGCATGCTGAGACACTGAACATCGTTGACCTAGATTCGAGAGAGTCCGAGATGGAGACAGAGAGAGAGAGAAAAAGTATTCGGACACTGGTTTGTTTTGTGTGTTGGCTAGTTATGGTCCAAATCGAACTTGTTCAAATATATTCGTCCGGACATCCGGCTCGTAACAGGAGTTCTTAAACTTTGTATCCTTTTCGGTCCGGTTTTTTTTCTTTTCAATTTATTTACTTTTGCTCATTAGTAATGGTTAAAAGCGGGCCAAGAATAACGGCGTAAACAGCTCAATGTCTTGCAGATACAACCAGATAAGAGATCTTAAAACGGACGGGTCCCACCTCGATTCGAAAAAGTTGATCAAGATCACTTCTCACACCCTGGCGCTGGAGATTAGAGATCAGACATTAGGACCACCGGTGTGTGCACCGGTTTTTGGGATGAACCGTTACTGTGACTTGCGAACGGTAGAGGTATCTTTGAAGCAGCAGCAACCGGAAGCGGTATGGAAATTTGATCATCTTTCTGAACCGAATCCGTTAATCTTTTTTTTTTTTGCCTGTGTCACGCTTTTAGAAAAGGTAAGATAAGATAATTGCAAATCCGAAAGACATGGGAAATTGGGGAGAGTTCTCGTGGGATGAGCCACACAGTATTGGTATTAGGTTAACCGATAAGTGGGATGTTAGAATTGTTAGGAAAGATAATTCTCAAACGAGACATCCAAAAAAGGCTCTAATCGGTTTGTTTTAGCATAAATATTCTCATCACCTACAGTTTGCCTTTAATTAGATCATCGCTCTCCAAACGCTTCTAAAATGAAGTTCCTGAGCAACGATTATCGGCTTTCGTTTGCATAACAGTCTCCCAGTCTTCTCGTCGGCAGAGTCAGCGCATCTCGAATACGCTCGACGCTACTTCTGTGTGTGCTTATGGTTACCCAGGGGTCTGTTCGCTAATCGTTTGCATAACGCAACTACTGCTTCTTAAAAATGAAGTCTAATTTAGCAGACTTCAAGCGATCCTGCACTTTGCGTGTGCTGGTGATGTGTGTGCCTGGGTGCGTTCTTTTTTCACCCGCAGTTTATTAAAGCCTACCGACCCTATTACAGCGCCTATACGGGGGCGAAGCAGCGGTTTACTGCTTCAGTAATAATGTTTCGTTATATCGGTCGGATGGTTAGTAGTTGGTGAAAATAATAAATTTACCCTAAACTGCCTCTTTGAGTAGCTTTTCGTTGACTTGCGTGTTGCGTGTGTTGCTTGTAGTCGACGCCGACGGATGGGAGCTGCTGCAGTGGTATAGCTTTTTAACTCCCTCTTTGACTGAGTGCCGGTACCATGGCTGGTCCGACCACCGCTTTGACTGAGCGATTAGCGATAATGACCCGGAAATTGGTGCGTTTCGATTAGCGCAGGCAACGAGCGCCGCCAAGGGAACTTTCGTCCCGAAAAGTCTAGATAAGCCAGTGATCGTGAAGCAATAGATATGCTGGCGCGATAGTTGCGTGGTGCACGATTCGAGAGTACCAACAGGATGAGAAATTGGACCGCTTAACGCAGGCACGATCAATCGATCGGTGTGTTGGGTCGGGTTTCTTCTTGCATCCATTGGAGCATGGACATGGCTTGCACGCATCCTGGGGAATATATCGTACTCGGGAGCTAGTTGATTGGACGCACGTATAGGCACAGTGCACTCGTGTTGTATCATAATGTGCTAATATTGGTCCCATTAGCGCACGGATGCCGCCACGCCATGCAGTGTGCTGATCAGTGACCAATGGGGGTTACCTAGTTTTGCATAAGACAATTTGTCCAGTGTCAACAGCGTAATCGTCGCCATCTCGACAAACCCTTTCGATACAGGTCTTGGTAACAGATCCCCACTACCGAAGTACCGAAGGAAGGCTGTGCCTAATCGGGTAAAGTCGTCCAATTCGCCCCCAAAACTTTGCCCGCAGGCAAGTACGACAGTTTACCGGTCACCGTCACACCGAACCTAATCGGTAGGCACGCTTTTAGCGACTTCGATCGCCATGTTAGTTGCGCTTATTTTTGGCGATCGATCGTTGTTCACACTCTCCCTCCCTGCGTCGGGCTGAAGCTAATTGATTTCGCATTTTTTTTTCGTGGAGCGTATTGAAATCTAGATTTGGAGATCGAGATCAGGACGTAAATGGTCCTGGTTTTTGGGGTTTTTGCTTCACGCTGCACGGGGACAGTAGCTGCTACGGGTTGCGCTGCGGCACGGGATGCTGTAAATCGTTGGCGAGATTAGCAAGATCAGGCAAGAGATCGAGCTGTCCATAGCGGTGGCACGGTCCGGTACGCGCACTGTCTGTCGGCAAATGTTTCAACACCTGGTTATGGATCTTAGCAGCGATCGTTAAGATGTCGAAGTTTCGAGGGCAGCAGGAAAACAATCGTATCTTCGTTACCTCCTTGGCATGGAAATGATGTAATAATATGGCAGAACGGCAACCTCCACTAAAGTAGGTTGGAATCGAAAGGCAGGAGAAAGGTTTTATAGCTTCAGCTTCAGAAGTTTGGAACGGAGAGAATCCATGAAAATGAATTGCGAGGGCAAACCGCGCTTGCAAGCTCATCTTTTCCCAATCATGCTTTTTCTTACGACCTACGACGAGCCACCAAGCATCACAGCCCCGGAAACGGTGGGCTTTCCTGGTGGCATTTGCGATTGCTTTTGTGGGTCGAGCCGGTCCGTTTCAGACTTCCCTATTCTTCTGTGTGGCGGGGTCGGTCGTTTCGTGTGGTCTATTACGCGTTCGGTTGAAGCGTGGGCCTTTTTTACGATCCTCACGGTGTCATCTGCTGTGGTCGTCGGCAAAAGGCACACGAGAAGAAAGTACCGAGCCGAGGGTGGGCAAATAGGTGGATCTTTTCTAGGTCGCACCGGGTAATTGGTGGCGGGATGATGGTCTCTTTGTTTGTTCGCATTGCGTGAAAATCGTCGAAGCATTTGGAATTGAAGGTTCGTGCAGTGACAGCAAGCTTCGAAGTTCAATGGAGGAAAATCTTAAGGCTGAATGGAATGTAAGTGACCCGGTCCAGGGGGCATTGTGTGTGCAGATTCCTCCGTGCCTGAGAACTTGGGTTTGTGACGAATTTTGAGGTTAGTTTGGTGGAAGTGGCACGCCAAACTGGATCGCATGGTGGTTGAGAGTCAGATATTCGGAGGTTGTATTTTGACACATTTAATTTAAGGTCTATTACAAATGGAAACTAGTAATTTTGGCACATTTCATTAATGTTGGGGAGGGAAGAACTTGACCTAGAGAAGAACTGTTGGTATTGGTGTTGTGAATAATGTCTGGGAATCTGACAGAAATTGGAATCGAAGCAACAAGAAACACGGTGAATCAGATAAAGTAGATGAATGCTGGCAATTTTCTCTCAGCTACAGATACATTAATTATACAAATGAATGTTTTATCTCCGGGAAAATGTTGAACTTCAAATTCTAATAAATGGCAATTCTTCCTTCTCATTACAGCATCATTATGTCACTCCCCGGACTACCCCCGCTGCCTAAAAGCCTCAGTGGCTTCGATCTCGCCGGCATCCAGTTCCAGTCGCACCATCAGCATCAGCACCATCATCAACATCCATCCCAACAGCACAATCCACACTATCCTCCAACGCATCATGCGCAGCAACAGTCGACGACGATACAGTCCGCACATCATCATCATCATCATCATCATCAAATGCAACCGCAGTCCTTCCACGGGACGCCACCGCACCCGTCCAGTCTGCCACCGTCCTCCCAGTCACCTGCCGCCGGTGTTTTGAACCACCATCATACGAATCCTTTCATTCCGATCGGACCGGGTTTGATGCATGGGGATAGCTTGGCATCGCTCGAAAGTCAACAGCGAGGACATTCGCCCGTTAGCAGTACCCTTTCGGGTGGAAGCAGTGGAGGAAGGAAGGCATCACCGCAGCCTCCGGGATCGGGACCGGCGTCAACTTCGACGCTGGACACTCAGCTGGCTATTTTGCGACGAGAAATGGTAAGTTTTTTATTCATTTGCCCTCAAATAATTGTGAGAATTATTATTTTATGTGAGAAGATTTTAAAGCGAAATAGATTGAAAATACTGTTCTAGTAGATGAATTCGTTATTGGCTGGACATCTTTTGACTTAAAGACCTGTTAGGTCGTGCCAGCCATTTAAAGGCTTACGAGATTTATTGATACTACATAGTTGAATAGTCAAGTTCTCGCTGCGGAGGAACGGTCCGGATGATGATTTGAACCACGGTTCTGTCGTGTGAAGCCTAGCGCCGCTGTTGACTCTCAACCACAGGACCAATGTTTGGACATCTCTAATTTAAACAAAAAAAAAAAAGCTAAGGAGTCCTGCGTCCGACACGCTTAAGGCGTGCTTTTAGCTCAAGCTTTGGAACAGGGATAGGGTTCATTATGTGGACCACGTCCAATACCTCCAACACGGTCCAATTTTTAACGGGGTCAGTTCTGCGTTTAACATTGTCCATTGAAAACTGCCTGCGTCATGATGGAGTAATTTACGAACCTGATTGTTCAGCAGAAAAAAAGCTCAAGGTCTTTTTGGACTATTGTGGAGTTGTTGGAGCTATGATGAGGAACTTGTTTGATGGTATGTCCTTGACGGATAATCGTTTTGCACTGATCTATGTATAACATAGTTGAGAGGTACATAAGTGTTAAGAAAAAGCCTGTATTTGTAGGTTAATTTAGGATACAATCAATCGAAAAGATGTCAACGGCGGTGCTTCAACTGTGTCCAAAATCTGGTATGAACTTCGCAATGCTTTCGAATGGGAAAGTTGTTTTCCCTTGGCAGTGGTGTTCATCTTCTCATCGCAAGGTTCCGACGGGGCTTTGGGAAAAATGTGCCAAACTGATGATGGCACACTGACTGGCAGCGGAAAGTGCTGAAACTAGTTTCTTTTTTTTTGTCGACGCTGCTTTAGCGTTTTGATCGATTTGTGGAATACTTTCTTTATTTTGTAGCGGTTGACACACGCCATAAACAGCAAGAAAGGTTGCGATCCTCCTCGTGGTCGTTGCTGGTGGGTGTCCTATACCGATCCGCCACGGAAGCTTTCGGAAGCGAATTGATTTAACGTTAATTTTTGTTGTTGATTTATACGCGATGGGGCAGACCGTCTCAAACGTTCGTACGACTGTGATGAAGTTTCGCTCGCTGTCTGGTACAAATTGATTTGTCGAAGAAGAGAATGTTAGGCCCGATCGATGCTTTAATTGTGTTAGTATGGCGATACTGGGGTCTTCAATGCGCTTTTCGCGCTAATGGCTGCGAATGGTTAATGCAAGCATTTATTTCGCGACAACTTCTTTCGGCGATACAGCAAAAAGGGAAAAGTGGATACAGCGATCATTTGCTTTCCTCATTTCTTTTCTTTCTATCTAACGATTTGCCTTGGTGTCTCGTCAAGCGAAACACATTTACACTAGCACCCGGCAAGATGATTGCTGGTCGTAGAACGCCAAACCGCCAAACCTCCGTTGCTTTACGATATCCGGATATATTGCTTGCAGACATAAACATCCACATAAAACAGTGATTGAACAACGGTCAGGCATTGTAGCATACACACAACCCGACAAACATTATGGATGCATCCGGTAGATGGACAATGTTTTCCAATTTTTATGACGCTTCATGGCAAAAAGCCCTCAAAATTGAAGTCAGGCAGAATTGCTTCTTGTACTTCGCGATGTTTTTACTAGCCATACAAGAGAATTTTTGCGTAATTTTCATCCCACAAGATGCGTCTAAAAATGCGAATAAAATTATAACTACCCTGAAGTTGAAGTTGTGCCCCAAGCGGTTGGAAGATCTTGATACATTTGAAAGGTACCGGAAATGAGTTTTAATTTGCCGATCGGTAGCGATTCGATCGAACTTTTTTTTCTCCTCCTTTCCCGTCCAGTTGCTGTACATCGGTTCGTCTGTCGGTACAGAGATGGGTTACGAACGTGTTCGACATTTTTGACCTAATTTTATTTAAACTAAACCTCACGCCGCGACCACGGTGAGAGTGATGAGGAAAAAAACCATCTTCGGAAGCAGCTGGTTTGTTTATTTCCAGCAAGCGAAGACGCTGAGCAAAGCGCTTTTTTCCGTTTTTGTGAATGAGAAGCTGCATGGGAATTGTGCATGGGGAAAATAAATAAACTTGACCATCACACGTCGTCGTCGGTTTAACAAGGGGGCAGAGCCAGCTTCCGGTCGCATTTTATACACCGCTGGGAACGTAACACGACGATGCATTTTGATCTTCTTCTAATGTGCACAACATTCCTTAACATTGGCATATTGCGGTTGTAAGAAATCTTGATCTTGTTGGGTTCGATGTAAACAACAGAAAAAGGTGTTTATTTATAAAAGTTTGTGGTGGAAAACAGCGCGCGTTTCATATAATGGCGCGAATTCTTTTTCGGTTTAAATGAAGCTGTGGGTTCTGTTGAGGTTTGAACTCAGACACGAGCATATTGTTACCCGTTGTGTTATCAATTGTACTATTTCATCAACTACGCTACCTTACGTTAAATATTGAATATCCTCTAGAGTCGCAGCACTACAGTTCCAACGAGATATAAATCTAAATGAGTGTTAATGAGCTAAAATGTATTTTAATACAATTTTGTTGTATTAAATTACCTTTCATTTTCGAATTAATTAAATATTTATCATCATTTATGTACTCTTCACTCTTCAAATGCTTTATTTTTCTTGTGCCTTACACCTCGACCGCTGTTGTGTTTGCTAACTTCCCATTCCACTGTCTATGCGCTGTGTCAATTTTCTTTCTGTTGAACTGTAAAAAAGGAAAACAGAAACAAAAACCTAGCTTCACAGTCGCCGTCTCTGTGGGGCACATTTATTATCGATTATTATTGGCAATTTTGCTTCGGGCAATGATTTTCACGCGCACACGAACGATTCGTCTGGGGCGGTGTGTTGTTGAAATCTCGAGCAAAATGTGCAGCGTTTTGTTGCAGAAAAAGTTGAAACATTTTAAAGCTGGAAACTGAATCACGTGAGAACTGATCACGCAACATGGTGAGGAAGCGCGTTATGGCTTATGATCGCAGACTTCTTGGAATGGGGTTCGAAGTGAAAAGAACGAGAAAATGGTTCCACACTGATGAGCAATGTAGAATGGAGCTGTAGAGTCTCCGGAACGAGACTAAATCAGAGATGGGGGGGTCTGTTGCATCTCGGACTATTAGCAGGTGCACTCGAGCGTAAACGGGCTTAATGCAAAGAAAGAGCTTCTTTTTTTTTTAACTTCAGAACACACCGTGTGTACTGTTCTCATTGTGTATGAGCGTGTGTGAGTGAGGGCGTTTTCCGCCACGAAAATTCCCCTAGTAGCAGTGGTCCCTTTCAGTAACCGTCAGCGTGGCTAAGCCAAAAAAGAAAAAAAAAAACACTACAGGGAGTGAAGATAGTCTCCGGGAATGCACCACTTCAACGCTGCAAAGAAATTTAATACTAGAGCCCCCCTATTCGGTTGGGGCTTTTCCGTCTGTTCGTTGAATTACATTTTCATAAAATTATCATTAAACAAAAAAGTGATCGACAGGAAGTCAGCCACTGGAACGAGGCAACAAAAAAGCAAGAGGGGCGGAATAATGTTCTACCCTCTGAAGAGTAGACCTGACGTTGTGTTTTTTCTAACTTCAGTCGTCCACACCATGTTACGATGTCAATGCCCTTTTTTACTCCAGCCGAGATAGGCGCTTCAGTTTTCAATTTGTGGCCCGCTCCAACTTAGAACAATCGCGGGAAATGGTGTGAGAAAGTTGTTTTTCATTGATTTATGATTCGTGTGGAAGCGACCAAAACGAAAAGGAAACATGCTTATGTTTCCATTGCATAGAATGAAAGCGTGAGTAGAACGTGAACGTTGACGAGGTTGAAAGGCGTGCGTGCTTGTTGTGTATTATTTACAAACAATCGCGTTTTTTTTATCGCGTAACTAGTATAAGTTTAATGACTTAATAAAATATGATCGCCGCTGCTGACGATCGAGCGAAGAATAGATTGTTGGGAAATTCTGGAGAAATAGACGAAGATAAAGAAGTTTTTCAGAAGAGAACCCTTCCAGATTTGGAGGTCGTTTGGGAAGACATCTTCGTTAGATGACGAT
The DNA here is from genome assembly GCF_943734695.1 of Anopheles maculipalpis. Lineage (NCBI taxonomy): Eukaryota > Metazoa > Arthropoda > Insecta > Diptera > Culicidae > Anopheles > Anopheles maculipalpis. Next base: position 6,555,800 of record NC_064872.1, read on the forward strand.
TGTGCGTGTGTGTACACTCAAGCTAATTGAAGAGGCTCGTGGTAAATATGTACACAAGCACACAGTAAGTCAGTGTGTTTTTGTTTGCTATGTAAAGTTTGTTTTCTGAGCGAGAAGCTGCTTCGAGCAAATCACCATCATTAACGTGCCAAACCTGCCTTGTGCGTTACTTTCGAAGGCTATCGAAGCGGAAACTCTTGACTACCGTCGCCGTGTCTCCATCACCAGATCTCTCGTCAGATGAATGCCACAGCATCTTGCAGTCGTGGTGCCCAAAAGTGACTCACTTTGTGTATGAGTCATGCAATGCGCTGACTTCTTGCTGTGTGTATATTGTGTCTTCCAATTCGCACTTGTAACAAGTGTGTGAGAGACGCAAAGATTGCAGAAAAAAGAGTCACCTCCGAAGCGCTCGAGGAAGTGCGTCTTCTTGTTCTGATGCGTTGCCGTGGATAAGCACAACCTGAAGCAGAATGGAACCCTGCTCACAATTTTTTACGAGATCACCAACCAAACCTGTTGTGGAGATGAAAGGGTTGTGCACATTCCTAAAACCGCTGAAGCCTACGAGAAATCTTCCATGCCGTCTGATGCGAGGCTTCGACGGATGAGTCACGTGTGGGGCGTGCTGGTACGTGCCCAAGTTTATCGTTGATCATCATCGTACTTAGAAGCGATCAGGCGAGCCTATCTGCGATACTTTTCAATCTAGAACTGCTCGTGACTCATCTATTCCAGTTTGTACGGTGGGTTAGGGGTTTGGTTCTTCGTGAGAGGAACCCTTGGGGGTCTCAGGAAGAGAGAAAAATACACACACACACATACAAACAGGAAGGAATTAGATGTGGTAAATTGGGGGGGGGGGGAGGGGGGGGAGGGGAAGATCTGCAGGTGCTCTTCTACACCGGCAGGAACCAAAACAAATTGGTCACGAAATCGGACTACAAAATCGGACATCAGCACGAACTCCAATTTCCATTACAGTGTGCCATAATCGGATTCGATTTTCCTCCTCGAATGGCCTTGAGCTCGAGTGGTGTACGTATGTGTATGCGTGTAAATATGGCTTGAAGCTTTCACGGCGCTCCTTCTGAAGCTTTTCACGGCTGGCCAAGATGTTACGTATGAAACGAGGGTGAAAAATTGAAAACGCTCTTCTTCCTCTCAAAACTTGATCATGGTGGAGGTGTTCATTCTACGGCTCATTGGAGAAAAAATGTTACGAATCTCTCCACGGAAGGTGCAACGGAAGAAAATAGATCTTGAACATTGGAGGTTGTTTTTCTGTACTCTGGAGATATAGATCCACGTTTGTTATTGTGATCATGGCTTTACAACTGTGGTTAGAATTTTACACGAGCGGTGTTGATTGTAAATTGAACATAAACAGCGAGCCCGTTGATCGTGACGAAGGCGGGCAGACCTGCGTGCTAATAAGAACGGGTGAATAACGATGGAGATGGAGGGGGTTGTTACTTTTACACCTTCCCAGCATTCAAATTAGCACCGAGTCACGATGTTCTTCAGAAGTTCTTGGGGGGTTTTTTGTACTGTTCGTTATTACACGCTTCGGCAAAGTAACGGGTTTGTTGGACGAGTTACAAAAATTCTTGAAGGGAGACTTTTTTTGTGAACGTCCCTAACACGTTACCGAAGTATGATTAGTGAAGCACACATAGGTGATTGCAGACACTAGAAAAAAAAAAGATCCATAGGCAAATAGAGATCGCTTAGCCATTTAGCACGATCAGTTGAGTAATGTACGTACGAGGAGTTGTGTACCGTTAACGTGTGTTGGCAGTACCTCATCAAACCATCAATCAGGCCGTTGAATGTTGAACACCACATCGGAGAAACTGCTGGACCTGTGTGTGTCTAACGGAATGCTGTCCTGGAAGGAATTGCAATTAAATGGGGCCTTAATGAGGTATGAGATGCGCGTCATGATGATATAGGACGGTGAACGATCCGATGATGCACGCGGAAGTACTTAGGGCGATAAAGCGTCCCGTATGTTATTGAGACTGAAGAAGTCTAGACGAAGTTCTGAGATAAAAATTGAGTACGAAAGTTGAATCAAGGTTGAATCTAGTCCTGTAAAACGAGGTTCTTCAATTCTCTTGGGCAGCTTGTCGGTGATGCAAAAGAGATCTCGTAGTGTTTGATGTAATCCGACTGGCATTGATGGAGCTTTCATTACAAACACTGCACTATATGAGGAGTTTATTTAATTTTACCCCTCAAAAGTCCAACGCTTTTTCTAGTTTTGATTATTTAATCCAATTTTCTCTCAATTGAACTCTTTTCTTTATTGTTGTTTTGGTTGCAGAGGTCTGAAGTTCATTCACAACGTAAAATTTTGGGGTATATTATCATCACAATCTTTATTTATGGTGTACGGCTCTTAAGAGATATGGAAGAAAACATTCATACAAAGTGGAGCTCTTTCGGTACGTTTAGGACGCGTTTGTTTGGTACCCGCAGTAGTGAAAACAGTTGTTGTTTTAATGGTGCCCATTTGCTGTGCGTGTGGTGCTGGTGGTCGATACTTAACCTAGTAAAGAATAACTAATGCAACGGTGATAAACATCGGCATGTTTAGCTACGGAGCAGCTTTGCTAAATGGAATTGCTAAAAACGCACCGGTCATCATCGTGATGCTGGTCACGGTTCGGTTCGACAGCCATGTTTTCACCTTCGAAACCTTTGCCTTGGTACATGCGTTGCGAGTGGTGCATCTTCCCATTTCATCCGTAAGAAAGTGGTTTAATTTAATGGCGAATAGCTCGCGAGGAATGCACAAAATACAAATCTGCTTTAAAATCGCACAATTCGTGGAGCGTTTTAATTTAGTTTTTCCTCTGCTACTGCTACACATCCGGTCTTGACGTTCGATCGTGGCTCTTGTTGTGTAGTCTATCTGGTCTAATTAGGAATGTCTTGATTGAACGTTCGCCGCCCCGTCCTATTTAATTACTTATTTGCGTGGTGCTAGACAGCTCGAGAAAAAAAAAATGGGGGGAAAAGTTTCATCCCAACCCTACTCTGATGCACTGCTTATCCATCATGGCGTATAGTTCCACGGCTTGTGTAGCCGTTTGTTGGAGCACGTCTAGTGCAGTCGCTCAAAGTGGAGTAGAGTAGAAGGTGGGTTTTGATGAATTGCCCTGCACTGGTTGGGGTAAGGGGAAGAGTCGAAAGGAGCTGACGGGTAAAACATATTGACGGAGAGGAATTGGAAGCTGATAGCATGTTCCGTAGCTATATAGCTACTTCTTCAAGTGTTGCCGGCCGCGCACTATCAGGCAAGCGAAGGTGGCGGACCTGAACGAGATCAGTAGGAACTCGACTGTTTCCTCTGCTTTCAGTTTCGCTGACGCGTGTGCATTTGTGTGTGAGAGGAACGCCAACAAAACTGGGACCAGGTGGTTGAAAATAGGAGGCCACGATGAAGTGCATCCGTTGGAAGAAGCTCGCCAAAGAGCTAACGCAACTAAAGCGCTCCTCATGTTCTCCGTTGAAAGCACACCAGTAGTGAATAACCGAAAAATCACGTACACTTCCTCAACTCGCCAACCAAGGGTACTTGAACCTTTGACTTTTAGTGTGTGAAATGGTTTACTACCTTGCTTCGTACGCATACACACGTACACGGCAGAGCTCCCACATCAATTTTCCAAAACCATTTTGTGCATCTAGTTTCCGCAATCCGGCGAAAAACAAAACGGCCACGGTTACGGAAAAGTGATCGAACGAAGCGCGAAGCAGCAGCAGTAAGCAAACAAGCAAAGGAAAAATGCTAACGAGCTGGAGTAGTTAACTAAGCTTAAAAAAACAACGCAATATAGAGAATCGGTGTGTTAAACAAAAAGGGGTTAGAGTTAGGAAATGGCTGAACAAGGTTTAAATATTTGTCTTGCTTATTGGTGGTCTTCCAGAGGGAATTCGCGAAGATCGTGAGTACTTTGATTTTATTAGATTTAGCTTTGGGGAAGATATCGAGACAGGACATCTCTTTATGGGGACCAGTAGTAGGCAAAAGACAAAGAGATCTTCATCCTGTACCCATGTCCACCTCCTACTCGTGAAAGTTATTCCATTAGCACCGTCGATCACGTACACGATCCCCAACAGTAAGGAAAGCAAAACATTAATTTTGTGATGTCGGTTTGGCCTTTTGGGTGGTGAAAATGGTGGCGAAACGATCAGAACGTGATCGGAATCGGTAAGCAAGATGGCGCGTGCTTTGTGTCGTACCAGGTAGTCCGGGTTCGATGTCCACCGGGGAGTTCATTACTAATTGAATGAACTTGATCCAGTTCCGGTACAGCGAGAGAGAACACCCACGGTTTTGCCAACCAGTGAAAGTGCACACGACGGTCGTCACCCTGGACAGGCTACTGGACGGACAGGTGTCTAAAATATGGTTTCATACAAATCGCGCTTATAACGCCGAAAGCAGCCGTACAAGTGTACAAAGGGATTAAAATGCCACAACCTTCCTGGGCTGAGTTGTTCTCACGGGTTGTTTATGTTAAATGAGCCACATCCGTCCTGCAACTGAAACAGTGAAAGAACGCCACCGCCGACCACAGGTCACTAGGCCGTGTCGCTAAATCGTGTCATATGTCATGTCGCTTAGGCAGCTAATGGCGTCACAGGGAAATCAAATTAGACAAAAACATCGTCGGGCGCTTTTTGCGTCAGGGAATTTGACATTAATCACCATGTTACCGAACATTATTTTTAACACCTAGCCAGTGGACGACGGGTGAACTATATTTCTGCTTCTACCACCCATAAGCTCCGACGGAAAGGTATCATCTATGTGCCGATGAAGTCATAAACTAACAAACAAACTCAGGTGCGTTTCGATTAAATAACGAAACCAAAATTATCGCACGATGCGATTAATGTGCGAATGCAGTAGTTTTTGGGGTGCTTATTAGAGGAAGATTTAGATAAATTTAGGCGTCAGGTGTATGATGAGTGTGTTGGTAGACGCTGTGCGCCTATTTGATTATTTTGAATCTCTGGTGATATATTGAGCGTGACGCATTAAGGCTCTTTAGCGATGCAGATGAAAGCCGATGCAGTAGAGCGAGGAAAGAAAATAGTCTGACGACCAGAAATTGGAAGTAAAGTGATAGACGAGAGTGATGCAATGACTTTAAACGAACGCGCCCTGCGCCAGATCTCGTCGGGCAAGAGGGGGATTATTTATACATTTTCGATGAAAATGGAAATGGCCGAATGCGCGCAAACCACCACCGATGGAGACACATTTGTGGGTATCAGATGAGGAAATCTGGCATCGAGTTTTCTTCTCCGGCAGCTGGTGGAGAAACTGATGTAGAAACTACCCCATATTTTGCTAACCTTTCCCTTCTGTGCACGTCAGGTCATGTCAGGCAGGCAGGCAAGCAAGTAACCAATCAAGCCAACAAAGAACAAGAGATCACCTCCAGCAGCTGCGGCAGCAGGAAAAAAAGCCAGCTGGATGGTTGTGTCGATTGAATATGCAAATCTTTCCACGACTTGCTGCGCTGTGTTAAGACGAAATCAAACATCGAATCAGATCGGTATCCCGATTCGGTGCAGTTGGGGGAAAGACGTCGTTGATTGTGCGCTTGTCGTTAGGTACTGGTACAGCAGGCACCTTGCGCAACAGTTCCCCAGAAATCTAATCCCCAGTTTTGCGTTTCTTTCTTCATTCGTCCTGTCAAGATCATTAGCGGTAGGTAGTAGGGTTAAGATCGCCAACAGTAGAGATCACCGGAGATCACCGCTTGTCGGGTCTAATTTTGTAGCAGAAAAATATCTAATTGCACTCGTGTTGTTGGAGAAGTGTCGAAATCGGGGCCGGCTTTTTTCTGCCCACAACATTCTGGTGTCGTTTGGTTGGGTTGCTCGAGTAGCAGTTGAGCACGTGAATTGGCACTGCAACATTTCTCTGTAGAGTTGAGGTTTTGGTTGAAGTGGACGTTGATCTCTCGAGCTGCAGGAATCACTATCTGAATCGCTCAAAGGTATTGAGGTTAGTGGCTATGTACGATTGCTCCATATTTAGTGTGTTACGTTCCACTCTCGTTTCCCACTTGGTTAGACATCGGAGATCGGTCATCAAGAGGAATAAAGGAAGCCACCGTAGCTTCCATTGGCATCCGGTTGCTCATCTGCAACTGGATCCATCGTTGCCGGGTTTGGATATGCTGGACGTGAAGATACGCTAGTTTGGTTTCTTTCCCGCCCAGCGTACAGAGCTGTGGTTTCCGCATACCACCGGTTTCCTGTTGATCTAGTGTGAGGACGATTTTGGAAAGGGACCAGTTTTTCACTTTTCGTTCGATCATCATCGGGAAGCCAGTTTGAGGTGGAGATATCAATAAGGTGCCACCAACTTTAATTTCCGCAGTACAACGGCCAATCCCATAAAGGGGAACGAAGACGACCTTGAATGCAACTCTCCGCAAGATATATATTTCTGCGATGAGTTCCTCATTTCCGGAAAGGGACACAACCCCGCTGGCAAGCTCATTGGAAGCGATTCTCATCTCAGGCAGGGGGTAGAATAAATTAATCTGCGAGATGTGGAGGTGGTTTAATTGTGTGAAACAAAGGGTTTGTTAGCCGAGGCGCAACCTTGAACTGGGCCACTGGGCGTGCTAGAAAATTGCTAACGCCTCGTTAAGCAGCCATTCCTCCCTAGGAACGGCGGATTAGAATGGGTGACGGTGTTGGGTAGCTCGTCATGGAGCTGTTGGGTGTCCCGACAGCGAGAGAGAGAGAGAGAGAGAGAGAGAGAGAGAGAGAGAGAGAGAGAGAAATGTTAGCGAACGAAGGCGACTGCTTGTGTCACTGACATCCGTCTTAATATTGATTACAAAGGTTTAGTGTGGCGATTGCGGGTGGTCGTCTTGAAGAACAAGTCTCGATAATGCTGGTAGTCATAAACTCCTCGGAATCGGACACATATAAATCTCAATAGCTTAAGAACATGTTATGCTAACTTCCTGGACATCTGATAGGTGTTTCGACAAGAATAGAGCATCAGGAATCGTATTCTGGCCTCCAATAAAAGCTCCCACCATAGTTACGTGGCCAAAATTTACACACAAAGTAAGGATACATTAGGCCCACAGCAAGCTTGTGCTGTGTGGATTTTCTCACAGCTATTTGTCGCGGGAAGTGGTCGGTAAGTAATCGAGCCGTGCTGACCCTCGACACCCGAAGTAAGTCGTCATCCATTCTTGGATGCTTCCAGATAGTCAGATAAGTGTTACTGATGCAATGTCATAGATTAGCGAGTGAGTTATGCGTTGGTATCATGGTAACCGCTTTTTTGCTCTTTTATAAAGACGAAATGTAATTTGAACGGTGAGCTTGCCTAATTGAGAGTAATTTATTTGTGAGGATCGCGTCACACGCTTTCCGACACCTTCTCGGTACGCACAGGTTTGTTTGTATGTGAATTTGGCACGCCACCGTTTTATATGGCTGCTGTTTTGAAGCATGTTTGAAGTTATGTAGCAAACACAGTCTCCAGCCTAACGTGATCCTCCCGGTCAGGCAGCTATCGTAAATCTTTCCTTATGAGGCTGACTGCAATCAAAAAACGGCATCGGCATTTGTAGCACACGAGTGATAGAGCTTCCACTCTGTATAGAGATAGAGAGAGGGACATCATCAGGCATCTCCGTGTGTTGTTCGCACCTAACCAACTATCCGAGCCGAAAGGTATATCCAATATCTGCTTAGGTAGGTTTGCTGGTGCACGTTACAAACAGCTACGGGCGGTGTTGTTGATCGATGATCGAGCAACAGCTTGAGCGGTTGGGGTGTGCAATTTCATATGCATTCGAGTTTGCGGAACTTGCGCACAACAAAACACGTTCCATTTAAGCGATCATAAAGGTATAAAATGGTCGACCGCGGGCAAGTCCTGTACCGATGAACCTGTGTGGGGCTTCAAGATTCGATGTATGGGTGAAAAAAAAAAGAAAAGAAAAAAACGCAAACGCAACCTTTGGCCGATGCGAATCAAAACACCAGCCAGCCCCTGGGCTGGAGAAGGAGTTTCGTAGAACGAGATACTGCGTGCGGGTAAGGGTGGCGTGTAAAGGGCGTTGCAGCAGCAGGGTAGGGCACAAAACAGGTTTGACCAGAAATTGGCGTTGGTTGGGCTGCGAAAAAAAAAAACGACGTAAGACATTCCTCAACCGCTGACTCTAAGCGCGACCCGGGTCAGACGTGAATTCTGAACGTGGTCAATTCGCGAGAAACGCAGCTTAGAAGCGTTTTCACGTGGTAACGGTGGCACGCACAGCAAGGAAGTAGAAGTTGCACACATACACCCAGAGCAAGAATTTCATTTGACCGGCGTCCTTGAGAGATTGTGGACGTGGGGTAGCTAAACTGGATGGAAATTAAGAAAAACCACTGGTGGAACACAACTGTCAATCATGTGTCAAACGATGAGCGGCCAGTGTGTGTGGGAGCCCGTAGATGATTTCTTCATTGGAACATGAAGTCCGCCGCGGGTCATAAGCCCCGGACATGCAAACACCTGACATTGAAGATGAGATATCGATCAGCCGCCGATCACCGATCGAATGGTGTCGGTGTTTGTGCGATGCAGTGCGAACACTTGTTGTAACAAGCTGGAAGCAAATAATGTCTTCCAGAGGATGTATTTTGTGTTTCTATTTTAGTGCTGAGCTACTGATTGATGGATCGATACATGTAAGCTATTATCGCGATACCGGATGTCAAGCGTGTTGTGCACCCGGTGATGGAGAGACGAATGCTTGGGGTGACTTTTGGGAGTAGTGAGCCATAAATTAGCAGACTCGTCCAATCTCGCTACAATGTATGCAAGCAACGAGAGCATCATTGTCGTTAACTGTAGATTTTTATGGCTTACCAGAGGGAAGGCTTTTTGTGGCACGAAGTTGTCCAAGGTGCCTTGCATGAGGATGGACGATAAATTAGTTTTAACGGAGTCTGATGCTGGAGTTCGTAAATTAACTGAACGTCCTTCTAGTAGGATTCCTCCATGGATAAATTAATTTCCAGGTGTCAAAAACTTTTAATGTTTCGTTTTCAATTTTATAGTTATATAAGTGAGTACTAGAATTCTCCTTCCAAAAATAGGTCATACAAAGCGTGTCAACTAATGTACACAATGTACCTCAACTGCTAGCCTCGAAAATATAAACATTTGTCTATGATAGTCCGTCACGAACCTACCACCATAATGTCCCATTCTTTACTGCAAAACCGAACGATCCACACTGCACGCGTTGCAACGATGGCAAACTGGCGGTCAGCTTTTTTTTCGCACGCTGTGCACGTACTCACACGCGTCCGGTTAGCCGGTCGATCGCTTTCGTTTTGCTGGTGCAACGCGCGCGACTGCATGCAGACTAGTTGTTGTGGTCCCTAGTGTGCACCAAAAGTTGGTCAATCGTAGGGGCGCGCGCGCGCACGCTCACCCGGCTAAAGAAGTGTGGACGAGATTAAGCGTACAAGGCAACCGTGGTGGACTACCGTTCCATTCCGATAAGGTGCCCCGGGTGAAGTGCGCGAACACAGTCCATTTATATTGCTCAGCTTTACGGAGTCACTTTCCGGTGGTCGAGTCGGCGAGGGTTTTATTTTGTAGTTGTGGTCGATGTCTCGATCGGACTCGGATGTCTCATCATGTCTCGGGTACGATTTGGTATACCGCGCGGGCGTTACGCCGCTTGCAACCGGGCGGGCAGATGTACGTATGTGGGCCTTCGGACTATCTGCGGTCCGAGCTGGGGGGAGGCGTCCAGGCTGGGAGCAAACCGGGAGTGAAACTGAATGTTTTTGGGAAAGTGGACTCTACCGAAACACTTTCGAAAGGAAACAGTCGCGCCAGTATGTCATCACGTTTCCCGGGATTAAAGCGGGCGAGCGGAGAGTTCGAGAGCGGGACGGTTTATTTGTGTGGATAAAGCATCAAAATATATCAGCAAGTATTTTTTTTTTATATTTTTGGTTACCAATAAATGCGCCATATTTATGTCTGCCACTTGCAACTGGGCTCCCGTACCATTCAGCGGTAGCGTGTTTTGCATCTGTCATTTGGACAATCCGACTCGAGGAAGTTCACATAAATTCATGGGGCAACAATGTTGCACCGATATCTTTACATCCTGGTGGAGAATAATGAAGTAATTCACGTCTTTCTTTCTTATTTAATTGCAGGTGAGTGTGTTATTTTACTGGCGACAAGCTGAATATTGACCCGGTTTAGAGGATCGTTACGTGAGTCGAAACTTTAAAGCATGTTACCGGATCGATTAAATGGCTAGAATGTAGAGTTTTGGAGTCGCAATCAGTAGACGGAGATGAAGAAGTTGTAGGTTTTCCACGTTATTTGTTGAACCAAATAAGGAAGGTTCACAGTTGCGTAACGCCGCCCCGCATCAACATTTGCCACCGGTATTTGTTGTACTCGTGGTCTGTGATCCAGATCGACTATCACGGTGGGCTAGTTCAAGCCACGAGGACCCAGAGCTCCTCGTTTGATGGTGGTATGGTGTCATGGTTTTATGATTGTTTTCCTTCCGCATTTCTACTCTTCGGAGCAGAGCAGAGCGTGCCTGTTTAGATGCAGATAGGAAATCAGCGATAAGCTGAGAAACAATAAAATCATTATCCTATCATCAGAGCACCGGGATCGATAGCAGGACATACGGGTACCAGCTTCAACGAATGTTAAACGGTTTAGAAAAGTTTGTTCGCCTGTGTGTTTTACAACAGCGTGAGGATAGTAAACGAGTTTTGTGACGCTTAATTCTATCCATGTATCCATCGATTGCAAGCAAACGATCCCTGGGAACTTGGAACGATCAATATCGGTACATTAAATGGATCACAGCGAAACAGCGACTCGATTGTTGTTTGTCGCTAACGAACCCACCGCAGCCGGTTCGAAGGTGTCGTTTGTATTTTTTTCCCTCCGCTCCTGGTGGCATGGTGGCAGCTTTCCAAGTGCACTAATCCATTACCGCAGGGGTTTACTTCTGCAGCAAGATGCATACCACACTTTCACCCGCACTTGTGGACGCGCGAAAGCATAGCGTGAACAGAGAGAAATGATATAGAATTGAAGCAAAAAAAAAAATTGTACAAGTGTACACGGGTGGCCTCCTGCACAATGATTGCAGGATGCCACCCGGCATATGATGCCAGCGTACCAACGCACTCCGCTGGAGAAGGAGAAATGCAGGATTTGGCGCAATTGTTGGCGCGTGCAAAATAATAATAAACATCCACGCTCCAAGAGCGAACCGGATTAGAAACAACAAACGAACACGCGGATGCATTATTTTAAAATGCAGATGCGACCGGGAATCGCCTGCAGCTCCGGTAGTAGCAGTAGCAGCAGGTGTAGAAGAGTGCACGAAGAAAGTTCAAGGGAAAGGGAAACGGTGATCATTGTGTGTTTTTCCAAATGGAAAAAGCAGTACACAAGGGAGAGGAGAATTCAGGGCCAGGCCAGGTTTGCAACATGACCCGGGTTGACTCATCGTATGTAAATTTGTGGTGCGTTGAGGGATGTTCAGAGTGAATGAGTAATTCGTTTGCGTTTGATTTGTGATGATTAGGCAGTTGGCGATCAGGTTTAGATAGGAATAGAATGATTGTGTAAGCTGAAAACTCACCTGCGACATTGTGTTATTATCTGACATCGTTGCTGTCGAAGCTGGGATTCATTCCTTCCTGATGATGTAATATCCAGATGAGTTAGAAAAAGAGAGAAAGAGAGAAACACCGGTGCATGCAAATTGTCAATAGCGTTGCAAAGCGTTGACAATATCGGTGGGCAAATCTGGTGCCCTTAACGACTAGGCCCAGATATTTCTATAGCGCATGCTCGTCGTAACACGGTAGTGTTTATGTCACCGCCGAACGGAGGAGGTTTGCCCATCAGTTGCTTGTTGTGGTTGTTGCTGGTCGCTATCAATTAGCATCCCGGAGCGAAGGGAAAAAAGCCGAAGACATCGAAAGTAGTGGTAGGAAAAATAGTCTTACACAAAAACCGTCGGCAGTAATTAACTTACCACCATGCTTGTCTGACGCTGAAGGGAGGGAAATGTTGGCATCACAACACACAAACACACGTTCACCAGCACAAGCTACGACGAGTGCAGCACACCACCCGTCGTAATTGATGGAAAACTGTTAATTACACCGTGTGCGCATGGTGTTGTTGGTGGTGATGGTGTCTGCAATTTTTGGGGCAGAAAACCATGAAAGTCCCTTTTCGGGGTACCACAACGGTTCCACACAGCGAGCAATGCTGATTGATTTTCGAACCATGGGTGACCGTGGGTCATCTCGCGATCATGAGCCTTGGGTAACTTTCGGTTTCATGATGCGCATATGTGAGACCCTTCAACGAGAGGAACGCTGGGGGAAAATGAAAAATGATTTCTACTGGGTAGAATTTAGGCCATCGGTGAGTCAGGTTGTGTGCGGATGCACTTAAGACACAAGATGACCCAGAAATAAGGGTGAATCGCGTGATTATGACGTTATAATCCTCCGATGCACTCAGGTTTTCTGGAGCATCAGCAGGTTGTGTACAGAGCGATCTCGTCATCTCGTCGTAATCCCACCTAGTCACAGTCCCCAGCACTACTAGTCGATTCCGGGTTCTCCTATGCCCAGGAATGCTCACGTTGACGCCAGCAGCAGACATCCAAAGGCGACAAGATTAATGGCGCAAACATTCCGACATCGTCGATACCGGGGGAGGTACGAGGTTTTGGCAAATGTAGCAGAAAATTGTAGCGCATGATGGATGGCGGACAAGAGTGTTGGGTCCAGGTGTCTGGCTAGTAGGATTTTATGATCGGTGAATGAGAAGAGCTAGAGGATATAGGTAGGACCTCGTTTAGCATATATGCATGTTTTGTGTGGACACACAGTAATTGATTACCATGCTGACCTTTGTGCGCTTTGTGCGGCAAGAGTGGGCAAGGAGCGCGCGCGTGATAGAAATTGAGTGATTAGATTTCACAATGCTCAGTGCTAGCAGTATCTCTCCACTCTACACCTTGTGTCTTTCGTTTAAATGAGTTGGTTGGTTGATATACCGTGTTACGTCCACTACTGCTTCTGTATTGAACACTGAAATCATAATAAATCTCGTTCGTGCATGATGTCATGTTGGCATCGGATATCTGCCGACCTAGAATTGTGTGTAACGCTCGGACTCTTCAGACACGCAGCGTGGTGCATTTAAATGCGCTTTAGTTGATGAGGTAGTTTTACTTTTACAACTGCGTACTTTCATCATCGCAGGATCAGGTTTTGGTTGGCGGTCATCCCCGCACCCGGCAATGGCAGGTGGATCGATGCAAAATCCATCCGTGTATCTTCTTACCGGCTGTATGACCTTTCGGTGACAGTGTGATGACATCTGACGAGATCTGTGACCGTGTTGCAAAACTAACCCCAAACCAGATATAGAGGTAGAGATAGGGGTCATGTCATCGAAGATGACAGTTGACAGGTTCGCGCAGTGTATTGCATACTGCGGTGGGCACTGCAACCTGATTGGAACGGATAAGGAGATATGGTGTCCCATTTCCGAGGACGGTGCATTAACTCTCGCGCAGATGCAGTCATCGGTTGTGTTGGTGGCGTAGGAGCGAGAGATATATTATAATAAAGAAAAAGCACTCAAGACGCAGACAATGGAACATGGCTCCCTCCCTCCAAGAACACTAATGTGGTATAGCTTTTATTGCTTCATTAGAGAGTCGTAACGTGATGGTGAATGTGTTGAAGAGAGATGGTTCGACGTTCATGAGAGTTTTGCGTACGATGATTTTGCAAGACGACCCCACGCGAAACGGCGTGCGTTTGAAGCAACGCAAAACGTGGTGTGCGTATCTTCCCAAACACAACAAAATAGGTAAAGTCGTTGCAAGAATGGGGCTAAAATGGGGCCCTACTTTTGCCACGATAATTGCCCCGTAGTCAGAAACGGATGGGGCAATTTTGTTTACCACAAATTATGACGTCACAAAATTTTTGACGTCAGAAGATGTGCAAAAAAATTGATTTGTGTATGCTGTTTTTTTCTCTTTCGCACTGCTTGTTCGTTCTTCCATGCTTTTTGCTCTGTTTCTCTTATGGATCAATGTAGCTGCTTTTGAGCCTGTGTGTAGAGGAGAGATTGAAATATGCAGTACTGTTTTTTCTGGATATCTAGAGGTGAGCAGGAGAAGTGAGAATTGAACTGTAGAGAGAAGAGATTGAAATATGCAGTACTGTTTTTTCTGGATATCTAGAGGTGAGCAGGAGAAGTGAGAATTGAACTGTGATTATTAGTGTATAATGCATATTTACCATATGATTTGCTGCGGCGGTGATGCGATGGTCCTTTTTAGTCGTGATAATTTAGTGTGGATCGGAGTAGGTTTTGTTTTACATGCGCTATATAGGATCGCAAGTTAAAGAAAATGTGTTTTTTGTGTACATTCTTGTATTTGTATTTGGTAAATGCAAAACTAGCAAACTATAATGAATATCATTGTTGAGTTTCAATGATCCATGGTTTTGTTAAGAATCGTCGTGGTGGACCGTGATGTAATGCATCGCCTTTGTTCATTATCATCTTTTACTATTTAAGCAAAATGCCGCTGGACAAAGAAACAGATGATATGACGTTTTCATCTGAGTACAACCAATTTGTCAAGGATCGATCGAAAGGTAGCATTCAAATTGCATTTTGTATGGTTTAAACAGCTTTTTATAAATATATTGAAATATTGTGCGTTAGCTACTGACACTGGAAAGGAAAATACTGTTCCAATTGCAAAAGGTATGTTAACGTGGGAAAAATTGTATTAACTACTTTGTTAGTACTGAAGTCCGTCGAAGGATTCCGATTTGTCCACAGAAAAGTTTTAGCGGTTAAAGGAACTTTAACGTTGGCTTTTTTAAAAAGCTTTCAAATTATGTTTATGGAGCTATGCGACGCGTTGGTGGAAAGCGCGCAGTAACGAATTCCATCAACTATTGACATTTTATCGATAATTTGATTGAACGTATCGTCAGTGTTGATTTCATTCTCATCTCACAGGAAGAACAGCAATCGATGTAGTCAGCCAATTCGACATATTCTTCTTCGGTCTGGTTCATATTTGGTACTGGACTTTGTTCTGGGGTTGGCGATGTGCGCTGCATTTCATGGTTTAAATTGCTCGTGGCTATATTTTGGGTATGTTGTAAATAATAATATAACATTAACACTACGATGTAATCGAACTTTATATTCGTTAAACTTGTGTAATAAAGTCAACTAACATGGTTGGCTTGGTCCTGCATCCTGATTATCCTTTCCCGTAGGTTCCAGCGCCATATACTTTGCAGCTTGGCGATAAAACATGCCAGATTTGCGCAGACGTTTTAAGTCAGCCATTACAAAAACGGTAACAACACTTTCAAATAACACTATTTTACAAAGATCTCTCAGCTGGACCAACACCCAAGAAATAAACACCTATTAAAACTGAACTGAACAACTAAATACTTTGTGAGATAATGATTTTTCCTGTATTTAAAAAATATATGTTTCTTCTAATATCAAAGAGTTACAAACTTCATGGCACCAGAATATTTTTTTCGCTTTCACTTACTCCGCCGTCTGGCGTGATTTCAGACGGTTACGCGTTTAAAGGTACGAGGCGTGTATGTATGCGTTTGTGTGTGAGGTATAGCAGTGCAAGCAAGGGAAAACAACCGGCGTATACACACATGTATCGATACCTTTCAGAACAAAAATTTACTCCGTCTATACTGTCCGTGAGTGCGAGAGGAATGACATACGAGTTTGAGCGAAATGTAAAACCAATGCATCGATACGATCTAGACACAGCATCGATATCGTTGGCAAACAAACATTGCTCGGCCTATCTCGTCTGTAAGTGCGAATGAAACAGTTATACGAGTGTGAACGAAACACAGAATCGTACGGTTACGGCAAATCCAAAACCTCATGACGTCACAGAATACTCGTACATAAGTGTACACAAGTGAGCTAGACGATTTAGAGCAAGACACACGCTGTTTTGCCCCGTTCATTTTGGTTGGGTTGTTGATGAGACGATTAGGTTGAACTTTGTAGCTTGTTTCTTGCTGTGGCTTGTTGCTTCTGCTTTGTTTTCGGATTGCGCAACGATAAAAGGTACCATTGCATTACTTCTTCGGTGGTAATAGGTCTCAGCTTCTCAGCCGGGCCACTGCGAGTGAGTGAGGGAGTGGGGTCTCCTATTTGTCAGATGGGTGAGGATTTGTGTACAATTTTTCTTCGGCAGAAGCGCTCCATTGTTTGTTTGCGGTTTTGTATGCGTGAAGTGAAGATAAAGGGTGGCAGATTTCGGTGTTCATTCATTTCGCTTGCCTAGTACAGTGTACAGAGCCACCACGTGGCTGATGACTAGTGCCATTAAGATTCTGCGGTTTCCCTTCGTAAATCTTGTTACTCTGCGCTGCACCAAATCCGGTGCGAATGGTGTTCAGTGTTTATGTTTGATAACTTGAAAGGCGTGTTATGGTCAGGTTCGCAAACGTGTCCGCACGGTGTTCACGTGCTCTGGTCTGCACTCTCTGCACTCCCGGGAACTAATTGCGGACATTATCATCCCCGATCATCACCATCATCATCGTCGTTTGATGTACATTGGCTTACAGCTGGTCAGGTTGTGCTTTCTTGTGCGGTGACTAGCTGTCCGAGTCTGACCGGCAGAAAAACTAGCCTCCCGTGTACGATCATCGGTTTTATCGGTCGGGTATTTGCGTACGCAGACAGCTGATTGCTGCCGCAGCCAAGCATAGCCCATTACGCTAATTAGTTTATTGACTTCGACGCGACAACATCAGTCGCGTGTGTTGTCACTGTTGGGAACTACGGGATGTGCATTTCACTGTGCTTTTCTTTTCTGCTTTTGTCAGTTGACAGAGAGTGAAAATTTTTGCTGCGACAGTGAAAACTGTCACCCTAGGTTAAGCGGTTGGAGAGTGGATGATTTGCATACGGCTTAGCGGGTAGTTCCCGCACACAAGATGCACTTGTCTCTGAGATATTTTTCTCAGATACATTCACACACAAGTCCAACGTTGATCATGAACTCTTAGACAAGTGTGCTGAAAACTGATACGATCCGAATGATATCAAAAATTCTCTACCATCTAAATTTTCGTCATTGTGATATCACCAGTTAAAATTGTTCCTGAAATCCTTTATACCTCAATGAAATTGGTAGAATGTCCACGAAGGAATTATTGTTGAATTTTCAGCTATGAGCGTGAATCTCTTTTCAGAAAACCATCGAATCAATCTTTGAGATGAAAGTACATCATTTGAAAATCCTCGAATGACGCATGATGCCCTACTTCATCATCCAAATAACTTGTTTTGAATTTCAAACACTAGATTAGATCGTACAGCTACAGCCCACCTCAATCCTTAACCTTAATCCTTCCATTCAAAGACAACTTCACTTTCAATTTAACTTCTGGCACACAATCAGAAACCTAAACCATGTCCACCGCACGCACAGCAAGTGCAAGACAAGTGTCAACTTCAATTAAAACTCTCCTTCATTTTATCCGATAACAGACGTGCGTGGTTGTTACGCGCCATTTTCCCGTCAACGAGCAATTCCGGTAGCAAGTAGCCAGTGCTCTCATATATCGTTCAGCGCACCCTTATCTCTATCTCTCGTACCTGGCCCGCTACCGTGCAGCAAGATTACATGAAGTTTAGGAAAAGTGTGTGATACACCGTTCCATTGGCCCCCTGTCTGTAGCAGTTGTCATATTACGATCTCTAATTAAATTTACGTTTACAGTGACAGATTGTGGGCACTGGAAAGGTTGTCTCGCGATCTTGCTGCTACCTGATCATGTCATCTTACTGCAGCTCTTGTTCGAGTGTGCTGCTTTGCATAAGGAGTTTGGAGTCCTTCGCCTCGTGTAGATTGCAGGGAAAAGGCTTTATTACCAGAGGATACCTTGGACACGAAGAAGGCGTCCCTATGCATCGTTATTTATCGATCATAGCTGATATAAATAGATCGCGGGCGCTATCTCTGTGGCGAAAGCTAAGTTCCTGCTACCGGAGAACGCTCCAAACACGCTGGCCGTAGGGTTGGTTGCGTTGGTCTCTAAATAGCAATCAAATTGTCTCAATTAATCATAGGTAATTGTTTTTGCCGCCTTCAGGTTGGTTAGAGTATGGATATTTTTCCGGCAGTGCCAGTTTTTCTACCCATTTTGGCGTACAGAGAAATCGAGGAAACACAAACCTTCCCGAGCCTGATTTATCGTTCACTCGGCTGTCGTGTTGTGGCTCCTGTGACCATTTTATTGCATATCATCGCCCATGAGGAGGAGGGTGGCACGTGCAGAGGCTTCACTCTGAACACGCACCGAACGACTATTTGTCCGCTTTTCCACACCCGTTGTAACCGCTGACGCAAAACGCTCGATCGGGGTGTTTGGGGGATCGGTTTATTTATTTTTCATAATTATATGCGCTGTTTGTAACCGCAAAGAGGTGAGGCTCGTGCGACGGATGCTGCAATTGAGCTTTTGCACTATCGCGAAATCAACCCCGCCTTTACTCCGATATCCGATAGAGTAGAGGATGGAGGAGAAAGAGGAGTCTTGCGAATGCGTGCCAAGTTTTCCCGCACGGAAGATGTCGATCAAATGGCAGCATGCTCAAAAACCTCAAGGGGTATTTGTTTGATTGGCGGTTTTTGATCCGAACGAACCGGAAACGTGCCAGTGTAATCGGATACACAGACACACTGAGGAGCAGTGTGTCGCCATCGTTCATCGCCCGAGATGGGGCGAGGTAAATATGGACTGAAAAGTGTGTCAGAAATGAAATTGCAGCCTGGGACAAGCACCCGCGAGACCCAAAGAGATCCGAGGTCAGTCTAATGCAAGCAATTGGAATAAACACGACCAACGAGTGGAGATTTTATGAGCCGTTTACTGAGCTCGGTTGGGCGCACGGTGTCGTAAGTAATATTTATAAGCGAAGCGAAGAAAGAAGTTAATTTAATGTGGATCTACCTTTTCCATTGTACTTCCGACGAGCCACACAACTCAACATAGCAAACGAATTCCTCGTCTGAAGTCACGGTTGGAGATGTTTTAAGAGATCCGTTTAAGAGGCCCACCGCCCAACGCAATGCTCTGCAGCTGGCTAAGGGTTGGTGCCAGTGTTAGCTGCGCCGATTTGCGGAAATGTTACACCCGGCCAAGCACGGTCTAGGCCCCGGTGTGTAATTGTAAATGTGTGTAAGACGATGCAGACTCTATTGCAATGGGCTTACAGAGCCGCGTAGGGGCCTTCTAGAGCGCAACGAGTTGGCCATCGAAATGGCGAAAGTGACATAATCGTCTGTTTATTTTTTACTGAGTCGGCAAACGCATTCAGACATTCAAAGCTAACATCCTTTTAGAGATGGGTAAACTGATTCGCAATCAGTGAGGAGTGCGCGTGCAAGTGAATGATATAGTTCGCTCCTCTTTAGGAGCTTTCAGATTAGGATGAGCAGTGGGGAAAAATAGGTTAAAGCACGCAAATCGATCATACTTCGGGCTTTTTTTGGTAAGGGTGTTATTCAACGTTGTGGGTTGCAATTGTTTTGGAAGTTCCACGATCAGCCAATTATGCTATGCCAACCATTATACCCTTAACGATTCGTTATCGATTATGAGAGTAAGAAAAGAAGCGAAAACGCCCTGCGCCGAAGAGGTTGAGCCATTTGAAGCAGCGAATTGATTTTGAATCGAATTGTTTGCATGTGCCGGTGGGCGCACTGCACAGTGCCCTCGTCTTCACAGGAGCCTCGATATGACTCCCGCTCTCTTCTGTTGGTAGTTTTTTTTTTCTCCCCCAGTTGAAAATTACCGACTGACCTAACCCGATGTCTAGTCACGAGAGGAGGAGATGTAGAGAAGTAAGCACCCAGCAGGACCCGAGACCAAAGCTGCTTTATTGCTTAAATAACAAACATCAGGTGAGGTAGCGCCGATCGGCGGCGTCTCTGCAGCCCACTGCACTGCTTATGGGATAATTGTAATAGCCTAATGATTTTGAACATTTATAATCATTGGGCTCAATTTCGTGTCCGTGCCCGTCGGTATCTCAGTCGGTCAGAGCTTTTGTTGCGGTACGGCGCGAAGGAAAAAAAAGGTCTCAAAAAAGCAGGCCACCTTGAAGAGCATGAAGTTGAAGTTACCAAGCGCACCAAATCGTCACCCGCCTGTGAGAGGGATTTGTTGTAAGGCTTTTGCGTTCTCTGGCCGTTGAAATTGTTTTGGAACCGTATTTGCATACGCTTTTTTCTTCTCTTCAGCGTGTGCGTTCGTCCTCCAGAAGGGTTCCTGGCTCTGAGTCAGTTTCAATTTGCTTTGCTGTTATGTAAACAAATGACCGGGCAATACATGCCGAAAGACGATGGACTCGGTGCTTTTGGTGCGTTTAATTTGGGTTTGCCGTTCCGTTTCATTTCGCTTTGGATGTATCGCTGAGGCCGCTGGTTTGTTGTCGCTATCTATCGGTGGGAAAAAAAAGTGACCGATGCGAGGAATACCGTTACGTTAATTAAACATTCACAAAGCGATCGGATGTGATCATGGCATGGGTACATAGCAGGGTGCTTTTGTTGTGATGCGGCTGCAATAGTTAGGGAACAGAAGGATGGCATAAGAAATGGTAGAAGAAGGTTTTGGGTTGTTTTGTCTTCTTGTGTCATTTTAGGACTTTATGTTATGTTGCAGCATAACCTTCAGCTATGACATGAAGAGAGTAACTCTTTAGTGTATGGAAAACAAAACTTGGGATCTATATTGAACTTCAATTTCCAGTCGGGCCGGTAGTAGAGGCGATAGCAGCAACGATCTTCACAGGGCAGGACCTGAGATAGTGAGGACTGACTATCCAACTACGTAGTATCAGTAAGTTTATGAAACCATTTGAAGGCTGGCATGACTTAGCAGGTCGTAAAACCTAGAAGAAAAAGATTGAACTTGAAAATTTTGGAGAAAATTTGAATGTAATTGAGATTGAGATGTTCAAGATAGCTCCAATGTCTAGCATTTAAATTTGATCAATCAAAAATCAAACTATACTTCACCATGAAAACTGAAACATCCTCCAATGCCAAAACGCGCATGGATGGAAAATTTATGACGTGTTATGATTGCAAGTCGTCACCCTTCGCAGAGCCTCACATTAGCTCATAGAGGCCCATTGAACACGGGCGATGAAGACACACGACGTCAGGCTCGTTCCACGAGGCTTAGCACGCGAACCATTTCTCGCGCAAGCACTACTATGGGGGCGGTCTCCATTAGTGAGCATAGTTGTTGGGAGAAGTAGCAGTCGGGCGGGCAACAACACCTATCGACCTCGAGCGTAAGGTTGCATAAGGGTCTTAGCAATTGTTGCCTATCAATTTTCCCTTTGTTTCATATTAGTTTACTTGAAGACTCTTCACCTCCACCATCGTCGTAGGCCAAAGATGTCGTGGTGCCGCGGTGCGTATGTCAGTACGTACGCCGCCCCGCATGTCTTCACGATATCATCGATCGAGTTCGATTGTTTTGATGGTGTTTGTTTTCCTCCCCCAACGCTCGTGTGTGGCACGAGGCTAATGGCCTGCGTTACACTAAAAATTATCAAACTGGAAAAGTGTGCTCTAAACGGTGGCCGAACCCTCCCCCGGTGTTTGGTTCGTTGAACTGTTTTATGGTGGGTTGTTTATGGGTCGGTTGCATTTATTGATACTCATATGAACAATTTCCGGTTTGTTTGGTGTACGACAAAATGATTTATTGCGGATCGATCCGCGCGATGGAAAAAGCACCTCGTAAAGTGTGCGTGGGAACACGCACTGTACAATAACGCGTATCTTAAAAATAGAAACGATACGCTAAAAACGAACAATAATTGTGATCATTAAGAAAACAGGGTATAAAAGCCTTAACTATAGGCTTGTGTAGCTACATTTCATCCAATGGGGTTTTGGTAAGATTATTTTCCCTGCTCATAATTTATTTCTCTCCCCACCGGAGAACAGGAGGAGGAATCGTTGTACAACTTGGTGGTCTAGCTGAAAATAATCACAGTTTAATGGTACATCATTAATGTTCGCTTGATAGTAGAGTTGCTTGGTAACTGCTCCCTTGCTAAAGATACTGATTATGTCGACCGGCGTCGCAAGAATTGCAAGATCCCCAATCAAATTTCCATTACGATGTCGGCAGCTCATCTGCGAAGAAGTGCTCGCTTGACAACACTGCTCCTCCCGCAGGCGTCTAGAACGAAGAAATTGATGATGGGTTCTGAGCATCGTGACAGTCACTTTGTGATGACAAACGAGACCTGGGGGGTTGCGATCTGGGAAGTAATGGCTGTGTTGCGATATGATAGGCCATGCGGATTTCTCTAACGAGAAGGATAAGCCCGTTATGATACCGACGCACTTCATCGCTCGCCGTTGTTAATCGTGTCCTATTAGAGAACGGAAGATCATGTCGCAGCTGTATGATACCACGCATCCGTACTTTGGCCCGAGAATCCCGAGAGAAAGGAATGGCAAGAATCCGGGCATTTTTCCGGGCATCTATCCGGGGTCTAGACAGGGAGTTGTTTTAATCCCACGATAATCAGGCACGCTGGACAACATCGTGTGTGTCGTTCGATGCGGGATAAGACGCTTCACATAATAAGCCACGTTAAGCATTCCGTAGGCAATTGAGGATGAGTTGCTGGTATTCCAGTTCATCATGTTAATTAAACACGAAACGAACGAAGCGAGTCTCATTGGGGGAAAAACCCCCCGAAAAAGAATGGTGCGAGACCGTAACTAAAATTAGTGTTCATTTAATTAAATCATCTACAGGCAGATACAGATATCCGAGATGGTGAGCAATCGTTGCCTGCCGATAGGGTTCCAACGATGCCATAAAAACTGTTATAGTGCTTCGTGCCACATGATCATGATCGTGACAGTAGGAGGAGTAGGATTTTGGTTGCATCTTTATGGCTTCCATACATCATCGGATAGATCAGTGAGCAGCTGGAAAACGGTTGCTATGGATTATGTTTCCATGGCAGTTTTCTCTCCTTCCGGGGAGTTGCGCTGCGTGTCCTCCGGACTCCGGATCAATCGACCAAGTGAAAGTTGTTGGATGAAGAAGTGACTAAGTGTTGCTGTCTGATGTCAATTGAAGCATCTCGTTGTTCAAGGTTGATCTGTTCAATTTTTCTAATGGAAGAGAAGAAGCTAAGCTTCAGACACTCTCGAGTCAATATCCAGAAGAAATAAATGAAAGGTCTCCACAGCCTGATTGATGATTCGCTCGTTTACGGGTTTGCTAATTGACAGTGCGTGTCGTCGATCATAGCCGATGCGTCTAGTTCTGGACATTGAACTGGTATGTCATTTCGACATCTTTCCGCGCAGTCTATGGGAGTGATGGGCAGGTTGTGTGATACTATTAGCACGCTATTGAACCACGACACATCGTAGATGGAGCAGTCTCCAATGTCGAATGGTGGAGAGGAAATTATCCATTCAAATGTATGCTAATCATGCTCGACATTCATTCGACCGGCGTCGGCTCTAGCGGCGTTGGTTGGTTGTTTTCGAACGCCGGTCTTTTTGTTCTGCGCCATTGGAGAGGAGACACGGCGTGCGTGGTGTGTTGGTGGGTTCTATACGTGCCTGGAGAAATTAATAACGGTGCCAATGCAATGATGATGAGGTTGCAATGAGTCAAATCGGATCCCTCTCCCTTCCCCAGGGGGCAGAAAGCGGATGTCGACAGTGAAGTCCGGTTTCAAGGTTGATGAACAGTGTGCGATATGTGGTATGGGTGTTGGGTTTTGCCAACCACATTAGTGATGCGAACCGAATATTAGTCGAGCTATCGTGGAAAAGTGTGCGACTATGTGTGTCATTTGGTTTTAAGATTGCGATTTGTTGAGAAATTCGCATACCTAGACTTGAGGCTGAGCCATTCATCAGATGCTTTTTCGTTCCAGCCCTAGTACCACTTTAATTGCTGAATCTTGTACACAAACAAATCCATCTAATGAAGGGCACTTTAAAACAATTTAGAACTTTCCCTTTTTTCTTTTACTAAACCCCCTCGCCCTCGAGCGAGATTCGATGTCACTTTCAATTTAAATGCACTGGAACGGCATAGCGGGCGCCATGCGACTCTGTTCCTATGCATCTGAGCACCGAACGGAACACCTTCACGGCGCTATACAAGAAGCTTTATAATTACCGTTCCGGCTGACTTCTCCATACAAACGGGTTGTGTGTTTTTTCAAAGGCACGAAATAAATACACAACGACCGGGGCGCGATATGCTGCCATTTCTACTTGCCTAGACGACCTACTATTACGCGGCTCGCACTCTCCTTCCTTGATTAGCAAAGGGGTGCGGCAAGGAAAACGCCATTCTAAAAATTCCTTTCGCCACCACGAGCGGGATGTTGGTGCGTTCGTGTCTCGGCGCTAGGGCACGAGCTGTCGCTTGAGTGTGTATTATGATTTTTCAAACCGACGTAAGACGCGACCACTCCTTCCTCCAGCAGTAGAATTGGAACAGCGATAGGGTTCTTGTTGGGTGGTTCAATCGGTTGGCTATTTTTATATCACCCGGAGATATGTGTGTGTGTGTGTGTGCACGTGGGACGTGATTGAAGTTGAAGAAACGAATTTACGATACTCTCAACTCTATGCTCAAATTGTTTGCTCTTTCAAGCTGGATCTTTAACACTGGATGTCTGCAGGAACGATCGTGATTTTAAGTGACGTTTATGTTGCATGCATCCCGTTTCGTGTGTCATTTTTATTGCGCTATAAAGTTTGGTGCATGATCACTTGGAGAGATCGGTGGCGTTGGAATCGATCAGAGGCTTCTAACGGGGGAATAGTATTGAAAATAGAACTTTACGCGATATTCACGCCTACATAAGGTGTTGAATTAGTGTATTTTTAATTATAAATCTGCTCCTAAAATTATAAATTTGAATTAGTGTCGCAACATCATCGCACCAAAGCTGTCCCCAGGTGTAGTTGCGTGGCAAGAAAAATCCAAAATCTCATACAAAACCAGCTCTCGACCTCCAAAGGCAAAAACAGATGCTAATCGCATTTCGATCGAGCGTATGGCGAAGAATGGTGGCAAATTAGGAGAAGCGACCTGTCAGAAATGGAAGCAGTGAGATTGACCAAAACATCCAAGCCCCAAGTAAATTTCGTGTGTAAATACGTTACGAAAACGTAACGGCCGCTGCTGCTGCTGCTGCTAATTCTTCGACACTAACCTAATTAGGCTTGCCCCGAAAAAATCACACTCCAACCAGACGGGGCGAAATCAAGCATTTCGGGGTCAGTACTATTGGTCGACAGTGATTGGGTCCTCCGCCGTATGGTGTGGAGAAAGATACCGTCGCAAGATTAGCATCGTGGTATTGCATGAACAAATAAAATGGTAATGTCACCGAACGGCAAATCTTGATTTGTTTGGTGAAATTTACAAGGAGAAACTAATTCGTAGGAGGAAACATGCGTGTCGATATCCTTGTGTTTGCCGAAAATAGAGTTCGAGACTGAGACACGGTGGCAATAGCGTAGCGAGTTGGGACGCATGGGTACGATGAACTTACCGATGCATCTTGGTTGGCGCCTGTCGTCTAAATTCGAAATCTGGTCTAAAGGTGATGATGCTGGTGGTTGGTTCTATTTTGGGGAGAATGGCGAAGAATTAGATGCAAATTCCGAATGCGAACCTGTGAAATGCCATTTTCTGTTAGTTTGCGTTCTAATTAGTGTGGATTTTGTGTCTGTCTGAGTCATGCTATGCTGTAGGTTGAGCGAGAAGCTTCCCCAAATGAATGGCTCTTGAGAAGGTTTTTTGTTCGCAATTCTTGAAGAACACGGATGAGTAGAGTGGCCCAAGTAACCTTCTTAAATGCCGCTAAAAGGCTGTTATTACGCAAATCATACACCTTCTGCTTATGGAGAATGTTAGGAGAATGCTTCACCGAGAGATCTCTTCAGTAGAAATTGGGAAAAAAGAATTGCTCCAATAACACCGTTGTACGAACATCAAGATTTTGCCTCATTTCCATGCGATCATTCATGATGTGATGGTGGATGATTCGCCACCACGGCGGGCTAAGAGAACAGGAGGTCATAGAGTGTTCTTTTTTTTCTAAATGGTTGTCTAATTGTCGATCAAATAGCCATTTAACGCAACACTGGACAACCTGCGAAGGGAAGTGATGGCCCTGACAAGCTATTTTTCTTTCATCTCTTGTGGTGTATGGAGTGTGTCTGGGGGTTTGCTGAGGACCTCCCCGATAGTTCACGGCAAAAATGGTAAATAATAATAACCTTAGTGCGTTAACGACCGATCCCGTGTCCTCGATCGTTGGATGCGTCCTTCTCGGGGCGGTTAACTGACAGAACTTCAGCAAGATATAACACAGCGTGGGTAGTGTGGGGTTTTTTTTTTTGCAACGCTTTTGTGAAATGCGTAACTCCCACATGCACACACAGATCATCAGCAATCTCCTTGACTCCTAAATTGTTGTTGAAAGTCTTAGAATCTTCTCAGCGTTTCGTCTCGGTGCGGACAAGGCAGCAGGCGATCGCACACGTTATAAATATTCTAGTAATTTGAACAATTTGGGGGGGTACAGAGCCTCGTTTTTTCGTTGTTGGTTGATGGATGATGAATTACCCAAGACAATAACAATGTGGCACTGTGAGAGTGACAGGCAAAAGCTCTCTTCCGTTTTTTTTTTGTTTGCCTCGAGGTCTTGGACGGTAAAGGTGAGCCGGTGCCGGTGGTCGATTAAACGGACACAATTATTCACTAAATAATTGACCATTCACAAATCACCTTTGGCGGCGGGCACCTCTACTTGCTTGCATTATTCAGAAATACGCACTTTTCCTTTTCGGAAGAAATGCTTTAATTCAAGCGCGGATGAAAGGCTCTTCTCTGTTCGAAGGTCATACACGTGGACGGAAGTAGAAGCATTTTCTTTTTACGATTGATGCTTTTTAAATGCAGAATCGCTGGTGAGAAGGAGGAAGTCCATCTTTTCTTGCACATCAAACAAGCATCTCATCTTGTTTTGTCCGATTCTTCACCTCATCCATCTGATCGTCAGCAGCGAAAAAAGAAGCCCGCTTGCAATAGCTGCCATACTTAATGAATCATTTTCGCGGCATTGACCTTGAAGCCGTTAGCCCGCACGATGTACATCAGCTTTAAGCTCAGCGTCTTCGATGCTTGATCTTCGCGGAAAGGGGAAAGGAAAATGGACGAAGGAAGGAGATGAAAATGGAAATGAAGAGTGGTAGTGTTGGTGTTTGCACTGCTACGGGTGGCATAATTTTGGTTTGAGGTTATCGTAATATTTACCCAAAATGAAGCATTTTTTTGTGTTTCAATCTGTTTGCTTTTTTATGTTGTTCCTCAGGGGGGTTTCGAAATAGTTAGATGAAGAGTGCAGTTAAACAGTTGCTTCACATATAATGGAAAATGTTGTCCATGAGGGTGATCTTTCTACTAATTGCTAATTGCATACTTTTGGGGCGTATTGATGATTTTTTGTTAGAATGGATCATGAATAAAAATTAGTATATCGAGAAAATCTAGGAAATTGAAATGATAAAAAATTAGTATCACAATTTTGATCAATGATCACAAGATCAATTTTGATTGAATTTGTGACATATCTTATCAATGGTGACTGATTATCTAACTACGGTGGTATCTTCAAATCTTGTAAACCAATCGATGGCTGCAAAGCGAAGGAGAAGAAAATGATATCCTAACAGCATACGAGATTCAATAACATTTTTTATTGCCCAACCCTAAAACGATAACTTGGTTACGTGAAGTACATACTTTTGGCATAAAAAGACGTATTTTGATTTTAAAAAAAAGTTAAATTTGCTAAGCTTTAAAAAAGTTTTAGGCGTGTAAACTCATTTCAAAACACGCTTTTCATAATTTAATAATTCATGTTTAAAGTTATATTACTATCAAAAAATTATTTCAATTACAGCAGAATTACTTCACGGTGGAAAGGAAATTTCATTCGAACAAATATATTACCGTAATCGAGAGTGAGCTTCTCATGAACACCTAAGTAACCGAACAGAAGTGATCAGCACGAAACATAACCAACAATCAAACGATCTTCATTCGCATTGAAAATTGCTTTTAATTTTCTCGGGCAGGCGGTACCAAATTTGGCGTTTGGCATCGTTTTTCGTTGTTGCTATAGCAATTTTCCTGCTGGTGGAAACGAATAGATGTAAAAGCAAAATATGTATTCTTTGCATGATTATTTTCTGCCAGCTTTGCTTCTGCCTCTTTCGGCTATTAAATTTGTAACACTTTGGCCATCGTTTACGCAATATTGAAGTTCTTCTTTAATCCCCCCGTACGGTCCCTCATTTTCTCTTGGCAATCGTTTATGCTACTTACTACTGCCGACCGTCATTTAAAACATGTACATGTAGCGAACTGGAAAACGAAAGGACGAAAGCGTGTGCTTGCTTCTGCGGGAGAGGGCACTACACTATCCCGTACTTGATGTTTCCTTTCATTGCTATGCTGCGTGTAGATTCGCTCATCATCATTCCTGGCGGGAGTGCGACGCGCGATTCCGTTTTAATGGTGGTCAGCCACGGTCGAACCTCATCGGTTCTTTGGTAGAACCGCGGAAACCGTTAGCTTTCTTCGTATCGGGTTTGCCCCTCACTCCGAAAGGGTAACAACAGTAGCAGCAGCGAAACAGAGTATGTTGGCGCACTGCTGCTTCCCATTGGGCATTGGGTCTGGGCAAGGTCAACGTACGCTTTACTACGGGTACGGCAGAACAGAACACGTACTGAAGGAAAATGTCGATCGGTGCTGGTGTGGTGTGATTTTATGCTAAAATTGCTCGGCCCCCAGAGCAAGCTTGTTTTGCGTGCCAGTGATACAAATGAAAGTGTAGCTATGTATTAGGAGGAGAGACTGAGGGAGAGAGAGAGGGTCCTCGAGAACAACTACCGTTTTTCGCATTTTTGTGATGAGGTGTAGTTGGCTTGGGGCGGCCTTGAAGCTCAGCAGGAGTTGCGGTACGATTGCATAATTATGCTTGGCGATGGTTAAAGACCCATTAACTCATCGATGCATCGGAAGAATGTCGTTCGATCGGTTTTGCGAGGCGAGAACTGTGCCCCCGTGTACAGTTAGCTGTGGTGCTCATGTTCAAGCACCTTTAATGTGCTAGGCTGATACATTCCTTCCAAGTGCGTACTAAAATAAATGATTAAAAATAGACAACATTCTTCTTCTTCGTGCTCGGAGTTGGGCTGAATCATGGCACAATTATAGCTGGGGAGTGGTGAGTAATTGTGTAACACGATCACAAGTGGTGATCCCTGCAGCATCCAAACTCCAATTACACACCAATAAAGCTGACAAACCCGGAGCTAATCCATATGCAAACTGCAGGCTGAAGTCTTTATGTAAGCAGCACAAGGGATCTAAGCTGACTGGAGCTGGTTTGTAGTTGCATCGATTTGTGCGGATGGCAGGTTGACGCGTGTTTAAAAATGAATTAATAATTATTTCCTTTCGATAGGAAAGGCGCATAAGAGCGTACGATAGGGATATCCGGTTAGTAGTTGTAGTAGTTTTGTAACGCCTTCCTGCAGTAAATTGGTTATTGGCAAAACATTTAGAGGTGGTTTTAATGAAACTTCGTCTCTGAAATCAGTCTCGGTTGAAAAATCAGTTATAAAATACGTCATCCAACTTAAATTCTAAAAATCCTTTGAATACGTCAGTTATTTGTGTCTACACCGTGTATCAGGATTTGTAGTAAGGTTTAAACCTTTTAAGAAAATCTTTAAATTGTTTTAATCCTCAATCTCGCTGCAGAAATTACTTCAATGGACTCGGCCTAAAAAGTGCTTGATGCGCTTAAAATACGCCACAAGTCCAAATTTAGTATACATGTAGGCGCAATTCTATTTTGTAATATGTTTTCAAACATTTTATTGACAATTTATCTCAACGGCTTTGGTAAACGGTCTTAGAAAATCAAAGAAATCGTGTAAAATATTGCTTCCTGATACGGACGTCCCCTGCTGTGCGTATTTGAAAGAGTGCTATTCACTGTAACTGTCCAAACAGTGAAGAAATATAGCTTTCACTGTTTGCAAATAAAATCCACACACACGCGGCAAACGTGCCTCTCAAGATCAACCGGTGGCACAAGACAGCCAGGTTAGGCTAGCTTTCCTTGGGGCCTTCGCCGATCTTTCAGATGTTGTGAGGACTTCCCTCCCGGGCAACAGGGCAACGATTGCATGTTCTATAATTATAATATTGGAGCAAAAAGCGTTGCAGCCCGCAAGAAGGCAGCTAAAAGCTGGGGGAGATTATTGCAATTGAAATGAACGGGAAGGCAAATAAAAACCGATCATTCAATAGGCGAGTGGGATTTCAATCGCGATATCACATTTTAGCTGCCGGTAGCTGTCAAGTGCAGTTTTGCCCACCGAGAGGGCACTTGCGCAGGTGCAGATGTGTCCAAGCGACCGCTCGGAGACTACATGACGCACAGCGAAATGGTGTCAGTACCACCAAGTACGCAAGCAAGCCGTACAGAGCGTGCACACCTTTAAATGGGCCGTAATGGTCGGTTAGATTGTTGGATTGTGCTGGACAGAAAAGCGTGCAAAGGTGCGATCGGACCCAACAATTTTTGACAACCAATCACAAAAAAAACTAGGGGCGCCATTTTGTGGGGCAAAATGTGACCCCAAAAAAGAAGCGAAGGGTGATGTTGCTCTGCTAATAAAGGTGCCAAAGGACGGTTGTTGCGATGGGTCGAAGATGGCACAAATGATCCATTTAATGGGCACCCCAAAGTGTTAATGAAGATCGCCCGTGACAGAAGAGGTGGTAATTGGGTTTTGTGATTTTTTTTCACGCGCGGGGAAATCGATCTGACATTGAGTTGGTGAGGGGTGGTTGGTGATCATCAATTTTGCTACTTCTCCAAAAAAAAGCACGCTCACAAAACGATCTATTTTCGAGTCAAAAATAGTGTCTTCTCCATAGCGGTTGTATGCACACTCTCTAATTGAATTCTACGCTTTTCTTCTACTTCCATTTTTAGTATGGTCTTCGGCAACTCGATCTGTCCTTGCTGTCGCAACTGTGGGCCCTGAACGAATCCATCCAAGAGTTCCGGACGATGTTGCAGGAGCAGGAAACACTTTCACCACCCTCACCGTCACCGTCCAACTCGGACGCCAATTCCGTGTCCTCAGACGATGATCTCGACGAGGATGATTCGTCCACCACCAACAACAGTAATCGGCTTCTTCAGCAACAACAGCAACATCTACTACTTTCCGCCCATCATCAGCTACAATCGTCCACGAACAGTATTGTCGGTGCGGGAACCGGTGGCAGCGGCGGCAACCTAACGCCCGGCAGTGGACCAAATCCGAACGAATCGGGTGGATCCTCCACCACGACACTGTCTTCGTCCGCTTCGTCCCGTATGCGTGCTCCGCCACCACCACCACCGAACCGGAAAGCACCCTCGCGGCCCGTCTAGTTCGGGAAGTGGTGGAAAGAATATATTCCTTGAGGTTGAAACTGTGGAACTTCAACGCTAAAAAAGCAACAAGTTAGTGATCGTATGGCCAATTAGTGTTCGGTGTGCGATGTAATAGATTAATCGAGCGACACACAACCTGCATGCGGGACGGATGATTTCACGTCGAATGTGAACGGAGAGCGTTTGGGGGACGGGAGAAAACAAAGGACAAGCGAAGGAAAGACGCCAGCGAGCCTAGTGGGCGATCCATTATGAATACCAAAAGAGTCACGTTTAAAGAAAATTAAATCTTAAGCTGATGAAGAGTAGAAGACTAGGGCGTGGAGAGGATCAGACGAAAAGACGTTCAGGCGGAAGAATCAGAGTAAAAATAGAGGAAACAAAAAAAAAACGTTCTGTCTTGAGTAAAGTTCTCGTTTCATTAACAAAGGTGTAGAAAGTAATCTTTTTACCCTTCATGCAATGTTTGTTCTCACAGTAAGGTCGTTTGAAATTAATCGATTTATCGTATCGAACACAAGGGAATGGAATGTTAAGTACTGAGATAAGCTTGTCGAACGTCTCGAAAGGATGTTAGGTGTGCCAGAGGATGCAAGGAAAAGAGAAAGAGAGCGACGGTTATTGATTTGCGTGTATGTGAAGTGTTACGAACAAAAAAAGAAATTCTATAGCAAAACAGGCAAGGCAAAGCAAAACAGATGGAAAGCGACAGAAACTCTTTACTCTACTGTATATAAACTAATGTGCGACTAAATAATGTTCCCAAAACGTGTAGCGTTTAACTGAAATGATGAAATAAAATATGCGAAATTAAAGAAGAAATGCCGTTTGGTTTAGTAAAGTACAGTTATAAGTATAAAAACAGTTCTCTTCTCAGGATCCATTCGTAAACGAGATCGAGCAAACGCGTCCAAGCAACCGATTGCATACTTTTGGGCGTTCAAATGGCAATATGCCTGAATGTAGGCAATGTAATGTTACGCTTGATTGTTCGTTACCGACAAACATTCCGACAACGCTTAAGTTGCATAGCAACGAGTGCAATGCAATTTGGGATACTTTTTTCATTTTCTCTTCTAAATTCGTGTCGTCCTTTTGCATTATTGATTCATACATGAGAAGCGCTTTACCCTTCGATTCCGTAGCCAATTCTACGCACGTGCTCGACTCGCACACGCACAACAATTAGCATAGATCGGTCATTTTTCACACCTCAATCGTTCACACCTTCCCCATTCATTCTTTGCGGGGAATAATTTGTGTGTGTGTTCCTACTGCCATCATCCAATCACTTTTCACGAAATAGGTACGGCACGTTTGCGAGATCGTGGAATTTGCAATTGGCACGAGAAAATGGATGTTGATGAACCTTCCTTCGTGGCTCGATCGTATTTTCATGTCCCTCAATGCTAAACGATTCGACTGGCGCGGCCTGGGTGGATGAATAAATCTAGCCATCCGTCAGGGTTTTTGATGTTCTACCGGATCGGATCTAATGGGTCGGAAGGTTGAACACAGAAACACACAAACACAGCACAGCAGAGTTAGAAAAATGGAAAACACACCGCCCGACAACCACGTGAACGTGCAGAAACAATTACCCTTTTGTCGTTTCGTAGAGACGTCCAAGTTCGGGAGAGTGAAAGAGTCGTAGATCGTTACAGATCGCTTGGAATTGGTCATTGGCGGGGTGGTGGATTTGGAAGGGCGGAATAGGCCTTTGAATGGGTGGAATGAGTAAGGCAACGTTGGGCGGACTCGTACTCGATATCCATAATGTGCAAAAACCGTCGACTTCGATGTACGACTGTGGATCGTCTTTACGAGCCGTCGAGAATCGTTGGAGGAGTCAGCGAGTGTGTTTGTCTGGCTGTCAGTGGTGTGCCTTTTTCTGTCTGCTAAGAGAGTTCTTCTCGTCTGGTGATTGTCGTCCAAGTCCTCCAAGAAGTAATTTTAAGAAGGTCTCCCACCCTGCGCTATTTACCTATTTGGAGTTGAGTTGAACTTCAAGACAAGAGAGCATGGGATGGATGGGTTTTAATTCCTACCCACAACCTACGAGATTTCGAACAGAATTTGGTATGCTTAAGAAATCATGTTCTAGCTGTAGAATCATTTGGAACAACTCCCCAATTGATCTTGGTTTAGCAGTCTCGCCTAATACGTCTAACCATAAAATGTTACAGTTTAAACAAACTGTAAAGTACAGCAGCAACACGTTTCCGGCTTTCATTTCCATTCCTTCGGCCAACAATTGTTACAATTGTTACCGCCACACTTAGCGACATCCACCTACTTCCTTCTATCCTTTCCTGCCCCTTGCCCAATTGTCTTCCGCAAGTTTCCTTTCACGACTTTAAACCTCGTTTTTCTTCTTAAAGACTTCCGATCGTTCCATTCTTCATTGCGCTTTTGTGCCGTACACATGACACAAGCGGGGGTACTCGTCGTTCGTTCCCGAATTCCAATTTCCTCCACCATTACACCAAAGCGACTTATTATTGTGCGTGCATGGATTTTGTTAAATGTCACAGGGAGAAAAAAAAGAAGGAAAACGACGATCTAAACAATAAAGAGATGACTTTCTAGGGAACCACGAAGTGTGTTAATAATTCATTCACAATCTTCTGTGTGCGGGTAACGAGTGCTCACTCGGTTATGAGCTGATGATGATGATGATGATGAAGATGGTGGTAGATTAAAGATTCACTTTTAGTTTGCTAACGTTTTCTCGTCTTTTTATGGGGTTTTATTTAAGGAAAATTGAGGGAATTTGGGGAAAGATCTAGAAAGTTATATACTGATTGTGTAAAGGAATCTTTTTGATTTTTTTTGGATCAAAATTACATCTAAAACAGAACTATTAAATCTTTCAAACGAGGTTTTAAGAAGGGAACTAGGGTCGAGAAACGAAGGGCTCTTTAAAATATACGTTTGCAAAGCAAATTGCATAGTTTCAGGAGTGTATTCTGACTCTTCGTGCGCAAGTGCACATCGAAAAATTATTTTTGAGAGTTCTATAAGCTTTATTGCTATAAATTGTAAGTGAATGTATTTAAGTTTGTGGATACATTTACAGAAATTTGAGTCATTAAAAAAAAAGTGCGGAAAATATTTATTCCAAACTAACAATATCCGGATGGCTCCTCCGTAGACAACAAACAATCTCTCCTTATTGGAGTGAAAAACAATAATAATTCTCTCCCTAAACATGACCCATCTCATCTCACTTTACTTTGTAGCTCATTAGTTTGTTTTCTTCCACCCTTTCTTCCCAAATCCCAATCTTGCCTTGCTTCTACTGATCTAAAAGATCTCCAAATAGATTAACCGGTTCATTACTAGGGGTAGAAAACGTGGTCGGCTACTGTTCTACCGTGTCGGGCAAAGTGATCAAGTTACAAAACCAAAACCCTCTTGACTTGATCCATCCACAGCGTGTCCCACAGCGAAAGGGTCAAAGGATCGAATGATCAGGGACCTCCGAGTTTGGGTTCTTTCGATTGAGTTGACACCGATGGTTGGCGCTAGCTCATGTACGGGGCTGATCCTAGCATTTTTACGTCCTATTTTCCATCCCATCGGACGGTGTCAATGAGCCCGTCCGTCAAAACTAACGCGGCGGCAGCCGTGAGTCGTGAGTCACATTTGGAGGTGTCACATTTCATAAATCATATTGAACGTTTTGCTTGAAACTGTAATGCTCCAGTTCCGCATTGAAACTGTCCCTGGTGTTGGCGCCGTGGCGACAGTTGAAGGTAGCGTTTGGAGCATTCGCTGTCTACAAGTAAACAAGCGAGTAAAGCTCTGGACAGGCTCGAAACTGATTTACTCCATCGCCAACAGGCGAAAAGGAAGGAGTGGTTCTCGTTTTTTTGTTCTAGTGACGCCAAAGACTCTAACGTGTCATAGGGACACTCGAGCGTTGTTCTTGTTGTTGCCGGATCTCCCAAACAACAGTGCTTGCAGGGGGAGAAATTTGTATTCAACCATGTCGGACGGCCGGCGAAAAAACCTAAAGGGAAGAACTGTGCGTTCTACACCGTATCTGGTTTGTGCAAGATCGTACGAATCGGTCATTAATCGATGAAATTGTGCATGAAATTGTGTGCACAAAGTGATTCGTTGGAGGACTGGAGCCGGCTGTTAGTTTGTTGTGCCAATAATGTAAGCAAACAAATGGCGGAATGCACTCAGCACGCCAGGCGCGCTTGTAGAAAGGAATTTCTTTGAGGCAGATACACAAAGAAGGTGTTGTTTAGACGAAGCTTCACCGAGGCAACCACGGAACTTTGTCCAGAATAAATAATTGAGACCAAAGGAATGGGGTTTGGGAGGATGATCAAAGTCTTTCAAAATTATGTTTAAATGTCTAATGTCTATGTCTCAATAAGCCTAAAGAATTCATGTTTGATATGCTAATTGCATACTTTTAGGAGAAAATATGTTCAAGTTACCAAGAGATTGCTAACTTCATTCATGCTGATGTCACTGAGCAATACATTATGTATGAAAAATTACACTTTCTTTTTTGCAAAACAGAATTCTTAATTCAATTTGTACTTATTGTTGCAATGAAATCAAATATTAATAAAAGGGAGTGCATATGGTTTTACGGACGGAAGCCAAAAATTGTTCCAGCTGTCGAGATACAGATACAGCTCGACGATAGTGACGAGATCTGGGACACGATTGAACCACCATCCATCATCCTTGCAACACAAACACACACACACCGAGTAAGTGGCCGTTAAGACCACCTGGAAACCTACGCAATATTTTGTTTATTCCCACATTTTTATTTCAAGTATTTGCACAACGCGTTTCTCACTACAATCTCAGATCACGTTACGACCTCCATTATTCCTCCACACCGACTATGTATATGTGAGCAAACACAGAAGTCAGTCAATGAGTCATGGGTTGGTTGCCAGGGTCGGTACACAATTTCTCCAAAAACAAACACTTCCGCCACGGCGAATGCAAACAGCGCAACACCATTCGTTGGCTGTTCCGTCTACAATGGGAAGAAATTTCCGCGGATACTTCCGGAGCACACCGCGGGGCAATGCGGTGTACCTTCAGGGCACGGGGAGGATATCCGTTTTATGCGAAAAAGATGACGTTTTTTTGAACCAGAATTACCGGTTTCGGATTACTTCGATGAGCTTCGCCAACAGAAGGCAAAAGTCAGATGTGAGATCTTCCGGATCTTGAAGCGGATACGAAAAATTGAGATCTTCGAAGTTTTGCAGTTTGAAGTTGAAGAGAGCAAAGCATATACCATGCACATTAGAATTTGAAAATCAGAACTCAGTATAAGGCCAACCGAATGGGTTTTCCGGTGAGGCAGCACGCTCTAAGGATAGAACAAAACTCCAAGGTCTCACGATGACGACGACCTCAAATGCTGCGGAGAGAATGCTGGATGCTGTGGACTGGTTGTGGGATTGTCCTTATAAATTATTTATACGCATTCCAGGGTTAGGCATGAACTGCTCGGGCAAACGATCGTACCTTTGCAAACCGATTTTATTGAAGAGGAATTCTAGAGCTTGTGCTTTCAGATTTTTTTGTATACAGCGGTTGCATCACTTAGAGAACACACATGAGCAAATTCTTCACTTAAATAACTCCCTAAACTAAGTGGATCAACTTTCAGTTCGGGGATTTTGAGGATTAATATTTTATTCGCATGAAATTCAAACCCCCACACAGCAGGACACAAACCCTTCAACTTACAAATGAAGGAACCGCCAAACCACATATCATAAACAAACGCAACCAGAGACGACGGCATGCATGCGGATATAAATCTTGCACCGGATTCACTGTAAACAGTGAATGATGGAAACCACTCCAAAAACGCTCCGATCGGTATAAGGTTTTTGTGGGTGCGATTTTCCAATACTCGGCTCCTTCACTCCAGCACACGCTTCCTATTACCAATCCATTTTGTGGGCGTACATTTACCAGGCATAATTTCATCCCTTCAAACAGACGGGTGAAAATAGACCCAACACACACGGCAAGGCGAAAGCGAAATCAATCAGCTTTGAAATGAAGCCGTGCTGAAGCTCATAGACTTGTGTGTTTGAGTGTCCCCTTCTTCGGTATCGATTGCAACGTTGGATTTCTTTACAGATTTGTCTATCGGATCGACATCTAGCATTATGAGTGAGGACAATGTCTAGGTGGGCGCACGATCGAACGATCGAAAGGGATCAAGCAAGCACGAGCCAGAAGTGTAGTTTGATTCCATAATTGTCACCGGTCGTGGGAGTCGCATCGCATGGTCTCGTGCCCTTTTCTTTGACCATATCGGCTGTAGAGAGAGCGAGCGGAAATGAATGTTTACATCACAAGAAAACAAGGCTGGTGAAAACGGTGGTAGTCCCTTTATTCCACCGGTTGGCTTATAAATCGCAACAACATACGTCTTTGGAACCGGGTTTTAAAAGGAAACTTCCAACAAAGAGAGGGCGAATGAGATCATGCGTTTTTCCATCAGGCACATACACGCATACGGTGGCAAGTGAGTCGATTATTAGCGTCATAAACATATCAAAACCAAAACCAAAAGGAGAAGCGGGCTTAGGTTGGGATTTAACAGGGAACACTCGTGAGGTAGAAAACCACCGGTTTTGCACCAATTGCAGAGCAGATGGTGTGTTCAGAAGGTTGTACTACTGTATTTTAGAAGAAGGTTATTTATTAGACCAGTTGTAGCTAACGTTTATTGAGAATAAGTGACCCTCAGTAAAATTGTAATAAGTTTATTCTACTAACTACTCACCAAGAATTCCTTGGTAAATCCTCTTAATTCTATGAAAAATTTCCGAGCAATAGATGAGAATACTGGAAATATTTTTTCGTGACCAAAGCTTTGCTTAATCATCCCTCAATAAAGTAGCCAATCGTTTTTTTGTGAATTAAATATGTTCGAACGTGTCCGAAACAAGTCCTCGAAATTCTACTCTTTGAAGTTTATGCTACAATTAAAAAAAGAAGTCCTCCGCTGTTGGAGATCCTTCAAGCATCTCGTAGTCATAATAAATTCACTTTTTAACAAACTTCCAACCAATCCAGCGTACCTTCCACCAGAAGAAAGAGAGCGAGTTGGGGTGGTGCACGAATAGAACAATGCGCCAACCGGCTCAAACCAAGGCCAAGATCATACTTTTTCTTGTGCTCTTCATCCACCCGATTCGACCCCGATCGGTGCTTTAACATCCCCCGTGCTCCCAAGAGCGATTGCAAACGGGGTCGGCTTTAGGGCTGGTAAGATTCTGTACACACGGCAAAACATACAACGTGCAAATAAAAAAAGAGAGAAGCGACAGAACAACCACCGTTTTACCACGAGTTTCGGGTTCGGCAGACGATGGCGTTTGACTGTGTCAGTGTGCTCAGGGAGTGTGTGTACAGATTTTTCTGTTTCGAAATTCAATAAGATAGAGCTAAAATCAAAAGCAGAGTTTGGCGGCGGCGACGAATGGCGAAGAAGCCCTCGGTACGGAATTTATTTGCCGCGGGGACAGCAAAACATAATAGTCTTTGTTTCGGTTTTGTACTTTATTTTCTGGTTGCATTTTTTGTTGTTGTTATGCTCGGTGTGGAGTACACACTTTGTTGGGGATGGCTAAATCGCCCTGGGAAGCTGATGGGTTGAGCCGGGGTGTAAGTTATGGGAGCAGAAAATCTGGAGCCATAAAAGGGATTTCGCGCATGATCGGTTGCGTGATCAACGTCGGAGGTCGTCTACGTTTGTTTCGATTTTGTATGATCACTGGTAAAGATTGTAATTTACCATGCTTTAACTGTTAGTAAACAAAAATAGTTCAAACTAGTTTGACAGTTCGTGACAGTGATGTAAACAGATGCGCCTGAATGACAGTTAGTGCAGAGGATTTTAAGTAGTATTCCGTGAATTTGCAATAAACCAGTAGTAATGATCGATTCACCAATCACTTCGCTACCAGTGATCCAGTGATGCATGGAAAATGGAACAAGTTTTCCACCAGATGAGACATTCTACATTCCACAGACCAGTTCTTTGTCGTCTATAAATTACCGAGTGCACCCTCAGTTCGATTTATTGTGTTTGTAAACACGTCACAGCTGGATTGGATGGTTGTGGAGAGAAAATCTTGGTGACGGAAAATAAATTACCGTATGAGAAAAGTTTTCCCCATCTACCTCGCGTTCGTGATAGCAGCTCGTTACGACGACCGACTAATGCGATGGTTAGTTGTGGTGTTTCGTTGGTTTTTAGATGGGTCGAAAAGTCGCTCGTTTTCTTCCATACGGAGAAAGGTTCTTTCAGACTTCCGACAGCTGTATGCTGTAAATTGCATACCCCCTGCGAGGTTTGTCTGCCGGCGTACCTAATTTGGACGTGGACCCGTCGTCTAAAACCATAAGGGAAAGGAAGAACATACAAGGGAATGATGAGTGATTTAGATGTTTAGATTTAATTGAAGTCAGTGGAAATTTAGTGAGCACTTCCAAAATGAGCTATGTGTTGTAGGTATTTTTAGGAAGAAAAGTCGTGTTTATAGATATTTCCAATTATGATCTATATTCTTGTCATCATCTTTTAAGTAAAGAAGATTCGCTTATTTCTAAGATCTTTTTTTTTTTTTCTTCAAATGCAACACATCTTGGAAAAAGAAGAATTCCAAGGACCTGATCATAGGAACAACTAGCTCTATGTTTTCACCTACTTAAGTTGAACCTACTAGTTCTCGACCATTCTAGAAGATTCTGCTCTATTGAACCGTTTAAACAAAAGATCTGATTTGAGTTAATGCGCCATTGTCGAGAGGCGTTTGAAGGAATTTCATACA
The DNA here is from genome assembly GCF_943734695.1 of Anopheles maculipalpis. Lineage (NCBI taxonomy): Eukaryota > Metazoa > Arthropoda > Insecta > Diptera > Culicidae > Anopheles > Anopheles maculipalpis. Next base: position 6,596,396 of record NC_064872.1, read on the forward strand.
AACGTTTAATTAGTTTATCGCTCAATAGATTTATACCAAGCTTTACGATCCTTACAAGCACCTAAAGGATCACCTTCCCAACAGCTTCCCATAGATCTTTGCGGGTATTTTATGGATTCGCCCCTGAGCACCGCATCTTAATCTTGCGACCTGTACTTCGTGTGGGTGCAACCTGAAAAGAACTTATCCCATACCCCTGAAGATGCTGCTGCTGCTGCTGATGATGATGATGATGATGATGATGAGGTGATCCTTCCTACCGAAAACTTCTCCGAACTGAGGGAGAAAAAACGCAAACACCAAACATACCTAAGGAAAGAGAAAGCTTGGCAGAAATGGGATAAGGGCTGTGGCGAAGGTAGCATGCAGAGAGGCAAGTCGTCTCGTCGACTGTGTGCGCACGACAGGACACGGAACGTAAAGGGGCATCAACAAAAGGATGCACTTGGGAAGAAGGTCAGGAATGTGACTGGCAGCAGGGTTCCCGAAACGAGGATCTTAACTGGTGGATGAGAGAAGAAGAAGAGAGAGAGAGAGAGGGTGAGATCTGTACGTCACGATCCGGTTCGAAGGTCCCACCCTGGGATGATGTTCGTCTACGGATGTTCGAGTTAGACGGCCGGAAGATGCTGTAGCCAAAAGGGAAAACGATATGCTTCTAACCAAAGTCACAATGTCTCAGGCCAAATTCTTACTCGAGGGTTCTTACTCGAGGAAGGTTCTCATTGCTCAAGCTGCTCAATGGAATATCTCGACCAAGCGATCGAGGTCCAGATCGGGAGTAGTTGAAGGAAGGTGCAAGAACTGCACCCAAGGAGGCGGCGAGTAGGGTAGAAGAAGGCGGTAGAGGGGTGAGAATCTTGACATTCGATGCAGAAAATCGCATCGTTGCCACGGTAACCCCATCTACGGTAGGTCGATTGGGCTTGGGATGCTTCTTGGTGGTGACTGCTGCAAAAGCAGTGTTTTTTTTTCGTGTGATCGTTCTGTTCGAGCCTGAGTTCGATGCTTGAGTGTCCGCACGATGACGGTGCACGGTACGACCTTTGAGACATTCCAGCGCGGAGAAGCCTCTCGAGCTGAAGCCACAGCCGTCTCCAAAGCTGTCCGGCAGCAAATGAGCTCTCCAGGGAGATGATGGTGACGATCGACGGCGGTTGGTGGAGTGTGTTTGGAGTAGTTGCTGTAGATTGCAACACCGGTGTGTCCGGTGTGTTTGTGCGATCGCACATCCCTCAATGTAGTGCAGTTCTGTGCAGCCGGGAGTTGTTTAAGATTGTTGCGGAAACAAATGTCGGCCGAAAGAAAAGTGGTCGGTAAGAAAAGTGGTTTTAATAGGGTTTTACTGTTTGCGAAGTCTCGGCTGACCTTTGTCTTCGTGGAAGTTATGCAACGTTTTTGCACGACCGGCTTTCTTAGCCATAGAACATCTTCTTGAAATGTTGGCTGTTTTTTTTTTTGTTGAAGTCGGTTTCGTAAAGAAGGAACATCACAACGTGACACGCCATGCGGAACGACCCTTTTTCTTTACTTGCATCACTTGAGTTATCAGTTTTATCCTTGCCACCGGTGTTCTGTACAGTTTCAACTTCAAACAGAGGTAGCATTTATGAGAAAGATGTGGAAAAAAAACACCAAGCAACAAAAACAACAGTAGAAAATTCCCTTGAGAAAATTTGCTGGAAAATTTTAAAGAGAAAGAAAATGTAAGCTCAAGAGGGTTTAACCGAGCATGAGAGAGTGGTTCAGTTTTGCTCAAAATGAATGAAAACAGGGTTCGTCGGCTGATTTGAAGCTATAAAAATTTCAATTAAAATGCACTTTCTATTGATATTGAAATATCTCTGTTCAGCAATACGGCCAGGCCGTTCTACCGGAATAAAAAAAACTTTAATTTGGTTCAAAGATCCCATGTTCGAAACAGGAACTTCTGCTTAAAGAAAGGGTTATAGAAGTGAACAGAATAGGAGACTAAGATTGAGTTGAATAATGTAAAGTGCTGACTTTTACAGAGTCTCATGGAAAACCTTTATGATAAGAATCATAGGAGATAGGAGAAATAATTCATAACATTTGTCCAAAAATATGTAAAGGGAAGAAGAACCCTGTTTGAGCGCATTTTTATGCTGCCTATGCTCACGCAGTTAAAGAGAGAGAGACTTCCTCTTAGCCAAGAGAGCGATCGTATGGCTTCCAGTACAGCTCTAGCAACAAACCTTTTTACCCCGGCAGTTTAGTTTCTCCGAGCGACACGGTTGCGTAGGTAACGAAAAACGGCGCGTATCGTAGTGAAGTTTGAAAACCAAGAAGCGGTTTTAAACCCTAAAAATCGTGATCCAAACCCCCGCGAAGATCGTTTGATTCGATTTCAACATCGTTCTACAGCGGCAGGCACTTAAAAGCTCTTCGTTATCTAAAAGAAGCGAACGAATAGGGTGAAGTTTGCATGTGATCCAACCGCAAGGTGACAATGTGTTTGAAGGTTTGAATGCCAATGTCGAAATCCACAATCACAAGAAAACAGATTGTATTCCCCAGTGCTCCATCGTTCGGTCCAGCCGAGGTCTAACAGTGTCTAACAGTTTCCTAAGGCTGAAGATTTTTATTGCGACGCAGAATTGGCAGATATCATCCCCGGTGGAGTGGATTTTGGTGCTGTGTGTTTGTGGCTACAGTGTTTGTTGGTGTAGTTTTAGCGCGTCGATGCGAAATTTTCGGTAAATGTTTACCGGTCAGTGGTTGTAGCGGTTTATGTCGTTCTACGGCGTGCATACGTGCGTGTTGTAGGAATTTGAATTGTAAACACGTGGTCGGCTGAAGTTCGTGTGCTAGACGTACATTCCAACGGTTTGAACGAGAATGATTTTTGAGAAGTGAAGCTGCGCGGAGGCTGTAACAGTGATCGATCGATCGACGATCATTAGCGAGTTGGCGGCAAAATTAGACGCGTCTTGCGCCGAGTCCGGTCTTCTGGGAGTTGGAAGTTTGGGAAGGTAATTTATCTCCTGCTTTAATGTTGCTGTCTAGAAGGTCCCGTTTGTTGTGATTTTTTTTTTTGGGAGTTTGTCAGCAGTTCTGATGCTTAAATGAATGTTTTTCCCTAATAAGATAACTCTAGTCGGAGCGGACACTTGCACAAAAATAAACACATCCCCAGTATGCGAAACAGAGTGTCATAAAAAAGAGCAGAAACGAAAACGCTTCGAAAACAATAACAAGAGTGCAAAGTGTGGCGCACCGGTAATTTCCCGGGATTTTTTAAAAAGGAACACTCAGCGCAGAGAGTGCGTACCACCGAGGCATTCAGAAAGCCCGAAACGAAAACACAACTGCATGTTTTATTATTGGATTACCCGCCGTAAAAGGGAAGGAAGGTTGAACAAAACGGGACCTGAAGCTCCGGTGCGCTACTGCGCAACCTGAACGGAACCCTAAAACCTCCGAATGGAGAGAAAAAACTGCGAAGCAGGCAAAACCTAACGATGGACGAATTCTTGAGTCTTTAGGTGCTTAGGTCAAGTTCATATTCGCTTACCGCTTTGCGCCGAAGTTGTGTCGGAGTGGTCCAGAGGGTCCGGAAAAAATGAAAAGCAACACGAAAACCACACAGAACATTAGACAACTATTAGCGGGAAAGGAATTGGGCTAAGCGATTGAGAAAAGGAGAATACAGTGAGAGCAAGAATTCGCTTCAAAGTGGAAACCGATCGTTGTAAGTACGCGTAGCCGAATCGCTGTAACCCGTTACAAAAACATAGCCGCTCACGCTCACTTGAGCGCTAAAGTGAACTTCAAAAATTGGGACCATGCTTAGCATCCTCTTAGTTCTTTCGATGTTTAAGAAGGTAGTTTGGAGTTTATGTGCTACTGTATGCTTTTTCTCTCTTCCTCGTAACGTACTCGAGCAATCAGTAAGATATAGGATGTGCACCGTGTGTCCTTGGTTCTGCCACTTGAGCTGCTTCGGGTATTTTTTCGCCATAACTTCAACCCAACTTGACACGTAACCTCGAACGCCGGAGAAGGAACGATGCTTCCAATCGCTTCATTAGGCCGGGCAAGATCTGGTAAAGTGAAGGCGTACCGAACACGCCGCTAGTCCGAGCGTTAAGGCCTGACTGAGGGTGTGGAGAATTGCAATCGGTGTTGCTGTTAGCCGATGAAATCGAAAGTAGGAAACAGTAAAGCGCCTTCTACAGTGGACGGGTGTTGTGTTTGAAAAAGTCTTGTGCCTGTGCCGATAGGTGTAGGATGTTTGCAAATTTTTGAAACCTTCATTCATCAGCACTTCATCCCATAAACACATTACGAAACACGAATCTGAAATCAGCTTCCAGCAGCATCGCATTTCATTACCATTTCATTGTAGCACCAAATTACAAATCCGACACGAATCGATTGTTTTATGTAAAGTGGACGGAGCGTGCGCCATTTTAAAAGGGCATCAATTTACACGCTCCAATTGTAGCGCTCCAGCGACAGGGACAGGTGATTGACAGGCGAGACAACTTTACCGCGAGCTGGGTGGCAGCATCTCGCGGATCAGATCATCCGGGGATGGATGGATGGCCGATCATCAATTCGGCATTACATTGTATTTTGGGGGGCGCGAGGATTTCTTAAAGTCTACCTTCGCTGGGGGTGATCAGCGTCTGTACAATGGAATGAGAGAAATTACTTTTATTGGAGTTGAAATAATCAGCCAGCGGATGTTCTTGAGCGAACCTTCAGGCGACGTCTGTAATTGACTTCAAGAGCGTGACTTTTCGGCAACATTGTTTGCTTGGTGGTGTTTTATCGATTTAAGTGATGTTGGTCCCGTGACCCGCGAATGGGTTTCGATGCAACTATTCGCAACTAATTGTGGAGCTTTATAGCTGGTCAGACACTTATTCTCTCACCATGGCATTTTAACGAGCTTGGTGCCGTTACTAAGAATGGTCTAGGTTTCCGTGATCGTTACATGGTTGTTTTTGTTAGAATTCACTTTGTGCAATTTATTGGGAAGCCAGTGGTTTGAGGCTAGTTTGGATCAGGGTTCAACGTCTATAAGTGAATAGGTAGTACTTTCTTTATAAAAGCTTTATTAGCACGACTCTCTACGATCAAGATATTTGAAAGATATCACAGATCATCGGTATCCTAGTGTAGTGATCCAGATTGATCAAAAGATCAACTTGCTCCCCGAGGTCCTAAGATAACAAAACTCAGGTGATACATATACTTTAGATCATCGGCTCTTCAGCATAGAACACACCTCAAAATGTCTTTTGGACGAGAGAACTTAGAATTGTAGAAACAAACGCATTGATATTGGCATATTTAGACAATAAATTGAAGGGTTCGCAATACAAAATGGTACTAACTATTGCAAAGATCTACTCTTGAACAGATTAGCAGACTATCAAGATCCTTATCAGTTGGTCATTTTAAGTGGAATTCTCTGGATTTCTTGCGGAAGACTCTATAGTTGATAAAAATATGGTCTTAAATAGCAAAAACAAGTCATCCTATAATCAAATTTAAGCCCAGAAAAACTCGTTCCACATCAGTTACAAAAGCGTCAACCGTAGTGAACACCACCAGAGAGCGATCCGATCCAAATTCCGTCACCCCTTGACCATCAGTTTCCCGGCGTTTGATCGAGCCCACGTAACCCTCTCCTCCCCCTATAGCCAGTATGCAAATGCAACCTAACCGGGCGCATCGAAAGGAACCGATGAACCGTATCCGTATCTGTATACACCATTCGTCCGACTAGGGAACGGCTGTTTTTTCGCTTTTCGCTAGCTGCTTCTTCACCACCGGCACGAGTAGAAACGAATGCATGCTCCGATGACTTTGGGTGGCCAATGGGACGCCCAGGAAGCATCTCCCTACGGTCGTTTTTAGCTCTCCCGCTTGGTAACGAACAATTGTGGAGTGCCTCGACCACACAATCGAGATCTGTTTTCCAGGAAGAAAAATACAACAAAACTACCACAACATCCCTTTCGAACTTGGTATTTGGGAGCTTGGGAGGAGATGGGTTGAAAAAAAGGGCTCCACTAAAATGGGGTTTGAAGCATTAAACCAAACAAAAAAAAAATCAAAGCTAACCAGAGCACTTGGAGACAGGAAAATTACGGACAGGAATTGGCACCTTTGCGAAGCACATTTCGCCTGCTTTCACTCGTGTCTTGTCTGAAGCTAAGGGATACTAAATGTCAAACTCATTACCTCGCGTTTTTTTGTCGTTGTTTTGCGTGGAATTTCATGTGCCAATTCATGGCTTGTGGACTCTTGTTTTGCGTCAACCGCTTGACAGTTTCGAAGGTGTTCGATGCGCTTCGTTTGACAGAAGGGTTGTTTATTTATTTTTTTTTTTTTGGGAAGGAAACGAAATTTGGGCCCTTTTACAACGACGCCAACGACGAGCTGGCGCAATCTGTCAGTGTTGTGATGCAAAATTCCGGATGCTCCATGCAACAACGCGTCACCTCACACACAAAGGAAACTCCGCGTTGTTGGCGCATTTAACTGTCACGTTCTATTCAGGTATCTTCTGATCGGGTAACGAGTTGCTGGGGAGGGTGGAGAGTGCAAAAAGCAAATCGTGTAAACGAAACGATCCGATTTTCCGAAACGATCCTTGAAACCCTTGGTGTGACGCGACACCGGATCACGTCGCTGCGCTTGAGAAGAAAAACGCCATTGCTCCAACTCCGGTTTTTTGTTGCCCCACCGTATCTTGTGCCGCGTTTGTCAATGTGAACGAAATCAATAAATTTCACGAATGTTGAGTGATTTAAACTGCCTTTGTTTATGGTTCTGGATGATCTGGTTTGGACGGGCGGTCGTAAAGGAACCGGGTGATGGACGTCGAGATCAGAAGAACCGGATGAGGGGAGGGAAGCGATCGATTTGGGTGGGTTGTGGTGGGTGAATGGTTCGGGAAGAGAGTGCTTATTTTCATGCCAATCGTCAATTATCGTACCCTTCCTCTCCTCCCCTCCTCACCCTACCCAACTTTCGAGACCACAGACATCCCACACCCGGATCCAAAGTGTACATGAAGGGTTTGGTTTCCGTCACGTTGGTGAATGCACTCGAAGTCAGAGAAGCAATCGATCAATAAATTGTGAAAATAAGCAATTGGAATTCCTTTCTGATGGTGGGAGACAGTAAAGCGAACGGATGAGTTGAATGTTTAAAACAAAACCGTGTGCTGTTAGAATGTGTTATTATTTTGCAGGGATTTTTTTTTTAATTTTATGGGATGAAATTTTTTGTTTTGTTTGGAAGATCCTGGAGTTTTTTTTACATTAATTTCTAACATAAAAACGCAATTTTTTGCTTTCTAAACCCCAAAAAAGCAAGAGACATTATGTTAAATATTTTATTATTGCATACTTTTAGGCGCTGTTAAGTTGTTTTTTTCATTATTTTAATGTTTTACTGAAAAAATAATTTGAAACAAACAACGAATTCGACACACTTGCCGTAAAGTCGACAAAATTTCGTTCCCAGTTCTGCAGTTCAATTCCAAGGCAAATTTGCTCATGTAAATGCTAAAATTGATTACAGCTCCGTAGAAATGAGCCAACCGTTGACTCTCGTTAGCATTTTCGGTGGTTTGAATCTTCTTGTCAATGTGGCGGATCGGTTCGGTGCGTTTGTTGAGGGTCCGTGAAATTAACTGTATGGCCTCTGATTTACCATGACCAGCATCCGGCGGTCTGGGACGACCTTATGCAGCAACCAGCGTCTAGATAAATATGTTGATGCCACTCGCGGTGGAATGTCATTCCGTGTTAAAACGAGTAAGGACGCCTTGAAGGCTGCGAAGCTTAGCGTTTTACTGCGTACAAGATATTAGTGTGCTTACAACGCACTGGATAGGATAATAAATGCCGGATGATTTGAGTATTTACAACCGATCGTAGTGCTGTTAGCTGGAGAAGCGCATCATTACCCTTCTCGAAAGCTGCTTATTGGTCATCAGCCGGAATGGATTTCGATTTCGGTTGACCAATGCGACGCGATAGCAGCACTCAGAGGCACCAGGACGTGATGTTTTGACAGTGCGGTCGAATGAATAGCTGTGCGCGGAACCTCTTTTCGAAAAGGGTTGTCGGGGGTGATTTGTGTTTGGGGAACTGTCTCGTGATGCGTGTCATCGAACAAATCATTCTTTGCGTTGCATCATCGTGATCGTTTTGGAGAGCCAATAAAATCGGCTTCTTTAATCCGGCCGAAATGGTGCGTGTGCGATTGTGGCGGAAAAAGTTCGGTGCTCGGTGACAGCGTAGAAAAGAACACCGGTTTCAATTCTTCTAGGCTGCGTGCAATGGGTTTTATGGTACCGTGAATGCACCAATAGTCCACGGTCAAGGTATTTTACACATGATGAAAGAGGAATGAGAGAGAGAACAAGAGAGCAAGGTATAGAACAGCGAGCAGGGGGCATAACCTCAAAATCGGTTCGCCACGGACTGTCGTAGGGGTAGAAGTAATCTCTTAATCCGGTCATTATCGAACTCTGGCAACATTCCAAATAAAATACCGATCAACGATCGGGTTCGGTACAGCCCGCTGAAGAGAAGGTAAAAAGAAAGGAGCGGTTATGGTAAGATTGGACCACAGGTCCGTAATAGCTACACGCTTGAAAGATCAAACGATCCTCGAACCTTAGATGGATTGAAGCGGGAGAATGTAAGTGTATTGGCAAGGTAACCCACGGGGAGGAACGGCACAGGGAGTTGGGATAAAATAATAGCAATAAAACCGGGTCGAGACCTGTTGGCCTTTTCTTGCCACGGTGTCTAGACGATGAGGTGTGGAAAGATTGAGGAGGAAGGTCTTGGGTCCCGTGTCTGGCGGGTCTTTCTTGTTCCCGATTGTTTCCTTCTCGCTGGACCACCCAATCGAAAGGCTTCCGATCGTTGCGAGGATTAATTCGGAGGTTTTATTTGCCCAATGCGCAGGGACTCTCCCGTCTAAGTCCCCGCGTGTGGAAGAGAAGCTCTAATGCGTGTAGGTTTGTTTCCGGGTTAGAGAATAAAAGAAACTCCAAAAATAAAAATAAAAACGCTGGAAGAAAACACGGAAGAATGCTTCTTCCGAAGGGTTCTAATTCTGAGGCTGAGACTTCTTGGGTCATTTAGATGACATTCTATACAACCGGATGATCGTGATGGGCGTCTGCTTGACCATAAGGTGCCCGTGTATGCAAGTGGGAACCATCACCTAATGTGGGAATGAGTGATCATAAAAGTGAAAATCTTCTCCTCTAATGATTCTCCGAATGTCCGAAAAGGGACAGAAGAGCGAACGAAGGTAGAAACAACACAAAAACACCGGTAGATCTTTATCCGGCAAGTTTGTCGATCGGTACAGTAGGTCCGGTAAGGAAGTTTGCCCTGTCTGTATAGTTTCGTGACAAATTACTACCATCCGGCCAGACCAGTTGGAGAGAAGAACTTCCGAAAGCACACACCCTGTGGGAATATTTCATTCCCCAAACTGCGCCTTGATGCTCCTGTGTAATTAACCTCGAGAACTTGCGCGATTTTCTAGCTTTCTGATCTGATTGTCTATCTGATCGTGCACGAACTAAACGCGAAGCGGAAGTAGAGGATCTCGCATGTCAGCAGAACTTCTATTCCAAGGTCGATGGAACTGTCTTTTGGGGGAATTCTTCGGTGCGCCCCAGAGTCACGCCAAAACGCCGCTCGGAAGAGTAATAAGACGCAATAATTATTCAATCTAAAGCGTGATTCAGCCAAAAAACTTTGCTCGCTGGCACACACAAGGCGGTGCATTAATGATGGGTTAATGTTTCCCCATGCTGCAAAGCCTTAGCCGTAGTTAATGGTGAAGGTTTTGCGATGATTTTTTTTTTTGCGCACACAGATTGAAGTTTTGTTTAGAATTTTAAGCCCCCTGATTTGTCGGTGTCAGTTCGTATGATAAACTTTAATTTAGTTTCACGGACACTGGTTCGGTTTTTGTGTGTGTATTGAGGGCAGCCAGCACGTCAAATCAAGTTAGCGAGTTGGGTTGATTGTTGGTGGTTTCTAGCGCTGACGGGAAATTCTCATCAATTCTAGCAAAATTGACTGGATGTCGGTGTGACTACGGCTGAAGCTTATTGTGACGTGGCGATTTTTTTGTTGAGTTTTTGGCAAGAAAGTGAAGCACTTCTCACAGATCAAGATCGCACAGATCTTGGTCGCTTGCTGACAGAAGCCATACGCGATCATAAATCCAAATCTCACGGATATGATCGCTCGGTCGCGGTGCTATTAGACGAACGTGACAGTCGATTATAGTGTGCGGGAAGATAAGCAGTGACATAAAGGAAAACCTCATCCTATAACTGCTCGGCAATGTCTGGTTGGGAATTTTTCTCACCACCGAAAAATCTTTGAATGGGAACGAATAGCCATAAAACAATTACCTCGCTTTAGGTGGGTGCTTCGTTTTATTTTTGGAGGTGATTTTTAGGCTTAGGAGTTGCCCGTATGTTATGCAATAATTGGTTAAGATTGTTATCATGGTTAAGAAAACAAAAAAGGAAAGGTAACACCCCAGACGGAATGTGAAGGACTCTAGGCAAGTTATCTGCTGTTCACAATCGTCGGAAAACTGATTGTGATTGTTTGCCTTTGTTTCGTCACAGTCTTAATAGAGTGAGAGCATTAGACGAGCCGTTTTTTTAGGAGCGTTGAAAGAGAGGAAGTACTGTATTCCATAGCTTCACTTAATGAAACGAACTCCAGAGTACGGCGCTTTGATAGTTGGTACTTCATATTTTTACTCAATAAAGCAAAGAATTGCGATCGAAACCTCGTCCAGTGCGGTCAGACGATTAAAAATAAATGAACCAACTTACCCTTATCATCCACTTAAGCTCCCTCAGCAGCAAAGACGCAATTGAACCAGCTTTTCCCGCTACTTTCCACCCAGCCAAACCCATCTCCAACGGCTGTTGCACATCAATTTTCCGTCCTTTTTGCGATAGCAAATAATTGCGCCACCGGTTGGGGAGCTGTGTTCTGACTGGACATTGTTGCAAAACGGTGTTCTCCCTTCTCAGGCGGTTGTACCCTTGCGGAGAAAGTTGGTCTGCTTTTAGTCGACCGTGGTGGTTTGACCTCCGGCATGTAACGTCGGTATGTCGGTATTGTGTGTCTTGCTTTTTTCGAAGGCGTCGCTACCAAGATTCGTTTAAAGCAATCCATATATGAAGGGTTCGTCGCTTGTGCAGTCACTGAATGGAGAGTCTTTTGTAGGGCAAGTAATGCAAGAGTAGAAGAGAACGGAGAAGAATTGCCGCCTACCGTTGGGGGTTTGGGGCTAATTTTCTCCCATTATGAGATGCTCTCCATTCGTTTGGTTCAAAGCGTGAGGAGTAGCCTACCTCCAGATGATCTACTAAGGGCTTTCGAGGAGACAATTTTACACCAATATTCTCTCTTTCTCTTTCTCTCCCTGAAGCTTCCTAAACAGCCCTTAAAACACTGAACAAAGTATAGCAGCTGGCGAAGTATACCAAACGAACCCGTGATGTGATGATATCGAGCTACTTCCAACGCAAAAAAGCGCCACCGCGAAGAAGCGCAAACGCGCCAAACGATCTTGGCTACCTCATTCGCCACTACTTGCGAGCCTGATTGCTGTTTGATAGCGTCGGAATTAATGTTGCCCTTTTTGTCGTAATTATTTTACCTTCCTGTCCGTTACGGTGCTGGAAAAAAGGGCTCCGATTGATGCCTCGATGCCCTTCGCGTTCCACGCATCGGCACATTTTTCGAACTTCGAACATCGAACCCGATCGGACCAAGTGTGCGGCGTGGAATGCCACGACTCGCGCCACCGCACCGTGTATCGCGCGGTCCCTTTGGTGGTGAAAAATCTTTCATTAATTTCTATATCAAGCTCCAACACCGGGGGAGGAAAAAAACGCGGGAATAATGGTGGGCTGATCTTCAGCTGATCGTGTGTCTGGTTTATTGTTTGGAAAGTTGCTGTTACTCCTTCGCGGGGATGTTCTGCTCGCAGAGGATCGGACTCAGGGAAGCTGAAGGGAGGTGTTTGTTGCGCGCTGATGACGGTGAGACAACATTGGTAAATCATTATTACTATGATTTGTACCACCGTTCGGTGCTGTCGTGCGACTGCTCCAGCGAAGGCTGAACTTAAAAAGGACGATGTAGCAACGGCAGTGGTAAAAGATGCCGATCCGGGGATGCCAAGATTCTGAAACCATCTGGGCAAACATATCGGAGGCATGGAGTATATATGAAGATCCACACACCAGGCACTTGTTGTGTGTGTCTGTGTTTTTTTTGCCCTCGTCTTATGTCAACACCGACGTCCGGCAGTGATTGCGATCCGTGTTTTTTTTTTTATTGTTTGTGTATGTCCCGCCAAGTCGTGCGATCACCTTTCCGTGGTGAATGACGGTGGAATGTGAATTAGATTTCTTAAGTGATGTTTTATCCTTTTTTTTTTGCTGCTGTTGCGTTCGCTCGTTTTGGTTTGATACCTTGTGGACATTTCGTACCGCTGGTGTTGGTTTGGGCTTTGAAATTGGATGGAATGTTGTTTCGGTGGTTCAATGTCACGTTTCTCGTTGCCCTGCGGGAGATCTGTTTTAGATTGATTTTTTAATGATGTACAGCAGTGGGTTAATGGGTATTATAAACGATTTATTGAGTGGTTGACAAGTGTAAATTAGGGTTTGGACTGTATTATCGAGAACAGTTTAAATAATGGTTTCAAGCAAGACCGATTAATGGGTTGTATAGTAGATTATTTTTAAAAATATATTGATAATAAATAATTAGTTGTAATTGTAAGACTCAACTTCAATCGTAAGTCGGAATAATCATTTATTTTGGAACTCTATCATGAAGGTTCTGGAGCTGAATTTTTGTACCAAAACTTCAACAGGCTAAGATAAGAAGACATTCTTCTTCTTGGCTTTACGACCTACTAGGTCATGCGAAACCCATACCCAAGTGATCAAGACAACGTAATATACTTCAAACTTTATTTATTGAATGAATCTCCATTTGAACTTTGCCCTTTGGACAACTGGTGAACATGTATTTAGTAATGCAAGAACCTAGTAAATCCAATTTATATAGTAATGGTAATCAGGAATTTCAATTTGAATCAAATTATATCCCGGTATTCTAACGTCTCAAGTCCGCAAACATTCTGAGAAATTCTTAAAAATACTTTAAAGTAAAATACTGTTCTACTTACTACAAGAAGAATGATAAGAATCAGTAGTTTTGACTACAATTCTTTAGAACTAAGATCTTTTGTGGCTGCATTTTTTTTTCTTCCACTAGCATCACTATTATCAACCTCATCATCATCACCACAGAACCATTCCTGGTCGCGCTAATGGCATTCTGCTAATGGCATCCAACAGTTTCCGTCTTTCACGCTCCGTGCACTTCAGCGTGATTGCAGCGTGTGCTTTCGCTTTCGTTCCCTACTCGACATTTTGCAATGTGCAACCACACTTTTCTAGCACTAAGCACGGGCAATGGTACAATGCCTACGACCGCCTACTGGTTTTCAATTTTCCATAACCACGAGCACCGGTGCTTCCTAGCTGGAATTCTGAATTCCTTACACCACGAAGTATGTGCTTGAAAAGATAATGAAGAGCAAAAAAGAGCAGTTGAAGTTGAAAAGATGAAATAAAATATGATAATAATAATAACGAGTAACTTACGCTCGGGGATTCAGGGATCGGGTGAGAGATTGCGGGGCTTGCGGTTGATTGCGATCAATGCTCACGAATCGGGCGGCCCTCTCAGGTAGGTGAAGGGCTTGTGTGTCGTGAGAGAAGTCGGGAGAACACTGAGGACTGAGCTGCCGAGAAGATGAGCTCGAAACCTCGCATCGCATCGTGTTTGATGTGGGCATCGCCGTCTGTCATGTCCGTCAATGTCTCTGGAAGTCTCTGGAGAGCTTCGAAGATGACACAAGGAAGGTTTCCTTGAGATCCCACTAGATGGGTTGGTTGGAGGCGAAATATGAGCTATTGACCAGAAGCGTTTGTGGATGCGGTTGTTCGGACAAACGGAAACAACCAAATGGACAAACGGACGGAGTTGGGTTTACTTTCCCAGCACTAGCCCATGCCCGGAGGGAACGTAGGGCATGCGTGCTCCAGGTGAAGTTGTGCAGCAGATCTGACAACATCTCCAGAAGGGAGTGATCGCCGTAGGTAGGAAAATATTGTGAAAGTGTGTGCACATTTTCATTCCTACGTGACATTCGGGTGGTGTCATGTTGGCGGGAAAGTTTAAAGGTTGCACCAGATCCAGTGAAGGCATCCAGCGTTGGAAGATTGGAATCGCGGTTCCCAACAATTCGGCGGTTCCTTTTTTCCTCCAGACCCGAAAAGAAAGTTCGGCTCGCGGTAGCTTTTTTGGAGGCTGTCGGTCGATAGGTGAATCGTGCTGGCCAGTGCCGTAAACTTGAACCTGAATCGATAGAAAAAGGCATGCTTTTTTATGAAAGGAGAAAAGAAAATTGACAGTAAGAGAAGAAGAGAGAGGGAGAGAGAGAGAGAGAGGAAAATATGCCGAATTTTGGAGGTTTTGAAGAGTGCGTGTAGCTGCTTCATTCACCTCCCTCCGTGAGCGATTCATGGGACCTGTTTTCGGTGGGAGGCACTGCCACCACCACCTTCTCATCTCCATCTTCTCCCATGAAAGTGATCGATGAAAGAAGAAATTATGATACGATCGGGCCGAATGAAAGGTGCAAAGATATAAAGGATAGAAGAAAAGCAAAATACGGTGACAAATGCTGAGAAGAGAAAAAAAAACGAAAGAAAAGCTGGTAATAGCATAGCAAAAACAAGAAGAAAACGAAAAGAAAAAGAAAACAAACGAAACCAACGCACTTGGAGCAAAATGAGCAAAGAAAAAAAGAAATGAAAAGTAGAATGAGAGAAATGCAAAAGAAAAATATAAAAAGTGCGTGAATGTATGAAAAAATGAAGAAAAAAAACACAGAGCGATAAAGACATACAACACACAGAAACACGAAAAACAAAAACACGGTCAAGCATAGGCGAGATGAAGAGATGGTGAAGTAAGGGAAAGATAATAATAACAGCAACAGCAACGAAAAAGCGCCAAACCGTCCGAAACCTGGCCTGGCGTTATGAAAGTTGACCGCGAGGTAGGAAAAAGTAGTAGTTGTTGCTTTGGTTCGAGACCCGATCGAGGCCTCTTCTCTGAATGAACCGAACCCGAACTCTCGAAACCTTCTTGTGCGCTGTGGAGTTCGATGAACTTTCTCCCTGTGGCATCCAAGCAAAGCGGAAGGGATGGGAAGCAAGGAAGGGCAATTCCTTGGACGGACGGGGCCCACGAACACGGGTAGAGGACGCTGTGCAACGGGATCATTTGTGGATGTCGACGGATCGGTGGATGATCTTGCGCCAGCTACTAGAGCACGCCCGTTACCAATCGTGAGACAACCTGGCCGACTTCTAACCATGCACGGAAAATCTCGATACTTTGCGATCGAGCGTCGCGCTCGGTCGTACCGGGATTGCTGCTGCAAGAGCAAGAAAGATCAGCCGCATCACGCGGGTCTAGCGAAACGTTGGGAGGAAAGTCTTCGGGTCGTCTAAACGCAGCCGCATCCGATCGAAGAAACAAAGCAGAATTTGATGCCGCGTAATGGGAGCTGCATCAAATTTATTTCTCTCCCTTCGTACGGAGGTAGCTCGCCTTACGCTAGACGAGGAGGCCATCTAATTCGATGCAGATCAACATGGTGAGCGCGAAACTTGCAAACGCAGAAAAAACCGGGAAGAAATGATGGACCACTTAGCGAAGGAAATCGGTTAACGGTTTCCCGGAGAATAAAAAGAAGCAGAAAATACAAAATGCAAACACACACAAGGGAAGGCAAGAATTGAAGGTTAAATTAACGATGAGGAACAAGATCGCGGTTGTGGTGCAAGAAGTGGTGTTTGTGGTGGAGAAATATTTTGCAATATCTCTTGCATAACATGTTTGTTCCTCCCGTAGGTGGAGATCGAGTTTGGCAATGTTTGACACGGGTTTCGGAAGTTGTCGCTATTAGTCATGAGGGTTGAGAGGTAGCTCTGGGTTATCTGGAGGGCTCCGAGAGGGATTCATGGTGTGAGAGAGATAGTTTGAAAAAGTTTCTGCAAGAAGAAATCGAAAGGTCTTGCAATTTGAGATGAGTAAAACAGTCTTTGATGTTGGAATTTAATGCGATTTTATAAGTCTGTTGTCATTTGTAAATGTTTCTCGTATTTTACGCTGTTTATTTAATTTTTTTTTGTATTCGCGTAACCCACCCAACATAAGTTCACAATATGAATAAAAAAGGACTTCCAAATGTCTAGTAGGAATTCATTATTTTTTAGTCTATACTACAAGTCTTCGTTTTTGGACTGCCTTTTACGGAAAGTGTAGTTAAACAAGGTCGTCTAGCTTCAATATAAAATAATAATAGCACAGAAGAGAAAATTGCGTCCAGAGAACAGCAAGAGCTTCTGGTCATTTATCCTCATTACTGGTTGGTAACTCTCCCTAACCGAACTTCACCAGATGGGATAGAAATTGTATTCCAGTATCTTTCAAGATAAGGGTCACCATTTAACACACCAATGTAACGATCTGCTGGTACCTAACTGGAACACCTAACCTCAAACGCCCTCTTTTTGTGATCTGAGCCCTTACAACATCCCCCTTCACGATAGTGCCTCGAGTGTTTCTAGAGCACACGTGATAAGCTTTCGCGGCTGATCTGCTGCGCCCTTACAAACCGGGGAGATGATTTATAGTTGGAGGGCCGCATCCTATGACTCCCTTTTTCACAGCCAACGGAAAGAAAACATTCAATAAATATTGTAACGTGATAAAATAATATGTTTCACACAAGCGTCCGTGTTTAAATGCATCCGTTTTATATGTATCCGCACGAACACTCTCTCTGTATCTCTCTTCACTGAGGAGGCTCCGGAATCCTACCACAATCGCGAGTCACCATAAATCATCACCACCAGTGCTTTAATCATCTACCGGCGAACCGATTAGGACCTAGCCTTCCCTGGGTTCGTTGTTTGGTATGCAGTTTACAAAAATTAGTAGCCTCTGTGTCGCATACGTTCGCGTACGCACCATACCAGTTAGAAGCGGTTGACCAGAGCGATTATTTATGATCTACATCCCCATAAATGTCGGCGCGGTTTGACTTTTTGTCACGCATGGCCGGAAACGGTTGTTCGGGGAATGGAGGAGGAGGAACAGTGGGTTCCCTTGGTCACGCCATGTTCGATACGTCTAATCCGAAAGCCCGATCGAACCCGGGATCCATAAATCAGTGGATGTGGTGTGTGCGGTGAAGGGTGCATGATGGGTGCGTGCGTGAACCTGTTTGCCCAGATAGAGGGACTAGTGCGCCAGATGTGGGCCGTGACGTGCGTTGTGCTTCCGTTTGGAAACTGTGTGCGGGCTGTGTGAAAGTGTAACAATTAGCCGTGTAGCGATCGTATGCAGATTTGCTGGAGGCTGTTGAGAAAGGGACGGTTTAAATGAATCCAGTGAGCTGCGTAGATATAAAGGAGTTACGATGAGACTAGATATTGGAAGAAAGTTCCACTGGAAGTGATTTAATTATGAGATTTCTGGTGACATTTTTTCGTTGTGTGTACACTTTTGTATGCCTCGAAGTACACCATATCTGGACAACTTAGAACAGATGGTACACTAAACAAAAAAACCCTCTCCCGTAAACACTGATCGCTATCTTCGATAACATCGCGTCAACTTACCTCCAACTCCTAGGACCTATCCCGTTTTCCATCCACCGAGCATTGAAACAACACGAAACAACACTCCCGCAGGGACAGAAGTAGCTCCGGATAGTCCGGATGGAACGGAACCGGCTTTTCTCTTTGGACTTTGGCACGCATATCAACTCCCCGTTTCAATGATAACAACTTGGACAGCTTTCTACCTCCGCCTTTTCGTGTTGGCTTGGCGGTAGATATGTCGATAACATCGTCGCCTACCAGACCCTTTGGCAGGTTGTGTTTGTGCAACAGCACCGAACCGGGTGGTGTTCAGAAACAGGTTTTCCTGTTTTGGACCGCGAAAACCTCACCCGAACCCGACCAGCCCACCAAACGGCAGCACTGTCCGTTTGGCGATTCATGAATGGGAATGGGTAGTTTGTTGTGTCCCGATGGTCTGTAGCTACACATTGGTGGTTGCGAGTGCATCGGCGGTGGACTCGGTGCGGGAGGGAGATCAAATGCAGTCAGAAATGAGGTGATGAAAATCTTGGAGCACACTCCGAGCACTTTCGAAGGTCGGGACACTTTGAATGTAAATGGCTTCGGAGGCTTTTTTTTCGGAGTTAAGACGTCCGAGGTCTTGATCCCATTTTCGGGAGGAAAGTTTGGAAATCTCCTGCGGGCCTTATAATTGATGGCTCGATGTCACCATGATTGAAAAATGTTCCGTTTCGTCGATCGAAATGACCCGGGTATCTAAGTATCGCTAGTGGATCTTCCCTTTGGGGTTACTTTGAAGAGGTAAATTACACTATCGATTGAGGGTCTCCTCTTGGGATGGCCTTGAACGGAGCAAAAGAAAAGATGAAAGCTCGCGCCTTGGAGTTGAGTGAGGATAATTATGGTCTCGCCTCTCATTCCTTGAGCTGTCGGTGAAATGATGACGGGTTATTACGTACACTCCGGTCAGGACCCCGTCATTGTTCACCGGAGCCTTGCGGGTCTGATGGTTCAAGGGACTTTTCTTGGATTAAGACTTTCAATTACCGTTGGGGTACTTTTTTCTGTATGCCATCAAGAGGCTTTGGATGTTTTGTAGAGTGGAGAATGTCACCAGAAATTAAAATAACTCTATCGATCACTTTGTTCGTCAACGACGAAAGCTTATATTGAGGTTATGCTGTGCAACGATGTTTTAAGCTACTTCAACTTCCACAATCGACACAAGTCACCATTAGGATCCCAGCAACGGTGACAATCGTGATCTTTGGCTAAATCACGAATGGCCTTGATGTACGTTTTGCCCCGTTGCTCGTACTCGCACGTACTCCAGCTAAACGATCTTGATTGATCGATCAATTTCCTTGCGTGACATTTGCGAGTGATGTATCAGTCAGCTTTGCGAAAGGTTTTGTGAAAGATCTCTAGCAGACAACACACCACTGGATCATCAATCATGCCATGTTTGCAGAATGTCATCCAGCACGAAACGAGAACTTAGCTATGGTGCTTTACTGGGACTTTATCTAAATGGTTGATGTAAGATAGAATCACGTCCGTACTCGGCCTAGTGTTTTGCAAGTTAGAATGTCATGACGTGGTATTTCTTGAAGTGCACGTTTTGTACCACGCTGCAGTTGAGGTTGATGAGTGCCAGGTACTTTCTCTTGCAATGCGCGATGTCATTGTTTTAAGAAGGGGTCTGAGGGCATGATTATGGGACCGTTGACTTTTGCAATGATGATTGGTTGGAGAATTGCGGAAGAATTCCAGTGTAAGCGTTACCTAACGTCAAAACAAGATCAGCAACGGTTGATCTCTTCTTGCCGCCCAGGAGATGGATTGATGGTGCATTCACCTTGGCGTAGTAAAGGGGATCACTCGGGAGGAATCTTCCCAAAAGCGGAGGGAAACGGTTTGCCCGGTGGGTTGCAATGTTCTGGACGAGAGTTTGGAGAGATTTATAGGATTTTATACGCGACTGCATCGCTTCATTTGCCACGGAGTTGCCGAGTGTTTGCCGCAAAAAAGGGGGACGAATAAAAAGCGACGGATCGAGGTTAATAAACAGAGGAAATTTATAGTCCTATCCCAACGGGGCCAGCCAGCCAGCGAGCTTGGAAGAGTGGCAAATGAGTGGTTGTGGTTTTGGATTTCTCGGGCCCATGCAATGAAGCATGGCTTTGTTTCATTTTTTTTTACCCCCATTTCTAGTTATGCAGTTTTAATAGCTGCACAATTGCAGGCGACTTGAAGCAGCTGTTTCGGTCACTGCCTCGTCTTCGCGCCGCATGTGTATTAGATGGCTGACCTTTTCGGTGGGCTAGGCCGCCCGGTGTGGCCAGTCGCTGACAGTGCGGTGCATAGCAAATCATGCCAATCTGTCGGATTGTTACACTTGGTTGCGTCGTGTCGTGTCAACCCCACTAGAACAGCGTTTGTGGCGAGCAGTCTTCCGGAACGGAATGTAAGGCTGTGGTCTGGTGTGATGGTCAGCTGCATCGGATGATGCCTTGGGGACGTGCTGGCCCACTGTCAGCGAGATGTGTTTTTTGTTTTGTTTCTTGCATCCAAGGTGTCATTCATTTTAAGCGGGAGACTTATGGTTATCTTACGCACCCTTCTCGTCAGAACGAGGTCAACCGGTGTTATTACACGCTTTTACATGTCAGTGTTGCATTTCTTTCCTCTGTTTCCATTGAGTTCACGGTTGGGATCGTTGCATACAAAAGGGAAAGAGGGGGGAGGGGGGCGGGGATAATACGCACCACACAGAACCCACCCAGGCGCTTATGAAATATGCTTCCAGTAGCAGCAAACCTCGCGTACGGTTGTAACCGTTTTTATCTTGATTAATGCGCTGTTGATAAGTTTTTGCTCGCTGCAAGCTGCTTGCTGGAAGCGAACGATCGGGAGCTGGACCGATCGACCGACAAATTATGCCTGGCAGCAATATATTGTGTGTACGGAACGGGCTGCTGCGTACCGGTGAGACAATGTTTTCAGACCCGGGCAGTGTGTATAAAACAAGGCAACGAGGCTGTTGTGCTTGTTGTGTTCTTGATCAGTCATGTCGTTAATAATTTGATAGTGGATCTTGTAATGAAATGAGTGCAATATTTTATCTTGAGGGGAACAGTAAATGTGTGTGTTTGTATACATTATGACAAATTTGGTGCGTATCGCGGAATTATAAATTAATTGTACTGAGCAAAGGTAAAATAAGCACCAGTGAAGGAGGGCATTTTTTATTCTGTGGTTCTAGCCCTCATGCGTTAAATTTCGTAGATATTGGAGTTTGGAAAATTTATGTAGATTTTCACGTTCTCGCATAGAGTCGAAAGTTGAGCAAAATAAATTGTAGACCGTTTTCAGATTGTTTTTAAAATAAAGTCAGATTTCTCTCAATTGCACTCTCAAGAAAATCTAATTATGCGGTCTAATGGAGCGTTCTTTAGTCGTGTTTAATGTAACCCTTACCGCTGAGTCAACCGATTACAATATTATGTCGATGCGACATTTTAAATATGGTTTAATATGATGGATTTTAATAATTTTCATCAGGACATTTAGAGTCCTGATAATTAGACTGGTTTATGGGATGCCATTGTTGCTCAAGGTTAAATCCTATGATAGGGAGTGGTACAGTGGTAGAGGCAACAGCGACACCGGTCTTATCACGGCTGTAGATTAGACGCCCATTCGAGGACCGGCGTGACTTAGATAAGCCAGGAAGAAAAAGACGTCTTAGAGACATGGAGGACTATATTTGAATTTCCATAGGTTTGAAGTTCTAAACAAAAGGTTGTTTCCTTTGAAAAAACTAAATTTTTCAAAAAAAAAAAAAAAAAGACTCAGCATTAAGAATAAAAACAAACCTCTGTGACTAAACATGGACGAAACAAAACTTCTGTGACAAAAGTTGACTTCCCACTGCGCGTGTGGTTTCTGCGTCGGCAAAAGCGCCTCATGACTGGACCAACTTATCGAAAAAAAAACAGCATCATCACTTGTGCGGTACGATTCATTACCGACGCGGGAGTCTCGGCGAAAGGAATATTGCCGAATTTCTTCGCCGAAAGCTCTTCAAGCAACAGCAAAAAAATCCTGAACAGAACCCGTGGATCGTTGCCTTACATTCCGGTTTCTACGCCCCCCCCCCCCCCCCCCCCTCGGTCACGCAGCCCTACCGGGTGCATCAAGCCCAAGAGCATGCAGCCCGCCGTTTACTCTAAAACTGTGTTACATTCGCGCGTTCCGATGCCCTTATCCGGTATGGTGCAACCCGCTTCCCAAAACCCCGAAGGCTCAGGATGCGTGAGAAGCAGTATGGTTGCAGTTTCTGTAGTGTCGTTACGAAAGCAGAGTGTTATAGGTTGCGGCGAGATCGGCAAGAAACTGGGCAAACATCGAGAAGACGGCCGTACCACAACATAGCTGCGCCACATACCACATTCACCCGCGATGCGAAGGAACCACCCTTTTTTGGTCGCATTTGGTCAGGTTCAGGTTTATGTTGGAGAGCGTGTAGTATGTGTGTGTGAACTTTTTTTTTTTGCGCTTTGCTGCTTCGCACGCTCCTTTGGACATCGTCGGTTCAAGACGGCGGACGATCTTTTAAAGATCTCTTCGGGGTGAGTTCGTGAAGCATGGCGGCGCCGCTCCAAACGAATTATGTTGGCGAGCTTCACCAAAGCGGTCGAGAAAGAGCAAAGTTGTGGCGATGGCGTTGTGTTAGTGTTTGCGACTCCATACGAAGCACGGTATTTTCGCGAAAACCACAACAAACTTGGACGCCCATGGGCGTCTTGGGCGTCCCAAGATTTTGCAAGCCCTTCTTCTGATGTGTGTGTTTTGCTTGAAGGGCTCCCCAACGTCGCCACGTTTGTAGCATTTTAAAGTACAACAGTACAGTGTGTTTGTGAGCTTGTCGTCATCGATGTCGGCGAGCCTGGAGATGGGGAGATGCTGCCATTCAGTGTGTTCCCGGGGAGAAAGGGGAGTTGGGGGTGGAGAACCTGCTTTCGTTCTTGCTCTTGCTCTACGTCTTCTCGTCTTATAAAGCGCGCCAAGACCGGTTCCCAAATGAAGTGTACCTCCACCACCCGTCACTCTGCACTTCGCCCATTAAGGGGTGATAGACTAGAGGAAGACTTGTTGAGACCATCCCGTTCGCCACATGAGCAGCATAGACCGCGGTTGCCGGTTATGTTGCCACATACCACTGGACGCGGTTTCCAGAGCGCTCGCGCGCACGCTCTGCATGTGCGTGCGTGTGTGTGTTATGTGTTCGTTAAAATTTTGATATCTCCCCAGGGCCCCTCGAATCCTGGGCACATTTTTCGCCCGGATCGAAAGAAGTGACTCGGGACGGGAAGGTTATGTGAGGCTTTCGGCGGTACTTTCGATTCAGTTTAAATCGTAACGAACTTGTTTTTGAAGTGGTCGTGTTACCGCTTTCGGCGAGCGAGGCGTTCTGTTCTTCCATTTTGATATTGAGATTGTGAAGTTTATCGCTAGTTGCTGGAATCTACACAGCATGTATAAGCGAGCGAATGATGTCTGCAAGGTGAAGCTTGCTATTGAATTGAAACATGATCGTACCGATGTCCTCTTTCGCGTCTCCACCACTACGAATTGCTGCAGGTGGATTGGAAGTTCACAGTCAACACACCAGCCAGCCGGCCAGGAAAGCCGGCTTGCCGGCTATACATTCCCAAACTCACCACCATATTAACCCGTTCTCTTGCTTTCTTTCTGTTTCCTTTTTTTTTTTGAAAAATTTAGGCTTCTCCATTGC
Organism: Anopheles maculipalpis; assembly: GCF_943734695.1. NCBI lineage: Eukaryota > Metazoa > Arthropoda > Insecta > Diptera > Culicidae > Anopheles > Anopheles maculipalpis. Next base: position 6,619,996 of record NC_064872.1, read on the forward strand.
GCCTGCCAACGGACGTTTTCTGTTCGCGAAACTCCACGAGGATCTCGCTCTTTCTCTTCGCATCGGCAACCGCACCACGGTGGTCTCGCACGTAGAGTTAGTGATCGACAAACGATCGTCGCTGACGGACCACCGCGAAACGGTGCGCGCGCTGAACAGAATCGCGTCCAGTAAGGACCTCCCGGTCCCTGTACGGTGGTGTTCTTGGGACCCCGTGAAGGTTGTGCATGCGTTCGTTTATCTGGCTCCGGTCGACGGTGAAGTAGTGTTCTGGCTTTAGATCCCGTGGCCTGTAATACCAGTGCGGTAGGATAGCTCCGAAAGCTCTCGATGATAAGGAAGACCGCGCTGTGGCCGCCGGTTTTCCTGTAGTCGTACAGCGGACCTGCCCGATGACAATGTTTGGTGCAGTTGCAAAGAACGGTGATGCTGGTCATCGGTGCTGCTGCTGCGTGTGTTCCGATGGTGTCGCTGACGGTAAAGGTCCCGTGTGTCGTGTGTCGTGCATCGGTAGCAGCACTGCGGTGTGATATCTGAGTGTTGTGGATACCCTAAGCCATAGGAAGTGTTTGTGTGATTTGTGTGAAACCCAAACGAGGCAAAAAAGCGAGACGTAAGATAGTGCCGGCATAAAGTGGAAAATTAGTTTTCGAGAGCTCGTGTTTTTAGTGTGTCCGTTAGTTGGGAAGATATAAGGGTGCGTTCCTGGTCTGCCTAGACGGTGAAGTGGTTTTATCGGAAATTTGTGTCTGAAGATAAGCGGTACACGATCTCGTATTCAGCATTCTTGAGCTGTATAGATAGTGTGAAAGAGAGCTTTAGAGAAAGAGAGAGGGTTGTTATCGCTACTGTCTGAAGTGGTCTAGTTTTACGAGAATATTAGTCATCGAGGAAGTCTGCACGATTTCCTGGAAGAGGAAAATTAAAACGCCAGATAGAGCGAGCGTAGTGACGAGTGTTTCAGGTGTACTATCACGAAGACCCGCGCAGCAAGAACCATTAACAGGAAGGCTATAGAGCCGTTGTGACGCACCCTCCATCAAATCAACATTTTCTTGTCAGCCCACACGTTTCCTCTATCGTCGTCATGACAACGAATACAAGCAACCTGAAGCTATCTGGAAATATAATAGGTCTGACAGGCAAACAATCACAACCGCACACCCAACAGCAGCAGCAGCAGTTACAGCAGCAGCAGCAGCAGCAACAGCACCATCACCAGTTACAACAGCACCATCTTCAGCAGCAGTTGCAGAAGCATAAGCTCAAGCAAGCTCAGCAACATCTTCAACAGCAGCAGCAGCAGCAGCAGCAGCAACATCAGTCGGTGGTGACCACCTCACTATCGAACGGAGTCACACATCATCCGGGAGGTGGCGTTTTCACGTCCGCTCTCAATGGTGGTCTCGTGAAACCTTCCGGTGGACTGACCGCGGGCAGTGGAATTCCTCAGCAAACTGCAACCGGAACGGGGGTTCCGGGGCAGGCGCCAGGAAGTCATATTCCACCTCGCTATCAACCACCTCCCCATCCACCGGGCGGTATCCTTAAGAACGGGTACACTAACGGCCATCTAAAGGCGGCCTATCAGCGTCCGGAAGGTGGTGCACAAAACGGAGGCCTAGCGTACAACGGCACTAAAGGGTACGTGGGAGAGAACCTTAAGCGACCTCCAAATCCATCCCGGCTTCTTGCACCCCGGCAGCATATCCGTTTCTCGAATCTACCTCCACTAGTGAACGGTGGTCCACCGGCCGTTAGTCAAGCGACACAGCTTCAGCAACAACAACAGCAGCTTCAGCAACAACAGCAGCAGCAAATCCAAACACTTCATCATCTCCCACCAGCACCACACGCACGTCTCAGCTCGGAGTCCTCGTCCGAAGATCAGACGACAAGTTCGACGAGATCTTTGCAGGCTCATCTGGCACACGCGAAAGCGTCGGTGAACTCTGCGCAACAACCTGCCACCGTACCGAACGGCCCGTCAGCCGGTCATATCCATCAAACGACCGCGATAGTGCATCATAGTAGTCAACCCGCGAGTAGCAACGGAACCAACGGAACGAATTCTAGTGGACAGGGGCATCTGAAGCCTTCGCAACCATCACACCTGCCAACTGCAACTAGTGTGCAGCATCAGCAGCAGCAACAGCAGTCCCATCCGGTTCACACACTCCAGCATCCGGCCCAGTCACAGCAGCAATCAGCACAGCAGCAGAACCAGGAGATGTTGAAGTTTGTCCGGAAAGCGGAATCGGAAACCTCCTCTACACCGACCTCTTCGAGTGGCGGTGGTGGGGGAGGTGGAGGTGGACGCATCTCGGCGCTGGAGCAGAATCGACACTTTCAGGTGAGTTCCTAGGAACACACACATATCCGGAGACAGGTTGATTCCGGCGTAACTTAAAGTATCTCCGGTCGATGAAACGAACTTTCCTTCCGAGCAAGCAAGTCCTCGACGTTTAAAGGGGGTAAACCTGTTTTCGCAATGGCAATCGATGCTGGTGGGCAGCATTCAATCCACCATCCAAAACCGAACTCAAACGAAGGAGAAAGTTTTTGACCTTTTCCAGCATCTCTCTCTCTCTCTCTCGCTCGCTCTTCCAGCAGTAGAGATCGTTCCCTCATATTTGGAAATCGCCTTTTTTTCTGGACGCCTCGAGTAGGCGCCTCGAGGGGTGTGTTGTTGTAGCAGGTAACTGGTTCGAAAGTTGTTCCTTGCCTGTTGCCGTCGTTTATCAGTGATAAAATTTCACCCGAAAAATGTCCCCGTCGTTTTTTTTGTTGATTACATGCTCTGTATCTATTTGATGCGATTTCCCTGGAGCTTTGGGTGACTTTCGGGCCTGGGTGGCAGGTATATTCCGATCCGATTCCGCAAGTGGCGTGTGACGCATAGGTAGTTCAACTCGTTTTAAAGATCCATCCTGTGTATATGTGTGTGCGTGTAGCAAAACAGCAATAAAAAAAAAGGAAAGTTATCTCGCCACACGATCTTCATGGGCGCGATCGTCGTTGCTGTTGTCACCTGGTAGAGTGGAATCATCTAGTGTTTTGATTCTACGACTTGTTTTGCGAGCACCGAGAGCAATTTGTCAATTCGATACGGATGGGTTCCGAGCGCTAGTCACGTCCATTAGGGGTGAAACGTCCAAACAGGCAGCGTTTGCTCGCATTGTGCCGTGGTCTACGAGGCCATCACCGTAGACTTTCGCCAACGACGACACACATTGTTGCTGCGCCCTTTAGTCGCCCCGCATAGAAGCTTGATTATGATGAATGAGTTTTGCCTTCGAAGGTGCGATTAGATGGATGAGGGGCCTTGTGGAGGACCTCAACGAGACCGCAAATCGCAAATGGTAAAATGGATTACAATCAAAGGGCTGGATACTGTCAGCAGAAATTGTTCCGGCTTGTTTTTGTTGCAGAGACGTTGGGTGTTGATTGTGTGGGTTTGAATGTCTTTGGAAGACTTTGGAGAAATTTTGTAACCCAATCATATGTTTACAATGTTGCAAACTTTCCCAAAAGGATTTGATATTGGATTGGAAATCCCACAACTAGATGACATAAACACAAGCATAAGCAGCGAAAAGAAAGGGGCCCTTTATTCTCCCATTCCTTCCACGAAAAGGTCATCGCTTTCTCGCTTCTTTTAAGAAGTATCGCTTGCTGACTGGCATTTGCACGATTATTTCATTAAGACGAAAAAAATTACCCTTAATCAGCTCCTGCTTCCTTTCTACCATATTCCTCCCCTTCCTTCCAAATTCCCTTCTTCTGGTTGGGAGTCCTACCTGGGGGTTTCACCTGTTTGCCGGCAACATCGATACGTGGCATTCCGCGGAGTGCGGCGATCGCGCCCCAGCCTGTGTAATAAAAATAAATGATTCAACTTTGTAGCTGCGCACTGTGCACGGGATCGCTGCATTTGCGTTTCGTGGCGAGAGAGAGAGAGAGAAAACCGATAATTTCTTGTTGTTTTGGTGCCTTTTTTGTTGTTTGCTGATTGCTTTTTGGCTTGCGGATTCGGGCGCTTTGGGGCACATGCTGCATGTACTTACACATGCTTATTCGTGCGGGATGTTTCAGAAGGAGGGGGTAATCATAACGCTCCGTTAGGTTAATTTCAGTCGGCATTACATTATGCTGCGATTAGGGGGGAGTATTTTGTAGGTAAAGCGGGAAGGTTTCGAGTGCAAACATCGTGAGCAGCTTCTATACATTGTGGGGTTAAGATGGGGAGTTAATAAATTTTCTTATCTTCTTAAAGTAATTTCAAACACAAAGACGAGTAAGCGTAGGAAAATCTTTGTCTTAAAAAGGTTTATAATGTCTTTTAAATCATCTAAATTGGTTTTGATAGGTGGCGCATTGTGACTGGTCATAAAAAAAACCCTTTATGCTACTGTGCCAATTCTCACGGGGAATTCTGCTTTTTCTTTCACTTGAAACGCAAATAAAGGCCCTTCCCAAAAGCGTGCAAACTAAAATTATCTTTAAATCAGTAAAACACATCATTCATTCAATAAAAAAAACGGAAAAAACAACCTCCGGAAGTGAGGGAAAAGTAATAAAAATTGCCACAACCGCTAGGTAAGTTTTATACAAGAGCTGCTGTTGCTTCAGACCAGTTACAGGGCAGGTTTTTGCTTAATTCTAAAAAACATACGAAGGACCGTGAATGTATTGTGTTTCGACACAAGAAAAGTGAGAGTACGCAAGCCCGTAGAAGGTCTAATCTGGACCAATTAATCTCTTCCCCGTTTTGGGGCTGCTAATAATGAAAGCGACAGGCAATAAAAGCAAAACTCACCCCCGTGTGTGCATAAACGTACAGAAAACATATTATTTCCGGACGCTTCCGTAGTTCTTGCTTCCTGCTTCGCGGAACCTGGAAAGCACCTTGCATTGAAGAATGAACCGATGAAAATTCTCTCCCTCGCCCTCACATCTCCCCGTCCCGTCACCACATTACCACATTCATTGTGTGGAAAGTGGTCGCGTGTACCCGTACCACTTGGGGTTTGGATACGACCCGGAACCAGCTGGGTGCGCTTCAATTTAAATGCTTTTCGTTGTTCATCTGCTGCGGCTGCTAACCGGTGGATGTATCGTACACCATATAGAGAGAGAAAAAAAGACGGTACAGTCTGTTGTTTTATGACGTATGGTTCCGATTCTGGTCACTGTATGAGTAGAAAAACGGCAAAAGAAATATTCAAACCCTCTTCCCGCACAAAGAGGGTTCGTTGCTTGTGTTGAAGTCTTTCGTACAAAAATCCGTCGGTGCGAATTGGCTCCATCTGTTTCGGGTGTTTCTTCGGCTTTTTCCTCCCGTTTGCTTGCTCTTGCTCGTGCAACGTGTTAACCGGTGGTCAGTTTGGAAGCCTTTAATGAAATTTCAATTACTCGTTTCGGTGGCATCTCAACCTTCCCATCGCGGTCTAATTGCATCTGACTGCTGTAAGGCTTCACTTTTCGTGTGTTTTTTTTTCCCTTAAGTTTGCGTGTGTGTGTGTGTGTGTTTATATCCAACACGGCTAAAGCCAACTTCACGGTCAGCTTCATCCCAAAAACCGGCCCGGATTCGGATCGGATTGCATGCTCATTGCCCTGTCCGTGTTTCTCAAGCTCATTCCCAAGACAAACCTTCGAACTTTTGCTAGCGAGATTAAGTAGTTTTGCTGTGTGTGGTTTTTTTTCTTTCGTTGCTTCGTTGTTTGTGAGTTTTGTCAGTTTTTCCACCAATCGGCTGGCACACAGTCACCCTCAGCATTCCACTTCGCACCCGTTTATTAGCAATTGCGGAAAAACGAAAAATTCCGGTGCGCCGCAATCCGGTTAGTCTAATGATTGCCTTCGCGTTTCACGCACACTCGACCCGGCTGGCCAGTTCCTTGGGATGGGAACTTTTGAGCGTCGTTCGGTTGAGTGTTTTTGCTTCTCTTATTTTGTCCACTGCTGAATGGTTCCTTTCGAAAAATGTGTGTGCGTGTGTGCAGGCTCAGCTTTGGGCCTGCGGCAGAAGGGTGGAAACGGATGCCTGCAGCCTCGATAAATCTGAGCATTATCTTAATTTTTGTCCGCCGTCGTTGCCTGACCGAGGTTTTGTACGGGTTTGACCAAGCATAATGACCAAAATTATGACGCACCGAAAGAGATTTTTTTCTGCTGCTTTTCCACCAGAAATGGTGTTCAGAAGATCGGTTCGAAACACATTCACGTGGCCAATTTTGGGCGTGTGAGTGTTTGGTGAATTGTGTCGCTTCCTCTAGGAGTATAGGCCTTGGTCGCAAAATTAGCTAGACTCTGTGCTGTGAGTGTTCCTTTCCTTTCGAGCGGAATGTAGGGTGAGGTTCGTTTGGTAGAAAATTACCATTATTCGGTTTTGTGTCTCCAAACAGGTAGACTGGGCTGTTTGTGATATTTTACTCAAATACAGAACGAAAACCTGACAAATTAATAAACAAAACCTTAAAACATGCTAAATAAAAAACGGCTCAGCTAAGGCACATACAAGCACTTATGTCAGACGTGTTGTGGGTAGTGGTAGCAAAAACAAAACCAAGCAAAAGTCATAACAACAACATCTTTAATTGCATTAACACAACATGCAATTGCAAACGGGCGTTTGAGGTTGCTCTCTTTTTTTATATCTGCACGTTACTGCCGTTTGTTTCGTTTCTCAGCACTTTTTGCGCATTTTGTGACTCGTCTGGCAAATCACGCCATACGCAAATAAAAACATTGTTTACGCATGCTGCTGTTACTGTTGCTCCAGCAATTTCGTAATTTTAACAGGGGCGGTTAAATAAACGATACCGAGCATGGTAAGAATTGTGCTTGGTGTGAGCCATTGTTGCTGTGAGCGAGTGCGTCTTTATAATGCTGGGAACAGTGTCCCACGCACATAAAACACGATGGGTCACAAATGGCCAACGAAATCGGTGTGGCGTACTTGTGTGATACTGAGGAAAGACTCTAGACTCTCTACAACGGCTCGGATGAGATTTAGCATGGGCAGGCATAAATTAGCATGTCGGGGAGTTGTTTTTTTTTCGGTAAGCCAATTTGAATGAAAATTGGGTGTAACACGCAAGCCTTTGCACAGCATTTAGCAACGTTTCTCTGTTTGTTTGACTGGGTTGGTGTTTGTTTCGCACAAATATTTCGAAAGTAATAGAAGAGTAGCGCTGAGACAGCAGGGATTAACGCACGTGATTAGACAAATATTTACCATGTGGACATATTTGTTGTCGAATATGCCTTAATAAGGATGATGTGTACAAGATTTAACGGCATTTGTGATAGACATAGATTTTTTTGAATTTATACTATGGCTTTAAGTTACAGTGTTACCAACTTCCTCCAAGAGCTTCTCCACTTAGAGAAGATCAGTCATTGAGTTTTCGTTTTAAAACCATCGCTTTTAGTTTCCAGTTATTTGTTCTAAGAATTGCACATACTGACCTTCACATATGTTGGAAGAATTTGTTATGAAAATTCTGTAGTACTTCACTAGATCTGTAGCAGATGACTTGTAGTCTTGCTGCTTTGCTAAATAACCAAGTAGACAGATAAACATAAATTGCTATTAAGATTTTTTACTAAAAGAGTAAAAGCTTATGCATGAAACAGTAAGATTATTCTGGTAAGATAAGTTTGGAGTGTGTCTAGTCTCTTCAATCTATTCTAATTGTAATGCTCAACATGTTTTATAAATACTCCCAAACCGATAGTGTCAGCAGCTCTGTCTCCGTTAAGCGACTGTTTATTACTCGTCCAATCAATTTATGAACAGGAAATCGAATTAAACACCCACGCAACCTCCGTTCTAGCACCGTGGTTGTGTAGCGGGAAAACGAAATGGAGATCATTTCATAATCTGCCTGCTTCGTGGCTAGAGAACACAACAGCACAGCACACACCCTTATTTTTTGTGTTCCACTCTCAGTATCCCTCATCTCCAGCAAGTCAAGATTGGATCGTTAATCAGCATAAGTGTAACGATCGCCCACGGATTCTCTAGTTGCCGAATTTATGCCTGTGTTGAGGTCTAGGGTCTCTCCCTCTTGTGTAAGTTGTTTTCTTCTATTTGACGACAATAATCACATCCACAGCTTGTACGGTGGATGATTGAGTTGGGTCTCCGCTTTTGAAGGATTGATCGTGAGGCTGGCTGTTGATTAGCGCTGTAAGCGTTACGGCTTTTACATCCAGCATTTGAAACACACGCATGATTGGGCGAGGTTGAGTCATGTCGTAAAGCCCTAACGAACCAAAGCTCAACACACACTCGCCACCAACCGGGCAACCAACGCAAATACTAGGCGCGCACGCGCTTGGGTTGGGCGTCGAGAGCTAGTCGTCGTGGTCGTCGTCGTCAAAGCGAGCATCATACATTCCAGTTCACTCGCTCGGTCGGTTGAAGTTATGAAAGCAAACAGGAAACCAGCAGGGAAACTACAAATTCGCACAAAAGGGCACACCACCGTTTCTGCGAACTCGACACGCCTCCTCGGCGCAACTCGGCCGGACGTGTGTGAGGATCAATTTACGATCGGTGTGTATGCATGCATTATGCACATTTGCGTGACATTTCACCCACTTTGTTTGGCTGGGAAGCCGCGCGGTAAACAAAACATAATTCATTCAGCAGATCATTCCCATCGCCCAAAAATCGTCAAACCGTGTCGGGCCGGACGCAACCGACCGAAAAGTGGTGCAGTTTTACGCTCATGGGTGGTAGACCTGGTCGGTGGCCGGCCCACCGTTCTGTGGGAAGTTGCTTGATTCTGAAAAGTTTGGAGGCGTTCTCGGTGGGTTTTCTGTGTTTTTTCAAGGCTCTCTGCTCTGTACATACGGTGAAAGTGCAATGAGGAATGAGGTCGCTGTATGGAAGAAAAGGAAGGATGTAGGGTGTGGTACAGTGCAATTGCAAAAAGACTTTTGCAATCTAGAACGAGATCTCTGTTAGAGTATTATAGAGCAACAGGCTTTATAATTATACCCTCTGCCATGCCCAGTTTGCCGGTAGTAGAACAACCAGCCAAGGGAAAGTGAGGACCCAACAACTTCCCGCAATTATTACAAATGTATTCAAATCACGTCATCAGCATGAGAATCAGACATGGTCCAAGGGAACTTTATATTCAACCAGCTTTTATCGTGCTTAGCTCGTGTCTCATTTTCTCCCAGGAACTTCATGTGAAATATTCTTAGATATCTCTTCATACCACCACCCAGTGAAGAAGAAATGGAAAGTGATTTCTTCTCTCTGTCTCTGCCAACGATTAATTTATGAATACGAAATTGCAAAGGTTCCTTAGGGAGTTTGTAACGAAGGGTCATCCGAGAAGGAAAGACATAAAACTAAAGCCAATAATTACATACTCACTTGAGCCACTGCATGTTATGTGCAATTGCCCGCAGTACGATGAAGACTGGTGAAAGATTTTACGATCACCTCGCTTCCCCCGAAGGCGACTGGCGGAATTGAGCTGTGCGCTGGAAGTAGATCGCTTTATGGATGTCATTTCGCTTGTCAGTAACTCGAAACGAGCAGAGTAATTTTATTGGTGACGTATTTATGACTCCTTTTTCATACGGCTCGGCCTAAGTCATTAGAGTGTAGAGCAATCACTTATTGTTAAAGCAGATCTTGTAACGCGTGTTGTAAAATTGTACAAACAACCGGTGTATTAAAACGAGCGCACGGCGTAAAAGGGGATAGCGTTACGTAAGGAAAGTGAGAAATGGGCAATAAAATGTGCAGTTTAAAGCCTCGGTACACGTGCAGAAGAAAACTGAACTGTGCCGGTTCGGTTCAATAAACTTTTTTCTTATGAGCAGGCAAACTTTGCGAACTGCGAACTTCAATTTCGCAACAGGTTTGCTCGGAACGAGACGTCGAAATATCGGTGACCTGTTTCACCGGGCACCGCAGGTGTCTTTCGTTTCGCCCAGGGACGGGTGCTGGACAGGTGAAGAATTCTTTCTGCCTGCACTGTTGTTCGCATTCCGCGGAGCGCATGGAAGCGCTCCCTGGCAGATGATGATCGATCAGTGAGCAACATACATAGTCGGCAAACATCGTCAGGGTCAGTCAGGAGGGGCCCTTTACGATCGATCTTGTTTTTTGTGTGTTGTTGTCCGCTTTCCGCTCACAGACCGACACGCTTACTCACACACCCTGGTCATACATATTCTGCTTCTGGACAGCTGAAGGCACTCACCGTAGTCAGCGTATTGAGATGAGGGCAAATATTGACCACGGTACGGTGTTGCACTGCTGCCAGCACCAATCAAAACTCCAACTTCAACAATGTGTTCATTCATCGGTTCGCACTGACGTTTGGTTAATAACTGGTGTGTTTGTTGCTAGCTTCGGTAACAAGTTGGTAGTTTGTTGTGCAATTCCGGCTTAACGTCAAGCGTCAAATAGAGTGCATTGGCAAAGGGTCTTAGCTCCCTTCATGTTACGTGGAGGGAGAAGATTGATTAAGTGATTTTAACAGTGCTCTTTTCCGTTTGCTGATGTCCGGAAGAGATGATCAGTGCGTGGTGTTCACTTCCGATCCGAAATCGATCGATAATTGGTTACGGTTCCGTGTCTTAGACAACTCGTCTCGAGGAGAAGAAGAAGATTTTGGGAACCATTTAGCTGTGCTGCACAGTGAAATTGCACACCCATGCATTGCGAAAATGGGAAACCCCAAGCGTGTGACTTAAACGGTTACAGTTTTGGACTTGTTGGGGAAGATTACCATCATCAAACTCATCATCATTATTAGTGTCCATTATTCAATGAAGCTACAGAGAGACCGAGTGCGGGAGAACTGGTGAGGGAGGCATTCAAATGTGGAAGATTTTTTCAAAGGCGTTGAAATGTTCGCTCCGGTTCACTCTAATGACAGGTCGGTCTCATTAAAGCAAGTGACGACTTCACTTCCAAACAAGTTTTTGGAGCAAGGAAAATCACGCTACAAAGTTACCTCAGTAAAGCTGAGCTACATCTTTCACGCTTTACTCGTACTGTCGTGTTGGTACCCTTTTATCATCATTATCCGGTGACTCTTTTTTTGAAATTGTTTTAATCCTTGCTTGTCGTTTTTTTCTTCCTCCAAAGGCATTAGAGTCCTCTGTAAGTATAACAAATTGTCCTGAACGCTTTGAACGTTCGCTGAACAAAAAAAAAAAAAAAAAACATGATTAATGGGTGGTGAGCACGGGCACCGACAAATCGGGGCATGGATAAGCGAAAGAAGATCAGTTTTTAAAAATGACCCACATGTGTCCACAAAGGCCTATAGTATAGAAAGAGGGAATCATGCTTCTTCACACACTGTTGGGCGCACGAAATGGATGAGCATGCAACATGAGTTTCGGATATTGGGAAGCCGTTCGCCAAACTGTGTGTACAGCGCATGTGATGCTGCGTCTGCTGGACGTCTTCAAATTTCAGTTCCCATGACCCAACATCCCACGTCCCATGGTCCCATGCCAGAAGAAGACGGGAGGCCCCAAAGATTGAAGCGACCAAAAGCCTGCTGAAGTCCAAAGGTTCGAAGGAAGAAACCAGCGTGTGCAGGAGGCGGCGTGCTGCAAAACATGTGTAACCGTTCGTTCCATGCATGTGCATGTGTATACATGGGAGACAGAACGCTAGGAGAGTGTGTGGAATTCCAACTCGAGCTCGGTCTCTGAAGCCGGACGCTGCCAAGTGCCGCCGGCCGTCAACCGGACGCATTCGTTATTAGAAGCCAACTTCCTCGGCTTCTACGCTCGTACACTTAATTAACTGACACCATCACCAACTGCAAAACGGGGTCTTGGCTGCAGCAAAAACGGGTCGTGTGGGTACTTCCGGAAGCGCACCGGGTGGCTACCGGGTGGAGAGTTCGATTGGATTTATGAGACCGCAACACACACACCGCATCAGCGCAACATTCGCCCGCTGATTGATTCGCCTGAGAAACAAAGGCAAACTGGATTCCAGCCCAGGAATCGGTCACGGATGGTGATGATGATGATGGGAGGCATCAAGTTTCTGGTGAGTGTGTGTGTGTGCCCAGTGGACACCGTTGGACGACTTTTAATCTCTTCATCTTCATGATGGAGGACACCACCGTGTTGGGGTGTTTATGACGGGTTTTGGAGAGCTAATCAGTGGTTACGGAGCGCACACACCTAACCAGAAGCCAAGTCAAGCGTGCTGTGAAGTGGGTCAAGCGGTGGGGAGTTGTGGATATTGGAATTCGTTGCGGTATTGGAGGTGGGGGAGTTCTTTTAAGCAGGATCACCAACGCTGCAGGATGTTATTAAGCTGCGTGGATGATATGTTTATAAGATTGGGCTGTGATTATTGTGGCTTGCGCGGAGGGTGAAAGAGATTCGTTAGGAAAAATCCGTCTTTGGAAAATGAGAGAGAGAGAGAGAGAGAGGGAGAGAGAGAGAGAGAGAGAGTCATTAAAGGGAAAGAAGCTATCGCGATAGACTACTCGAAGGAAGATATGTTGGTGAGTGTCGCGAGATGTCTTCATTCCGTAACTGATGCTAGTTGATTGCTACCACAGGTATGAAGTCTCAATCACAGAAGTGTCAGAATTTTGTAAAACATCACGAAGATGGATTTTTCGACGCATGTTTTCAAGATCTGTACGAGAGTTGTTTATCAACGACAACCACACATCACATCTGTGTACATTATCCACCAGTAAGAAGCTCGTGCTCATAAACCGGTTGAACAAAAAAAGGGATAGGATAAATAAAGCACCTATAAATAGAATGTACAATCAAACTAATGACCCAATTTCGACACTCGGAGCATGATGATGCTCCGATCTGAGTCTGTACCATTTCGCTTGCCACTTGAGAATAAAGTCTACCACAGTTCCAGGGCATCCTGGCTGCCTGCCTGCCTGGTTGTGTGGAGTAATCTGAGCAAGAAAAAGATAATCATCAATTCCAACCATCCAACCACTCATCTTCGAAACGCTTTAGCCGGAAAGATGCAGCACGGGTCGATACAAGAGAAGCAAAAAAGAAGAGTACGCCCCTATCAAGGGAGACCGATTCTGTTTGATCTTGCCACCGTGTTTGAGACGCTCTGATCGGATTCCAGATCTTCGATAAACATGTCAATTTTCTATCTTCGACAAAGCTCAAAGTGTCTCGCGCATCTCAAACGATCGCGATCCTTCGGGATGTTTACACATGATACACATGATAATTGAGCCGGGGATCGTCGAAGGGTTCCTTCAGGCGCACAAACCTGGACATATGGTTCGAATTAAACCCGAGGCAACATGGGAAACGAGGTGTGAAAAGTCATTTGTGTTCAGCGAGCAGCTGTTACGAGTGAAGAAATTGTGAACGGTTTCGGTTGTAAAGCGTGTCGCACGGGATCTCCCGCGCGAGGATGTCTCGCGTGGTAAACAAAACTCGACTACCCGGCCGCCGGACGGGGTCCGGCAGTGAAAATAGGTTACGCGTTTGTTTATTTGCCCTGTCTCTACTATGCCCGGTGCTGTCACGTGTGCCTGTGCCCTCGGTATGCTCTCCAAACGGCATTCCAGGCGATTTGAAATAAAAATTTCTAAACACTTGTGTTTACTGTGTGTTGTTTTGTCCTCCTTTCAGCCATCATTTGCAAGAAGAGACACATGCGCTTGCCGCAACAACGAAAAAGATGAGGGAAATAATTTCCTAGAGAAAAGAGAAATAAAGCTAGAATAAATAGATGGAAGCGGGAAGGTTTGTTGAAGTTGAAGGGCGAAAAAACGATGACAAGATGCGAGTGATTGATTGAAGCCGGGAAACCAACAAATGAAAGAGTGAGAAATGAAAGTACAAACCTGGGGTGAAGCGAGTGGCACACAGGAATTGATGAGATGGTAATCAAACAGGGCTAAAACGTGCGGCAAAAGAGAATGGAGTTTTTTTGTTGTTGGAGGAAAGAACTAAACCCTACAGAACAGTTAGACAATCGTGGGGACTCCCTTTTGTACGGGGAGTCTCGTAGTTTTATGTTTACTTGCGCAAGTGGAACATTAGCAGCAGTAAATCGAAAACACTTTTCACCTTTTTCTCCTGCAGTTTGAGGCTGTTTCATTGTTGGGTTGGTGGTTGCTGTTGACCTAAAGAACGCGGAACGTCACCAGTTTCTGGCACCAGAAACTCCTCACGAAGAGCCGAACCACCGAAAGATCAATTCAGTTTCGATCGATTCGTGCCGAAGTTGCCAGCAATTAACGAATTATAATTTACAATCGTTCCATAAATCGCTCATAAACGCTTGCCCCTTAGCTCTGCTGCCTAGCAGGGTTGGGTGGGTGAGCATTTTAGCTGGGAGCCAGTGTTCCAACCAGCATCAGGATTGGAAAATGATGGGTGGGGTTTGTAACATTTCTGCCGGCAAAGTGTGAACTCGATCATTAGCTGCGTTCGGTGCGCCCAGTTACCCAACCGAGTAACGCACCGTTCGTGACAACCGTGTTGTGTGCGACGGCATTATTTCTGGCATTTAGCTGGAAAGTGTGTCTCCGGATAGGAAGGTTAGAGCTTATGATCGAGACGGAGTATAAAACGAAAACCAGGCTTGAACAAATACCGCACCAACAGGGGCAATAGAAATTAATTTCAATTGATGCAGCATTCTGGTGAGGATTGGCGCTGACCTACCAAGTCGGTGAATGTCGGTGGGGTAGATTTTCCTATTCCATCTGTGCTTTGCAAATGGTGAGTGGCGAGAAAATTGGATTCCTTGGCGTAATGCAAAGTGGGAATAGAAAAAAAAAAAAATTGGGTGCAGCAACAAATAGCACTGGCAAAAAGATTTACCTTTTTCTTCCGATCAGTGGTTGATCGTGGTGTGGATTGATTGAGTCTTGGTGGTGGTCAGTGGTGGTCATAAATGCAGAACCATGTTTTAATTTATTTTCTATTAGCTTTCTATACATTGTTGAAGTCTCTTAGCTTCAGTAACCATTCTTTATGATTTGATTATATAATTCAAATCTGTATTTTTTTATTGTTCTGATACTACTTTGGCGGTATTGTGGGTAATACTAAATTGATAAAGATTTATTATTAAGAAGAATATTGTAGCCAGCTTTAAAGTTTTGCTTAAGTTTTATGAAACTATGAAAGCCGAATCTGAAGCATTTCCTGGATGAAGTGTAATATTGACTATCAATAAGGACCATCGATTTTGTATTCGTTCAAAACAGACTTGATTTTTGGATGGTTTATTGTATGTAATTTTTATTTAAAGAAAAGCAAAGAGTTCTCTAATTACATTCATTAATGGAAAGCCACTGGCTGGCCGGTGGCTCGAACAGCGAAAAGCAATTTAATTCAATCACTCACGGGTTTCCTTTCTAGCGATGATGGCATACAAGGGCTCGGCGAACAAACCCGCCAACAAAGCAAGAAAGTAGCAAATCGAAACCAAAAAAAAAGGAAGGTTTATACAAAAGTGAGCGGATCGTATGATTGGGTTAAGCTTTGCATCCCATGTCTTTTCTTTGGCTTGATCGAAGTGAAAATTGCAACAAAACAGAAGAAAATCGGAAGATTTTCTTAAGAATGAATATGTTTTGAGGTAAGGAACGAACCATGCACTCATTCTTGAATGGGAAAAGGTGAGATAAATCTGTTACTTCCTGCTGCTTTTTCCTGACGAACGGTGGAAAACGGTATCGAGCTCTCCCCTATGCAAAGGGGGGAATGGCTTGTTCTGCAGTTGTTTGCATCTTGTTGCCCAACGTCGAAAGGAAGTAACATTTTATTTACCGTTTTCATAAATCGCACCTCGCGATCGATCTGCTTTTCTTCATCCCGTCTGCATCCCGTTGTAAGTTCCTCTCGTAAGGGGTCGAGACATTTGGTAAGGCATTAGCAAGGGGGAGGGGACGGTTTGGGGGAAGCTAGGGCAATTAAAGCGAAATTCCCGAGCGCTTGGAGCGAAAATTATTGCTGCACTTTTGCTTCCATTTTAGTTCACCCCGAGCCGAGTTTTGAAGCCAATCCTCATTTTGTGCCCGTACAGGGATTCTTTTGCGCGGAAATTACTCCATTCGTGAGCACTAAAACCTGATTGCTGGAGCTCGAGAGGAGCTCAGTGCAGGTGAATGTTGAATGAAATGCAAGCCGGTCGAATGCCGCCAAGGCGCGATCAGGGTGCTTTGGGGTTGAGATTTGCGCAGAAAATTAATTCCACTCATTCTTGCCATTCCCCGGAGTTCCGCTGGGATATGTGTTAGTGGTCGGATCGGATTCGCTTATGCTGATGGTGAGTTTTGCGGTGCTTGTTGTGTCGGCACAAGAAGCGCAAGAACAATCCGAAGAATTGGATCACATTTTTCCCAGCTCATTTGATCGGGGAGTGTTTGGTTGCTTGTTTTTTAATCGTACTGTGAGAACTGCCGATCGAATAGAGTGTTATTTGGGTAATTATTAACTTGTTAGATGGAGACATTTATAAAGGTATGAATGCTTACATCTGATCGGTAGAATTTGTAAAGAAGAGACATGATTATTAGAAATTCTCAAGGTTTAAATTAACATCCTAATTAAAAATCTACTAAAGATTTATTATCTTCTTAAGCAGTAAAGGGGATTTAATCCCGACAGGTGTGCATGTGTGCATCGCTCTACGAAAGGAGCTCATTTTTCAGGGCCATTTAATAACCAACAAACTGACTAACCTACCCCCCCCCCCCCCCCCCCCCCCCCCGTCTTCGTTTAAGCAGCATTTTCGGGTCGCAGGAGCTTCGGTTCAGTGGGTTTGAGAACGGATTTTATATGGTCGAGTTGACCGTGTACACATGTTTGCATTATTTAAGACGCCTTCCGAACGCCGATGGTCGCTGCTAAAGCGTGTAAGCGATTTGTTAGCGACCGATGTGGTTTTGGTCGATCATTAGTAGTTTATTACTGCTTTTTAATTATGAAATTAAAAAAAAAGAAACGAAATAGCTTTATGACGGTGACAGAGCGATAAAGTTTTCTCAAGGATGGATGTCATTTTATTACATAGTTGGAAATGAAATTATCGTAAAGAGGGAAATTTATTTTTCAAGGGGAATGTTGAATATTGTGTTGTGTATTTTACAACTTGCAGAGTAACAGTAATTTTATGATGTTTATTTTAAAGATTTTTTATTCAAATTTAATTATCTGCTGTTTGTGTACGCGGCTCGAGTACATTTGTGTTGCTGATTAATTCACATAATTTTTGTGTTTCGTTATTAAATAGTAACGAAGTTTTCTGATAGAACAGTGGAATCGAGGAGCATAATTCTTGTTGGAAATTTTTTAAGCTTCAGAGCGCTTTCATAGCATGTTATCAAGGGTTTGGACTAACGCGTTTGGACTAATGTTATCAAGGGTTTGGACTAAATCTGAACTCAACACTTGAAAAATAATTGTTACTCTTTGCTGTTAAAGATCATCTATCTGGAGTTGCTGGAGAAAACTGCCAAATTTCAATAAATCCACACAAAGTTATCCTCTGAGATAGGAATGTGTACACTCTTCTACGGCTTTCTCTCAACAAATAAAAATCTTTCACGGAATAAACTTTACCATCTAAACTGCCGCCTTTATTCATCGTTTGCCCCTTTCGTCGTGGTCTACCATATTTGTTCCTACTTTTTCATATTTCCCCATGCAAACCCCGATCAAACATCATATTCCTCCCACTCCCAGACCGAGAGCGAGAAAGGTCAACAGCCGGAAAATGATCGGGCCCCGGTGGCTGGAATCTGCATGTGCGGGAA
Source organism: Anopheles maculipalpis (assembly GCF_943734695.1). Taxonomy (NCBI): domain Eukaryota; kingdom Metazoa; phylum Arthropoda; class Insecta; order Diptera; family Culicidae; genus Anopheles; species Anopheles maculipalpis. The sequence goes on from NC_064872.1 coordinate 6,637,785, forward strand.
TTCGGATCTTCTTCCCTGGAGGCGCAAATCCGGAAGAAAGCATCTTTTGCCGACAAATCTCCATACATGCGCGTATGTGTGTGTTTGTGGAGCTTGTGGAGAAGTTTTTCCTCCCGTACGGCAGACGAAACTTATGCTCAGATGCTATAGTGTTCCTCATCTTCTCTTCCTACGGCATGTGTTACTTGGGGAGGCAAATTTTCCTAATTGGAAAGCACACGATTTTCCATAAGCATTTGTGTCTATCCGTGTGTGCTTGTGTTGGATTTGTCGGCAAGAATGATGGATCATGATGCGCACATTCAAGCAGAGAAGATGGCCACGATCATGACCACTTACACGCTCGTCCAAGCTTGCTTTTTTTTCGATCGTATCATGTGTCTCTCCCGTAATGTCTCAGTACTTTCCCCAAAAAAAAAAAACGAGGCCCTCACAGGGTATGTTTTATCGCCACCGTGGTATGCGACTCGAGTGGTTGATAGTTGGGAAAGCTAGCGCCCACCACACGAGAAGACCTAGCCATAAGTGTCCATAAAAAGAAGCAAGAGCTAGCGAGAAAGAGATTCCATCATTATCACCCCAAAAAGCAAGAAGCAAAAGCGCTTTTGAATTGCCGCTAGCCGTACAGGGTGTATCAGACATTACCGAGATCGTGCTGAAGGGTACAGAATGAAATGTAAATTAGTCGCACACCGTACGTGACTTTTCACGACACGACACCGTTTGCATTCTTTCGCGCGAAGGTAGGCTACCAGTTCGCCCAACACCCCCAACGGGTGATGAACGTTTGCGTATCATCATCACGCAAACGTGACGCACTGGTTAGATTGGGAAGATTTTCGGTCCGCGAGGACCGGATGAGCCTGCTGTGTTGTCTGTTGTAATGTAGCTCACTTCGAGCTCGCTGTAGATAGTGTGTGAGTGTTTTTTTTTTCTGGGTGAGGTAAAATGTTTGGCTTCGTTTGTCTCCCTTTATTGAAGTAGGTTAAGTCCACCTTTTTTTGGAGGGAAGGGTCTCATGCAAAATTTTCAAGTCATTTGGAAACCTTTTAACAAGGCGATCTTTCTTTTTAAACAAATAGAACCTACTGGCCGAACTGCGAGCACTGAAAGAGGCTAATCAGCGGTTAAGTGACGACAATCAGGAGTTGCGTGATCTTTGCTGTTTCTTGGACGATGATCGACAGAAGGGACGCAAGCTGGCAAGGGAGTGGCAACGGTTTGGACGGTACACGGCGAGCGTAATGCGACAGGAGGTCTCCGCTTATCAGGTATGTGCAAGATGTCCGACAAAAAGTCCGACCGCAGGTCCGGAGATACTGACAAAGTATTTTTTTTTGGTGACAGACAAAACTGAGACAGCTGGATGACAAGCAGCAGGAATTGATCCGGGACAATTTGGAGTTGAAAGAGCTTTGTCTGTATCTGGACGAGGAACGGAACAACACAGGTGGTCGTACGGCAGCCGTTTGCTCTAGCTGTGGTAACTCGTCGACGAATGCCGTCCCCCTTCGAGACGACGGGGATGGCAGCAGTTCCAGTACGAATGCGGACGAAAACCTGCACAACATAGGACAGTTTGGACGAAATGGAATGGTGAGTTGGAAGGCCCGGTTTCGATCGCCGAATAACTTTGGAGAAGATTTCTAAGGCTTCTTTTACCCTTACCTCCGTAGGACCTCAACATGCGATCAACTTTAAGCGACCAGACACTGCAATACGTTCGAGCGCTCGAGACAAGGATACGGCAGCTAGAGGAAGAACGAGCGGTAGTCCTCAACAATAGCTCAACAACGACCGCTTCCACCACGAACGGCGGTGGACAGGTGCAGGTGACAACTTCTTCCTCCAACGATCCCATATCCGGCCGCCCCGAGGCTGTCGTCCGAGCTCTGCAGGTACTGGAGGTACGCGAACAGTTAGAACGCGAACGAATCGGTAACACACCGCCCGATCAGCTGGACGACGGCGAGAAGGCACTGGTACGAGAGATGTGCAATGTGGTGTGGCGCAAGCTGGAGGACGCTCCCAATACCGGTATCGATCAGCACGTCTAGGGATAACATTCTGCTCCTGTTCAACCTCCGAGGCTTACTTTAGACGGCGCGTACTCCTCATTTCAAATAGGACGATGTACAAATTATTCATAAGAACGTTAGACAAGGCAGACAGGCAATTCTGGGAGTCGGAACATGAGGAAAGGCAAATGAAGAAAGGGCATGTCGATTCAGTAAAGGTAACACGGTGAGGTGCTTGTTTTTGTTCGAGAGCGATCTTGCGCATAAGGCAAAATCTACTCTCTTCACACACCATGACACAACATAATGTGATGGAAACGGTTATCAAGCATTGTTGGTATTCGTTAACATCCTTTGATCCTTGCGCTCTCTTCTCCGCTCTGTTCCTCATTCCGCTGTATGTGCGTGTATGTGTGTGTCTGGAACCACGTCTGCCGGTGGACAAGGTGTACAAGCTTTAGTTGTTAGATATTTATCAAAGATTGTATCCAAGCGGTACGTCTTTTTATGTACACCTAAGCCACACAGCTTATCAGGCTATCGATGTTTAGGGTCTATGATGTGTAAGGGATGTGTAAAAAAAAAGGCGTGTACGAGTGTTTGAATGTTTGTGTCTGTGTAAAACTGCATGTATGTTATCTGGTTAATGTGTTTTTAAAGTGATTTTAAACTTCATTTTACACATATTCGGTTTTCGTCTGTTGAGAAACAGGCACAAGCGAAAAATGAAATGAAATGTACAGAGAATACAAACCTGGCGTAGAAGGTGTTAAGGACGAATCTGGAATGATCAAAACTATACGATTATGATTTCTTTGTTAGTGTTGTTTTATGTATGCTTCTCTCAGTGTGCAGGTTTATACATACGTACATATTTGTATTTTTTGATTATCGTATGATTATGAATATTATTTTATTATCATTATTAAACGCTTACACTGTTATGGAATAAAATTACAAAACGAAATCGTATTCTTCTTTTTTTTTTGCGTATCACCGGTCCGTCTCGATATTTTGGTACTGGAAACCAAAACTCGTCTGGACTGTCTCTCAAGGACGCAAATCCTTGGAACTAAGCAATTCCTTGAGGATAACTCAACTATCTACCAGAGTTAGCACTCCGGGAATTTTTGAGCTTGTATAATGTTAACGAAGGGGCAATTTTTTAAAAAATTTATTAAAAGAAGTCTATTCTATCTAACACGTTTTAATTCTTATCAGGACACAATATTTACAATTCATAAGACACAGTTTTATAACTAACAGGATTGTAAATGTTATCCGAAAGAAATAATTCATAAATGCTTCAAAACCTCACTCATAGATGTCGCTGCAGAGCGAAAGAATTAAAATTAGTTCATAGTTTGTCCATACAATCCGTAATGGCGCTGCTCTTTGAAAAACGATGACCGTTGCAGTTAAATTTCGTACACATGGTCTGTTTGAAGCAAGTATTTTAAAAATGTGTTTGATTATCACGCATAATGACAATACATTGTTAATTAATATTCAAAATAGATAACTAAAAAGGACATAATTGGTGTGCAGAAAAAAATATAAATTAAACTTTTATCATTTAAACGAAGAAAACAATTTAGAATCACAAGCAAAGAATCTATATTTTTCAACACATGTACATAAAGACATCTTATCTAATAAGAGTACTTTAAACTATAAAGCAGATTAAATCAAACTGAATGCATCGACATAAAAGTGTTTATTTTTAAGCATGGAACACAGGCATTTTTTTCAAAGTCGGGCATATTTAAGCTAATTTCAATAGTAAAATACATGTAACATCATTGAAAAGTTTATCAATAACATCCATTTTACTACCCACCTTCTTTAATCTAGGTACAACGTATATCTTTCCCTCGATTAAAATTGATCAACAGAAAGGACCACGCCATATCACTCGCCTTCAACCTTTGACATGCCTTCTGCTGGATCATGTTTTTCACACTTTTCCACCACCACCATTCACTCCGAGTGATGAAGGATAAATTGATGATACGACCCAGACCCGACGTAAGACCTTCCTGTAGCGAGAGCACCGAGATCATTTCATCAAACGTGTCACACCAGACAAAACTGTTGGGCATGTGTTTGCTTGCGCCACGGGCACTTGACTTTCGTTTAAGAGGCTGTGAGTGGCTGTCCTCCCCCTTTCGGTCACACACACACACACACACACACAAAGTCATGTGTGTGCGGGGGATTGGAAACACTTTCCACCGACAGTAACGGGCATGGTGGCAACGTCATGAACTGGAAGGCCCTGGTCGGTGGGCTGATGGAAACCAGAAATTGAAAGAAAAGTGAAATTACTACAAACTGTTTGATATGCGCGTGCGACGGATAGGCGTGAAAGGGAAGTGATGTTGAAGATGTGAGAAAGAAAGGGGCAAAGAAAAATAGAAAAATGCAGCTGAAGGTGTACGCCCGTAGACGAAGACATCAGACGAACATAATTCCCTTGGCGATTAGTGGTTAGTGGGTCTGTGGGTTTATTTCCTTTTTTTTTGCTCTTTTTTAGTGTTTGCAACTGTTTTTCTTATGTGCAAGTCTTGCTGTTGAAGTGTTTTTGTTATTTGACCGTTTGTGTCCACACAAGGCTTGAGTTAATTATCAATGTAAACAGTTGAGTAAAAACGTTAACCTTTGTTGTTGTTGCTGTTTGTCTCTTTTTTCTGTTATGATATCATTGCTTTATTTTTCGGGAGGTTCGAATTTGCCCTTTACAATCCTCCCCATAAAGTTCCCCCTCCCCATAAAGAAACGGAATTTGGTGAACTTTCTTCCTCTTTAAACAAACTGTAGCAAAATTAAAAGTGGGTCATGTGTAAGCAAACACTCGGCACAAAACACCTCATACGCAACGGCTACGCAGTGAAGCTGATGAAACGGAAACGGTTAGGGAACGGCGCCGAAGGGAAAAGCATCGAAAAGGCCCGAAGAAGAGGTCGATGACACACAGCCGAAGGGTTGGTTTAATGGTTTGCCCAACTCCCTCTCCAAGTCAGCCAGGAATTTGCTTCATTTTTGTTGTTGTTGATTTCGGTGTTGTTGCTTTTTTTTAGGACGCAAAACAATGCGTCTTGTAGCTGAGTGAATGAAGCTGCTCGACTGGCAGCAAGTGGAAAAGATTAACGACAAAGTGACGCCTTCGCCGATCGATCAAATCGGTGACGCATGGCTGTCGTTTATCATCTGCAGTATGGCGTGTTGCGGGTGGATGTGGCCTCAAGATGAGAAAGATGTCTGCAATGGATGAAAATTTAAATATTACAAAAACATGCCATGGTAGGTTTAGCATTAATCTGATATGTTACGTGAGAGAAATATAAAAGAGATGTATTTCAATATGGGTTTTGAATTTTTTATCTATCATTACATGATTTTTGTAAAAAAAATTAAAACAAATAATCTTGCAAAACTTTACAATTTGCTATATTTTACTGAACGGGTTTACATTACATTACATTAAAAAATTAAGCAAATGGTCGTCAATCTTCTAATTCAATGATTACTTTTATCAAAATATCACTGAAACTTTTTTATTTCATTTTAATTTTTTTAGTTACAACACATTATTTAACGCATCGAGCTTTAGTTAAATAAAAAACAGTTAATTCATCAAAGCAAAGAATTAACGTCATTTTCAATTTGTTTGCCGCGACAAGGATACGAAAAATTTTTGTCTTTTCATAAGTATTACTTACCAATTAGTAACTTAAATTACTGGTAACATCTCTTTTTCATCATTCAAAAATCATTATAAACCCCTCAATCAATACAATTTCATAAGTGCAATTAACGTTCAAATACAACAAGCCCTCGAGAAGCTCGTCTCGAGTGTACTCGAAGCAATGTTAGACTATCACTCACTCACTCATCGTCTCAATCAAGCTGTTTGCTTGGTGCATCGACTGCCATCGGACTCTCGATGCATGCATCCAAGCGATGTATCGAATCACCCGGCCACCCCTAACGAGCTGCAAACGGTAGTGAGCATAAATATTTGACCTTCCCCTTGATCTCGACAGGCAACAGGGAAGCAATGCAAGAAATGTCTTACCACGCAACCACGCCGATGATCTTTAATCTTTCTTCGGCTCGTCGTCGAAAGTGGGGGGGAAAAGCAAGAAAGATCTCTTTCTCCGAGATGGTGCGAGCTGCATGAAAGCGATCGCCGAACCGAACCAGCAGACGAGTGTGCTTTAAGTGATCGTCTGGAACGGACGTGTGGCGTGCTGTGACCGTGATACGGCGAAATTTGTTGCGAAAGGTTTGTTTTGGATGGTGAAGATGTGGAGATTAATCGAGTGCAGCGAGTGCAGCGAGTGCATCACTCATACCCGTTAGTAGGCGAAGGTGTTAATGGAGTGTTTTAACGGTGTGTTTTTTTATGAGCGTGTGGGTGATGTGAAGTGAAAAATGGTGTTCAATTTATAGGTGGCACACTGGCGAAACGAGAAAAACCTTTATTAAAACAAACATGACTTAATTAAAATGGATAAAACTTTTGAAAAGCCGAAACAAGTTCAAGGTTTTCTCGGATTTACTCAATCTTAACCAAACAAGCGGGAACAAAACTTCCGTGTAACCTTGGCATTCGTCGTACGTGAGTAGTGATTAAAAAGACATTATTTTTGTGGGTTACAAGCTGCTCGCAGCAAATGACCAACTTCGCACACGATGGTACCGGAGACAATCCGACAAAACTCTCGCCCGTACATACACACAAACGCATGCTGGTTACAGGCGTACAGTAATTGGAGAAAGTTTTGTTGCCACAAGTCGGTTTGCGTGCAAGTTTGCGGTTTTACGGACAGCCTCCAGCACTGGTAGGAAGATGCTGCTGCTGCTGCTGCCCTGTTACTGCCAACGGGATGTAATGAACGTACGAAAGTGACAATTTTTACGAGATGGAAGACGCAGGAAGATAAAGGAAGGAAGGATAGAGAAGAAAAAAGAACGGCCAGAAACGATGGGTGGTTTCATTGAAAAGTTTGCTTCGTGTCTAATGCTTTCTTAAGAAATAATTGTCACTCCCCTTCTGGATTGGATTGGATTGGAGGTCGATGAAAGTGTAATTAGTTGGCGATAAATTGTATGACGGTGACGGAGGGAGTTGTTTCCTTATAGCGAGCGAAAGAATGATAAAAATGTGATATTCACGGAGCAGAGTGAATAATTTTTGTTGAAGAAAATTTACGTGTGGCTCAGTATCTAGCAACTCAGCTCCTAGAAGTATGCAAAATCTTGTTTTGCAACTAACTTTTGAAGGAAATAACAAAACGTGAACAAATATTACTATTTCTATATTTAATTTACAAAAAAGTATTGGTAAAGACCGTGAAAAATTATTGGAAAATGAATCTCAAGAAAAAAGGCTTCTGTTACGTGTACGGACATAATTTTATTAAAATTTTATCGCAATTAGTTGTTTGACGTTATGTTTGTTTGCTTAAACACCTCCAAAACCGGCAAATCTTACGCTGAATACGTGTCTGGCTTTGATTGAATTAATTAAATTTAAAATTGCATACTTTTAGGCTTATCATTCTTAGACGTAACGTGGGAATATATGAAAAATACATTTTTATTTTAATTATTTGGTAATATATTACCTTATTCCTATATTTTTATCATGGTTCACCGATCCATTTAACTTTGTAAAACAAGCGCATAAACTATGCGCTTTAATCAAACCAAATTTCCATATTAATGAAATTATTTTTTCCCGTGAAAATTAATCGAAAATCAACCCGAACGTCACGCCTTACACGTGTGGATGCGAATTTTATTTTAATAAAATTCTATTTCATAAAAAAACGAAACAAAAACAACACACTGTTGTGCAGGAAGTTGCGTATGGCGGCACAAATTTACGAGCTGAAAATTGTTCTCGCTCACTTGTGCCGAGCTCGATAAGGACTGGGGGCAGGAGCATTTTCATCACATGCAAGTACTGTAATTTATGCATTCACTTTACACTGTGGCTATCTGTTACGGAAAAAAGGGGGTTATATTTGTGTGTGCGTGTGCATGTGTTTGTAACAGAATAAGGATACATTTCCCATCTCTTGCGAAAGGAAAACCCGTGAAGGAAATTGTTGTTTCCCTGTAGAACGTTGTGCCGGTCAAAAGTTGTACGAGCGAGTGTGTGGTTTTTATTCATGTGAAATTTAAAACAGAATTATCCAATGTGTGTGCGAGAGAGCTAGTAAAGTGTGTTGGTGTGCTATTAAAAAAAAAAAGATATAAAGTCCTTAAACACAAATCAAATTGCCTAAGCTGCTACTGAATCCTAATTAATGCCAAATGATCGAAACAGAACATGGCTGTGTTCACCATTTTAAAAGGGCAGTAAAATAAATGTGTTTCTATTGTATGTGTGCGTGTGTTTGCTTGTTGTGTCAGTTAAAAGTGTGATGAATAAAAAGTAGCACGAGATAGCAAAAAAAAAAAAAAGGACAGCTTTTAAGTTTTCTGTGACCTATAAAAGTTTCATCCTGTTGAAGTGTTATGTAAACAGCTTTAAAGTCATTCTAGCCATCCTCCTTCGCACAGGAAAAGTTGCACCATCAGCCTCGTTTGGTGACCATAATTCCTAATTATGTGTAAAGGAAAAGTTGTGTGACTGTGCACCGTGTACAAATGATAACATTCGCCACCGAGCTCAGAATGGCCTAAATGGGCACGACGAATTGAAAAGCGAAGCTCCAAATTTACATCCTTTGAGTTATTGCTTGCCCGTAACCACACCGCAAAGCCGTCGTCGAATTTCCGTAACGTCAGCAGCATGATCACCACTGGCACCGTTACGACTCGAAAGCGAAGAAAAAGGACCCCAATCGCTTGTTTGAGGTCAACCATTTCTTTGTCTTTGGTGTGGGTGCTTTTAGGGCTTACGGTTGGTCCACCGCGGCGGTGTTCCGGTGCTCCTTCGCTCGCTGCAAAATCCTGGCCATCGATGAAGACGTACGACATTTGGGGTTCTCCCACGGTCACGGACGGAACGGCAAGGTCGAACGATTCCTTTGACCCAGTTACGAACCGGTACAATGGGACGGCGATCGGTTCCGGAGCGGCAGCGGTACGCCGCAGCCGGTACAGCTACGGTGAACCGACCGGTGTCGCTTCCTTCTACGGTGACGCAAGCCATAGGCAACGGGACGATGGCACACCACCACGAAGACGTTCCGCGAAAGGTAAATTAAAACCACGTACGGAGTGAAAGTTTGTCATTGGCGGGATGATTGGCGGAGGGGTGGGTAAGGTGAAAGTAAGATTGCGAGAACAAAGCAGGAAGGGGGTTAGGGAAACCGGATTGAGTGATTGAGAGGGTAGGCTGGAGGAAAGGGGAAGGGAAGTTGTTTCGTGTAACAACATAATTGCAGTGTGATTGCATCGATCGGATTGACGTTGGGGTTTGGGATTTGCAACCTTCAAGCGAAAGTTGTGGATGTTCTTTCGTTTCCAAGTTGCGTTTTTGGAAGAGAATGATTTGTAAGACTGTGGATGTAGCATGAATGAGATTGTAGGTTGAAGTAGTATGGCAGGTGTTTTTACACGTTAGAATTCTAAAACTGAGGTAATATTGCGCTTAAAAAGTGCAACTACTGAAGCTAAATGAAGTAGTATTCGATATTAATTGTAGTTTAAAAAACTGAAGATTTTCATAAACTTCTCCATTCTGCATTCTTCAATGTTTAGGTGGCATAAGAAATTATAAGTGTCTTGACAGGTTTTTACTTTAAAAATACCTTAAAATATAAATATTTGCTTTATTTGTGCTATGATGGATGATTTTTGGCTTTTGTTGAGAAACCCTCTTGAGGATATCTTGAGGAAACTCTAAAAAAGAACCTTGAAATATCTAAAGGACCCTATCCTTGGCTTAACGCCATTTATGGCCACGCCGACCATCAGATGGCTTACTAGACTAGCCGATACCACATAGTTGGATAGGCAGTCCTCACTAAGGGGGAACGGTCCGGATGGGATTTGAACACCGGTCCTGCCGTTTGAAGACCGGTTCAGCTGTTGCCTACACCAATGAGCCGCGCCTAAGGACCTTAAGGAAGGCATTGTTCATTAGAATATTGTAAAGAGATAGTCATCACTACGGAAAACCGGAAGGATTTGAGCTGCAGTTCTGCCATGTGAAGAGCGGCGCCGTTGTCACCTCTTCCACCGGTCAGCCTCAAATCAGAGAGTAGTTTCTTATAATAGGTTCGTTGTGAAGAATTTAAATATTCTCAATATTAATTCATAATTTTGTTTATACTTGGTAGTGAATGACGTAGGGCTTTGGGTGTTTTGTATGGATATGGCGATCTCATTTTCGTAATTGTACTGTAATTTTGATTGATCAGACGTCGTTAGACGTAGAGTTATTAAAGATTTGATGTATAACTCTTTCTAGTTTGCTAGTTGAATACTTCTGATGAGATACTAGATAAGATTCCATCCATCATATGTGTGTTGTGCTGTATAGAACGTGGCAGCATGAAACCAACGAACCGAACGCCCGAAATAGTTTGAATTCACTTAAAATAGTCTTCTGAGCAATACGAAAGTTCCTCGCAACAAAATGTTGTTCTACACCATAATAAACGACGTGAAGCTGCTTATTAAAATACCCACCCAATGGAATGCTCCTAAAGCACAAAGCAATGCAGTTGATGCATCCGGAAGTTAAATCATTACTTACTCGAAAATTCACAACCTTCTCCAGCCAGTACGGCTGGTAAAACGAAATGCTCACCACTGCCGGGATCTGTTCTTCGTTCTCCGAAAAGAAAGTTGATAGTTTCTTGACGAGTAGGGCAAGCTGGTGGTGTTGGTCGTTGGTTAAACAGATCTGACACCAAATTAACAAACGACCGGCGGGTAGAATAGAGAAGCAAGCGTACGGACCGGCAACGATAGTACACCTAACTACGCCGTAATGCGCTTTACATGGATGGTGTAGTAGGTACGGTCTACTGTAGGCACTGTGCGAAGCAAGAAAACAATAACAAAAATAAACCAAACACTGGTGCTGCTACTGATGGTCGTTTGCGTTGCAGTTGCACCCTGCACTCGGCAGCCAGGAGAACGTTGTATAATGGTGCCAGTGTAGTACTAGCTGTTGAACAAGCTAAACACGTTCCTGTACACAAGCCGGGTCGAGAAGCGAACTCAAGCATAAACGGGTGGACAAAGTTTGCTGCCTTGCCAACGTTAGGGTTTGTGTAGGGGACGCGTAAGTTCACATTCTAGACACAGGGACGGTATATTTGGTGTGCTTGGGCTTTGCATGATGAAGATGGGCTAGATGCCGGACGAGACGAGGTCAAGATGAAGCGAGATTTCCCACTTGTTTGCTCTCTAGCACACGCTTTCCCTATGCTTGGAACTAGATGGCGCACGAAAACGGCGTGGTTAATTGGGTGCTGAATAATCCATGGTGTGAGCTGCAAGTAATCGTAAATGGGTTGTAAGAACCTTAGTAGAAGGTGGAAGGAATGAAAGGTTAGTACGAGGAGAGCGCAAAAGCCGATTTAAAGCAGGACTGCTAAGGGATCATTTATTTTTGGAAGAATATTTAAGTACTATGCTTTGCCATTATGCAAACTTTTGGTCAAGTTTTTGGTGCCTTGAAGTCCTCAAGAAACGTGCTGCAATACTTGCTTGGCAAAATATAAAGAGCGAGAAGGCTTTAATGCGCCTTCCTCACCCAAAGTGGACGTTTTAATGGGCTCGAGCGTAACCTTCTGGCATCCCAGAAGCCAGAAATAGGATACCAAACCTGAGTAAATAAATAGCCTCGGTGCATTCCTATCAGGGATGTCGGGAAGATGCCATAGAGACATACACACATACCTTCATTACCCTTCCTATCCAAACGAGCCGCTCATGAATAGTTAAACACGTCCTTTCCTCCGAACTTTGGACCGGATTTTGATACCTTTTCCTCACTTCCTAGTGCTCAACTTCCTACCGGTGCCGGTAGATGACGAGTGCCTGTCGGATGATGGCCGCCGGACGGGGATGTGCATGAACGTGTACGAGTGTCGCATACAGGGAGGAACGGCTCGAGGTCAGTGTGCACTCGGGTTCGGTGTGTGCTGTGTGTGTAAGTATTGGTCCACCAGTCGCAGGAGATTGTGGACTGTTGAGCGAGCTTCATTTCATTTTCTTCCCTCAAGTTGTCGCCACCTGTAACGAGGAGATAGTGAACAACATTACGTACTTTGTGTCACCGGCCTTCCCTGGCATCGTGCCCAAAGATCTTGGTAGCTGCAAGCTGAAGATAAAGCTGATGAATCCCGACATCTCGCAGTTAAAGTTTGATTTCATTCATTTCGCGCTGGTAAGTTGGATGGGAAGCACTTCGGGAGGGTCCGTTCTACAGTTTGTTCCATTCTACTTAGGGACAACCGAATCGACGCACCGGAGTATGTGAGGGAGACCTGTTTCGGCTAATAGGAGGCATCTCCCCATTTGACCTGTGCGGACAAAACTCGGGCCAACATCTGTACTACGATCTCAACCCGAAAAGTCGTGCCGAGGAGCAGATTGAGCTGGAGATGAACTTTGCCTCACGGTCATTTGCTCAACGGCTTTGGGAGATCCGTGTGTCACAGATTCCTTTCAGCCAACGTTCGCCTAGTGGTTGTATGCAGTACTTTACCGGTACCGAGGGTCTTATACAGACGTTTAACTTTGCGGAAAATGGACGCTACTTGGCGAACCACAATTATCGTGCATGCATCCGGCAGGAGAAAGGCATGTGTTCGGTGTCGTATGAACCGTGCGATGAACAGTCGTTCCGGATAGGTCTACCAGGTACGGGTGGGCAAGGAGCGCTTGGAGGAGCACCAGGTGCAGGAGGAGGAGGAGGTCCACTGGGTGGATTAGCTCCATCAGGAACACCGGGAGGACCTCTTTCAGGAACAGGGACCTTCTCGGATCCATCACTCGCAGACGATCCACTAGCACCTGCGGCGGATATTCCCGTCGAACCTTCTCCAGTTGCTGATCCAATAGTTGAGGCAGCGCCAGACGCACCGGCGGCTGATCTCGAGCCAGCAGCCGATGAACCCGTCCCCGCAGAAGAGGAACCCGAAGTAGCAGCCGATGATCCAGCAGCTGATGATGAAGGATCTGGTGGTGGAGGTGGTGGATTCTTCGACGGGTTCTTCCCATCGTTTTTCTCGCGCAGCATCTTCGACGATGATGAGCAAGAGCTAAAGAAGGTCCCGAAACGACGAAAGGGTCGTGCTTTGGCGAAAGCAGACTGGCAATCGCGACAATTCGAGGGTATCAACTGTCTCGACCGAATAACGTTACCATGCATCGTCGAGGACTTTATTGGGGTTGGGATGGGCGATCTGCCCACCTGCCGACCAGTACACTGCGGAAACTCACTGTGTCCTCCCGGTGTGTCACCGTGCCGGGTGGAAACATCAGTCACCCCGTTTCGGCTTGGAATTCACTTTGGCGAAGGAATCGATCGGGGCAGTCCGGAGGACAACTTGGGCGCGTGTATCCGATACAATCAAATTCCTTGTGCGGGTTAGGGTTTGTGTAGATAGCTTGGGTGTAAAGAGAGTATGAAATAAGTTGCATCGGTGTGTGTGTGAGTGTGTGAATGTGAGAAACGTATTTATTTGCCATGAACGAGTGCGATGAAAGTAGGTTAGTAGATGAGTAATGGTGGGATGTACCGAGGAAGTACCAAGTTTGGTGGGGTGCGACGTGAAAGTCATCGTACACTTGTACTTACTTTGTGTTATTGAAATGCATTTTCTTTGTTTTGTTCCATTATAGACGGTTTCTTAATGTAATTGGTAAATTCATGTGCGTCCAGAAAGATCTCCATCTCAACACCACCAACACCAATCTAATGATTAAAGTGAAAAAAGTAAAGAAGAACCGCACGAGGACTAGAATTTCTTATGACGTGGCTTTGCTCTAGTTTTAATAAGTGTTGTTAATGAAGGATAGTAGATGAAAGTACCATATTTTATTTTAAGAATGAACAATAAAACCTTATTAAGATGACACTAAATGAGGCGAAACTCAAAACTTGCCTACATTCAGGCGCAATGACATGAGTGTGAAATGTGTTTGTGGCATTGGGGATATTTAAGCATAATGAAAATAATTTCGGTATATTTTTTGCTTTATCGTTTATCAATATTTGAACAGTGCTTTGTGATCGCTTTATGAAAAAAAACTTTGAATGAATTGAGGAGATTTTCTTGCTTGCGTGTAGAATGAAGTTGGTTTTGTATTTATATTTATTTTTTGTTCAGTAGCGCCTCTTTCTCAATTCTCATAAGCCTTATTAAAAAGATCGAATCATAAAATTAAAAATCATCAATTCAATTCCAAACTGGATTTCACCTCCTGATTATGCAGATTATGATTATTCTCGTCGACCTAATTAAAATGAAGCTGTTTGTTTGGTCAAGCATTTTTACCACAACAAAGCATACATTTAGGCGTAACGATAATCTTGAGGGCGTACTTATTCACGTTTTTTCCTATTTAATTATCAATTGAAACAAAGCAAATATTTTTTTCTCGTTATTGATTGATGAGACTTCCTTCCTTATTCTTTCCCACCGTTTCTCATAACGACTTAATAACAACTTCCACTTCGATCAACCAAGCCATCATTCCTTTGAGTCGTCACATAACCTCGTCTCGTGTACGATAATAAAACGATGTCGTCAAAATATAAGCTGATAGATAAATAGATAAAAAACGGGAACGTAATCTTGAATCAGTGTGAGTGTACCACCTTGTTTTACGATTCTTGGCCCCGGGTTAATGTAGGTCGAAATATGGTTTTGTGTTGAGATAGAACGATCGCGCGTAGAAACGTTTTCCATGCGTCGGTTTGCCGTAAAACATAATTTCTATCACTTTACCTTACGTTAGAGAGTGAGAAACAGGGTAGCAACAGAAAAAAAAAAAACGCGTAAAACAATTGATTGTTACGGTTTATGTAGGTTAAGAGCATTCCGTTGTCATAGAGGGCGTATCGAACATGGTGGGATTGGTTGAATGGGAATGCTTTCTGATTGAATTTCGGTTTTGCGGTTTGGGTGATGTACGATGAAATACGATGCTTTACTTTGGTTGAATTCCAGTGGTGTCCTAAGAGTATTGGAGTTGAATATAACTTTATTTTGAAGGTGTTGGAGTTGGTTAAAAGTTTGTTTGAAATTCAAAATAAGGTACAATATTTACATATATTTTGATGTTAATTTATCTCCAACGATTCTGCACGAAATTAGCACAACGGACGATAGATACTATAGTAATTAAATTGTTTTAATTAACCTTCGCTCGCTTCGGGGCATATCATTGTTGCCGCGATTGTCCCTTGCCAATCGTACAGAACCGTTGACCGTTGACATTATTTTGTACGCTTTCTTCTTCAGTGCGTTATTCATCCGAAAAAAAGGAAAACAGCCATAATGCCACAGTGCGACAAAATTGGACAACTCTCGATATTAGAGGCCTCATCGGTCTCTTCAGGGGCATCCGTGCCCGAGTACTGTTTCGTTCGTTCTGATTTAATTCCGTTGGGTGTAGAACCTGCAACAGACCTTCGGGTTAGCAAATGGGAATAACTTTCTCCAATTGACTTGAGTTTAATGGTTTCTTTATGAACTTTTGCACTACCCTGGGAGGCTAGCGTAAGAGTAGCGATGGTAGCCGTGTTGTGGAAGTGAGTTGCGCAAAGTGAGAAAATGGCGAACGTTTGGTGCAATTTGTAGCCATGTAGTTTCGTCCGTGTTCAACCAGCCTGCCTGCTTCGTCGTTCTCGGTGGTGCACGTTGAAGGGTTGTTCAGTTGGCCGGTTGCTACCGTTGTCCAGTTGGTAGGACACGGAAACGGAAATTTCGAACTGTACACGGTGCGCCGTTCTTGTGCAGAATGAAATTTTAATCTCGTACTTTATTACCTCCCAGTGCTGCTACCACCGCTTCCCAGCCAAGATCCTTTAAAAAGGCACGAGTTGGAGTTGGAGCGACAAAAAAAAAAAAAAAAGGAAGACTTCGACCTCGACCGTGAAAAGATTGCAACAACTTGAAGTGCAAGGACGGTTCGTTGTGGACGACCAGTAACGAATGAGTGTGGCTGACGACTGAAGGGAGAACGAAGCATTGTAGTGCGATTTTAATGTTCCGCTAGGTAGACAGGAAGCACAGATTGAAGCATCCGGGAGGAAAATGGGGCATAAATCTTACGGTTGGTTTAAAAGCAAACCAACAGGACAAGGTAACGAAACAAAGAAAAGAAAAAAAAATGGGTCAGATACGTTATCTGAAAGGAACTTGCTTAAGGGTCTGGTTGAGTTTTGTTTTTTCGGAAGTCTTGAATATTACAGTCACTATAAGAAAAACACTCAACAACGACAGTTTCACTCGTGTAAAAGAAAACATGTCCTTCAGGAAAAGGTGCAAACAATTAACGAGTCAAGCTGTAGAAAAACTTGAGATTGGAAAAAAGGGAAAATTTCTCAGTAGTAAAAAAAGGTCCAGGTTTCTTTTTTCCAGACACGAGAAACAGCACATTTTGTCACGTAGCTTTCGTGGTAATTAATTTTATTTATCGACCTTTTCGCTCTTATATGAATATTTCTTCATCTGTTTCGAACTTTTTTTCGTTTTATGTTCTAGAAAAAAAAACAAAGCAAGTAAGGTAAAAGAAAACAATGACTATAGAAAAGATATCACAAACTTATTTAATGTGTAGTTAAATGCTTTTGTTTGAAAAACATAGCTTTGTTTTCATTCGCAAGTTAAGGAGCCGCATTCACAATCGGATTATATCCCCTCCAAGCAAGATAAACACGAAGCATTGGTAAACATAAAAAAACGGAAAGAAAAAAGAGGAGAAAATAAAAAAAAAAACGAGAGTAGAGCAAACGTATAAAATTGCATTTGTCATGTATTGTTTGCTTTGGGGATTCATTTTCGTTTTTACTTTTCATTCAGCATGCCATCATATGAAACGACAGGAACGAAGGAAAATGATAAAAAAGTGTTTTATTCTGCTTTTTCCTCCACTGTTTTTGTTTCGCCATTTCGTTTCTTATCAGTTAATTTCTTCTCGGTAAAGTGTCATCTTATGATTTCCATTTTCCTTTTGTTGTTTGTTCTGTGCTCTTGCTTTTCTTCTATCACTTTCATGTTGAATTTGCAGCAAGCAAAACTGGATTTCTTTTGAATGTATTGTTTTTTTTTTATTTTTCATTTTTAAATGTTAAGCTTCATAATTTCTTAACAGTGATACCCAGGAAAAAGTAAAAGGGATTTGCATTTCTGCTGTCACTTGCATGGTGCGCTCGTTCTTGCTCGGCGTTTGTTTTTAAATTTTCTGTTTTGATTTACATTAATTGAATGCATTTCCAGCGAAGTACACCGCACTTGAGCTTGGTTAGAAGGATCAAGGGTTTTTTTTTTTGTTGGTTGCTTTTGTAGAGTTATTTATTACTTTATTTCTTAGCCAAGTAGAGAATTTTACATTTGAATTTCGATTAATGTGTCGTTCTTGATTTTTCTCTCCTTTTTTATTGTTTTCCTTTTTTTGGCCCTAAAGGGTTCGCCTTTCCTTCGTTTGTTTTGTTTTATATTAAATCTACTTTTATCACATTCAACGCTTATGATTTTTTGTTTCTTTTATGTATGTTTGCATTTTGGTTTGAGTAGAGTTTTGTTTTAAATAAAACATCTTTTTTTAAATTGGCTAAAGCTTTTTTTATTTAAAGAAATGTTGATTGTATTTGGTACTATAATTACTGTAAAGCATGAAAAGCTATTTTTATTTAAAAATAAAACAGGATAAAATGAGTGAAATATTAGAGAAAATATATGCAAAAGAATGCTTCAATTCGGAGAAACCTTTCTTGTAATTGTAGCCTTTTAGTGTTGCTCAAGAACGTTCATATCTGTGCGTTTGTGTGTGAAAATCCCACAAGACGAGTTTGTAAAAAAGCACCATAACGAAGCACTACGAAGCGCATTCGGCAATTGAGAGAGCGTGTGTACAGTGTAAAATATTCACATTTACTTCTCATTCATATACGCCATCACTTACATCTTAATCGTATCTGGATTAAAACTATGCTTGTCATTGCTGTGTTTTTGTGTGTTGCCCGTTGCCTGTTGAAGCGTGGAGGCTTAATTGAGAATTGAATCATCATATGCTAGCAAAGTGAGCCCTAGCTTTTACATTACAATTATTTTACACGTAAACACACCGCGTGACACACACGATTTAGTTGTGCTTCTCAGTGAGCACGATTTAGCATTGATTTTGTGTTTGACTATTCGAGCAAGTAAGAGAAAATAGAACGATACATACTATTACACTCCGGGCCTTCAGCTATGCAACTATTATTACATACAATTTTGGTTTTTGTGGTTTTTTAAATATTTACATGGCTTACACAAGTACTGGCGAGTACGAGATAGGGGGCGAGTTTGGCATTCCATTGGCGGTGCTTGGCGATTGCATAGTTTCGGGCGCTTGGGAAGTGCATGCGTGGCAGCTCATACGCTCAAAGAAAACTTTTCTCCTCAGATGACGTCTCCTTCGCCGTTGTTCCGTTGCTCTTGAGCACCGAGTTCGCCAGCTGTCCGCTAGCACTTTTCACAATATTGCACTGACTGGTACTGTTGGCGATCAGTTTACCACCGGCGCCATTACTGTTGCTCTTGGTGGTGTTGTTGTTGTTGGCGACCGATGTGCTGTTATTGTTGGTGGTGCTGGTGACGTTGCCGAGTGCTGCCAGCGTCGGTCCACTGTTTGTCGTCGGCGTGGTAACGGTCGGTTTGTAGCTTGAATCGCGTGGAACCAACATCATCGGTGTGGGCGCTATGCTCGGCGGGCGTACCTCGAATGTTGGCTTGCACATGGCCAGGGCTGGATTGGTGTGAAGGCCAACGTTTTTCGGACACATCGCGACGATACTGGCACCGATCGGACCTGAGGGGAAGGGTGAGTGAGTCCAGAGAAGTAGTGGGTGAAAATTAGCGACAAATTGATGGAACCATGCTTGGGACAAGGTTGGACAAAAAGAGGTAGAGTACACAGGTAAACATCATGCCAGCAATGGCTACAAAACAATCATAAACCATCAAACAGATTCTAGAGAGATGTAGAGACAGAGAGATAGAGTGACAGTGAAGAGATAGAGAAGTATCACGGTCCGGATAGATGAAGGGATGCCAACATGGAACATCAAACGAATTGCTAAATAGAAGTATAGAACAGTGACACAACTGGAGCAACTCTTTTGCCATTTTTTTTAAACAACCCAACAATTAGGATCTACACTGATTAGAGGTGGAGAAACTTTTCGATATCGAGGGATTTGGTATTACTAATACTAACATCAAATATTAGTTGTTGAAAAATAGAGACCAACCGAATGGTACATAAATACTGATGAAATTGATCAATTTAAAATAGGTTTAAGATGGGAAGTTAGTGATGAAAATGATTTGGGAACAATGTAGTTGTTTCGTGGCACATGACACTAGAAAAATCGACACTTTAACAATGGATTTTAAAAAGATGTTTTTGTTGTGCAAATTGCATAAATTTTGGAGTCTTTGTGAAAAATACTTTTTTGTAACTAAAAACTCTCCTACCATTTGCTAAACTTTTTTTATTATGTTTGCCTCAAAGCACTGTAAATCTCGATAAAAAATGCCTCACAAAGAGCCTTAATGTATGCAATTTGCAGACCACAACACCCTGGATGTACAATTATTGCATTAACCGTTTCCTCTCGCGGATTAAATGTATTAGAAATGGGCTCAAGATGAGGAAAATGCTGTGTTGATGTGTTGTCTTAAGTTTCTTGATTGAGCAAAGGCACGCTGAAGCTCCTAGTCTTAAGGCTTCTTCTTTAGTGGTGCGTGGTGATAAATTTATGATGAAGCATGAAGCTGCGAAGGTGTAGATTTGAGATAATTTGTTTTAATCTTTAAGCAGACGCCTAAGGTGTGCCTGACGGTAAGTGGGTTGTGCGAGATGAATGGTGCATGTTTGCGTGCTCAAAAGTGATAACTTTCTACAGGAAAGATGGAGCTGTGCTAGTGTGGGAGGGCGTGAGATGAAGAGTTAGAGGGACAGAAGCCACGCAATTTGGACATCTAACAACTACGACAGCTACATACGTTTGCTAGAGTTAGGAAGGAACCAGACGACGACATCAAACTATCAATTGCCATTAAACACATACACATAGATTTGCTAGTCTAATGTCTACGAGGGGACATATAACACTCTTGGTGCGGATTATCTATGGAGTGATTAAAAATTTACATCAAATCTTAGAACCACACAGCCAGATGCACAATTACCCCCCGAATGCATGTTCTGGCACTTAATAAGACGTAGTATATTAGAAGTTTTCATTACTTGGACCATGATTTATTAGAATTCCCACAAAGCTACTCATATCCACACATCAGATGGCTAGACTGGTTGCCGGAAAATGCCCTCGAACATCAATCACAACGAAATCTCAGCTCCGAGTACAGACATTACTCGCATAATTCCCCATCTCAAGCTCATAATCTGGAATCAACCTCCTCCGGCAAGCAATTTATGCTGGAGCTTGAGTTTGCTCGAGTGAATGAATTTAATTACGCCAGGATTGGAGGGCTTTGACAGGGAGATTTTTCGGGGCAAATCAGGATGTTGTTATTTTAAATTTCAGAACGTTGGATTTTCTTCCAAACGAAAAACGAACACCCAACACGAACACATGTTGATTGAAATCACTGCATTCATGTGTGTTGGCAATTTGTACCATTTTTGCCTTGAGTCTATTGACACACGGACAAAAACTGAGCATGTATCAGCAGAATCAATATTTGGACACTTCCCGTTTGTTCGGTGCGAAGTGAAAAATATCCGCCCGCATGAAGCCGCGGCAATGTTTGGTCCCAAAACGGGACGCATTGGTGTTTTTTTTGTCTTCCGCCCGGCAAAGGGTTGTTGAAATGTTTTCGTAACGGATGAGGGTCAATTGGCTAAAAAAAGCTCTCCCGTACGGCGATGTTATCAGCCGTTTCAGTCGGTTAGACCAGGAGAGATTGAAGCGCAGAAATAGAGTATGTAAGTGTTCTTTTTTCCCCTCCATAGAGCGTTGCTGGCTTCACCAAAGCTGGGGATCGGAAGAATTCCAACAACCGCACAGTTTACTGCCGGGAAAGTGATGCTTCACCGGAGTATAACGCACAAAACCTTAAGCAAAAAAAGCCGTCCACACAACCGGTGAGATAATGGGTGGTAGAATTAGTTGTGAATAGCTTTTACTCTTCACCTTTGGGCGTGGAGTTCGTTGTGAGGGGGGTTTTTTTGCTACACATTCTCTCTCTCCCAACTCTGTAGTGTGATAAACGATGCCAAAAAGTTGACCATCGGTAGTTTGTGCGAAGGATGTTAGCTCACCCGGCTACCATAAGGTTGTGGTGGTTAGTGTGTGTGTGTGTGCGAAAAATGAACGGCAAACACATTGTAGGCTACAGGAGCACGATAGCGTGCGATTGGTGCAGTGTAGAGTTATTTCTGCAAACTTCCTGGTTGCACCTGCAGTTGGGAAGGTGGCAAAAAAGTGCATCCTGCAACGTTGTGTGTGAGCCAGTGGTGGTGAAGATAGTGACGGTTGGAACAATGTTCCCAAAATTTCAACAATGGAGTTTTTGATAAAACGTATCCTATCCATCCAGGCTTTGTTTGCCTGGTGATGTGCCTTTGTTATTTTTATTATAGAAAAAGAGATATTTAGAGGTTATATCAGGTTATACCAAGTAAAGACCAGAATGGTCCTTTTATTTTAGGGCGTGTAATGATGTTATCACTGCTGTGTAGTAATAACGTTGGATAACTTGACCTTCAACATAATTTTAAAATGTAGTTCTTATGGTTTTGTGTGGTAAGATCATTATCAGGCTTATGCGAGGATCCAAACGTTCCAGTAATGTTCTTAGTTTATTGGAAGTCTTTTTAGAGCCTAAGGCTGACGGCAGAGAACAATGGCTTACGAATATTTTTTTTAGTTGTTTTCAGGCAGACTTTTTGAAGTTATATTATTTTTTAGTAGTTTGGATGGAATAGACGATCAATTGTTAGCTGCAAATATTATTCCGTTTGTTAAAATAGTGGTTTAAAATTAACAAAATCTCCATAAGGTGCCATGACCCGAGTTGGGGTCGTATCAACGACCCCAACCTTAGTTCCATTCGCAGTATATTTCCCACTTTTCTGTTTGCATAGTATAGCACCACATCCTTCAATAGTTCCAATAGACTTAGCGGTGAAGTGGTGAAAGTTGACAGCCAAAACTTTCCCACAAGCCCACTAAATCACACAACGTCAATGCAAACTTCTCCTATTCCGGTGAAACGATAATGGCGTGCTAGTGTGGCGTGCGTTCTTTGGTGGTCATTTCGGGAGCTTTTGTTTTGCCCGTTTTTTTTCTGCCATCAATAAATCAACGGATAATCAACTCGTGTGAAGGGGAAACGTTTTGGTGTGGTCGTTTAGATAGCTGGAAAGTTTAATCATGATGCGGTTGACTTTTTTTTTTTACATGGTTAACATATTGGATTTGCAGAAACGATAACGAAGAAGGGAACAAAGTATAACGGTCTAAGGAAGACTAGTGCTACTTAAACAAGGGCACGATTTAAGTTAGTTATTTTTATAATTGTTCTATGAACAATAATCAGTAAACGCTTGCGATGCATTCGGCGTGCGTTTTGATGTGTGGTTTAACTATAGGAATTGAATGCTAAGTTTTACTCCTTCCAGGAACTTCGGCACTAAAGGACTCTCGGAGGTGGGTTTCGTTAGAAAAAGGGATTAACGTCTATACAAGGAAGAACATTGCATGAACCGGAAATTGAACAGTATGGTCACACACTCGAATCATTGGACGACACGCACGACATTATGATAGAATATTGAACCGAAAACATTCCAAGGAATTCGATCCTGTTTCAAACACAAGACAAATGGAAATTTGAAACAGGATCAACAAAGAAACAGCGCTGGAGGGAGGAGTGCTACATAGCTAACCGGGCTCTCTCGGTATTCCACATCCTTCCCGGAAGGGGATGCCTTGTTTAACACGTCACCGGCGAGGACTCCACATCGAACACGTGAAGGACACAGGACACACAAAGCATTGAGCAATGGGAGCCCTTACGTTACCCAATAAAACTAAACAAATCACATTTCGTCTAGTTTAGTTGGTTTGCGAAGCTGCGTTGGGTATACCGGTTGGGCCCCAAAAGCGCGGTGGGACGAATATGAGTTTGCTTTTTTTTTTATTGCTTCGTTGCGTTTATTCTCCCTGAAGCGTTTGCTTGATTGTCGGGCTCTAGTCTCTCGAGAGCTTCGTGTTGACTTTAACCAGATTCATAGCGTTCGAGATGCGACGTTTGGTTTGTTCTGTGGAGAGAGATGAAGCCGATCAGAACTGGATGTGATGGACTGGTTGGCCATTTGATTGCGTGATGTCGAACCGGGAACCGTTTTGTTTCGTTATGGGTTCAGTTTTTAGGTTGATTGGTTGTTATATTTTTAACGTTGGGGAAAGGGAGAAAATCTTAAGCGCTGAAAGCACGTCATGGTAGTGTCCTGAAGAAGGCAAAGAGCCGTAAGAAATGGTGAAATAAAATTGTGACGGAACGATGATAAGGGTAGTGAAGAAAAGTTGACATCAATTCGATGGTCGATTCTCGATGGTGGTCTTGCAGAAACGATAGAAAATGTGGAAACATGAATGAAAAAGAAAAACGTTGAAATAAAGGTGCAAAGAACAACAACGTGTGGTGGAAATCGATCCCGTTTTGATGGATTTTTCATTTGCTTTTTTATTGTGAAATTGGAAAGAATTTTGTTGTCTTGCATTAACGAACGTGTGTCACAACTGTTAAGAGATGAAGAGCGAAGAAAATGGAGTGGAGAAAATGGTTCAAAATAATACACACATCCTTAAGACTCGTACGTACACTCGTAGAACGACACAAACGTCCTGCCGGTGATGGCTGATTGGAGGAGTTGTGTGACGTAAAAAAAAAGCATGAGGAAAAGTCAAGCATATAAAACGATCATTAGAGTTAGTGAAAAACGAGAATTGAAGAGGTCAGAGGAGAGCAACGCAAGAGCTTAATATCGTTATAGAAACCTTTTCCCATAACGTAACAGCTAGATTTGAAAGACCATCCAAACCACAGCACGCAACCGAGTTGAGGTTTTTAGAGTATAAATTTTCATTATTTCCAGTCACTCTAAAACCTTGGACACGATGGATTATCCTCCCCAAAGTGGAAGGAATCTTGCTCCAGGTTGACAACCAGGACACTAAAGTGCATGGAGACGAATTCTTGGACGCAGAAGCTTGTCCTACTCTCGGACCCGCGGAAAGGGTAACGGATTTGATATGAATTTATTCTTCATCAGAAGAACGTTGTGTTCACGGCTGATACACTGAGCACCGACATTCGGCGTCTCCGTTTACCGACCAAAACCTCAGCATCTTACGAAAGTGACTGTAAAGATCGAAGCGAAGAAACCGAGCTTCAGACAGTCTGTATGTCTTGTGCCAATTCTCGCCCGGGAATTGGAACATCAAACAGCCGGCAGAACGTGCCGTGAAGGGATTGGGCAACTTTATTGGCAATGTACCGGAACCTGGGGATTTTGGCTGTTCGGTTGTGCTTCTATCAGTGGTAACGAAAAAGACATCCAGCATGGCATCCAGTTCCATGACTCGAGGGAAATAAGAGTGAAGAACTAGGACAACGTTTGCTCTAGTTCGCATCCGTTCTAAGGGGGGAGGTTTGTGTGTCATCGTGTTGGGACACCGATGTAAGATAATAAATAATCTTAGCCTTCTAGTTTGGGACGCTTTTCGTACCCTGGTGCAGTATAGCATATTTCTTATCAGAAAGTGCAGTGGTACCATCGCTTGAAGCAACAATGGCACGAGCAGAATGTGTGTATTTAAAGAAGAGATATAGCAGTTGGGACGAATGATTGGATTGCTTGAAGCTAGTTTAGTGTTTGGGGAATACGCTCAAAATGGTAAGAAAGGAACCGCATTTAGTTTCTGAAGCTTGACATTTGATGGCATATTTGGGAAGCAGTCTTTTAAGAACTATAATTTATCCATCAGAAATCTTTTCTTTTTAATAAATTGTAATTGGTAGCTGACTTCTACTTGGGAGTAACTTTTAGCGATCCTGAATGGAGAACAGGTTTAAGCTTTATATGGATATGTATGGCGATCCCACTTGGAAGCTTCTTATGGGAGGGATTACAAGAATCTCTGAGCTCCTAGTTTCACGAGCTTCCAAAGAGATAGCTTCAAATAATTAGCAAATTTTACTTGAAGATATGCAGCTAAAGCTCGAGTCTTGTGGGGAACTAGATGCCAGGTTTGTTTTCTGGAGAGCATTTTAGAGAGCTCTGTTATTCTTCGTCAATTAAATAAGAAACATGGTTTAGATCCTCGAGCTGCATTTCGAGCGGAGGTTGCTTGTATTTTCTCTGTTTGCTGAAACTTCCTAGGTCTCATTGCAACATGATTACTCTTAATCTGTTAATCAGGTAATCTGATCAATAAGTCCTTCGGCATTGGTAAGTTGAATGAGGCAACGGTTAAGAAAAAAGTGGTTTAAAGTGGTTCCTCAATCAGCTATAAAATACTTCAAACATGCATCCTCGGCTGTTGTGAATGATTACACGCCCGAATGATAACTCGCCCGTTTTGCTAGACTTTGCCATAATCTTTTGATATATTTCTACAAAACATGTTAACAAGCAGCGAAATTTATGATTTGTGACCAACTCGAACGAATAAAGAAATGCTACAGAGTCCCTAATCAAACAGCTCGTACGTATGGGAAACAGCAGCAGCTTGACATTTGATTAGATCGGACACGTCCCAATTCTACCAACCTTTAGGAGAAACCGTTTGAAAATAATTTGAATATTTATAGCCTTCCGGGGCACCAACTCCACGGAAACCGTTTCCCGGAACCGATCAGCTGTTGTGGATGGGTTTTAATTTGAATTTAGAATGAATCGAAAGATAATTTATTTGCCGTCCACAGCATGTTGACGCTGCTCGGGGTCACATTAAAATCGACCGCCTTCCGCAAAAAAAAAAGGTTGACAAATTGCTAATGATTTATAGGATCGCGTGGCTGCCATTTTCAGAACTAGGCAAACATCATAAATAATGATCATAAATTGTGCGTCGATGTCAGTGGGTGATTCTTCCGGTGCCGGTGGGGGTTAGTTTAAAGAGCTGCGTAAGAAATAAATGTCACCCCTACGTGGAAGTTGTTTTTCGTCCCCGTGTTGCCGTGACGTGCCAGGAAAGGAGATTAAGGCAAAACAACAAATCATCAATGATCCGTCCCCGTCGAGATCGGATGAAAGCCAGATTAGGGGCAAAAGCTATCGTCGATTTAAATGGGAGTTGATTCGCTGAACTGTGTAATACCTTCAGCAAGAAGCGATGAGGGAGCAAAATGATATTTTATTTTCAATTTTTCCGCGCGCTCAAACATTTTACGATCCATTACGCTGAAGGATTTTGGTACGACTTTGAAATTTAACGACCCGATTGTCGCGTCACAAATAAATTCTCGAAAGGCTCGAAAGGCTGATGGTTACTGGGTGCTCAATTAGGCGCGTTAAAAGTTGGTCGGTCTAGACGGTGGATTACGCTTTTGATAAGGTTTTTGAAGTAGTACATGAAGGCGGAAGCAGGATGGGACTAAAGCAACTGGAATGACTTTTCACCCAAATAAACGCAGTGATGGAGAGATTGATCTGTTTGGCGTTGTTACTCTTTCAAATGGGACTTTAAAGCTGTTTAACATTAATTTGGGGACATGTACAAAAAAAAAGCTGCGTAATTTAGTGCAGCAAGTAAATTCCTCAATGCCTTAGACGGTTCCAGAATTTATTCCGCACGCGTGTTATTCACCTCCGAGCATTCGACAAGCGAGGTTTTCCCTATTCCTGGTAGAATAATAAATCGTCCGTACTGCACTTGTGCGCTCATAATGCGGAAGTGTATTCCGGTTCCAGCGGCGAAGTACGTGAAAGTGCAGCCTCGAATCGATATAAATTACTCGTTTCGTACGTACGTGAAAATCTAGCCGACCCGTCCCCCGAAGCAGATCGATCGCCGGAAGTGCTTGTAGTGCTTAAATATGTTATGAGGATAGGTGGCAGTGTTTTTTCCCTTCTCACACTCTACTTTTAACACTTACCGTGAAGCTTTAAAACAGTTCCCGAATGTGTAAGTGTGTGTGTGTGTGTGTGTGTGAACATTTTTGCAAGAGAAATAAGCTTCCGAGGTACGTGACATGATTTACAAACACGCAATACGTGAAACTCTACTACCCTTCTAATACTACCAATGCTGGTGATGATATTGTTTGCATCAAGCATCTGTTTCGGATTTATTGAAAAAGTTCCCATTTTCCACGAGCGAGAAGAGTGGGAAAACACACAAACAAAACATTTATTTGTACCACAACAAGACGCCGGGTTGTATAATATCACCGATCGAACACAGTCGATGATACATTGGTTTGTGCGGGGCTGCCGATCTTATATAGTGGCTATAATTTCCTGTCTGGTGGCGGTAGAAACCTTATTAGGTTTTGCAAAAAAAAAAAAAAAAAAAACTCCACAGAAGACGGATAAAACCCATTTGTGGTATATTTATGACCTCGACGAATCAACAATTAGTGATCCGGGGGTGTGTGTGTGTGTTTTTTTGTGTGGGAAGAAAACACAAGCTGTCTGGTTTTTGTAGGGTGGTTTTGCTAAAGTTAATCGATTCTTGAAGATGGATTATGGGAAGTCATGCAAAAATGATGATGAGGGGTTTGGTTTTGAATGAAAGATCATAAATCGCCTCTACCATACCGTTCATTCTGTTTAGAAGCGATAAGAAAGCG
Organism: Anopheles maculipalpis; assembly: GCF_943734695.1. Taxonomy (NCBI): domain Eukaryota; kingdom Metazoa; phylum Arthropoda; class Insecta; order Diptera; family Culicidae; genus Anopheles; species Anopheles maculipalpis. The sequence goes on from NC_064872.1 coordinate 6,665,833, forward strand.
GTGAGAAGCTCTAATCGAGCTTAATAGTTGCATTAGAGCTCATAAAACGGCTATAATTTTTAGGCATGATGTGATCGATGAACTTTTGAGCGAGTAATATGTGATTTTTTTCAGCATTTTTTCTCGGAAACTTTGTTTCGATCAAATGCCAAATAATTTAAGACGAAAAAAATCTTTCAGCTGCACTATTATAATTCCAAAATTTTAAAATTTTCAATTGAATTTTAGGAGCTTTCCCTTTGATTTTAAAAAAATTAGGAATGAGTCGCATATTTTTGCATTGCATACTCGTAGGCATTTTCTCGTTTTCCATATTAAAAAAAAAATTTATAAATAAATGTTTTTAAACTGCGATGTGTTCGCCCTCTGTGAAACTTGGCTATCGGAAGAAATCAATCTTACCTTCCCTGGATATAATATAATCCGTGAAGATCGCATTACAAGGGGTGGGGGAGTACTAATTGGTGTTCGAAAGAGTCACGCTTTCAACAGAATACCTACCCCTAGGCAAGAAATGATCGAAACTGTCGCAGTCAAGGCAAAAATTAGCGATCTTCACGTGACAATTGCATCTATTTATATCCCCCCGATAGCCAACAATGAAAAAGAAAAAATTGAAAAGATCAAAGAGGATCTTGGAAATTTAGCAGCGGTCTTGCCTGGACCACTTTTGATCCTGGGAGATTTCAACTCCCATGGAATCGACTGGGGTTGCGATAAGGATGACATTCGCGCTCCAATTATCCGAGACATCTGCGACAGATTTGGGCTTTCAATCCTCAACTCAGGAGAGGCAACTAGGATGCACACACCGAAGAGTAGGGCGAGTGCACTGGACCTGTCTCTATGTCCATCAGCGATGGCCCTGGATTTTAGTTGGAAGGTGATCCAGGACCCTATCGGCAGTGATCACTTGCCGATAGAAATTTCCTACATCAAGGGAGGATGTCCAGGAGGTGGAATCCCCGTTAAATGTGACTTAACGAGGAACATCGACTGGACGAGATACGGTGAATTAGTAGCCGCTTCGCTTTCTCTTGACTTGGAAGATTTGTCTCCAGTACAGGAGTACGAAAAACTTGTTTCAATTATAAACAAGTGCGCTCTTGAAGCCCAAACAAGGCGCTCCCACCAAGCAAGGACATTCAAAAAACCTCCCACTCCTTGGTGGGACAAGGATTGTCAAGCGGCTTTTAACAAGAAGCGGGAGGCGTTTAAAGCATTCCGGGACACGGGCTCAAGGTCTTTATATGAAAAATATAAAGGACTGGAGAGATCGTGTAAAAACCTGTTGAAGGCGAAGAAAAAGGGTTATTGGCGTAGATACGTCAATAACCTAGACCCTTCCGCATCACTTAATTCGCTTTGGAGGATGGCTAGAAGGATGCGAAACAGCAACAACATCAACGAGAGCGAAAGCTTTTCTGGCGAGTGGCTAAATGAATTTGCCCACAAGCTTTGCCCTGATTTCGTTCCTGCGCAGAACTTTCATCAAAATGCGCCTGGCAGTGACCCTATCATGGACTCACCGTTCACTATGGTTGAGCTATCGCTTGCTCTCCTTTCAAGCAAAAATTCTTCCCCAGGCCTGGATCAGATCAACAGCAAACTGCTGCAAAATCTTCCCGACATGGGCAAGAAACGTCTGTTAAGAATCTTCAACGATATGTTGGAGTTCAACAGCGTCCCGCAAGAATGGAGGGAAGTGAAAGTTGTCACTATTTTGAAGCCTGGCAAACCGCCATCAAGACACGATTCATATCGGCCGATATCATTACTTTCGTGTCTGAGGAAACTCCTTGAAAGGATGATTCTTTTACGGTTAGAAGAATGGTTGGAAACCAACAACCTTCTCTCAAGTACTCAGTTTGGTTTTCGTAAAGCCAGGGGTACTAATGACTGTTTAGCGCTTTTGGTGACAGAAATAGAGCTTGCCCGTGCACGCAAGCAGAACATGGGGTCTATCTTCCTTGACATACAGGGGGCATTTGACTCAGTTTCTCCATACAAACTGAGTCAAAAGTTAGAAAATGCGGGCCTGGGACCAAAGTTGAATAACTTGTTATTCAACCTTTTGTCGGAAAAAGCTATGAATTTCAACAATGGTCACGTGCAGTTAAAACGGACCAGTTTCCATGGACTAGCACAAGGGTCCTGCTTGAGCCCACTGTTATATAACTTTTATGTTAGTGAGATAGACTCATGTCTAGCGCCAAACTGCAGTCTTAGACAATTGGCAGACGACGGCGTTATATCTGTTGCAAGCAGAGACGCCGATGAAATACAACTGGCTTTACAAACCACTCTGGACAATCTTTCCGAGTGGTCTGAAAACCTTGGTATCAAGTTCTCTGCAACGAAAACTGAGATGGTAGTCTTTTCTCCTTTTAGCGATACGGGAAAAAACAGGGAGAAAAGGCTATATGACCCGAAAATTGATGTCTTTCTGTATGGTGAAAAGATATCAATTACCGACAATTTTCGATACCTTGGTGTATGGTTCAATTCTAGGCTAAACTGGAGTACTCACTTCACCCGTCTGGTGCAAAAATGCAGTAAAAGAATCAACTTTCTAAGGACAGTCACAGGATTCTGGTGGGGCGCACATCCATCAGACGTCCTGAGACTGTATAAGACAACGGTACTATCCGTATTGGAATATGGAAGCATATGCTTCCATTGGGCATCCAATACGTTGATACTCAAGCTCGAAAGGCTACAGTACCGCTGTCTTAGACTCGCACTAGGGAGCATGAAATCTACACACAACATGTCCCTAGAAGTGATGACCGGAGTGATGCCGCTCAAACTACGTTTTGAAATGCTGTCGCTTCGCCTTCTAGTTCGTTGTTCAGTATCAAATCCCTTGATAATAGAAAATTTTGAAGCGCTTCTAGAGACAGGTTCTAAGAGCAAAATCCTCAAGATTTATGAAGATTTTGTTGTCCTACAAGTGCATCCTAGCGCTCCACAGGCATTAAATCGTGCTGCCCTCCCTGAGAACTACAGTTCCATTTTAATAACAGATTCCTCATTGCACGAGGAAATTAAGACCATACCTAATGATCTTCGCCCGAGGGTAGTTCCGGGTATTTTCATGAATAAGTATGGTCATTTAGACCAAATAAGCCAGTACTACACTGATGGATCATCCTCTGAGGAGGGCACTGGCTTCGGTGTTTTTAGCGAGTTCACCGAAGCTTCTTTCAAATTGAGGCAGCCATGTAGTGTTTACACCGCAGAGCTAGCCGCAATATTTTACGCACTATCGATGATAGCAGCGAGACCTTCGGACCAGTACTTCATCTTCACTGATAGCCTTAGTGCTATTGAAGCTCTGAGATCTCCGAAGGCTGTTAAGAGTCAGGATTTCCTCACCATCAAAATCATTGAACTGCTTGGCTCAATGTTCGATAAGGCGTATAGGATCTCGCTAATTTGGGTCCCTTCTCATTGTGGAATTCCCGGCAATGAGAAGGCAGACTCACTGGCCAAAACAGGCGTCCAAGAAGGCGCTTTTTACGACCGACCTATCTCGGCCCAGGAGTTCCTTCGTTTCCCACAGCAACTTTTCCTGTCTCGCTGGCAGAGCATGTGGGAGGCGGATGAACTCGGGCGTTTCCTTTACTCGATCTCTCCGCAAGTGTCCCTGCGGCCTTGGTTCGATGGGCTCTCTGTGGACCGGGCGTTCATACGGATGATGTCTCGACTGATGTCGAATCATTTTGCGTTGAATGCTCATCTACAGCGTATAACTCTGGCTCAGACAAAAGTATGTGGCTGCGGTGACGGATTCCACGATGTGGATCACCTTCTGTGGTCTTGCGTGGAGTTTGAAACCGCAAGACCCTCCTTGTTGAGCGCAGTCGAGAATATCGGCAGACGACCGGGTACAGAAATTAGAGAAGTGTTGGCTACCAAGGACCTTTCCTACATGAGGATCATTCACCGATTCGCCAGAGACAACGGTCTTGTCCTATGATTCCACATCCCAAGTATCCTTCCAATCCATATTCGTATTTCCCCATTCCTTTTTTGTTAAATGTTGTGTTGTCTATGTTTTAAGTGTATTTTTTGTAGTGCCACGGGTAATCCGATGACTGGGCAGCAGCACTCGAGGGCGATTCCAACACTGCCGTAAAAGGGAGGCAGGCGTTGTTGAAAGTGCAGTGTTCTCCACTCCAGTCCAGTTTTGGCACATTGAGTTTGACAGCGTTGGCGTCGGGTTCGGGGTGTTTGGCGGGCTCAGTCTCGGGAGTAGTGAAGTCGCTTTCGCTGCTGCGGGATAGAGCTTGTCGATCATCCTTTGATTGGACGTTGACTAGATTGAGCTTGGAATGTCATTGCTGGAATGCACTGGAGAGCACTGTACGCAGACAAATAAATGTTCGTGCTGTCTTAACGATGTTTATTTGTTCGTTACAGTCCAGACCATAACAAAATGATCAACAATAGATCAGCCACAACACCACAATAGCCGGAATTCGGATGCAACCAACCACCATCATTACAATAGCCACCGCAATAGAACCGGACCATCATCCACGAATACATCATCATCATCATCATCATCATCATCATCATCATCATCATCATCATCATCAGCATCATCAACACCATCACCACAACCATCCACAACCGAGTATGCCCGGGATAAGGCAAATAATAGGGAGGAAATGCCTTATCAATATGATTGTAATTTTGTTTTTTTTTTCAACACAAGCGGTGTTGACAATACGGCACTGGACCGTCATTATTAATTATAAATAAAATAAATGTTTTTAAAATATTTTTTTTAAACTCAACACTCCTCCGTTTTACCTCAGGCTCTCTCTCTCTCACTCGGAAGCGCAAAAAACAGGAATCAATATCAGATTAAAATAAAACTTCCCCATAAATCGAAATGGTTCGACTGCAGTGGCATAATGCCACTACAAAAAGCCGATAATCGTACAAGTACAACCATCAATTACCGATAATTGGCACGATGGGGTTGCACTGGTGGGGCTCTAGCCTGTATTCGAGGAGGACACTGAGTTGCCCTTCTCTTTTCGATCGTTCTATGTTCCAAATCGAGCAACTGAACCGTTCACTTGCACACATCGTCTGACGCTGGACGATGGAAAGGACGTATGGAAATGATTTAAATTTTCATATGTTTGAACCAAGGGGATGGGGCAAAAAGTTCAACGATCCTTGATAGCAACAATAGACACGGGGACGGGGTTTGTACCGGAAGGATTTGTGCCCGGTTGTGTGTCCGTGTTGTACTAATTTACATAACAATCGGTACACCTGTTCCGTATTCCAGGTGGGCCAAAGTTAAATTGCTACATCAGAGAAGCGCAAACGACGGGTGGTTGGAAGAAAAAATTGTCCTAGAATATCTTATTTTCGACTGCATAAATAAGAAGCCCGGAAGCTCCGTGAACACTTGGTTTCATCCCGATTAAACGATCATCCTGGGTTAGCGAGCCCGCCAGTAGCGGGAAACGAACGTAGCTGCCTTGCAAACCCTCGTTATAAATGCTAGGCACGGCCTGTAAATATAATTTCAACTCCCACGAGACAACCTGTGATCCTGGAGTGCGTTTTGTGCTTGTGCGGGAAGACGCGCGCGCGCGCGCGTTCTGGATCGATCTCGTGTTTGTCACGTGCTGTTTGTTTTAGCAGCGATTTCATGACTGTTGACAAGGAGCTTTCGTGGCAAATCTGAGCTAGCTGCTGGTTGGCCTGTGTTCTGTGATGGTACCGTGTTCTAGGAGACAGAGTCTGTGAGTAGAATATCGATCACCTGATGAAGACATGCTGGTAGCTGATGACGAGCAGCTTGCATTGGTGGAAAAGCACTTCTTGCGGAAAATGGTTTCCATTTCCGCATTGTGGCAGAAAATGCTCACAAATGTCATTGATTTGATTAGTGTCTATATAAAGTATGTTGTTAAAGTTTATGTTCGTTTAAAAATACGGAGAAGGCAATTTTATTTACTCTTGTTTATGCTATTTGTCGTATCGTAATGACAGTAGACATAACATCATTTTACAAGCCATAAAAAGAAGATTTATCGTTCTCAAAAAGTCATGTCTGTTATCACAATTGTTATGTTTTGATTATGAAATATAAAAAAAATAATAATTTAACGTAAATTAAAGTTATGTAATATACAAATATTGTTCAAAGTGAAAACCATAAATTCAATTAGCTTGAAATAAATTCTGTAAGATAAAGAATACGTAATCAAAATTTCTGCTATGAAAAATAACTTTAGATAACGTTATCCAAACTAAACTATTATTCAAACTGAATTTATTACAATAAATTGTTATATTTTCATTTTTTATCAGTCAAAGGAATGATGACAAAAACAACCAAAGAAAACTAGCCAGAAAAGTAATATCAACTGTAGCTCAGAGACACCAAAACAAAGTGCAAGCATCATTTACCGTCGCAAACCATTAACGTGCGCTGGGTGACCGGGCAATAAAGTTTTTCCTAACGTTTGTTTGATTTGCCGAATGGCGCAGCGCAAAAAGTAATGCATTCCGCTAACCTGTCCCCAAGTGGAGATTACCCCGTCGCCGGCCGGGTAACGCAGCAAACGATGTAACCCTCCCTCCTGGCGACCTTTGACCGTGACGGCCACAGCGGCAGTGCCACCATTTCGACCGTGAAGATTTAGCCTGCGCGTCATGAATATTCATTGACGCGGCGAAAGGAACGAGCAAAAAAGTGATCCGGAAAATGAATAGAATAAACTATTTCGCTTTTCCTGTGTGTGTGTCGCGCGCGCAGCGGCAACTAAAACATCCAAATATCGAAGGGAGATGACTTACGAAAAAGGAAAAAAAAAAAGTTTATGCCGAATGCCGAGCTGAAGTAGTTGAAGATTGTAACGCACGGAAAGCTGTCGTAGTGGAGTTTCTTTCGCACAGTCAGCGTCAGCGGGATAACCCGTATCAGTTTGACGTGCGTGTTGATTGAGTTTCCAGCAGAGCGCATAACTTCGTTAACTGCGATACACTATGGCGAGAAGAGGGGAGTTCTTGTGGAGAAAACGGAGAAGGAAAAATGGTGGAAACCTTTTCTTAAGGTTGGAGGGCAATCCGTGTATCCTTGGAACTGAACCCGCGCAAGGATACTAATTCAATAACGCGGCGTACCGTCTTCATGTGCACCAGGGCAAGTGAGGTCACTAGATCCCCTTGGCCACCTCATCATCCCACCCCCCCTCTCCTTCTACCACTCTTGGGAGATGGGACCGAAAGTTGTCCGAAAATAGTTTTGCCTCATTCGTTTATCGCCAATTCCGGGGATATGGCTAAGCGATGTGACACTTGTACGAACATGGTTACTTTTTACGAGACGAATTTATTTGCCCTCTTGGCATTACGCTTTTCCACACAGCTGGACCATTTCCCATGGTGATGCGGACGTGAGGCAGAAGCGTGGTGTGTGGCAGATGGGTGAGAAGTGGGTAAATAAAATTGAGCAAAGTTAGTGCAAATAATGAAGCGAAATTTGGAACCGATTCTGTCGCATTAAATGGTTGAGCTGGCAGGGAGAAGGATGCCCAAAATGCACGTGTCAAGGTTAGTGAAGCGGATAAAAGATAATCGCTTTTGTGGTATAAGAAAGTGAGATGGATTTTTTGTTTGAGATGTAATTTTTGTTGATGTTTTTGCTAACATAATTTTTGAGTTTGGATATCAATAGCCATAGTTGAATTGAAAAAATAGTATTTGAAATATGAAAAAAAAATTTAAATTACTTGCTAAAAAAAGACACATTTGAAGTAATGCCTCACAAATCTGAGATTGTTTTTGTGAAGAATTTTAAGATTTAATAAAACGTGAAGAATACAAATACAAATAATACAAAAAAGACAGCATTATTTTTTAATAACATAAATGTTTTAATAACATAAAAAAAAAAATAAATTAAAAGAAGAAAAGTTACAACAAGCAATCTGATAAAAGTAAATTGAGAATAACTTAAACTTCTTCCAAAGTTTGTGTTCACAAGCGTACAATAGATATAAAATAAGAGTCTTTGGAAAAGATACAAAAAAAGTGAAACAGATTGAATACAAATAGAAAGATAAATGAGATAAAGAAAAATGAAAATAATGAATAAACATAGAGTAAAACAAAATAAAATAAACCGACATAAAGTGAAAGGAAACACTTTGCAGTAAAATGAAAAAAAAAGAATAATTAAAACCTATAACAAACTAAGAGGCCACTGAAATAGAAAAATGGCGTTAAAAAGATAGAAAATCCGCAATAAAATTACGCTTGATGGCTTTTCCATTTGAATGTTGGAAAAAGGATGTGAAATTTACAACGAAAAATCACGTAAACCAACCACATTCTCGTAAAAAGGATATGAGTGGCATTTTAACACTTGGCTAAAGCAAATCCCACAATGGTTTAGCGATTGACATTGTATTGTGATAAAATGGGAACAAAGAGAAACTTTTTCTCAAAAAACGCTCCCCAAAAGCACAAAGAAAAGGGGTTTCAGGTGAAAAGTTGGCGCATTTAAATACGTAAAAAATCAAAATCCCACTAGAAACTGTTTAAAGAGCTTTCTTTAGGGACCGACAGGATAGAATCTAATTTCTCACCATTCATAAAACATCACCAGGTTTGTGGAGTGCCTTTTGCTCGCTCGCGTTGCTACCTTTCAATGTTTGTCCCTTACCGGGTGTGTTTGGAAAGCATGTTGCACCGGATAAACTCTTCGACAACACAAGCATCAAGAACCATCGACCTCCCGGGAACGAACCCGCTGCGCTGCGAACAAACAAACCAGACCTGCGTGTTTTGGGAGGGTGCGCGCGTGCGAAAGCACAAATTATGGCGACAAACTATAATCCTATTCTTGTTGTTGAAGTTTTGTATCTCTTTGTACCGAGGGCCGCATTCGCGTGTGTGTATGTGTACAAAGAAGGCTTCAACATGCAGCAAACAACACGTTTTCGACTCGACAGTTTGCGGCGCCGGAAATACGAACCGTGCCAGAAGTACGAAACTACAAAGCAATCAACCTTCGGAAGCTTATGCAAAATGCAACGAAAACCACCACAATCATTGACACCGGGGTGCCACTGCCAGTGCTGTGTCCCTTTTCGAGGCTGAGACCGAACGCATTCGCAACAGTTTTGGTTGTTTCTGCTTTTGGTGGCATTTTCGCGTTCCGCTTTCCCGGACGTTTCGGGAAAGGACCACATATAGGCGCGCCGGATGAAGCAGTCGCTTCCGGATTTCCTCGTAATAGCTTGCGGATTAACATTGTACGTATGAGTGGGGAAAAAGTCACCGCAGAATGCTTTTGCATCGGAAATGCAGCGCAAAGCTAACGAGGTGGGAATTTTCTTTTTCCATCAATAAAAAAAAAAGAAAAAGTCCCGCCAACCGCAGCGTTTTTATTTCGTTTGCAATGATTCTTCACACCAGGAATTGTTCGTGCAAGTTTCCGCGTGTCGTGATAGTGAAGAAGCTTGCTGCTTATTCGTTCGGCACTGCATTAGAAGACTGGACATGTTCGGGGGGTGCTCGCTTTGGGGAGTGGAATTTTATCAGCCGAATCTGGACATGGGAAAATCGAAGAGAGGGTAGAGAAATAGAGACAGACAGGGACGGTTTGGAGGAAGGCTCTGTTTTGCTTTTGTGTGTCCATGCTTTACGACTACTGCAGCGTGCTGCTGCGGCAAAAAGGTCATAAAGGTTTGATGGGGTTTTTGGTACACTTTTGCATCCATCTGGAAGTGGAAGGAGGTGATGAATGTTTGCTTTCACACATCTCGTGAGAGTAGGAAGAAAAATAGCTATTTAGGATCAAAATAAATATATAGCAGGTTACTAGCTATCAACTAGTTTTATTGTATAGATTTAAAGGTGAAATGAGCAGCTAAACACCATAACAATATTTAATAAAATAGCTAATGTAGTTTGAGCTGGTTTGACAAGCTTGAAAGTTACGCCACGGGTAGGGCAATAACAAGGTAGCACGAATTTTCAAATTGTTCACAATAAATTGATTTTAAAAGGTGGAAATGTGGTGCGCAATATTAAGGAATTTTAATAGAAATTGTATAATTCAGGTTAAGTTCAAATATCGATCCCTTCGAATTTCAAATATCGATCGGAACAAATTTTCATATCCTTCAGTGCCTTTTTGTACATTTCTAGGATACAACAAGGTCTGTGGACTACGCGCTTAAAAAAGCTTTAGAATAGAAACACCTTCATTTAATCGAGTATTTTCAATCCAAATAGTGGCCGTAAACCTTAACTTTTTCATCGAAAACCATCGGATCCTTATGCTTTCTTGGAAATAAATCCTAAGAATTTCATTTGGCCCGTCACTTAAAATCAATCGCAAAAACCCCGTTCCGAAAACGCAAATGGCAAAAACTTTTCGTGACTGTGTACGAACGTTTTCAACCCGCCAAAGGATTAACACCATCAGGGCGCGATCAAGCTAACAGTCGATAAGATTATACTAGCAGGACGAGTACAAACGTTCATCAATTTTCACATCAACCACCCACGGTTGAAGCCCCGTTTTTCTTTTGGCTTTGTGCATTGGAGGGGTTGCAAAGCAAGGAAACGCTGGTTCGTGGATCGTTTCCTTGCAGCACGACAGCACGATTCGCTCCGTGCGATGGGTTGTGAATGTGACATATAAAAACGGAACTACAATCGAGCAGCGGGAGCGCTACTTCAGCGCTCGTTAGCAGCACACTCGAGAACGGATGGACATTTTGTTCGTGGGACGATAATGCCAAGCGGTTTGGGAGTGAGTACGCCATTGATTCGAACGGTTATAGGCGATCTTGCCCAACCGTTGGAGAGGTCGTTGATAGGAAAACTATTTCTTGAGAAACGATTTGAAGCGATAGCGGTACGGTGTGGTGCAAAAACGTGGAATTGCATCATTTAGGTGAAGCTTGATTTGGTTCGACGAATCAATGAATGACGCAAACAGGGTGGGCTACATGGTCTGCAACTGACGGGTTCTGTCTTGCAGAAAGTTGTCAGTTGGTGCGAACGAGCGAGCGAAATAGTCAGCTACATGGAATATGAATATTGAAATAACATTACTGTGTAGCGATAGTAAACCTCGAGTACAATATGTAGGGCTAGCAAATACATCAATAGAAACTTCCAGGCAAGGGAAGTAATACTACAAACTTGTCAACTTAGTATAAAAAAAGAAAAATTTAGAGAGAACTACGAAGTAAACAAATGTTCAAATAAATAATTATTTATGAAATAAATCAACAATTTAAGGAAAAACTAAACAAATCTTCATATTACACAAAAATATAATCGTCAAATGTAAATCGATATAAAATGAAAACTGAACGAATCAGTAAATCAAGATATAAAAAATAACCGCATTTTAACCATAAGAAAGTAAACAAGTCAATACAGGTTAAAAAAAATGAAAAAAGATACAAATTGCACAAAATGTAGAATGATAAAAACCCGAAAATTTTGATTTACAATGAATAAAACTGGTGAGTAGATTTAATTAAGCGGTAAATAGACGAAATATTTGTGACGTTGAATAAAATAAATTACAGAAAAGTTTTAAATAAATACAGTACTACAGAATAAACTTTCCTCTAAAAAGTGATACGGAAGAAAAGAGTAGGAAACGATAGTGTTATCTTTGGATGCGACATTCAAAATACAAAATACAGTTCAGATAAAATTTGCTAAACAATGCACACCAGACAACATCCAATGAGATACAGTACCGATACAGAGACACAGAACATGACACGATGTGAAAAGAGTTGAATTACTCGCGCTAGCTACACACATACACAGACTGGATATGAAATACTTCTGCAACGAACCAGCATTCGAGTTCGGGGAAAAGCGATATCCATGTACAGCATTCCGTAGCATATTTCGCTTCGCCCACAAGTACCCGCATACGATTTTCCGTACGTGTTCTAGCTGCTCGAAGGCATCATTTCGAAATAGCCGGTGCAGTAGCTTGACAAGCGTTTGTAGAGCAATAAGCGAGTTTGTTTTGCCATTTTCCACTCACACATCCTCTAAATAACAAAAAACGCTCCCACTACGCTGACCACCAAACACTGTGTGCAATTATATTTCGCGAGCATAATGTTGTGCTAAACTTGCGGCCTAGAGCCCCGTAAACCTTCGCATTTGGCTCTCGAGTGAATTGCAAGGGACGTTTCATTAGTGCGAATTCGAGTGTGTATGTGAAGGGGTATGTGAGTTTTTTCACCGGGTACCAAATCAGTCCATCGGTGTTGGTCCGCTTACTGAACAAGCAAGCAGCATTTTTCAGTTTACTTTCCGATTCCACCGGAAGGCGCATGTGACACACGGAACGTTGGTGCGGTGGTGCTGTCCGCGCTAGGTTCGGTACGGATCGCTGTTGCTTCACGATGGAAGGTGTGCTGCGGCAGGACGGGTACGGGGAAGGCGTGACGCGTACAATCGTGCAGGGATTAGCGCAAAAGCTGTTTGTTATAAAAGCTGTGCCATTTTGCCGCCCGCTTTGCCTATGTACGCCGAGGCGGCATCTAGGTGGAAAGTGAAAAACAGATAAGGTGAGAGGGGAAGAGGCACGAGGAGGAACGGGATGGGTGGAGACAACAGTTGAGGGAAGCATTTCATTAGCGAAGAATGAGTGGTGATGGAGTTTTAGATTTGTTGTGTTGTTTGATTACTTTCTTGGAATGAAGCAATGTTTTTGTGTCCCTAATTTTAATAGTGATTGGCTTGTGAGCCAAATTTGACGCTGATTTAGTGTGCTTTGGTTGTAGTTTAACATTTTCCGAGGACTCGGTTTTCCAGTTTTGTGAGTTGAACCGATCAAAAGAATGATTTGTCACATTCATCACATACTTTTAGGCGCCATTCGGGCTATCGCCTAACGCCTAAATTAATGCAATTTGCATAACTTAATCAATCTCTCAACGTTTTCTATGTTCAGTGTTCTGAGTGCCCGTAGCCAGCTTGCTAATGGATTATTTGATTATTTTTGTAACACAAACAAAAAATCGTTCGAACATAATAAATACTTTACAACATGTGTTTTTGCGTTGAATCGTGAGTATAAAAATAAAGCTTAAAATCATGTGTCGATCATGATGCGGACAAAAAGCATATTCTAAACCATGCACAACACATACACCAGTAAAACAATGCGGTTAAGCAGAACCAATCAACGATATATTTGGGGCCTTTATCGACGGGCGAACGATGACTTGACGAGGGATAATCTGTTACGCTTTAATCCGTTTTTTTGCGTATCTTGTGAGCGGTGAGAACGTGTTTTTCGGGGGGTGTGAAATGGTGCCACAAATAAGGATTTATGAGACGTTGATTGGATGATAAAATAAACGCATGCTGATAAGGGTAGGTGAGTTAGAGCGCTAAATTGTTCATCCATTTGTTGTAGCTGTCTGGTTGAACAGGCCAAAAATCAGTGCTGAAGAATCCATGTCCAAAATGAGCGTTTTATTCATGTAATGTGCTCAACTTGTCCAACACCATGAATTCGTGCTAATTTGCAGTCGCTACTTAACATAATTTACGATTTACTGTGTAGTTCTGTAAGTGACTGCTTTATTTCTCTTAGCGCGCTTTGCCGATTGCCCTTAAGCGCAGCGTGGAAGCTGAAGCTCCAGGCTGACGGCAAAGCTTCGAAACCAGAATAGGCTCGAGTGGAGCGTCGTCGTAATGAGGCTCCGTGCTCTCCAAAATTCGCCCGAATCCATTTGCTGATGAAGCGACCATTTTAAGCTAATTAACTAAACGAACTCGTATGCATCGTGTGCCACGGAGTTTAGGGATCATTTTTTTTGCTCTTCTACCAGCAGCAGCAGAAAAACGTGCCACCAGGGCCGCCTGGAATGTTTCCTGGTGCCGGAAAACGAGCAGGAAAAATGGTGTCGAATATCTTTTTCGCGAACCTTTCCCATTTGTTGCTTCGTTACGGTGTACGGTTGTTGGAGGGGGGGGGGGGGGGGGGGGCTTTTTTTGCTACTCTTTGAAAGATGAAGCTCACCCCTTGGAGAACTTCCGCTTGCAGGGAAAAAGGGAGTTTCGACAACCAAATCCTGCCTGCCGAATGTGCAAGCCTCAAAGCCGTTGAATTCGGGCCCGAGCAGTGAAAGATTCCGTGCTGGTGATAAATGGAATAATCACTACCATTTATCTTCGTTTCTTGTTGGAATCTAGGGATGGGAACTCGTGCACAACGGAAAACCAGAGGAACTGGATGTTCTGGATGCTAGAAGGGAAAAGCTTATCATGCAATCATGCGTAGGCAGCTGGTGGCGAATTTGCACAAATCACTGCCCAAAACGCTGGAGTTCGGAAGCACTGGCCTGGACTGTGCAGCAGTGTAGTGAGTAGCTACGAGTAGGCAGTGTAACGAATTAATCATGTTAATCAGTGTTGACCTCTGAGAGTAACGGCGAGCAGCGGAATAGAGGGCCCGGTGTTCCACACCTGCCATCATACAGGGCCCAGTTTGACTAATTACCGATGTGCATGATTTCGCAGAACAATCACATACGAACGGCAGAACGGCTTGAAGACGGATGAACAAGCTGTAGCTTTCATAAATCAAGTTCTTTAGTCCTCAGGATTCGTTTCTTTTTTCCCTTGATAAGATGTCACAAAAACAAGGGCCCAAGGAAACACTCCACAACTTTAATTTAATATCAACAGCGAAGTTACGCTGTCAAAAGGCACGATTCCGTTTTGCCAAAAAAAGGCATGTAAAGTTGTCAACCATCTGCCAGTTCATACAACTAATGAGATTTTGATCGAAACGGGCTGCAAAAAGCCGTGGGAAAATACGATGGCAGCACGTGCTTCTGGTGCTGGTCGCCTTGAGGGTTTGGGAGCAACGAACGGAAAAGAAAGAAAAAGAAAGGGTTGGGAGAAGCTAAAGTTTCTCCCAAATGTGAAAATGTCTGGTTTTCTTTTGCATGTCCGCACTGCAGCGTTGCGCTAATCCGACGAAAGGAACACGTGTGATCGCAGGACCTCTGCGACCTTTCCACTTTCCGGTGCCGTCTTCCGAAGGAAGTACGGCTGATGTATGACTGATGACAGCATTTGTGCACCGGTGCGGGTTGGGCTGCTTTAAAAAGCGATTATCGTTGTTCGTTGTGTTGGTGGTGAAAATTTGAACTCATTTTATTCATGATTTCTGGAAGTTTTATGGGGGGAGTTAGCTGACAACTTGAGAAGGTCGCAAAAAATGAAAGCTTTAAGCGATGCCAAGCCCTATAATAGCTGTTGTAGGTTCCATGCAATCCAATCAATGTTTAAATATTGATTCAATGAGATTGACCTTGAGGTGTGTCTACAGTGGAACATCCCTGTAGCATGTAGGCAAACATATCCTCTCTCTGACAACAACAAAAAACAAAAAAAATCCGTCCAAATTCCAGTTGTGTGTCCAGTGTCGAAAATTGGAGCTCACAGCGAAAGCTCGTTCACATCCCGGTTTGTCGCATGTCTACCGGTACCGTTTATTGTTGTGGTCGTAAAAGGAAATAAATCCAGACGACATTCGAAAGGCTTGGCCTGCTCCTTCTCGAGACTCAATCAAAACGAGCCGTAGACACACGAGCAAACAATGGAACGTCTCCGAGTGGTTTCCTTGTGCGATGATGTTGCGGTGGTTATGGGAAAATTGTATTTACTCTGTGTCTTTTCAGCCCCCTGTGTGTGTGTGTGTGTCTCGACCAGTCGCTGTTCACTTCGCTGGCTTTCCCCATTGGAGTCCATGACTCGCAGTCAAAAGGGCTAACTGAATGGAGGACAGTGTTTTTTCTACTCTTCGTTCCACAATGAAAACCCAGAACGGGTTGGTCCTGTGTTATTTCTGATCATTTCACCGTCCAAATACAAAAGGACCTCGGTGTGTGTGTGTGTGCTTTAGTTTTGTCTTCTGTAAAGAATGGGCTTTCTTTTATGCTGCTCGTTTTTGCTGCCAAGAGACAAGTTGAAACATTATTTTTACTCTGGAAAACAATACCAAATGGACAAAACCGTTGGCCGAGTACGAGCTTACATTGTGTAACGCGGTTGAGCTAGAAAGCAGCAGGATTCCTCGTTTTGTTTGAAGTGATTTTATTTATCACTTCCCGGTGACACGTTTGGCCCTTTGGCCAGAGCTCGGTCGCGCGTGAAACGAACCGATGTCACCCTTGTAACTTCCGACTCCCACCGGACGGGTGGAAGGGACACGGAGTCAACTGTCATGTTAATTATTTCCACCCTTAGCACATGGCCATCGGGCATCACGTTCTTTGGCGCGAAATGTTTTGCAAGTTCAATCGTAACCCTCCGCTCACTGTGTGTGTGTGTTGATCGGAAGGACAATAATGGTTGTGCTTTTGTGAAGTTCGACTCGAAGCGATTCACGGACCACTGGGCTAATGTTGATGGCGCGTTTCGTGTGCCCTGTGTGACGGGAGACATCCGGCATTGTAGTCAGACCGTTTCCATTTTCCTAGGTTTCGCATTACGAAATTGGTGTGTGAACTGCTGTGAGAGTGGTTTTGCTGCTGGGTGAAAAGTTTTGGAGCAATTATCGAGGTTATAGACCAAGACCACGGTACTAGATTGTTGGACGATTTAGACCGAGCTGGATGAAGCCGTGTTTGGCGAAGGCACAGAGGGATTGGTCTGGTGGATTAACTTGGAAGAATCTACCCCTTCGTCGGGTAGCGTAAGGGATAATTACATTTGGCAGCTTACAAAAACCGAGTTAGAAGTGATGTCGGTGATATAGCTGATGTAGTGATGGTAGTCTTAAATTAATTTATTGACACATAACACCGGAACGTCAGATACGACAATTAGACGGGCTGGTTTTTGGTAATAACAGTCTAAGTAGTAAAGCTGCGTTAATGCTTGGGCATGCTAAATTATATTATGTGGAACATGGCCACTGAATCATGTGGGTGAGGTTTCAATTTTGTATTTTCGTTTATTAAGAAAAAGATAAAGTATTCAATGTGGATTTAAAGATCCAGAAACCTGAAGGAGCCGCTTTCGGCACTGATACAATCCAGTTTAATGGATGAATATCAATCGTTTACTCCTGATGCTTATAGATATTTTATTTTCCTAAACACTTATATCTGGCTTATGGCTTATTGGTGTATCGAATAGTATTCAAAATTAACGAAAATATCACGGTCATGAGGCCTTGGTAAAACCTGTCCAACTCGAACTATCAAGAGTTTACACTAAGGCAATCCTCACTTTGAACACTGGCTTAATATGTTTTCTCAAAATTGAACAGACTTTAGAGCAATGATTGCAGAGTATGATTGTCCAATATGGTATAGGTGGCAAAACAAGCACAATGGTGAAACTAATTAAAAATACTTGACGCGACGTATGTGTTCCTCAAGACGGCATTGCATGAAGGCTTTATTCCAGTGCAATAATAAGAGCTCATCTTTCAATAGAACTGAAACCTCAAGGCGCTTAGCATATCAATATTTTGTGAGCTCATTTCCTTCATTGGCAAAGGTAAATAAACAAATATCTGGGTAGTAAACAGGTACGCCACTTAACATGTCAAGCATTATCAAACCACTTAGTTATTGAAATATGGCTGCCATTCAGTCATAATCTGCTGTCGATTTACTCAAATTATAATTTCCTTTGTTCGTTAAGCTCCATTCCAATATTTTCTCAAACAAATCCAAAACAGAGTCAAGGGCCCGAATGCACCAGTAAAGAAAAAAAAAAAACGGATAAAATGAAAGAATAAACACGGAAACGGAAGCACAAACAGAAGCCTCACACCGATTGAATGGATAATCGGAAAAATAAAGAAGTGTAAATATTAACTTGGTTTAAGCGTCTGTGGTACGATCGATAGTACCACAAGAAGCTGAAAGCTTCCAGGCGAACTTGCTGTGAAAACTAATTGGCAGAAGGAAACAAAGCTAGCTAAGGAAAAACGGTGCAAACGTAACACAACGAAATAAGCTTGGCTCTTTCTCCCGGTCGAGAAAAAAATTACAGGAAAAAAGAACATTGAGTAAAAATAAAATTTTCTTATGCCGTTCCTTTCCATTCTCGTCGTATCGGTATCGATGGCGTGAAGGTAGTTAATAAAGCGTGGAAAAAAGTGGGTTTTCTTCTTTGCTGTCGCAAAAGCATGAAAAGACACCTGGTAAAGCATAAAACAGTTGCACAACAAAACGAATCCTCTTTGGAAGGCTTTCGGGCTGTGAGCGTGTTGGTTGATTGGGTGCGTGGTGGTTGTCTTTTATGTATGTGAATTATGTTTAGCAATGTAAAAAAGGGGTGTTGAAATTCGTTTTGAGGATTATTAGTTGAAAAGCCGGAAACACTGGCGCTTGGGTGTTGGCTGATGGTGTGAATATGAGTGATGGTGTGTGGCACGATCGTGCTCCCACTAAAGCAGCTAACTTACAGGTCACAAAAATGGCACGATGGGTAAAATTTATGAAAGAAGTGTACTTTAACGTGTCAAGAAATGGGTGTTAATTTCATATCACTTTTGTAGCTTTTTTGTATCCAGTTTGTCTACCCGATAGCTGTTAAAGTTCTTTGTTTCTTCTCAGTCTGCGGAATGAGAATTGCGTGCTTAGCAACCGTTGTGGTAGGATCTAGCAGACCTATTAGCGTTTTTTAGAAGATGTAAACGCCTCCGAACGCCAGTTGCTAGGGCGGCTGTTGCGTGCGCGGAGCTAGAAAAAGCTCGCGAAAGTCCACTTTGTGTGGGACAGATAATACTTACCAATTTTCGGTCCCAGATCTTTTGTCTTCACCTGGTTCATGCGGCGTGCCATCGGGCCGGAACCGGGCATACCAATGCCACCGCCTTGACCTACCCGGGTCCCCCAGGTTGATAAGTAAAAGGGTGCGAAAGAGCAGCAGCGGGCAAGCAGTGAGCACGTCATGTAATGAACGCATTGATCGGGTGTAAAATTGCGATTGATTGAAGCGAATGGGAGAACGAAAGAAGTAGAGAGAAAGGGAGAGAGAGAGAGAGAGAGAACGAGAATTTTGAAACCACCGAGGCATCTCCTAAAGGCTGGGGGTCTAAACCGTTCTTCAAAAGACTCACCTGCAGTACGTGGTTGTCGTGGTTGCTCCACAGGTAGTACTCGCCGTCGCTTTTTGGGCAACTTCGCCCGGGCCTGCGTGTGCGAGTAGTACATTGCAAAGTTACTCACAATGACGGGAACTGGAAGTGCTATCGTTAGTACACCGGCCAACGCACACAGCGCACCGACAAACATCCCGATGTACGTTTTCGGTGCCATATCTCCGTACCCGACAGTGGTCATCGTTACCAGGGCCCACCACAATCCGAGCGGGATGCTGTTGAAGTCGTTATGCGGGTTTGCCTGGATGCGTTCGGCGTAGTACACGAGACTGGCGAATATCACGATGCCAAGCACGAGGAAAAACACCAGCAGCGTAAGCTCCTTGGCTGACGCACGAAACGTCTGGATGAGAATCTTCAGACCGGACGAGTGGCGTGTCAGCTTGAACAGTCGCATGATGCGGATGATGGAGAAAAACTCGAGAATGTCCGCATTTTCCAGGTGCGATGCGAACCGTTGCAGCACCAGATCCACGTAGAAGCTAAGCGTTGCGATGTAGTCGATAATATTTACAGATGACGTGACAAACTCGCACTTGTTGGGTGAGGAGATAAAGCGTATCTGTCGGATAAGTCAAAGAAACGAGCAACAGACAGTGAATTCTCTTTAACTTCAGTAGCACCAAGAGGAAGAGAGGATCGATGAGACTTAAAGTCATGCTGAGCATTTTATTTCTTTTTAGCGCAATTTATGGTCGCCTTCGTTGCTAAAAGCACCCACTCAGCCTGGGGTCTCAGACGACTATAAGACGACTCCCGCAGCTCGCATTGCACTGTGGCCACAATCAAGGTTTCACATTACACGCAGATTCTCGGTTGCACTCATTTACCATTAGCCCGATATCCCACGTGCCACGAGCTCGGAGAAAAATGCCATCCAACGTCCATTGTCAACAAGTGACAAGTTGTAACAGTGTTTCACTGTTTCTTCCACCCTGAATGCTCCGACTAGCGTATAAAATTACATTACCTTTTGTCTAACGTTCATTCTCCCAAGGCGACTACGGGAAACGGTGAGTAATGTTCAACATTCCCTGGACTGGATCAATCCGGCTGGAATCTCTGTTTATTGCCTTCATTCATTGTCCCTTGAACGGTGGATTTGTGGGGCTTGGTGGTGTGGGTAAAGTTATTTTCATTTTTCTTCATCTCCAAGCATACCTCAGTTCAATTTCGCTGGAATGTTATTCTTTGAGAAGTGTGGACTTCACCGGACATTGCGGGCGTGGGACAAATGGATTATATATGTCAACTTTGCGGTGGAGCGTATGTTGCGTACGTTAATCGTGCCGCAAAAACTTTGCAGCATCATTTATTGTGCAAATATTGACGGTTCGGGGAAAATTTGGGGCCAACAAAACAAAAAAAAAAAAAAACCTTTGCACCAGCATCCGACAAACCTCAATTCCAGCAACAGAATGTGTACTCACCAAAATTTCGAACGTAAACCACGCATTGCAGACACATTCGATGTAGAAGAACGCGACGTGGGCGTTCGTTTGCGTTTTGTCCAACACCCAGGCCGTACTGCCGTTGGCCGTCTTGACCGTGATGTTCCGTATTACCGGTACCCGCATGTCAGGGTGCGTTTTCAGACAGAAGGACAGGATGGAGACGCAGATGAAGAACACCGATATCACACCGATTATCTACAGCGATCAGGGATATAGAAGAAGAAGGGAAAAAAACCCACCGTGAGTCGTAGGCCGCGTCCTTTCTAGGTGTTAATCACAGTCCGGAAACCGTCCCGCACCGAACAGCGTAACATACCTTGGCAGCGTTGGAGCTGTACGGTTCGTCGAACAGCGACCAAATTTGCGGTTTCGTGTGCTGCCACCAGGAAACCGTACCCTTTAGATAATCGTCCTCGTAACCGAATTTCCTAGCTAGTTCCTCCTCCGTCGGTTTCTCCGTGTCGAGATCGAGCCGCTCCAGCACGGCAAGCGTTTCCTGCGTATCACGATGCTGCAGTGGCAGTGGAAAGGAGAGAGAAAAAAAAACAGACACATAATGTAGAGAACGAGATGTGGATAGTGTTCGTAGGAAGTAGAATGGAATTAATTATGCATCGATATTGGGTGAACAGACTCGGTTCGGTTTTTGCTAGGGAAGTGCGTTCCAGCACACTAGAGCGTACGCTGGTCAATCGATAAACGGTGTTGTTTTTCTATTCACCGCACTGTTCACATCTATAAGATAGGATGTTGTGGCTTAAATATCTCGACAGAAGCAAAGGGAAGTAGGATCTGTTGCGCAACTAAATTTTCCGTAGAATGGTCTATTCGATTAGCCGATTCCCGTGTGGAATAACTTTTGGGGAGTTGTTTTTCGGATCTTCCACACGGAAAGATGTTATCAAAGTTGGTTGACATTTGATTAGGTAGTGTTTTCGGAGGGAATTTCTGAACATATTAACTTGAGAAAAATAATTGAGAGTCGACGCCTGAATGTATGCAATTTACAAACACTATCAGACTAAAACGAACGGTTGAATAATATTTTGCATACCTTCGGGTGCTAATTAAATTATTCGTTTAAATTCATATCATGATATTTTAGAAAAAAAAAGTATCGTAATAACAAAATCACGATATCCGCAAGTTCCATACGACCAAAACAATAAACTGGTCCCGCATAGATGAACACGTAAACTTTGGCTGGTTTTGAGGTTAGTCTATTGGGCCCCCCCATTTCAAAGGGTTCATAAATTCTATCCCCAACACCGTAGGTGAAGTCCCTCGGGAAAGCCTCACGGGCAACAGAATATTACACGGCTCAATAAATCATTACCATAAAATGAATGCCGGAAAGCCACACCGAAGCAACGGTTCGTGTGGGCTCGTGGTGGGCACGCCAGCCCAGAACGCACAGTGCGGTCCATGAAACGATTATGTGAAATGTGGTGACGTTGTCCACGAGCTTCGAACGGGAAGCGAGCAAGAGCACACGGAGAAGGATTTAGAATAGGGTAAAAAATGGTTTATAATAACGGAAAGGGTAGACAGCTTGTTGGGCTTTCCAGGGTATGAAAGCGACGACCACAGCGATTCGGAGGCCTAGACAGCCGCACCGAGTCGTGCCCATGTGCGGAGGGCGCTATTTGCGTAAATAATAAACGAGAAATGATGACGACATTGCCGGCTCATCCGAGACCGTACGTGTGCCACGTGCCGTGGAGACCCTCTGGAGAGGAAAACACCATTATCTTTGGCAAACATTTTCGGTTCCGAGTGCAGTGGGCTGGCGCCACATCACCATCACCGTACTGTGTCGTTTCGTGTGACGGAACGTGCCCATGAACGAGAGACCATTCGGTCACAACGAATCATTTGCTGGCAGTGATGCGGCAGTTGAGCATGCCGGCCTGGCATCAAAACTGAGACCAATGCTAGCGGCTCGCACTGGTCAGGATTGTTCGGGATAGGATTATACATTTTTAAAAGCCAAGAGTCCTGAGTGTTTGGTCGCTGGCGGTTACTTTTGTAGTGGTTTCCACGTACTAGGTCTATGGCGAGCCGGGAAGCTATTTCTACTGGCGCCTGCCCGAGGGATCCGTCGCAGACAGTAAACAGTTTCACTAATGGAAGAGAATCAGTCGTATCGACGAGACGACAAGTTCGCACTCGAGGCGCTCGAGGTGAAACAGTAACGTGGACGGTACGCCTGTATGATCGAATCCATTCCAGCCATTTGCTCTGGAAACGACTTGAAGGCTGACTTGTGAAGCGTCATATTCTTCATTCCGGTAAAACGATAGTCACCAGTTGTAGTGTTGGATGCTGTCGTTGTACATTTCAAGGCAAGATCTCATCCCTCCTAACCTCACTAATTCGTATTACTCTCCGTACAACATGCCCGAGGTAGTAGATATAAGTACAAGAAGCTAGCAAGCTACAGACACGTGTGCTGTTAAACGTAAATATTTTCCCTTAAAATTTAAACCATCCCCTATGCTCGAATTTCGCAGTCGGCTCGAGTGGAACCGCGAATGACACCAAACTTGGCACGGTTGGTGAGTGATGAGTTTCGGTGTGAGTGTGTGGTTTCATCGGTATGCCACAACGCGTTTTCCGATCGGCGATGATGGATTACCTATCCGGCAGTGTGACAGATTGGCGGATGCTGATCGTCAGAGCAGTCAGCAGAAAGGAAGGGCAGGATGTTTGTGCAATAGAGGGTATGTTTGTCTGTGTGATGTTTAGTTCGAGAAATTGAGGGTTTAGAGAGATCGTAAGGTTAGTGGTATGTGGCGATACGTATACGTCTGAACGCCTACAAATTGATTACCAATGAATTAGGCAAACTTTGGTGAGAGAGTGAGAAAATGTTAGGAAAATGTTTACTTGGCAAAATGTAGGCCTTTTAGTGTTGTTTTAAGTTTTTTTTTTTGATAAAGCACGTTTTAAGTGATTTTTTAGAAGTTTTGGGTGCATTTGGACCTGCTAGTCTTGTTATTAATGCCCTAGAAATGGGTCCACGAATAAATTGCAATATCAATGATCAATTTCCGTCCCAATATACAGTTCTGCATTATGTTTCACTATATTACAACACCCATAATCAAAAACCTAATGCAAAATAGTTTGCCCAATAAACAGCTGGAGACTTTGCAAATCTTTGCTCCACGAACATTTTCTCATAACAAACTTAAAATCCACATGCATGCACAACAAAAAAAAAAAAACCATAAATATAAACATTTTGCAAACGTTACGTTTGGAAACCCGACTGTGAATGAATCGACGCCCCAAGGTATGGAAAACTTTCTAGAAAATTGAAAATACTTTCCCGCCAGACATTCCCGGAGCGTCTATTCTTTTGCACCGAGTTGCCCGGTGAGCTGAAGCTGCCACAGCACGATAATCGGAAGCACCTTTAAGACGTTGCGGCGACGTTTGCGCTAGTTTTCATCCCGCTTTCACTTATTGCGCCGGAGGGCACATTGGTAGCATTAACATTCACGCAAGCATAAATTCTTGAGCGAAAAAGTTTTGATTCGTTTGTTTGAATTCTCTTTAAAAATGGCACGGGGATAGAGGATAGAGGTAGCAAGTTGTTCTATAGTCGACGTTGGCAATAGACAAAGGATTACGATGCTGCGCTGGGTGGTTTGAAACCGTGGAAATGGATCTGCGATCCATGCGAAAGAAGCCAAATCATATTTGAGCAGCAAACTTTTGCACGCTCGATGATTGTTCGCTGTCTCTGGTTGCTGGTGAGTTGTATTGTGCACTATACACTTTAATCATTTACTTATCGACCCCGAGGGAACCGGATGTTAAGTAGGGTAGTTAAGAAAGGGTGCAGGTATTTGGTAGATTTATTTCCAAGAAGATACAGTCACGTACGGTACACGTGTTGATACACTTTGCATATTAAAATTTTGCTCAATGGAAAGAGGGTCCCTTGTGAGGATAATCTTGTCATTAGTACCAGACATCTTCTCATCTGGGTAAAGGTGGTTGTAATGGTAAATAGCAAAGTTTTAGTAAAATTAATTAACAATCCAAACAAGGCGCTCTTCAAAAGTTAATTTTAAAAATTCAACACTTGTTTCAAACATAAATTTCACACTATTCTTGAAAAAATAATGTGTTATTTCTGTTACAAAAAAAAACCAACAAAGGATACGAAAATTACATTTCCTAGGTTACATTACAAAAGATTCCAGTGATTGAATATGATAAACTATAATATTGAAAAACATATTGCGTACCAGAAAGTGTTATGCTCTTGACGAAAAATTTGCTAAAAAAAAACTTTGACTTGTATCGCCTTACTCAATGCAAAATTCTCAAAAACCTCTAATATAATTTTTTAGCTCATTTCACGATTTTCACGATTGAAGTGATTTCATTTCAATCGTGAAAAAAATTCTTACGCACTCTTTCAATATTTTTGTACATCTTCTTCAGCAAAAAAAAAAAAGAGGCGTGAATTTTGCTTAAACAGCTTCGCTCTATTGCTATATTGATTGCGGGTATGATAAATTGTTTCACGCCGGATAAAATCACGCCTTTATCCTCTTATTTGCATTGAGAGCGATACCGAACCATGTATGAGCAATGAATACGCGTCTTGAACCAGCGTCACGATAAAGACAACCGCCTGAACGGGTGAACTGAAGCGTAGTGTGACAGCGGGGCAGCTATCATGGAAAAGTTCTTCCCGAACCGTGTTGCCGGATTGCTTGCTTTCGCCCCGTGCAAATATAAATCTAAAGCCAAATCGCTTGGCTTGGGTTGAGTTGAGGAGGGAAACACCAGCAAAACACTAACACTTTCGCATCCATTTCGATGTAATCGACATGGTTTCGCTTTGCGAAACGCCATCCTATTCGTGGCCATGTTATCCAATCGTCATCCAAATATTGCGAACATGGTGAGTGAGGTGTCGAACTGCCGCCTCACACACCACACGATATGCCCGTTCGAGGCGGCAAAGTTAATGTTAACAAATCACGTTCGCGTAACAAGTTCGCTCGCTCATCAATCTTTCGTCGGTTTTAGATGGGTAGGTAGTGTGACTACGCCTCACACGTCAAAGGTTGGGTGGCCCTTTTTCTGCCATAAATGAGCCTCCCTTTTTCGATGGGTTGGGTTGAGAAAAATCGAAACATTCCCTGTGTGGCAGATGTGAATAAATCAAATTAGAGGTTATTTTTTATTCGTCGATCGGTGCGTTTATGCACGACTGCTAGCCAAAAAAAAACAGGGGCAAACAGTAGCGTCGAAGTGACTGACGATGAAAAGGCATCTTTTGTGGTGCGTTCGCCCTATAACACCTCGCACCTATCGTAGCCTATCGTGGAAGATCTGTTCGGCTGTAGAGCATTATCGTAAAATTGGTGAATCACTTTAAGTTGGCGCTTTGAATCTCGTTCTGCGACTGCAGCTGAATAAATAAAAGAGTTTTGGGTTTCGTAGAAGGTTCAAGTGTTTGGTGTTGAAGTTGGAGACGTGTTTCGGTTAAAGGTTTTCAACGAATTCCATGTAAGGTATCAGTCTCGATCGATCGAATGCATTGAATGGGTGAAACCGATTCGAATGAAGAAGTTACCATGAAGTGGCTGGCGTTGGTGCTGGGGATCTACGTGATGATTTTGCTGGTGACAGTGCACGGTTATGAACTGTTTCGTCGTCGATATACTCTAAATCACACTTTGCTGTACGAGTGGCCAATATTTTTAGGCAATAATAGATCGTAAATTGTGCTCCAAGTGCGTCACTAACAGCATTATCGCTTAGTAACACAAAACTGTAAGACTGAGAAGAAGCGTTGGCTGAGTAAATTGTGCATTAAAATTATTTCCAGTGAAAGCATATCAGTGAAAAATCATAGCATAAATGTGAAATAAATATAGCATTCTTGCAATAAAACGAATTTCGCTTTATCTTTCATGTTTGATCGAAATTTAATGCGTACAGTGCGTGGCTGATAGATAAATGGCCGTTTATGCGATTTTCCCTCGATGTGTCCACTGCGTGTACACAGTTGGATCAAGATTTATGTTTTTCAATCACGATTAAAATTACATCCATGCACGTTCAAATTCGCTATCGCCCGCCCGGCTCCCAGTGTAATTTGTCCATTGCAATTGAGTTTTGTGTGCCCGTCGGATATGGCGCAACGATAATTTCACGATCGTTAAGTAAAAAGCGATTTGTTGCCTCAGAGACACTGTGTACAAACAGGCAAAACCGGACCCAAATTCGACACAGATATATCGAATAATCTTGAAGCCGGTGTCCTTGAGACCGAACGATGCCACACAATGTTTGCTGAGTTCGGGACTGAGGTTTTTGAGCCGAACCAATGTCAAACAGCGTATCATTCCGAGGCATGTATGTAGAGGGTCCTCCAGCTTGTTGAAGGGAGAGATAATTTCTGGACGACTCTGGAGGGGTGGTGGTTCCGGTGAGTTTTGGTCCATCCGAAATCGGCAGAAATGATTTGCGGGTTTGATGATGAACGATGCCGAACGGCCACAAAGTAGCTTCGGGCCGAGTTGACGAAACCCTGAGTGGTGCCAATATCATCAAGCGAATGCGAGCCGGCAATGTTTGTCCTGCTGTGCTGGCCCTTGTGCTATCAATCAGGACCTGGAATTAGGATCCATTCATCATGCTGCATGCTGACCATGAAATGGTGCTTTTGGATGTGTCTTTTTGTGTGTCGGCTCTCGAACGTTCGGGAGCGTGCAGGCAAAATGGTGGTGTTGGCCAGCACTTTACAAATCAATCAAATCTAACGATCCCAACAAGACGGGCTGGGCTGTCGTTAGATGTCATCTCGGGCACATCAATAGTGTTGTGATGGTTGTTGCCGTGTGTTTTTTTGCTTTGATTCCGTTCTATGTCTAGAAAAAGAATGTTCCGAAGTTTCCGATTAGGCACTTGACTTACCTGCGTATAGGTCATCCAGCAGCACGGTTCAACCTGGTTGGAATCCAGGCCCCAAAATTCTAGCTCTTCCTCGAAAAGTGGACCGCAGACATCGGTTGGATAGTGCAGTTTACCGGTGCTTTTGAAGAGATGGAAGAATCAAATAGGAGAAGATAAGGATATTGGTTAGTTAAACGAAGTTAAAAGTCACGTCTGCAAATGCCCCCATAACACATAGCTAGCCCTGAGCAATGGGCTTATTTTGTGTGGAAGATTGCCTACTTTTAGGCGGCTCTTGTACACTGCTATAGTTCTGAAACGTGTTATTTTGCTCTGTGGGGATTTTTTCTGCTATGAAGAATTCATATTCACAATCCTCATTTTAAGCACAAAATTTTCCCTTATTGCCTCATTTCGTTCCACCAAGAACTTCCGTTCTAAAGAATATTTAAACACAACCGTGTCCACGGTCTGCATGCATGTTTTTCCAACATATTTGCTGTTTCCCTTCTGGCCACACTTAATTTGCTACTTGCCGGTTTATTTCACCGATGAAATTTTTATCTACCCGACCCACCAAAAACCGTTCCCTGCACTCTACACGCACGCACACGCATCCTCGGTGCAGAAAACCGCGATGAAAAATTCAGAGTGAAAATTCATTACGTGGAAGTAACCGCAAACCCTCGGCGGAGTTCGCGAACAGTGACTTTTGATAATTTATGGTACCAACATACATGGACTGCGGTGGTTTTTTTTTTTTTTGGCTCGGTTGGTTGGCCAGTCAGCTTTTCCGCATCCACTCCGTATCCGCGGCAGCGAATGGCTGGGGAGTGGTTTGTTTTTATTAATTTCATGAATACGATATTTTGCTCAAGTTAGGAGTTAGCTGGCAGGGACACCGCCACGTTGCATTTGATGTATACAGCACTCCAAACACAGGTTTCAATTATAATTATTGTGAATGCATGGATATTTTTCATGCCATAATAAACCAAAAATGCTAATCGACTCTCGGAGAAAATACAATTACAAATTTAGGAAACTTCAGCTGCACTTCAGGTTAACTCCGCTCGACCAGAGCCGAGAGAGGAATGATGGGTTGGATCAGACTGAAAATTCAAATCTCCGGCTAAAACTTCACCCTCGCCGTATCAAAATTATCACCATTGAGCACACCGAGCGTACCAAACGATGTACAGTACTAAATTTTCTTACACCTGTCCCGGTGGCTAGGTATTTCCTTTCCGTCGGGTTGTTGGGCAAGTCGTACCCAATGTATTTATGAACTCGTAAATTACAAGCTTCAAATTTATTTGCGGGCACCGGAGCTGAGGGTACCGGAAAATTATGAGCGTCTGGGTGTTGGGTGTGCTTATCTGGGCGTTTAAAATTTTCCAAGTGCTCAGCAAAACAGTAATAGTAGCCAGCAAGTCGCTCTGGATGTAACTGTTCTGTATGATTAAAAGGAAAAAGTTGGTAGTTGTTTTGAAAGAGAAGTTTACGAATTATTTGTGTGTGTGTGTGTGTGTGTGTGTGTGTGTGTGTGTGTGTGTGTGTGAATTTAAAACTCCGGTTACTCATTACTTGCCTGCTTGCGTTTAATCTGATAAATTATTCACATCATCAATTTATTTCATCCCAAGGTTTTTCAGGTTCTTTCTGGAGGCAATAAGGTGATACGGTTTTCATGCTTTTGTTTGGATGAAACAAAACGGCACCGAGGGTTTTGGTGTGATGAAAAATGGCTTTGTAGCTTAGCAACCGATAAACCATTCTTGTTGGAATCAGTTGTGCTTCGGCTCAGCTCGGGCATCAACGAACCGAAAGGACAGGACACACTGTGGAACAAAATAGTGCTAAGCTTTTTCTTGCCTCCTTCGTTGAGGGATAGTAGTTTCGTGAAAGGGTTTTCATAATTTTGAAGAATACATTAAAAATGAAACGGGATGATGCCTCCGGAGAGCGACAGGACGTTGTTTAATATGCATGGGCAGCGCAGGCAGCTGGAATCACCATCGAGACGAGCAAGTTGTGGAACTGGTAGTACCATTTCCTAACACCAGGTGAAGCTCAGGGAAATCGTTTTTCAACTAGCAACACTTCCTTCCGTGAGCAAACATCGATCTCCATCCATCCGAGGCCTAGCCCAACCTATTTCGTCCTTGAAACAGAACAGGTTGCTGGGTGTAGCTTGCTAAATTATTCACTTGCTAGAGCATGCTTCTACTAGTTTCTATGCTTCAACCCAGCACGGTGCGATAAGCAGGCTCATTAGAGCAGCCATAGCTTGGCTTGGCAGACGCCCGGATTTAACCGTTGATGGGGAAAATTTCTGTCCATTTTTATACCTTTCAAGGGCCGCGGAGGTGTGAGAGCGTATTTTTGCAAGCGGAAGTTTCGAGCGACGGGAGAAAGCTCCAACGCTCATCAGAAACAAACAACTGGCCAGAAAGTTCTCGCCTCAAACCTGCATCCGCCAGCGTGGCGGTACTATGCACGCGAGCTTGAGTTGTCATCTCGTACCTACCTCGTGCGTTGTGTGCGGACACTATCGTTGTCCGGAAAGTATGCAAATTCTTCACGGTGCCGTGCTGCATACCAGCACGGTCCAGTGATTTGGAAGCGTAAAATGCGGAAGTGTTCCAGTTAATTTTCACACCCATTGTGAGGTGGCAACAAACAGCAGTGTACGGTCACACAGATACGGGCATGACGATGCTGTTGGTAAAGGCAGGGGATTCGAATATTAAGCCGTGAGCTAATCGGCTTGGAATCTGCGAGGTGTGAAATGTTTGGAGGTACGTAATGAATGTAAAGATAGCAGTTTTAGAGAATGCACGCGTGTTGCGCGAGAGAATCAGTGTGGAGTCGCTAGCAAAGTTTTACATCGATAATGAGTTCGATAATGGTGGGTGAAAGCTTAGCAAAATTATTTACCAGTTGCTTTCGGTATGTATTGTAAATTTTAAGGGTTTCTGAGAGCAATATGGTTATTAATGAAATAATAAAAAAGGTTTCTGAGCTGGTTTTGATCATGTAAAGTTTCTATTACATTAGTTTTATATAAATCATGGTGTAGTATACTTTTTAGCATTTTCCATCTTAAAGGGATCGAGCGTTGTTTCGATCGTTTGCTGCATAGGAAGTGGTAAAGATTGGACATTTAAGATAAACTGTTGTTTAGTTTATTTTTTTAAGCATTCTCGTCGCATCGATCAAAAAGCATCGTTTAAGGTCCAGGGTTATGGTCAACTGCATGCAAGCCTGGCTGGTCAACAACCGAACACGAGGATCGTAAAAGAGTGTCCACGATAAAATAAAATGTCTATATAGCTAAATTCTTTATCAGGCCACCCTTAAACACAACCATAGTGCAAAACTCTATCGTATAATTCATATCAAAAATATACGACAAAACTACCACGTGTTGAAGAAAATGCAACCGGCACATTTAATCACTAGAAAGAAACGTCTGCTGCTTGTGACGTTTTACTAGAAAACAAACGGACCGTCGCATCATAAACAATTTCGATCGCAGTAGGTCTACGTTCCGTCGATGGCAGAAGAATCCGAAACTGGACGAAGCACCCATTGACCGTTCGTGGTAGCGAAAAAATACAATCAATTCGGACAAATAAAGTTGTCCCTTGCTCGAATGCCAACAATCTGCAAGAACAACAAAATGCCCTCCATTAGCAAGTAAGTAATTGGGCGTACTAGTGACTGCTGGTGTGTCTGGGCCGAATGTTTCACTCTGTTCAATAAAATTTCCAATTTCACAGATCACCTCGTCTCGTTAATAGGGTCAAAAGCGAAGTCACTATTACTGGACGGCGTTCTGATACGCCGACATCAACCACCCCGAGCAACTCAAAGATCCCCGTTTCAAGAACTTCCCTGACGCCACAAACCGCGTCCGAAAGGTAAGGGAAACGTATGAGGAGCCTGAGAAGTAAAGGAATGATTTGTGTATGATTATGTATATTCAACAGGAAAAAGTTCTTAAATCGACGGAAGTCTACAATCGGCGATGCTGTATCACACCTTACACGATCAAGTCCATCGTCCAAAGATAGAAACATTATCTACGACGGAACATCCGAAAAAGCGAACGCATCTTGTGACCCGGAGTTGCAGGGAACGAAGTCATTGTATCCAAAATGTATCTTTGTAAATGTTTGCAGGGAGCACGCGAAGAATCCATTCCGATGGAGAGAATTCTTGAAGCGATTGTGGATATTTGTGGGAAAGTTTGCACAGTTGGTGGAGGTGTGTGCTGTAATGCTGATTGCATTTAATGGTGCTTTGGATGTGGTGTATTGGATGTTTGGTAGACGCGAAGAGATTCACACAGAAAACGAAAGCGCTTTTCACGAAGAGGAGAAAGAAAATACGAAGGAAAATCAGAGTCTATACGTCATGATGTTGAACATAAATGAGTCCAGTTTAATGGAGATGACAAAAGCCTTAAACGTTACGTTATTTCTCGAAAAATAAACGTTATCTCTCGGAATGAAAATTTTTAACGCCAGTGTTGAGAAGTTTTCAAATAATATAACACATGTTATGCTCGTCAAAAAAAATGAGTACGAGTCTTCAGAAACGTATTGGTGATAATTGCAAGCAAGCAATGGAGTTTTATTTCAAATCGCTTACTTAATTATATGTTTTTCTTGGAATTTACTTTAATTAATGCCATTTCGTCCTAAAATTTGCCTCCATTTAAGATTCAGTGGCCTTCCATATTGTATCACCATAGGCTATTATAGACACCTTCAAATTTCCTTTGAATATTTTCTTGG
Source organism: Anopheles maculipalpis (assembly GCF_943734695.1). NCBI lineage: Eukaryota > Metazoa > Arthropoda > Insecta > Diptera > Culicidae > Anopheles > Anopheles maculipalpis. Next base: position 6,698,199 of record NC_064872.1, read on the forward strand.
ATATTATAATGTTCGATTAAAAAGAAATTCAACCTGCACCTGCCGTAAATGGTAATTATTCACAATGTAATTGAATTATTTTCCTCGCTTATTGAAATCTACAAGCTGCCGTTTACTTCCTGGCCCAGCATAGCAAAAGTACAGCAAAACTGAAAAGTATAGCAAAACTCTCAAATTATAAAATTTCCGCTAATATCTCTTCTATCGCCAAAAAATTAGTATCTTGAGCAAATTTATTAAACCACACGCTAGCAACTTCTTACGGTGGCATCGGGGCAATAAATATACTCCCAAGCGAACAACCCAGCCTAGCGTGGTGGTGAATATTTTATCGACCATGCATGCACGTACGTACTTACCGATAGTAATTGAGCACCTGTGCGAACACGCCCGGATGCCGATCGAAGAAGTACTCGTTCAGGATCGGATCGTAATTGGCCAGTGCCTCGGTTAGGCGCGAGAGGCGCGTGGCAGGAATCTTCTTGAGCGTCGCCTTGTACGTTTCGTGCCGTATACCGCCCACATTCAGCACTACCCGATTCTCCGAGTCCATAATGTTCATGTTGGGGCCGTGTGTGTGTGTTTCGAGTCGTGGCGTAGAACGGTAAATGAATTAAGTACGGTTTATCGGTTGGGACACCCTACTATATTAGGGTGTTGTTGTCTACCTTTGCACCACAAGATCGAATTATCATAGCTTCGTCTGGGTTTATGAGCAAACGAGGCAGAGCATTCATGTTCGATTTTTTGGGCTCTATGACCTTCAAACGTAACGCTCCTCAACCCAACGTTTCATAAATTGCACAAATTAAGCAGCTTAAAGGGACACAGATACAGCTTTCGCTTGTTCACCATTTCCATCGACTTTATGGACGAAATGATTCACTTCACGGTCGTTCGTAAGGGTTTGGGTTTTGCTTAATTTATCACCAAGTAAAAGGGTCACCGTTCGGTTCGCGTGAGGATTCCTTGTGTGACACTTAGTTTTGTGCTTCCTTTCTGTAGTAATCTTCTTGAATGGATGAGACGAGTTCTTTCTACAAACTACACATCGTATGGTTGTGAAAATATTCTTGTGGCCTTGCGCTATCTTCAGTGGGCCTCGGGATCGATACAGAAAACAAAGGAAAAAGCAAAACTTACAGACACTCACTGGCACCCCCTTGCAAGCTGTCTTTGCGTACTGTCAGGCAGTTTGCATGATCTACACTTCTGCACGTCACCTAGTAACTAGTTATAGTAGTGATGATGGTGATGATGGTGGTAGCACTAGTCTACGTTCCGTCGTCACCTACTGCTACGGTTTGATGCGTTTGCGTTTTCTCATTTCCCCTAGGGTAGGCCGGGAAAAGGTCCCGGCTTTCGGTCGCACACACGGTATCGATTGAAAGGGGAACAACTTTTGATCGATTTGTCACTCGGCCTCGGCCGGTCGGGAAGAATCACCAAATGACACTGAGAAATAGCACTGGACAGCACGGGAAATATCTTCGTAACACTGGAAATGGTCGTCTAAAGCTGGAGCCGTCCCAAAACGAGACGTGACGATACGAAACGGAAATGAATTGAAGGAGTCAATTTTTATAGTCACATACGGGTGCGTAAGAGGTATGCAGACTTGTTTCTTTTTTTTTTTGCTGGGCAAGCTTGCAGCTGAGTTATGTTGATGACCACTAGGCAAAGGAGAGATCTCACGCCGAGTGGAAACTCGTTTTGATGATGGTTTTATATCTCCTGATCATTCACGAACGACGCGTAATAGCTCACTTGCACCTCACACGACCTTTGTCGAATTCGTCTTGTTGTGCGTAAAGTACCAGTAAAAGACACCCGCAGACCGGCTTCGAGCGAAGTTAGCCGGCCACATTTAGCAAATTGGACCAACTTTATTGCGAAACGAAGGCAACACATTTCTGAAGATGATGGTCGATTCCTCGGACATGGGCCTTCGACCAAGACGAGGATTTCTTCTGCACGATGAGTGATGCATTTTGATGAGAAAAGAGAACCGTTCTAGGATCTGTCTTCTGTGAATGAAAGGAAACAAAGAGTTAAGTGATATTAGTATTACTAGATTCACAAATTTTGGAAGATCAAAGTATTAAAAAAAAACAAACTTTACATAAATCATAACAACGCACAAGACACTCCTGGCTGCAGAGTTTGTTGGAGGATTAGGGACACCCACAAAACCACATGACCTGCAAGACGCACGCAATCCAGTGCCAGAGCAGCGTCTCCATCATCCGCGCAAATGTTTATCCGTAATAAAAGGGCCAAAAATCTTTGAAGATCACTAAAAAACCCAGCAGCGGCCTGGCTCTGGCTCACTATAAATCAAACATTGCCGTTGGGGCAATTTCTGCCTCGGTCCCACCCATTGGCGGGTGGGTCTGACGAGGCTTGTTTAGTGCGCTGGTTGCCCCTGGACACCCGGATACTGCTCATCAAAGAGCTCATCCCAAGCGTCCCAAGAAAACTCGTAAACTCTCCCCGGGGACCGCGAGCAAACGCAATGTTGTTGTTGTTATTGCTACTCGAGTCCTCGTGCTCAAACAGTGTATGTGTGTATCGGATGGGCAATTGTTTATTTAGCCGCGAAACAAGCGCGCAACAAGGTACAACATTTGGAGGAGTTAGAGACAGGAGAACCAGTGGACTAAATACTGTCTAAACTCGTTTCGAGTGTTCGAGTTGAAATACAGGCACACCCGATGATGATGATGATGATGATGATGACGAAAGCGGTACTAGTGGCTTCATTACGTTCGCGTTACGTTTGAAGTGGGTACACTTCGGCCATAAACTTTTGCTAAACTGGATTTCGAAATTTTGTTTCTCTCAAACCACGTCACCTCTTCGACTGGCCACTGTAAACGTGAGGTTCATTCATAATTTCAACGTCTACTTAGGTAGCTGTTAGAGAGGGGTGTAAAAAGAGGTGGTAGCTCTCATCAAAGTAAGCATATAAAATCCGGAAACAAACCTTCAAGGGAGGAGAACCATCCTAGCGAGAAAAACAATTCCCCCAGTGCCCGGAAAAAGCACATCCAATTTAAGTTCCGAGCGTCATCTTTGGGTTATTTATTTTGTGAGTGTTTTGTTGAGCGATGATTTTCGTAACGTCAAACATTCCTCTTAACTGTGACTTTATAAAGGCCTACTGGAACTCGGTGACGGCGTGTCCAACGTTGAAGAAAAAACCGGAATCAATGTTTGATGAATTACAAGGAAAAATGGTAATTAATTTTCGTTCATGAAATATCCACCCTCCCTCCCCACAAAGAAACCGGAAAAGCTGGAAGATGCAAAATGGCGTATTAATGTATCGGAACTTCCAGCTGCATTGGAAGGGTCTATTTAATACCTGAAATTATGAGTCGTTCACAATTTTTAAACCTCATAAGAAGAAGGGGATGATATTTGATAGCTTCAGTTCATTGGAATAATAAAAAACATTTCTTTTCAGGACAGTTATCTTATCAAGCTGCGGCAAAGAAGCGGTACAAATTGGATTTTATAGGATTCATTTGTTCTAATCACCTTCTGGCAAGATTTTTTAAAGCTAGTGTCCTTCCTAGATACAAACGAGCCATTTCAAGTGCAGAATTCGATTCTAATAGCATCTGTTGGAGGCGCACGGGCGATCCTAAGAGATGCTACGAAGAACAGCTTGCGTCATGCTCGGCGTAATCTGACTCCAGACATCGTTTTTTGCAGCTATTTTTCCCGCTCCAACCAGGATGGCTTTTGAGGTCATCGAGAAGCCCCTCAGAAAAGTTTGTCATTTTCTTACGTACGAGAATTGTTAGACAAGAATTAGTTCCTACTTTTTTGTCCTTCCATTCTCCATACAGATGTGAGATTTTAGTAAAGTACAATATTTGTCCTTTTTTTTCTTAAACGAAAAGTTGGGAGACAAAATTGGCGCTTTCCACCATGTCCTCGAATCGGAAACTGATGACACGCTGAAACGTTAGTATTTTCAAGTGCTTCGTGTGCTTGTGCCTGAGCTTGTGGTGTGTTCCGATGGATAAATATTATGTCAAGTAGACGCTCGTCGTCTACTCGTTCGCTCTTCCTTCCTTCGCTTTCAAAAAAAGTTCCCATCCCAAACCAACCAAGGCCATTAGACGATATCAAAAATCCAATCAACATTACTAGTGTTTAGAAAATGATTGAACAGGTCCGGGAGGTAAAGCGAAGAAAAGCAAAAACCACCATTTTGTTCGGGAAGTTTGTCACGTCGTCAAAATTGGGGAACGAAACCACAACTGCTGAAATGACTGATGATGTGAACTATGCGCTTGATGGTGGGTCAACTTCACTGGGAATGGAATGGGAGGTGTTCAGACAGGGCATACAAACTTTTTCGGAGTAGTGATTTATAAAGCTGTCTTGCTAAGGTGGAAGCAAAAAAGGATTGATGAGGTATGAAATGATGAAAAATAGGATTCATTCGATACGGATCGAACCTGCGTTCGCTAGAGTGCAGTGTCATAGCGTTTTCATTATTTACGAGCACAGAGCGACTCCTCACTCCCGGCAACCGAAGCCAAAGAAGCTCATTAGTGTGTTTTGGTTTACGGTTATCCAAGCTGACTCCGGCGGTGGGGAGACCAGCAATTTTGCATTAATTTTCGATACTCTTGATAAAATGGACAAGACCCTTGGTGCATGCTACGAGCCGGAATAAGGTCATCGATTCGAAGCAGGTCGAACGGTCAGCATCGATAAGTTCGAATTGTCTATTTTAAGCGCTGGTTGTTGGTAGGACCAATTAGGGTCGAGCATCTGGTGCATTGGAACATAAATTTCTATGTTCTCAATCGGGTCGATTTGTGCAAGGTTTTCGAATGAAAGTCGTAGGGAAACAATGTCGGTAGAAAACATGTGCTCAGTAATATTTAAAATGTACAATCTAGTGTTTGATGTTGAAAGACATGAAAGACAACATCTTTTCAAACGTTGCATTAATATTCCTAGACACTCTTCAACAAATCAAATGAGGTATGTGATTTGTTTTGAAATTTGGCTCTTTGGACAGCTGGAGGTTAAGCTCTGTCCAATCAAACATGTGGGTTACCTATCCGTATTTCTCAAATTTGTTCCAATGCTTCTTACATCATCTAATTATTCCAACAAGCTTCATTTACAATGTCCTGAATGGGATGATTATGAGGATCCGTTTAAGGGGGACAATAACAGAAATATTGAAGCACTATCTACAATTGCTCACACCAATGTGCTTCCAAGTGTTGATCATGTTTAAAGCCTCTAGCAAATATTGGTTCCAAGAGTGGTCACGATATAATAAAATGTTATTGAGTTAAATTCTCTAGCAAAAAATCCTTAAGGTCAACCAAAATTGTATGGTTTGCTTGAAACTCAAATCCAAATCATACGACAAAACTACCACGTGTTGAAGAAAATGCAACCGGCACATTTAATCACAAGAAAGAAACGTCTGCTGCTTGTGACGTTTTACTAGAAAACAAACGGACCGTCGCATCATAAACAAATTCGATCGCAGTAGGTCTACGTTCCGTCGATGGCAGAAGAATCCGAAACTGGACGAAGCACCCATTGACGGTTCGTGGTAGCGAAAAAACACAATCAATTCGGACAAATAAAGTTGTCCCTTGCTCGAATGCCAACAATCTGCAAGAACAACAAAATGTCCTCCATTGGCAAGTAAGTAATTGGGCGTACTAGTGACTGCTGGTGAGTCTGGGCCGAATGTTTCACTCTGTTCAATAAAATTTCCAATTTCACAGATCACCTCGTCTCGTTAATAGGGTCAAAAGCGAAGTCACTATTACTGGACGGCGTTCTGATACGCTGACATCAACCACCCCGAGCAACTCAAAGATCCCCGTTTCAAGAACTTCCCTGACGCCACAAACCGCGTCCGAAAGGTAAGGGAAACGTATGAGGAGCCTGAGAAGTAAAGGAATGATTTGTGTATGATTATGTATATTCAACAGGAAAAAGTTCTTAAATCGACGGAAGTCTACAATCGGCGATGCTGTATCACACCTTACACGATCAAGTCCATCGTCCAAAGTTAGAAACATTATCTACGACGGGACATCCGAAAAAGCGAACGCATCTTGTGACCCGGAGTTGCAGGGAACGAAGTCATTGTATCCAAAATGTATCTTTGTAAATGTTTGCAGGGAGCACGCGAAGAATCCATTCCGATGGAGAGAATTCTTGAAGCGATTGTGGATATTTGTGGGAAAGTTTGCACAGTTGGTGGTGGTGTGTGCTGTAGCGGTGATGACATTCATTGGTGCTTTGCATGTGGTGTGTTGGATGTTAGGTGGAAAAAGCTCGAAAAGATACAACGAAGGGGTACACGCAGAAGATGAAATCATTAGCGATAAAGAGGAGGATGAAAATGCTGAGGAAGAGAAGAATCAAGCCCTCATGGTGCTGAACCCAAATGGGTTCAGCTTGTCTGAGACCACATACGGCTTTAGTCTGATTCATTTCATTATGATGATAATGGGTGGATTGTTCAACTGGATCGGTGGCATACTAATGCCTGGTGAGGCATGAAGGTCTAGTTCTATGTGTTAGTTATTGTGTTATGAAGTTTGGTAGGAAGTGAATGGTTTTATATAATTTAACAATATGTTCATCATTGATTAAGCATGAGTTTTGTTTATTTGCTGCATAATACAAAACTTGGGTAAATTTTTATGAGCTTGATTACACAGCGGACAGAATTAGAAAAAAAAATGGATAAAAATGGTTGTTGCCCCTTACTAATGGACAGAAAACACAGCAATATTCATAATTTTGTGCAGATATCAGTAGGAAACTTAGTATTTTTTAATGATATCTTTGGTCATCATATTGACATTTATTTCAGCGTCTTGTTATCATATCTTGTTTTGAATTGTTTGCATACAGGTTTACTTTATAACTTCCATTTAACTTTTAATTTAATAGGTTTATTTAAGTTTTTTTTCCATGTTGCTTATGAAATCCTTTGCAATTTGTGTAGTCAAATATTATTCAAAGAACGTTAGAAAACACAGTTGGATGAAGTTGACATAATCGTTTGAAATAGATTGAATTTATTTTTCATGTAATGCATTGGTCAACTGATCGACATGCTTTGAACGCAAAAGTCTATTTTAAAAAAGTTTTTGACTTGAGGTATCCAATTTCAAATGTTTAGAAATTTCAACTTTAATGTTTTATTTTCAACCAGCCAAAATCCCAGTGTGCAGTTTTACTTCAGCAATAAAAGAGGTCCTGCTGCTTTCAATAAATTACTTAACGACCTGCTACAGTAAATCTCGAACATAAATATAGGCTTTCTATCGATCCGCCATTTGTTTACTGTGACGTCCATCAACATAACAAGCCAACTACATGAAATGTGTGTGCTTACTGCTAAATCAATATGCTTTTGAGTGATTATTCGTGATTGGAGTAATAACTGGTTTTGGTTGCATGGTCATGTTTTTTTTTGTGCACCTAGCAGAAAGCAGAAGATTCACTTTAACTTTTGTAGGAATATGTTCTTCCATGGATGAAAAGCAAGGAAACTACAAAGGGATGGCCCGCTCAACCGTGCACGTGCTTCCGAGTCATAATTGTAATCCTCCGAGGCATCTCCAACTGTGACGCAGCTCCTATATCTGATGACACAACTCACGAAAAGTATAGTGCTGCACTCCCAGTAGAGATCATCCCGAGGGGCGGAAAACCTGTACCGTAATCAATAGATCGATCAGCATGCGGTAGGCAACAAGAAGAATGTCCACTGCCAGGACTACCATGCACTATGTACAGACAGCACACGACGTGCAATCGATATCCGGTGTCCGATCCGTTACGGTGGCCATTCTCTGTGGTAATGGCGGTGTCGAGAAGACGAACGACACAACGAAACATGAGCAATTCAGCGCCGGCGGGTAACTTCATGTTTCGTGGCATCCGCTACCCACTAATCCGATTGTCCGATTGTGTCTGTGTCGCGTTTTGCTCACAGCCCAATGGTGTGAGTGTCGGTGCTGTTAAAAAGTACTGCAAAGATTTAAGAGACAGTAGCAGCAACCTCAACATCGGACCATTGGTTGCACTGGTGAAATGTAAATTGAATCTGAATAATTGATAGCGTCTTATTGTCACTTTTGTGCGGTGTGGTATCCACCACTAGTGGCCGGAATCTGGTGGGCTTTTTCTTTCAATCCAATCGTCACAGCCACAGCATTCGGAAAAGCGCTGTAAAGCTGTTAGTGGGTGAGGGATTTTTCTTTCCATTTTGAATGCTTGTTACTGAGAGGAAAAATCGATAGAATTACTGTGCGATCGATTGCAGCTGCAGTTTGAGGGAATTTTCTCCTTTTAAGACAGCGTTTTGTTCGCTGCCAGGCGTGAGAATGGAGATTAAATAGAAAAATGTGTTAAAGGTGACCTCCTTAAGTCTTATGAACTGGTTTTAAGGAAAGAAAGACAAGGCTAATTTCTGAGGCGCAGGCTGGAAGAACTTCTTGCCGAGAGGAACGAACGGTCAAATAGCAAAAATTTATTCATTTAAGTACAAATGGAACATTGCGCCAGTGGTAGCTTAAAACTAGCGCTCGACCTACTTAGAGATTTTTAGGGCCAGAAGCGAAGGTGACGTGTCCTAAGGAAGAAATGTGTGAAGTTGGCTCGGGGTCTGGATGCTTTCTATCTCTGCCAACCTTTGTTTAGTGTTTTTTTTCCAATAGCTCTACCTTATTTTTCCGTCTGGAAGAGTGATCATCAAAAGGGATGCAGTCTTTAAGCAATTACTGTTTTGTAACAATCGAATTTGCTTTTGTCATTGTACTGTTCTACAGTCTTTATGCTTTATCTTCCTTGCCTTTGCCATTTCATGTCAAAGGAAGAGGTCTTTTAAGAGACGAATGGGACGATTCTTTTGGTATTATCGTATACTTATCAATAGTTTTTCCACATTCCACAAAGCCAGAATACAACAAAAAGCCACACAAGACAAAGTTCCAATAATTTTGAAGAGAATATAATCATAGAAAGAGAAAAAATGGGGATAAAGAAACAAGGACGCTAAGCACTTTTAGGTAGGATCGTTCTTTAAGTTGTTCGGAAAAAAATATTGACCAACTGTCAGGGTTTCCTTTGTTACATCGAGCCCGATCAATTCAGTCGTAAGTTTTCATTCAATTTCTCGAAACAAATGTTTGCCAACCAAGCCCCCCTACTCTCTCCGTCCCTGGTGCTTGAACCGCAAGCCTCTTCTCACCTACGGACGAAAGACAGCAATGTATCGCGAATGTTGATGTTACATCTGCTCCAGATACGTCGTCAAGATGGCACGCAAACACCCGGACCCCGGGTCGACGATGTATCGGACACACGTATCGAATCGATACACTCCGGCGTCAGAGTCCGTTGGTGGGCGTTGTGAGATTTCCGCTCGAAAGAACCGATTTGGTGCTATTTTTATGGTGCTGTTCTCTAGTTTGATGCCACACAATGGGGGTGAGGAAAACTGGGGACCATCGGGAGGGTGGGCGGGGGTTTGTTTTGTTTTCCACCAGACCGTTAAGACGGTTTGGGTAGGTGGGGGAGTGTTGAACCATGCGATTGGTGTTTCGATGGAGTGGATGATGGTGATGATGGGTAATGTGCTGATTAAATCGACGGGATAAATTAGCCGTCGTGTAAAGCGAGGCAAAACACTTATTGGTGGTTAGATAATCGCTTCAAGGGAAATGGTATGAATCTTACCAGGAAGTTGGAACATTCCAGTGGGTTGGTCTGAAATTGTTTTGATTTTTAAAGTTTCTAGAAGAATAGATTTTCGTGTTGTGCTTTACAATCAAAATAAAACTTGTTGCTTAAGTTCTGTTTTCCTGCTGCAATAATAAAAGATCCATTGTGTATCGACACAACGTCAGAAAATAGCAGCTTTTTTGCCCTATCGCTCTCCATAAAGCCAACACCACCGGAAGCCACAGTGTCCGGTGGCTCCGGAAACGAGCGATCCGCAAACAATGGCAAATTAGTTCACCGGACCACAACACATAATCGTAGCACAGGTTGGCTACTGCCTTTTGGCCGGGCCCGGTACATTAGCTGCCGGCCATCCGTGCAACCGAGACGCACGGTCCGGTCATCAGAGCGCCATTTTCATTTTGTTTGTTTGTTTGGATATTTTATACAATCTTGTTTTATGTTTTTTTGCTGTGTGTTGCTGCTGCCGTGCATAGGGATTTTTCCACCAGCTTCCGGTTTATTTGGGAAACTTCCGGCATGTTCCGGCGTGCATTGTATCTTCCCTTCTCACCCTATTCGATTGCTAGGTGCATTTTGAAACCGTAGTATCTGTATTCGAGAGCACAACAACAAGTGACAATTGGTGGCAATTAAATAAAATTCAATTGAAAGAAATTAATTTAATTTAACTCCACACAAAGGTAGCGTATGCGGTGTGTATGTGTGTTGTATGTTGGGGGATGAGGTTTTGTTCCGTAGTAGCGAGAACTAAAAAAATGCTTTTGAGGTAAAAGGGAGGGATCGCTGGATGGTGTTTGCTACTGGAACGTGATTGCAATACGTGGAACGAGTTCGGTACCTTTTTTGTGGATTATTAAATTGAATTTGTTCCTAGCTGACGGTTGTAAATTTTCATTCGACCGGAAAGTAATTTAAGGGAAAATAATGTATTATCATGGTGGTTTAGCTTACATAGAAAAAAACACTGTAATTAATTTAAGACTTGGATCGATTTGGTTCAGCGAATGAGCCCACAAATTGTTTGGTCTACCTTAATTGTTTGATTAACGTTTAATCATAGAATCAATTAGAAGCAGTGTTCAGTCTTATTGTTATCCTTTAAGAAATTTAAAAATGATTTCCCTTCAATTCCCTGATGCAGTCAATCAGTTTAAAAGCGAACCAATGTTCGATCGAAGAGCTTTTACACATTGTTCGCATTTAGAAATGTTTTATAAAGCTGATATTTTATAGAGCTGATCGAGCAGGTCTCTCCATACACTGGTCCAGCGTTTCTGTCGCTTCTACCACATAAAATTATTACTAGAGACTACAGCTGACCTAAAGATTTTATTGTTTTCTGCTATCAGCAAATCTAGTAAGTCATTAAATATCGAGGGTGAAGTAATAGGTCGGTAAGATGAAAATATAAGTTGTACTGAAACATGCCTTTGACCTCCTTAAGTAATCGTTCACCTCGGACCCATGCTCGTTCTACTTGCCAAACTCATTAGGGTTGGTTAAGAAAACCCCTAGGTGACTACTCTACGATCATATTTAGCTTATCGTTCATACACATACATGACGCGGGAGTATCGTGATCCTTTTTACATTAAGTCGTTATACTGGTTCCTAGTTCGATCGTTGACGGAGTATGGGAGTACAGTACCGACGCTTCAGTAGTATCATCGACGGAACCCCGGATCTCGTTGGGCCCGCGTGACCCTTTGGCTGGCAACCGTCTTCTCCGCAATGTGATCAATGAGGCGTTTGACCCGGGAAGATCAGCAGCAGAAATCCTGACGTGAGTTTATACAGGACAAATGTTCTAGTAAAGTCACTTTGGATGAATCATTTGGTTTGATGATACATCCGTATCAGGTTTAAACTTATGTAAATTTGCTTGACTCTTAGTAGTTGAGGACACTCGTGGAAAAGCAATTTAGAGCAGTACAATTAATCATGAATATCGAAGTCTTCATTAAAATACAATTAATCACACATCAATTTGGAAAACACCCTAATTGAAATGAAACAATTACTCTTCCCTCACATCGAAATGCCATTAACAAATTTAAACACCACCAGTACCAGGAACTAAAGTTCACGAACAAAGTAGAATCTTCCATTGAAATCATCATCATTTAAATGGTGTGAATCAACGCCAATTGGTACGCATTGCCCGGATGTGGAGCAAAACCAATATTTCGCTGGTCGGATGTGTAAAAGCGGATGCCGTGAGTGAGCAAGATTCCACCCCCGGCCCAACTAGCCGAAACTTTAATCGCTCCAGTCATGCTCTGACGCTCTGCTCGGCTACGAATGGGAACGGAAAGCTGTGCACTTTAGCCACACAGAAAGTGCAGTGCAGCACGACACATTAAGATACAGACGCCCAAGGGGTGGGTTTTCGCGCTACCCGTGTTCTCCGCGACAAGATGTTAGTAATTTGCATATAGATTAAAACATCACTGCATCACCGCACCGAAGGGCGGGCAGCGAAACGCATCCGAAGGGAATAAGTGCCAACAAGGCAGGAAGGTTGTTATGGTGGTCATGGCAAAAGGTTTCAAGATTGTGTCCAGAGTGGTGTCTGTGTTTCTTTGTGTGTGTGATGCGTTCTTCATGCGTGCATCCGTGTTGCACTTTGCGTAACTGTCTATTGATCGATAAACAATGGCACAAGTTCTATACGCGTGTTTGTGTGTCTGTCTTTATGGTGAACCGCTGTAAGCCTGTAGCCCTTTCGAGTGTTCACACACAAGAGGATCCGCATACGCAGGTAGGCATAAAAAAAGGAAAATAAATGCAGGTTTTCCGCAGGATTTCCATCATATCAAGTAGATGGAAAGTTTCCCAACGGCGGTCGAAAGATAGCATCATGCGGGTTATTACGATAAGTGGAAGCGGATGTGGATGACGGGTTATGTTTTAATCTGAGATTATTATTTTTATTTCATCACTCACGTGTACCATTCTCTTTGTTTTCTCCTTCGCTTGCCTTTCATCGCCCACATGGTGCTTCAAATTAAGCCCGAGCAATGAGCGAAGGGAGAAGGATTTGCGGGTTTTCCACAGCCAGACAGAGTAAACCATTAAAAGCGCGCGTACCGAGCAAGGTTAGTGCAATTATTTTTCTCTACAAATGTGTGTTCTCTTGAGGTTAATGTTTTAAAAGTTTTCACCTTTCTCCTTCCCAACCTTGTGAAAGAGAATTAATAAGTAATATGTGGCTTGGTCTGGAAAAGCGCTGGAACGCTGACGCGTGTTGATACTCGAAAGATGAGTTTTTTGAGTACGATGAGCAACGAGCAGATTGTTGATTGTTTACCTTTAATTAGCAATTGCTCGATGCGATCTTGTTGCGTTGTAATTTTCAAACAAACCATGTGTTTATTAATTAGGAAAGGAAAATTTGCTCTTTAGTCGGCACAAGAAAGCCGAAGATGAATTAACTCGAACGACAAACTGATCGACAGTCACAGACATGCTTCCCGATCGTGTGTTTGTGTTGAGCTGTTTTGAGCCCTTTGTTTCGATCTACAATTACCGAAAACCACAATTTGTTTCCTCCAACCGAAAGTAAGTGTAATGAAAAATGAAGTGTTTTCCGGTTGAGGTGCATTCCCGTTTTGTTGCTGGCCGCGCAAATAGCATTAACAGCTCGTTCTTTTTATAGCTGTCGATGCTAGTGGAAGGGTGTTTTTGGGACTTTTTTTTTACAAATATCTTCTCTCTCGCTTTCTCTTTTTCCTGTTCGTTACCGGTATGCTTTTGTTGTGCTGGGGTTTGTTCCCACCAACCAAGCCTGTTTACAGCTGGATCCAGTTTGGTGCAGATGTGTGAACGATTTACGATCAAGGGTGGGTTTTGGATGTTTTCCGTTTTTTTTTCTCTTTGCCGGTACCGGATCGGATGATCGGAAATGAAAACGCTGCTACCGAATGCTGTAGAAGCCGGTGATGTTTGTTTGAAAGTGATATAAAAATTTGAGATACATCAGCTGTTGTGCAATAAAAAGGCGTCTTGAAGAGTGGAAAGTGAAATGATCAAAGAGAAAGGAGATGAAGCTTAAATTTTTACTGTTATACAAAACAGATCAACACGATGTTATATTGCAATTTTGTCTTTATAAATAATTTTTGCTAAAAGTCTTTGAAAGTTATTACACAATAGTGAATGAATGAAACAAAGGATTTTTTTAAACTCCAAGGCGTAGCATAGACAAAGGATTTGGTAAAATTAAGAACTAATAACTGATTTATGAACTATTACCTAAATCAAAAGCACTTATTGAATTGTGAAAATTCTTGATAATATAACATAGCGATTAAATTAGAAAGAGGATGTTTAATACTAGTACGAAAAACTCTTTCAAAGTAACAAAAAAAAAAATTAAATTGTTAAGAAAATAACTTACTTAGCAAAGAAACAATCAAAGGATTAGATATTCAGTAAAAACAAATAAAAGCTCAGCAAACAACGAAATCCTCAAAAAATGACTGTAGATTCTGTAAGTAAAGAAACACCGTGGTGAGGAAGCCTGCAAAAAGGACTTAAGTAAACAACTCATTAAAAGTTAGAAGAACTATAAAAGCAAGTGTTGAAAGCAGGCAAGCATGAAGAATCAAAAAAGAAGCTAGAAAAAAGAAGCAATTGCAAAGATTTAACCAAATTAAATGGCATTCAGCACAGCAATGGAGTAGCTCATTGTCAAAGTTCGAAATTAAATTAAATTGATATATTAAAACTGTGCCATAAAACGTGATGTTTTCAGTGATCCGAAAACATTTATTTTCCACGCGACTGTTGAACTCTCATTTTAATTAGACAATCACTTTTAAAACACAATGATGCAACTTTCCGGTGTCACGTGTATCAAAGGCAAATTTAAATTATTTAAATCCCACGAGCGTGATCAGCATCTTCAGGATTTTTTAACGTCCGTTATGATGATTATTCATCATGGCGTTCATAGTGCCTGCTCGAGGTGATTAATAATAACGAAATGTATTTTCAATTGTAGCAATCGAATGGCAATGCAAATGGGTTTATTTTTCATTTTTTGGCGTGCATTGAAAGGACCACAAATGGAAAATTTAATTAACCCAAAATGTTTGATGTGCTGTCGAATGATGATAAGAGTAATCTATCATGTCCGGAAAGGTTTTCAGATCTTGTCCGATGAGCAAAAAAAGGGACATTAAGGTTCCTAAAGCATTGGTTGCCCGGACGCAAAATGGAAGTCCGGAGGAAGACTTAAAAGAGCAACCCGAGCAAATCAAAGAATTAAATCACACTTTTGCCAAAACCACCAGCAATCCCGGACATGGAGGACATTGCATAAAAAGGGTCAACTTTAGGTTGGGGTACTAATAAATCAAATCGTCCGGGGAAGGTTAAAGCAACTCGGGAGTGTCGTTTGTGTTTTCTTTCTTGGTGGTGCCCAAAATAATCCCTAGAAGAGGGTGGGTGTTCGAGAAGGTTCTGGTGGAGCGCAGAACTAACGCTTGTGGCACTAAAAACAAGAACGAGCAGGTACATGAATAAACATTTCTGCAGTGTCGCCCCAGAACGAAACCGAGCACGACTTGCGTTGCTCCGAAAAAGGGGTTTGATTTTATTTTTGGAATCACCGAGCATGTTTCTCGATGTTCGAACGGTTTTTGAGGTGAAACATTCTTCACCACCATCAAACATCAGACACTAGGTCTTCGTGGGTAAGGTGCATGTGAAGCTTTGCTTGGTGCCGCATCGTATCGATACCGGAAAGCAGCAGCAGTAGTAGCAGCTCCTTCCTTTACTCAATGTGTCTGTCAAGGACGCTATGCTAAATCGAAACCAAATTCCCCACTCAGACCAGCTGGTCGACACGGCAAAGAAATCGAGTTCCAATTCGACGACGACGACGACGATGTTGCCGACGTCAGATCGAATTTATATGCAAATTACCACCACTCAGCACTGACCGGCATGGACGTCGGAGGTGGAAGTGTAGCAAGAAGAATGAAGGCCACATGTCCAGACGGCTGTGGCTGTATCGGATTTCCACCAATTCCTATCGCTGGGAAGTGTATCTTTTGGGTGTGGAAAATTGTACATTTGAACCTTCTCAATGTTGAATGCGACACAGCAACAGCATGAACAAATCAATCAAAGGAATTCAAATCCAATTTAAATTCAAAGTCCTGCTGTTGGTGGTCACCGGAGGTTACTGGGCACATTTTTTTGTCGTCAGTTGTTGGATGTGAAGTAAGATTTCCTTCCGGTTTTTCGAGCAGAGATAGGACAGTCAATTAAGCGAAGAGGTAATTGTGAAATAAAATTGCCTGATTTCGAATGTGGAGACAATATTTGGTTCAGGTGTTGTGATTTTTAGGGGTGAGTGGTGCTTAAGAAACATTCCGTTGTAATTTTGATTCTCATAAAAAGTGCTTTAATATTCTAACAAACCAAGGAATGTTTGGCCTTGACTAGCAAAGTTTTAAAAGATTTCTGGCAGAGCTCTTTTAATGATCTACTGGTGAATATGATAAATGGATTATCGGGCAAAACACTCTGCAGAAGCTTATTTTGTGTAAGATTAATTAGATATGATTTTCTGAGAGATTCTTCCAAGGAATTTCTATCTATTCTTGCACAGGCATTCAATTTCAGCGAGGCTAAAAATAATGTTTCAAAAGAGAACGGAAACAAAATTCAAACTTCTTCATCTCCAACCCACTTCTCTGTACGCATCTGACGACAAACAACGACAAATAATGGTTCCGTTAGGTTTTGGGTGGAAGCAAAACGTCGTTGAAATTGGATATTTCAATCCAGCCTACCCAAACCACACAAAGCCGAGCGCTTTAACATCCGCACGGAGATAAGCCGGTGAATCCTTTTGTCACGAAATCGGTGCCTCGGTTACACTCGATACTTGGCACCGAGATTTGTGCACCGGCAAATAGAAAGCATTTCGCTTCGAACTTTCCATTCGATGTGTACCGTGTGGTGTCTCAAAGGTGGTTCCGTTTGTTGTTTTGTCTTAACGTTTTGTTGCCCGAAAGGGAGAGATAACCGTTACTGCCTTAAGGCAAGAGTTATGTTTATTTAATTTATCTTTCCGGTGGTAGATGAAAATGACGCCCAAAAGGTGGGTCTTACGGTAGAAATTAGATAGCTGGTCGTAGTGGGAAAATAGAAATGTTTTTTTATTCTTGTATTGTGCTAAGGGATAGATTGGTCGTCATGTTTGTGAGGATTGGTAAAAATGTGTCACTATTGGGGAAAAGGATTTTTCAAGCAAAATTGTGATTAAAATGAAGCAGAAATTTTCTTGGATCAGTGATTATAGTACGCACTGGAGCGTTAAATTCGGGAATAGTCGATATTATAATGTCAAATTTCAAATTTGTTGCGAGAAGATGTGGAAAATGGTTTGATCTTTTAAAAAATTGGGCAAAAATAGTCTTTATAAATTATATCTTATGATTTAATTATTGAGCAAATATTTAACATACTACGGTTGGACGGCTTGAAGGTTGGACGCCTCCGTCGTAAACATCGTAGTCAATAGAAATAATCACACACAATCTTATCTTTGAAAAAACTAGGCGTCTCCATCGACGATTTTGTGATGACTCGGTGTAACGGCTAATTTGAATTTATGTTTTCATTAATTTCCAAGTTCTAAAACTGATTATGAAGATCATTCGTACGGTAGATAGAATTAAACATAAAGGATAAAATGTAGCTGGGATCTAAATTATGTTTCAATGTAGATCAGTTTAGATATTCAGCTTCGCCTAGAGACTTTACCTTAAATTTCCGACAAAATGTAACTCACACACACCTGAAGAAAATCAGAGAATAAACACAAAGGATAAGGGTGTCAAAAATAGAATTTACGCTTGTTTAATGGAAGATTGTTCAATCGGCGAAAGAAAAACACTCGCATTTCCTTCCCTTATGCGGGCGACTTAAGCTTAAGGAGAGGGTAGAGTTTTCGTGGAAAATTTCTTCCATCGTATAAAAGAGGGTAAGTTAAGCGGTAGTGGCAGGGCTGTAAGCAAATTGAGTTTGTGACCTTGTACGATCCCCCGTCCAAATGTTTCCTTAAAAGGGTGTAGATGAACTTTTCCCTTATTTTTTTTTGTATTGATGGCGTTAAAGGTTAAGAAACCGAATCAAATAGGGGAGAAAAAAGGCATTTACAGCGATTGAAGGTTTTCTAACGGGTGGAGAAAACCTGTTTTCAAAAAGCCTTTGAAAAGCGGCGCCACACAAGTCGATGCGTGTTTTCTATCGCGCTGAAGAATCCATTATCTGTCAGTTAGGTTGATGATGCGTTTTGTGAGTTCAATTATCTTCTCCACCGGTTCCGGTTTGGGTACGGCTGGAAACTGGCACGAAAGAAAGAAGTGTGGAGCGAGGAAAAAATCCTTTAAAATAGGGATTGCTGGCTAGAGATTTCCATTTACGTGGTAGCCAATGGATTGATGATTTTGGTGTTCGGTAACGTATTGTCGTTACATTTGTTCTTGTTTTTGGAGTCGTTTTTAGCTTTTCCGCTAAACATTTGAGGAATGTAGGTTTGAAGGAAGGATTTTTCGAGTCAAATTTCCGATCTGTGGCATTCTGGTCCCGGTATGAAATGGAAATTTGAATTGCAAATGCTCGTTTCATTGCATAAAGCGGCCGGTTGTCCTCAATGTACCACTACACTTCGTAAGAGTGGCACTATGCTCTACAGCGGATGAACAACATTGGCCACAGAATAAAAAAGGAATCGCTTGCTGAAGCAGTACATGAAACAATATCCCAATATAGGGCCCAATAGAACGGAACAATCTGGTTGTAATCTGGTTCGGTGCTGGAGTTATGTTGAACTAGTTGAGCTGAATGATTCATCGAGTTGTTTGTACGTGTGCCTAGGTGTGTTTGTGTGAGATTGTATATGACGAAATGAAAATTTTCACCCTAGCTTAATTTCATTAAACCCTGGAACCGGGTGATGCTAACGGTACAGCTCGAGCCAATGCTCTCATTCTATGTGTGTGGTCTGGGACTTTGGGGCGCCATGATGAACATTTGTTTATTATGGATAGAGAAATGAGACGAGGGAGGTGTTTTATCGAGATGTCGACGAAATCGTATGCAAAATAGATGCATTTCGTGGATCGTTTCAACGTGGCGCAAATTTGTATTGATTACAGATTAGTAAGATTACGCTGTGAGGAAGGAGTTCAACATTAAAAACGAAATAGAGCGGCTGGGTAAGATCTTGATAAGAAGCATGAAAATGTATCATGAACATTAAATTAGACCATCGATTTTTACTATTGTATGATAACAATAACAGCTCAATACGATAGGAGCTGAAAATGTTTTGATCTGAGATTTATAGCCATTTGTAAACTCGTTTTGATTATGCTTGATGAATTTAACACTTTGTTCATCAATTACTATTAATATTGAATTTTTAGATGCAGTTTCACTTTCGTGCTTTCATTATACCTTTCATTTTTCCTTATCAAACCAGGAACTTATGGCTTTTGGAATCATATAAAGTTTTTTTAAACCCTTTATTCGAATGTGAGTCAATTAAATACATACCTTTTAATTACACTTTCAGTGAAGATCATAGCCTTATTTATGCTTTAACCACTTTCTGAAACACTATTTTTGTATATGATTTTGTTCACTTGTTATACGATTCTTTTCTGTAGCTCATATTCTCACTACTTTTGCATTCTTTTTCCCATTTTTTTTGGCACAAACGCTGTGTATTATTGAGACAAATCTTTCACGACACACGCAAACAATTTTCACTTAAAAACACAAACGAAACACATCCTTCAACGTGTTAATGTTGCCCTCTCCGGAAACCTTGCACAAACCACATGCAAAGCGAGTGTAATTAGATATTTGAAGCCGTTTCATAACGATGGTACACTCACTCAAGACACAGGTTTACCGTTCAACTTGGCGCCCGGTGACCTTTTCTGCATGTGACCCACAACCACGGGAATGGGTTCGGTTCGGGAAAAGGAAAAATCGGATGAATCAAGATCGTTATCGGGTTGGTGGCAGCACCATCATGCCAACCAACACCATTTTTACACTGAACACCGAAACCATGGACTGGCAGGCTGGCTGGTTAGTTGGCTGATGATGAGGGAACGTAAACCGGTTTTAATTACACAACATAACCGGGGTGCAAATAGTTTTCCACATGAGCGCAGTAATTGCGCTGAAGATGGTGCCGGGTCAGATACAATAAATGGTTCCGGGGTAAGATTTTTTTTGTGTGTCATAATTACGGCAAAGTGTAATTGGTGTTGGTTACTGTGGCTGGCTTTTCCGAGAAGAAACGAGTGGAAGCATTGTAAGATGGGTGTGAAATTAAAAGTGGGGAGAATTTAAGACGAAAATGAAAATTGGTTAGAAAATCAATGAAGAAAACAAAGGATGTAGAAAAAAAGCACTGCCAAATATTATCGAATAAACTAAGATAAATAGCTGTAGCCGTTGTGTTGCAAGCAAGAATTAAACTTCACGCTTAAAACCCCAGACTAGAAAACACACAGCACCTAATACGGCCATTATTCAGCGTTCGTTAAGGAAACGAGATTAATTAAAACGATGCCTTTGATGTAGCGAAGGATCTGTCGGAATAATCTAATTAACCGTCTTGTCGGTCTCGGGCAAGCTTCAGCCAAACCCACCGAATCTCGTACACGAACGCTCGCGCCCGGTACTGCCTTTGCTGCGTCTTTTAGCTGAAAATGCTTTATTTATGCTTCTTTACTCATTTTAAACTTTTGCGGCTAAAGAAGATGCTGCAGGCGGGTAGCACATGGCCACGGAAGAGCGTGGCAGATTAACGACGGGAACACACCGGGCACTCTTAATGTTGAATTCAATTAACACATTTTCGGCGTAACAACAGACCGGATAAAAACACACACGCACATGCACGCACACAATCGCTCGTTACGGTAATGGTTGAAACGGTGTGTGATGGGTAATTTTCCAAACAAACGGGCACGAAATTAATCACTTCCTTCGATTATCACTGGTGGAAATTTGGGAGCTTCAATAAACGGACTCGGGTGTGGATTTATTTTTCACGATTGTTAAACAAATAATTTTCTCCTAAAAAAGTAGAATAACCGCATAACATACATTTTAATTGAACTTTTTTTTTCAAATCATACTATTTATTACTTCAACTTCACTCACTCACTAGCCTCACAGTCACAGCATCTCGATTATCCGGGAGGGGGTCGTGCTGTGTGTGCGTACGCGGTCACGATTTGGCACCGACTAACGGCGAATTTCACGTTTTCCGCGTTACAAAATTCACTGCCACAGCACAGCGATGCACAGAAACCGAGGTGCCACAGTAGGTGGACGATTCCGGGGGTGGAGAATTATTGCTGCCGGGTGGAAAGGTGGGCAAAAAGCCGAGGATAGAATAACATCCCTGCGAGCGCCCGTTAGGAATGTGATAAAAGGAAGTCATGCATTGGTAGCGCGCTCTCTTTCTTTCTCACACGTCCCACCTTAGCGCATGCAGCCGGAAAACCGAAGTGGAAAAAGTAAACAACACCCGAACGGCTGACAGTGCCGAAGGAATGACAGTGCTTTCCGGTTTGCAGCTGGCTGCTGCTGTCAGCAGTTTGTAGCCGGGAGTGAAAGAGAAACGTTTCGGTGGTGTGAAACGAACCGATAGTGAATGTATTCGTGTCCGGCAAACTGTTGACTGCATCTGAAGGCAAGTGTTCGTATTCACACAAACCACCAGGCGACTCCACTGACAGCATGCTGGCAGTTGACCGAAAACTCCATTAGCCGTGGGGTGAGCGTTCTCTTTTCTTCTAAATTGTTGTGTGTTGAGGAGAAGTAGGAAAGAAAACTTATCGTTTTTATCGTTTACTTGGTTGCGGTATTTAAACGTTGGAGTCTGTTTGAAGTGACGGTTACGAAAGACTTTCAAGAAATAACAAAGTCGGAAATTTTAGAGAGAAATTAAAGACCAGTTTTTCTTATGATTGATGAGGAAAAAATAAAATTTTGAGTGACAACTTAAGCTTCAATTGTTGTTAGGTTTGCAGAAACTAATAAGCACTTGCATTATTTTTATCATTTTTCGATGGAAATTCTTGAGTTTATCATTCTTTAATTGGAGTGAAAAAAATGTTGAGTAATGAACAATAAGGTACCTTTATTAAGTTTATTAAGTTAGTCCGCAATATGAAGCTTAACCATCAAAAAGCAGATTCAAAAACTTCAACAGCTTCTAATTTCATTTCTCAAAAGTCAGAGAACGCATGAACACACTTCTTTGAAAATAGCTATCTGGCTTAGTTACCATTTGATAATGCATTCCAAATAGATTTTAAACAATATCATTAAAACCAGCATAACATTAAACACAAATCATCCCATGAAAACCGCAACCGGCTTAGTAGTCGATTGGAACCGATTTCGAAATCAATTAGCAACTAATCAAATAGTTGACACCTTTATCGAAACCACCCCACTTTTGACATTCTCCGAGGGAATGCTAGCATTCGCTCGTAAATATAATAAATTATCACTAGTTCAAATAGAACAACAGGGCTAATCGATTAGTCCTCTCATGGGTAGGATAAGGTAGAGCCCACTCCACTTGTTCGACAGCAGCAGTGTTGAGCGTCTTATTTGTTGCTTGTCGAAGTTGTTTGTGCTGCAAAAATTGGTTTCCTTTCTCGTCTGAAGAAAAGTCTTTTTTATGATTATGTACGCGGAAGTAAACGGATATATGCTGGACAACCTTACCTTGCCACTCTGCAACATGTCAATGCTGTTGATTGAGTTTCTTCAAGTGGATTTTTTTCCCTATTTCTCGTTATCACCCATATTCAACTAACGATAGAAATAAAAGCAAAACATAGTTCCGTAGCGACCAAAGCAAGGAAGCAATAAAAACCATCGTTACATCTATTTGCTTACGAAAAATGGTTTTGGAGCATGTGTTTGTGTGTCGGAAGCCTCAATTTCACTCATTCCAGCCATCCGGCCCAGCTTTCGGCAAAAGGTTGTTCATTAATCATTTTCTTAAGTTGGCTGTGTAAATAATCGTCGTTCAAACAAGCTGGCACCAACGCACGGCACGGAAGCAATAGCCCATCTCCATCTAGTAGTGTTTGGTGCTATAATCTGAAACGGAAGTGTTGTCGATCTTTGGCAGGATTTTGGCTGCCTGGCTCAGAGTGATTTGGTGAGCTAAGAAGAACCAATTTGTCTTGCCTGGGAAGAGGAATGTGCGTTTGGCACACTAGTTGCAAAATTTGTTATCGTTTGGTTTTTCATTGGTAGTTTTGTTCTTGTTAACATTATTCTTTGCAGTTATTATATCCATCTATTGTTTACATGAAATAGAAACTTTATCTGTTTGAAACCATCTATTTATTTACTTAATGTGGGTTTTATATGGGCAAGTCTTGTCCATCGTTTAATAATCTATTTTATATATTCTTTAGCATTTTGGTGATTTGTACTCTTTTTGTAAAATACTTTGAAGCATAAATTTTCAATAAATCATCACAAAAATTAAAATGTGCGCTTATCAAAAGCTTATTTATTTATGAATTTACGATTGATTATTACGGCCCAGTGTCCGCATTGTTAACACCGTTTGTGTTGAGTAGATTTTCACAAATTGAAAAGGCATTTCCTCCTTATTCTTTGCCTTATCCGGGCTTACTCGGTTGCTTATCAAAAGCGAATGTAATAATAATTGGCCAATGGACAATATAATGTAGTAAGCAATAAGAACAAAATGCTATTATTCGCGACTTGTCAAACCTTAAATTACAATTTGTTTTAATGAGATTTTGTGATTGTTTTTATTTTCGTTTTTTTTCACTCTCTCTCTTTCTTTGTTCACCCATTTCCATATATTCCTCATGATCCTCAACGACCTCTGTTCCCACAGTTAAACGTTTGCTTTACCAACTTTTTGATGCAGAAAATGTTCAACAAGTAAAAACGAAACATTAGAAATATAGATTAACTGGATTTTGTTCCTTTTTATTTATTTATCAAACGAAAGTAAATGCTTTAGTAGCAAACAAAGTAAGCACACATTTTTTTTTTGTTTTTTGAACTTCTTTTGAAGCACTCACAATTTTTTTTTTCTTCTTCCGTATGCATGAGATGTTTGTACCGTTTTTCTTTTCCATAGAGTTTAACTCCGGGCGTGAAAAATGTCTTAGAAAGTGTCCTTTTTTGCTTTATTTTCCATTGATAGATAATGAAATTCAACTTCAAGTGAACGAGAAAACGACTCATACATAATGCTTTTTACTTTGCGTTAGTACCGGTACTGCAATTAGGGAAAAGTTTAATCATATTTTTCTCTCCTATCGCTAGAAGAAGACAACTTACCCGACAAACCCACACCAACACACACACACACACACTCCGAGCAAAAACGGAGTACAAGATAATCGTGACTAAAAAATATGATCAAGTACAGGCACAGTTTGGTAGGTAGTTGGGAAAGGAAAAAAAAACCCGGCACAATGTACCAGACCACGCAAACAGAGACAATAAACATAAATTTGCAAACTTTTGTCTAACGCCAAACAACGCGCAAAAGTTGTTACAATCGCATCACAAACAATGGACTTTTTTGCACTTTCCATCGTGCCAGTTGAAGTAGAAAATGTGCGAGTTTGTTCCAATTTTCCCCTTTTTGTCTTCTCTTGCTTGCCCATTCTTAACTCCATATCCTAAGCCTTTGAAATGGCGATCATTATGAATTTTAACGATAGTCATAACCGAACCAACTTTCACCTCTTTCTTTTTTGTATCCCCTTAGCATTTACATGCTTCTCATTTGCAAAACAACAAGTGCATACAGGCGACGAGTGGCTGGCTGCTCCAAGCTTCACACTTTAAGAGCTTCACCTGTAAGCAAGCAATGGCCTAATTAGAAAATCGTCATTAAAATGCAACCAGTAGCAGGGAGTCGCTTGGGTGAGAAAATCCACCACCAACGTGGGTGAGGGTACTTTACTACGCTGCCGAAGAAAAAAACAAGGGCTAAAAGCTAAGAATGCCCGGTAACAATTGTTGCGCTAGGTTATCCTTGTTACTTCTTTTTTTGACGAAACAGCAACAACTTGACGAACGCGACGCGAATGGTGTACGAAATGGAGCGAAAGTGGTTCATTCGGTAGTGAAGCACGTCCATGGAATGGTGAAATGTTGACCTCCTTGAGTGTCCCAGGAAGAGAGCGAGAGAGAGAGAGAGAGAGTTATTTTTTTTATACTGCACTCAACTGTTAATGTTTCTTGTTTCCGACACTTTTGCTTTTGGCACTTTACGAGTCTTTTGGGTGTGAGCCTTTTGCGCATCGCTAGGAATGTGTGTGACGATGAAAGGATGGATAATTATGTGCGCACCCATCACCTTGGAAAATAATGAATCCTAGTAGCAGAGGAAGTATCTTTAGCAACCAGTAAATCTTTGAGCTCGTGGGACACGAAATAAGGATGAGATGAAGTGTACAATGAGGATCGGCTGATTTTCATGCTCATTAGGCAATGAGTATGATGTGATGCGTTGCGGCAGTTCGTTTTGATCTTTGAGTTGGTTTTTATAGTATAAGTTTTGCTATGCTCATACTAAGATTATAGTTGATCGTCAGATCTCAATCCTCAGATCTCGAGGATTTTAACTTATCAATTAAGCAAATTTAGTTACCAGAACGAGAGAATGCTCACCTAACATAAAGCGAGAGTTGGAAGCTTGGCAGACCCTTGATTTCTGAAAAGCTTTCCGTATCTTTGACAGAATTCTTTCAAAATCTGGAACAAATCAATATTTTCTTAACTTAGTTCTGTTTTACTTACAAATAATCTCGGACCTCAAATACTAAAGAAAATGTTAGATATTAGGACATTAGAAATCAATGAATCAAAGCAGACAGTTTGCTCAGGGAATTAGAGTCCTTTCTTATATCTTTTTAGACACTTTCATATGCCAGATCAGAATCTGAATTCAATCAGATCTGTCAAGCGAAAACTTCGTCTATGACCATTTCTTGTATTCGAGGGATAGCCGAACTGATATGAACAAAACCATTTAGAAGCAGCTCATCCCATGACAGAAGTCTTATAATCACAGTCGCATTAAGTTTCCGAGACAGTTCGCATCACCTATTTCTACCAGGATATCTGCTTCACCAATAAAGTTCAATTACTGTCTATAGCAGCTAGGAACTCCGTTGAGTAGAACCATTATCTTCGTGGCATTGTTTCATCATTAGAACTTTGTGGATTCCTTGCGACTGTATTCGGATGTTCGCTTCACATGCTGCCATACCTTGTACGGTATCGGCATGATGTTTGAACCTTAGAATCCTGTCTTTAGTGCTACTTGACAAGTTGGCCAATTTCCTTCGACAGATGTGTGATTATGTACTGTTGTAACGGATGTAACACCCATTTTGCTCGTGGATAGTGTAGTTATAACAGTTAGTTTTTCCTGATTTCATATAGATAAACACGTTTATTTTTGTAGGAATATCTTACAGAGTATTAATAGAGTAATAACTACCAGCATTCTCTCTGTTTTTTAAATGTTCAACAATTAAAAATCCCTGCAAGGATTTAATTTTGACATATCTT
Organism: Anopheles maculipalpis; assembly: GCF_943734695.1. Classification (NCBI taxonomy): domain Eukaryota; kingdom Metazoa; phylum Arthropoda; class Insecta; order Diptera; family Culicidae; genus Anopheles; species Anopheles maculipalpis. Next base: position 6,724,614 of record NC_064872.1, read on the forward strand.
GTGCAAACTTTCTCTTTCACTTTTCATCACGACTGAAAAGTTCAACACTAGGTTTACATTTTCCAATATCCGGACTGGTTCACGTATACATTAGCCACTACTAATCCGTTGAGTTATCGTTTCCGGCCATCGCTAGCGTTGGCGTCGTCGTCATCATCGTTGTTCGGCACCAGCCGATGCGCATGAGCTCAATGAGTGCCTGGAAGCGCTTTGGCTGCATCCGGAAAGTATGGTGTAATTAATTGAAGATCGCAACAAATGATCCACCATTACCGTTTGATGGCGAGCGCGCGAACGTTTGCAAAGTGGTGTGATAAAATCAAACAGCATACGCTATAAATGGAATTATCGCTGCGGTGTAGCGGCCAGCTGGTGCTGTTCCCGGGAGCGCAGAATGAACAGTTCGAAACAACCGTTTCGCGTTTAATTGATTTACATTTGGACTGTTTTGGGACGTTTGATTGCTTCGTTTGCGTTAGTTTTTAATCGTGCTTTGCACCAGGTCTTTTAAGAAACGAACCATAATAAATCAATCAGTAGGGGAGCTATGAAGCGATTTCGGGATGTCGCTTAAAGTCTGGCAACTCTTCCCACAGCTTAGCTCGATGAAACGGACAGTGTACGAAAAGTGATGAAATACTCCTTCCTCACTAAGTTGCATCTGGTATCTGCAGAAAGTCGAACACAATATACTACCCGCGTACCGGTCTGGGTTCGAGTGTGATCGAGCTTTTCTTTTGCTCCGCTTCCTTCTGATTCTATTATTGAAAAGCATGAGCAGCTCAAACATCATCAATCATACACCCGGCATCCGGGTAAGAAAGCGAACTGCCGTAGTGGTTGGGTTTAGTAGCAAAAAATAAAATCCGTACAATCCATCCTCGACGACTCGCACCAGATGACACGTGCTAGAGATGCAGCAGTGTGGAAGTCGGAACCGAATCGGATGGAAGGTAAAAAAAACACACACTCGTATAAAATGGCTTTAATACAGTGGTACGTGCAAGTGTATCTTCTGTGCCGTGTTTCGTCCGACTTGCCGAACACATGCACACATTTTGCGTCCATAAAATATCGCATCCTCGCAGATTGATTCGAGTGGTTTGAGATTTTTCGCCCCCTTCAAAAGTGACTTGCTTTAGAACGATTCGACAACAGAATTTCCACACAATGGACGCTCATGTGCGAGGCGTGCCCGAGTTGATTATGTAAGATTGGTTGTACTCTCGTCTTGGTTTTGTCCACCTTATTTTGTGGCTCGATTATTATAAAAACATGCCAATATTTCATCATCGTTTATCGGCATATAGAGAGCGGGAAAAGCTACGCTTTGTACGTTATCAATCTGTCTGCATTTTTCCCCGGCATAAGCATAATACGCTTTTCTCGGTGCTTCTCTCTCTATGGCTGACAAACCCTCCGAACGCTTTTCTATCGATCACAGGATGGATGGCTTTTTCAGCTTTCCAACCTCGCATCACCCGTCCTGCTTCGAATCGGAAGAAAACTTTATCTCGATCGGTGTATATATCGACTTTTCTGCCGGTTTGCCATCTACTTCGACGGATGAGAAGCAAGTTTCAATTTCATTCATTCCCTTTGGCATGGGTGAAGAGTGTGTAATTGAAGCTCTAGCTAGAGGTTGGAGCAAACTGGGAAGAGGATGAATCGATCATATGAGGAGCTAGCATAGGAGACACTCGATACAAACACACACACGCGTATAGAGTGCGCATTATTATTTGCCAATTCTTCGACATTGACGATCAGAGGCAGTGGATGAAAAATGATAACGATTATGCTTATTGTGCGTTGGATGCTGCGGGAAGGAAAGTATCGCAGAGAGGGAGAGTCGATGCTGTATCGGTGGTTTTCTCGGTGATAATAATTTATTCTATCAATTCCCATTTGCTGAGCGAGTGAATTCGATTCGATGGATGGAATTAGTTGGGTTGGATGGTGTTGAAAAGTTGTTGGTAAGTTGATACGTTGCGAAAGAAGTTTGTTTATCGTACGCTTGTGATAATGCTTCAGAAGATTGAAGCTGAAGCACCTGGATGTGTGAAATAGTCATCGTTCTTTTTGGTTTGTTGATTCTGGAATGTGTGAAATTAATTAAATTTTATTTACAAGTTTTTAGAGTGTAAAAATAATAAAATTTTGACGAATTAATGCAAATTTGTAAAAAGAAACAAAAACAGATTTGCATTTATAGTTCGCTCTCGTTGACCAGCTCACTATAGAGCCCATCGTTGTGACATAAGCTGGTCAACAAGAATTCTTCTGGATACTCGATCCCTGGATGTAGATTCCCATACATGTGGAATCAAATGTAATTGTCAAATGTCCAATCTTCGACACCTTCGTGCCGAACGAAACATTATTTACAGTTATCTTTTTCTGTTATTGGCTCGATAAAAATTATTTTTTAATTTATTATGAAGTAAACTTACTTCCAAGGAAAATGGAGGAGTAATTAGGCAAACCTGGGTGGGATCTGAAGTTGATTATTTGGGCTTTAGGGTATGTTTATGTATGTCTTCATCCGAGAGTGTTCAAAAGTAATAACTTCCATTATTATGTTTGGAATTTTTATCTTTTTATGGCTTTATTATTATGCACGATGATGGTGGCCCACAATGAGACATAAAATGTTTATTTTTTTTATAATTAATAATGACGGTCCAGTGTCGTATTGTCACATAAAATGTTTGTTGAAAATAAAAAATGTGTCACTGACATTCAAAATACAAAAGTTTATTAAGAGAACATAGATCGTTTCGATATTGTGTATTATCGATTTTTTGTATTTATTTTATGTATTTATTTTGTGTATATGTGTGTATTGTGTATTTAATGTTTTTTCTTTTGCTGTAATTTATCAGCTGCTAAAATCACGATGAAATAATTTTTTTTTCTTCTGGGCCGCTTGTCAAGTTAAAAGCCCTTTTACTAGGCTAGGCACTGTATTAAATGCAGTAAAGTATTTGAAAACATTTCATTTCAGTGATTTTTTTTTTTCAAAGTGAGCAACTTTGTATCAATCTATCGGAGAAGATCGATCGGCCGTGTGACGATGTCAAAGTTTTTCATCAATATAAAATCACATTTCCACGTTTTTCCTTTTTTTTTACTAGACTATTCTTTCTAGACTCATACAAACTAGCACACCATTCCATCGCAATCGTGCATAGAAAGCTTCTATTCGACTGATTCTACCAATAACATAACTGTCTACATCAAAGCCAATCCGTCCGCTTCGAATGGATCTTCAATATTCCAACAACTTGCGAATCGTACGTGCACTGGAATTTAATCATTATTAACGTTCGAGCTTCATTCACGAGAATGCAAGCCACTGTACGCAACATGATGTCCAGGTTCAGCGTGAGATTGTACCGAGGGTTTAGCGCCGCATGTGTCATCCGTTTTATGATTTTATGATGTTTCCTGGAAAGCACATATGAGAAACTCATAGCACACGGAACAAAAAGCAGCATGAACCTGGGAGGAATGTCACTGGAATGTGATGTGTGGCTCGGTACACCCTGGAGTGGAAATGTAAAAGAAAATAATTTTTTTTTTACGACACGCTCCGATCATTAAATTTGAAGAAGTATTGTGCATCTGATGGGAGTCGAGTGCCCACAAGAAGAGGTACAATACACGTGCATACCTTGCTTTCATGCAGAGTGAAGGATTTTCTCCTTAAAATCAAGAAGCATAGGCAGCACTCCGGAAAAAGCATTTTCTTTGTACGTGTTTGGTGAAGTGTGTGACCTTCATTAGAATCACTTTTCGCCCAACCAACAAGACAACTTTCTTTACGTGGAATTTCAATCACTCTCGGCACAGGCACAGGGCGGTGGTAAATTTAAATTCCGCTCATTTTGTATTATGATGAAACACTTCAAGTATGTGTGTTTGATGTTTTGAAGCTCGGCAGTTTACGGGGCAGATGTACATAAAATGTGCCCTTCCCGAGAATCGGGCTGTCTATTTTCAATTCAAAGACAACGCGAGTTTTACGCTTCGGTTCGCTATCGATGGCATAAGTACTTCTGTTAAGAAGTTATGCCGGCTGCCTTTCGCAGGGAGGTTTGATTTTTCTTTCTATGTGTTGCCTCACCATCACCACCTCGCTGTTCGTGGCAATCGGAATTCTCTACCGGAGCAACAATTTTGTCGATACCGAAACCGGAAGATATATCAATTCTTCGTGGCGTGGCGAATAATAAAAACTAAGTTATTGATTTGATGCCGCCCGGTGTGGGCGACTGAGCATTATCTTCCCACTTGACGCCTCTGCTGAGTGTGGTGTGGCGTGCGGAGGTGGCAGCATCTGGTAGTCATCTTTCGATTTATTGCCAAAAGCGGAACCTAAAAGTGATCGCCGGTCCGTGTTGGTCAAGCAGCCAGCAACCGTAGGGAAAAAAACGAGCTCGAAGGTGAACAGTAGTAGTCGCCGTATGGTCCATAAATTTTCCCTATTAACTTCATTACGCATTACGGTTGAATGAATGTGCGTTGGAGTGGAAATAAAGCACATTCCTTGTGCATTTTGCCGCAGTATGAGAGCATTCGTGGTTTGTGTGCTTTCCATTAGGTAGGAGTATATTTGTAATGACGCCCTGTTTCCGTTTGGTTGTCAGAGTTGATTTTTTCAGTGTGCGGTGGCAAAATTGTTCGATTCTCACACAAGGACATGCGAAAAGAACCTTTTTAACCCCTAAGAGTAATAAATTTTGATTGAATTAACAGTATTTATGGTTGGTAAGGGAGTCCTTGGTTCTGGACCTTTTTTTATGTAAGGGTTGGCTGACCAATAACGCTGGATTTTTGTCGTTGCAGACGGAGTAATTAGGCAAACCTGGGTGGGATCTGAAGTTGATTATTGGGGCTTTAGGGTATGTGTCTTCATCCGAGAGTGTTCAAAAGTAATAACTTCCATTATTATGTTTGGATTTTTTCTCTTTAAATGGCTTTATTATTATGCACGTTGATGATGGCCCACAATGAGACATAGCCTGTACAAAAACATACATAAATGAATAATAATAATAAGAAATACAAGAAAGCCTAAAGGTATGCAATACGCATGACAAAAAAATTACTTACCCTTGCTTTTGCGGCTTGGCTAATTTAATTTAATTTTCGTTATTATATCAGCCTATTTTCTGTTCAAAATCGCTCTCAAAAGTGTAATGCGAAGCGCAGACTACGACTGAAACGCGAAGCCGATGTGATCGGATCATTGCGATATATTGCGGATCAATGTGACGAAGAGAAAGTAACTGCTTGCCAGTGGCTTTGATATTGAAGCAGAGTATCAGCAAACGGAGACGATCTAAAATTGGTAGAGGAGCTCTGTTACCTTGGTACGGATATAACTTCGGGCAACAACGTAAGGTAGTCCTCTACCGGTTCGAGTCCAAGTCTGTGCTGACGCAAGACGCCAATGCACTCGCCATTTTCGAACGATGAACGCGTAGGACGACTAAGGGCGTAGGAGAATATACCTCAAGCTATATGAGCGGTTTGGCAGTGCAGTATTGTATGTTTAATTTTCAGTAATTGTGAGGCATTTTTGTGGAAAACGTTGGCCTTTCTCTCGGTGAAATTACATGCCATAGTGTAACAATTGTTCACACTACAAGTTGATCGTATAATTGGATCTTCCACCCTTGGAAAACTTTTTGAATGTTCCAAAAGTTTGGAGTTATGTTCAATATCATCACTGTGGGGATACAGGACATCCGACCCAATCCCCACTAATTAAGAGTTTTCCCACAAGAACGCAGCACCCGGGACAGTGCTCGTTCATTCTCTATACTCGCTCTCTCTCGTTCTTCCTGTCTCACTATCGCATTTTGGTAATGATAATAATCGCGAATGGAAATTAGCGTTAATGAGAGTTGATGCACAGAGTTTAGTCAATGGGGGGATATGCTGAATAATCACAAGGGATGGTCGCAACAAGGTCCTTGATGTTGCTCCCGGTGGAAAAAACGCATGGAAAGGATCCTTTTTTTTTGGTTGTACTGCAACCATATATGAGCTTTCAATGCATGTAGAAATTCGAGACGGTAAACGTTTCAATTTCTTGCACTCAGCAAATACCCTCCCTGTCTCATAAAGTGATTAAGGATATGAGAATTTAAAGCAATTTAATTAATTATACTTTCATTACGATGCTACTACCAAGCACCAGTCGGCCGAGTACGGCAAAACGTGTTAAATAGATAAAGTTTATACTTGGCCAACACTTTCCACACTTCCGAGCAATAGATGGAACAGGGTTACAAAACAAAAACGAAAGAATTGAAGGAAAAAAAAAACCATGGTGCATAATTAATTGCCCCATCGACAAACTGTTATCTGTATGCACTGTACGCTTATCATCGTTTGTGGCAAGGCAAGGCACGATGACATCTTGGCTTCCCGTCGTAAAGAACCTTACCCATTTTCCACATCATTTACCGATTAGTTTTTTCTTTCCCTTCCGTGCTGACATAAAGTAAAGGAAGCACGATCGTTACTATACATCTTGCCCTCTTCTTGCGGGTTTTCTCATCGGGTTTTCTCAAAGTGGCAATTAAAAACACTCATTAGTTATTCATTTTGTATCATTATTTTTTGCACAATTCGTTTCTGTTTTTTTTGCGATGGACTTTTTTTCCATTTTTTTCTTGCCTTTTTCTTTAAGTATTTCATTTACGTTCATGTTCTTTTTCGGTTATACTTTTCATCCTTAATGGTTTTGCTGCCAAGAATTTGGTTGTAGAACAGAATGTTCTTTCTTTAAGGTTTGTTCTGTTCATGTTGTGCTTTTGTAATCTTTTTAAAGTTATTTTTGTGTAGTTGATTGTTTTCTAAAATAAGTAACCGTTCTTTCGAGTAGTTTTTCTTTCAGCGTGTTTTTTTGCTTGACTTTCTTTTTGTTCACTTTTGGACCTCAGCCATTGTTGCTTTATTTTTGTGTGATACTTTCGATTTGTTTGTGCAGTTTTTTTTCTTCTCATCACGTTCTCTCAACTTCCGAGCAACCACTTTCGTCCCACGTCTTCTTATTGCGTATTCTAGTTTGTCTCTTCAGTTTGTTATCTCGGTTTTTGGTTTTGTTTTTATTCGCATTTTGTAACTCTTGTTTTAAATGTTTTACGGTTAGCGAATTAAGGTTTTAAATAGATTTTGTTTTATTAGCAAGCTGATATCATTTGTAACATTTTATTTAAAAACGTTTCTTACTTTCTCTTTTCTAGAAGTAAACCGAAAACGGAAAACCAAGAACACAAAAACACGTTTAGCTAGTGTGCGTATGTATATTTTTTTTCTGTTCGGATTGTGTACTTGACCCTTTTTTGCTTTCCTATCCGTACACAATCCAATCTCAACTGCTTGCTTTTTCTTTGCTTATTGTGAGTGATACCTTTTTTTACGCTTTATTTACATCTTTTCCCTCATATTCTTAGCACTCTTTCATTTTGCAAGACACTCCTTCTAGATTGTTTTTATTTCTTTTTATCGATTTGATCCATTTTACACACTGATATCAATGTCTAGGTTTATTTGTATCGAAATAAAAAAAAAATTTACAACTTGTATCATTTATCGTTTACCAAATGCATATGATTAGCAATGAGTGTTTAATATTACTTTTGTTTCTTTATTGTTTACGGTTTTTGTTTTTGGTTTTGTTGTATCCTATCGAATGTGCCCTCGCATTTCATGAGTATCTTTGCTCGGATATACCTTCCTAGCCTTTTAGCTATTTATTATATCTAACTTGCTGCTTACAAATATATTTTGCATTTCCGTTTTCTGTCATATTTTTCACATTCTTCTGCTTAACGCAATCAAACACTGTTCGTAGAACGAATGATATTTTTGGGCTTTACATTACTTTATGTTTTGTAGTGTTGCAGTTGGATGTAGTTTAGTTTGGTTTGTTATCTCTTTTATTATTTTCGCTTTTCGCCATTTGTGTTGTTTTTTTCTTTTGCTTGTTTTTTCGTTCACTTACATCGAGAGAAGAATATCTTATGAATTAAAATTAACCATAGCTACCATCAGGAGCTACCATTAAGATGCATTATAAATATCATATTGCATTAACCATTTTGCTCCTTTTTACTTGTTCATATATGTGTGTGTGTGTGTGTGCTTGTTTGTTCATGTTGGTGTATCATGAGTGTTGCTAGTTTTCAAAGGTACGTTATTGAAACTGTATTTTTTGTTACATTTCCTCTTTCATGGTTGAGATTTAGTGTCTCGTCATTTAATGTAAGTAGCTATGTGAAGTGGTATGTGTTTTTGCGGTTTAATATTGAAGCGTTAGCCATCTCGGATCGGTACAGTGTAATAGTTTGTTTCGTTTACAGAGTGTAATAATATTTATTTGATTCATACACACGCATTTTTAAAATGTATGCTTGTGTTCGCATCGTGTCATTGCTTTGTTATGATAATTATTTACAGTTGCTTTCGTATTTTCTGTCATACAACATAATGCTTGCAGCGAGCGTGCGAGTCAATGTTAGAAATGCGCATATGACGATTTTCGCTTAATATAAATCACAGTTCAATAAAAGTGAGAAGTAATGCTACAGTGCCGTGTCGAATCGAGATAACGACCCATCGACCGTCGATTGTGCTTTTGAAGGTGCGCCAGATGAGAAGCAATACGCAGGAGAATCACACGAGGAATTGAGAAGAGCAGCTGACGGATAAATTATGACGAATAAGGGAGCAATCACCGTTCATCTCGAGACTTTCAATCCGATACTATACACAACAACCAAAGGGCCGATTATTAATCACCTTCCTGTATAACGTCTTTGCTGAAGTGGCTAAAAATCCACTCGCTATTGAGCTACTAGCTAGCAGCTATAACTTATGGCAAGGCAAAGGTGAGCCACATTAACACACGATTATCACTTGCCATTTTCTTTTTCACCCAAGCCAGCAGCTGCTACTCTCAGGTCTGGCCTCAATCAATCAGCAAACACTTTGGCATTGAGTGAAGCGGTTCCATTCGAATGCTTATCGCGCTGTTGCTAGACGAAACAAATGTTCCGGTTGTGCCAGGCTATAGAAAACAAAACTTTGCTTTGTCCTGTTTGTCAAGAGCACAGTTTGAAAGAAATGATTAAGATGAAAAGCAGTCCTTGTCGGCGTGCGGGAAGCTTCCCGGGGTGAGCAGGAAAGTGTTCCACTGTTCAACATTCCTACTAGCACAAGGGTGAGCTATTCATTCCATATGTTGCATTGTGTTCGTAGTGGTGTCTGATTCTACCACGTGTTTTATGTCAAGGAGGAAGTAGGTTTGGTTTTTCATTTTTTTATTCTTAAATCTCCAGCCTCTTATTGCCTCCATCGAAACGAATCTACCCAGCGCACCAGGCGTCTCCATCGTTTGGTGAATTAATAATTTTCACTCAACAGCAAAAATACTAAAACAGCTACAAGGGCTCATAAGTAAAATCATGAAGCAAAATTAATTATTCTTCTTTCTCTTTAGAAAAACTGTATCACTAAACCATTCATTTACGCACATTTGATCTCATCAAGTACAGGGTACCAGGCGTCTCCATTATCAGATCATCTGTCGGTTTTTACTGTAAAGGGATAAATCAGCAGGAGCTAACATTGTTGAATCGAACCAACAATATCCCTTTGAAACATTGTATCGTTTATCTGTGCACAAAAAATAGTAGTGTGGAAAATGTGCCCCAATGATTAAGTGCAACCATCAACCGCAGCTGTTTGAAATGTGTCTAAAGGACGAAAAGAAAAAAAAAAAACACAAAACCCAGTGACAAGTAGGAGCAGTAAAAACTGTGAACCTCCAACGAGTAAAAAGCACTGTGGATGCCAGTGCTTATTTGCATAAATTTTCTGGCCCATTGATTGTGCTCATAAAGTCACCATACTTCTGTTGGCTTCTCTTAAACGCGTCACGCGTGTTTTGAGGGCGTAAGGTTTTTTTTATATCCTTCTTACTTCTTCACTTACATTCTTATGGCTTTTGTTTGTGTTTGGAAGTCACCATATTGCATGTTACGTGACGTTGTGTATGTGTGTCTGTTCTGGGGCTGGGAGTTGATTGTTTGTCCCATATGTTTGCAGTTGTTGCTCATTTTTTATTTGCCCCGAAAAAAAAATGTCTTGAGCCGTCAAGGAAACATCCCACAATGCATACGGTTTAAATAAAAAAAAATTGAACTGTTTCTCATGATGTTCCTTCGAAGCGTCAAGAAAAGACTTTTATTATTTTACCTTTTTTTGTTGGCAAAGAAGGAGAAGGAAAGCTCACACACCTCTAAAAGCGGAACGCTATAAAATGCAAAATAAAATGAGCGATGAAAAGAGAAACAAAACCACACCGTTCACCGTTGAAGTTCTTTGGAAAATAGAACACAAATACAAACATAAGTTTTGGCCCGTTTTGTCCTAAAAGTTTAAGCTCCGTTTCGAGCGTTCAACTGGTTTTTTGAAGAAAAACCTCGTAGACGAGGAGCAGCATTGAAGTAGGTCAATGGCGGGGATGTGTGTGTGTGAGTGTGCTAGTGATTCACCAAAAGTTTTCCAATTCTTTTCACCTCGTGCTTGTACCAGAGGGTAAGAAATGTTTACCACTTTACGGCTATCCGCTAACACTCAGCTTTGTTTCTTCCTGAACTCGTCCCGTCCTGATGTCCCGGCGAACACTGAAGTACACTTTTGTTGCCATGTTTCTTTCACAACAGACAATTTCGGTATTTGGAAATGTTTTGACCGTATAACAAAACGGGACGAAAGGAGAAGAAGAAAAAACGTAACTGTATGGAGCCCCTACACCCAAGAAGGCATCGGGTTCTTAGCCACCCGAGCCTAGAACGGTTTGGAATTTGATTAAGGAGGTGAAAAACGATGAACGACAGCTATCGATGGTGGAAAAGTTGTGGTGTCAATGATAAGGGATCGATACAGTGTTGGTGGTGGCGTGCACCAGAGAGTGGAAAACTAAAAGAAGATGAAGCTGAAGACAGGAAGAAAAAAGTGGATAAACACTTCGTGACAGTAAGTGACGCATAGTCAAGTGCGTCACGTAGCTGAAGAACGCTTGAGCGATTGCTGATAGGGTGAGAAAGTACCACTTGCGGACGTAAGATTAGATTGAGAGAAGATCAGGCAGCCGGAAAGGTTAAGCGATGAGCAGAAAGTAAAGTATGTTACCGTGTATCCACGTAAGGCTGGGCCAATAATCGGGACTAAGAAGGTGACATTTGTTGAGCGTTCGGGGTGGCCTACGCATTGGATAGAATGGAGAAGGAAAAGTTTTTCTATGTATATATAAATGAGCCTAGCAAAATAGATGAACTAGGGGAAATTTTAATGAAGGTAACAAGCTTCAGAAGATATTTTTAAAAACAAGATGTTTCTTAGAAAAGTTTGACAAAATTCATTCAAACTTGGAATATAAGATTTTAAAAATATGTAAACAAGACAAATGAGCTGCTCCTTTTCAACATTTGAGCGGTTAATTTACGTAACGTTTTTCTTTGCAGGACTATTTCGAGACACGATGAATAATTTGTTTCCATCGTTATTAACTTCCAAATTCTCCACCCATGAAGTGATATTTTAACGGATAATTTGATAGAACGAGCGTAGTAAAAAAACGTTGACATGTTTGCAATTTGATTTACAAAAATACAATTAACGATAAGTGATGAACAAATTTGCTTTCAAATCGTAAACAATACACATACCCCTAGCAAGCCTAAAGTTTCAAGCAAAAGCACACTTTCTTCCTGCTGTTCACCTTCAACCCTCCCCAGAAGAGCTGCATATTTCATTAGAAACGTATTAAAATGCAAATTAACGCTGCAGAAACACAAACATGTTTTCTAGTTTGTCTTTTCCTCGAATGCGGTTTTGTGTGAAACAAATTTAAACTACAAAAAAAAAAAAAGAAACCAAAATCCAAAACACTCCAGAGCGATGTGTCTAAGGCAATCAGTTTCCATCCAGCACTATCACCGGGCTTCCGTCTGTGCGTTCGTGGTGAGATGGTTAACTTTTTCACCGACATGCTCCCAGCCTCGAGATCCATTTCAACGGATGAGGTTTTTTTTTCGGGCAAGGAAGCTTCATAACAAATTCATTTCCGTTATAAACATGCAAATCTCCATTCTTCCTACACGCATACACACCCGGCCCGGCCACCACTGGGCTGAGGGGGAGCAAATGCTTTGGGTCAAGCTTTTATCGGCTTTGGGGGAAACTTTTTGCATCCACTTCACTTTACTGCGGGTGGAGATGCGAACAGTGTGTAGTTCTGGTTGGTCCCATTGGTAGTTAGATTTGTTGTTTAATTTACGCCCGGTTGGCATGCTGCTAGAGCGAACCGGAGAACAAGTCATCGAATGTGGACGAATGTGTTGGGTTTTTTTGTGTGGTTTTCGCTTAAGGACTGCATAGCTATTGCTTTTCGTTGTTGAATGGCATTTTTTTTCGCACCGTTTGTGAGCGTGCCTTGAGAACGGACGAACAATGTTGAGCAAAACGAAAACAAATAAAAACAAAATGCTTTAAGGAAGGCATTGTTGTCGTAGAAGGAGCTACAAATAAAACGGACATGAGAAATTAATTGCCCAAAAGATAACATGTGTGAATTCATCCTTTGCTTACGCTAGCTTGAGAGTGTTAAAAGTAGCAGTGTTACCTAATTTTGTATGTTTTTGGTCAACAATATTTACAACTTTCACTTCCATTTTATACGAGTTACGATCATGCCCAGAAGACTGGTATCGTTTCCACCTTATTTATAAATCCTTTACTACTCTTCTCTCGACACATTTCTTTGTACGTACGTTTACATCAAAATAGCGCAAACGATTAAAGAGCAATAATTACAAGAAAGGATGCAAGTGTGTCTGTGTATGATGAGTGAGTGCCAAAGTGCGTGCGTGTGTGTGCGCTAGTGTGTTAGAGAGTAAGAGCAAGGAAAAGAACGGAAGCTTTAACCGGGACGCTTTTAACCGCTGTCCCGTCTTCGTTCGAATCCGCCATCTTTTCCGATTGGAAATAACTGGTTTTATCACTTTTCGATTTGCCTTTTGTTTCTAAAATATACAATTTGTTGGTTTGTTTAAACTTCATCCTATCATTCGTATGTTCTTCCTGCAGGATGATCTTTTTTTCTTGTTTATATTTAATTATTATTTTTGTTTTATTTCCTTAACTAGTTATCGATACGGGTTGGCGGGTGTGTTTGTTGTTTAGCTTTTTCTCACGGCTCTTGCAACTTTTCCAAGGTTTGCTGTGTGGCGGTAGGGTATTTTTATCGATCCATATTATTTACAAAAATCCGACCGAAGCATGATCACCAGAAATCGGAGTTGTGCACAATTCATATTGATGCCCATACTTCGTCGAACATTTCTGACACATACAGCTGGGACTTGAGCGCACACATTTTTCATCAAACCATCTGCCGCCTCGGGGTTGCGTTCAATGAGCTGGAATCAGTCCGTAAAACGGAAAGGAAAAAGCAACAAAGGAAAAGATTCTTACTGAAGAAACATAACGCCATATTAATCATGTTTCTTTGTACTCCCAATAAAGGGGGAAATCCTTTCGTGTTTTCCCGGGTCAGAAAACAAACAAAACAAGCTCGAATCTCGATTTGGTATGTAAAGGTCCCAACAGCTTGCATCCCACCAGTTGAATGGAAGAATAAAAAAAATCCAAAACGCTTGTAACACAGGCCAGACTGTTTCTCGAATACAAATTATCTGGCCCATTTTTCATCTTGTTCGTGCAGATCTATTTTGGCTTGTTCCTTTTGTTTGCTTCCTAGCTGTTCCCGCCATCTGCTGTGCTTCCCCAAATAAAAGGCAATAATCATATCAAAACCTGGATTCAAAATTTAGGACGCAGCACTACAGTTCTGGACCGCCTAAAAGAATATCACAAAAGGAGCATAAAGGACATGATTCAAATAGGGAAGGAAAAACTTTTCCACTTCCCAGACTGCGCCTGCTGTGTGACACGCATGCACCACAGGCACACACAATGATGGTCCTGTCGATCCATCATTTCAACACCGACCGGACACCAAAAGAAGGAAGGTTAGAGCCGGCTTTTTAAACGATTTAGAACTTGCTTGTCCTACCCCGGGCGCTAGTTCTATCACGCTGGACAACTTAGTAAGACAAAGTTAGCAATGCTTGCCGCCGAACACAGGCAAGGAGCGTTTTTTCGACGGGACGCTTCGAAGGGTGCCCGTCGGATGTGAAGTTTTCGTTCCGTGCAACAAAAGGCAAAGTTTTGCTGCTTCGTTTCGACGAAAACCAGAGCATGCCCAAAGATCAAAGACCAGCCAAGGGTCAAGGTTTAGGGGGCGTTTTCCATAGCAGGGCATTTTTTTTTTCGTTACTTAATATGGGATGAAACCTCGAGAAACTGATCCATTGGGTGTGTGTGCGAGTTTGATACAGCTACTATAATTAAATGAAATGATCCTTGGACGATGCATCGCGGGCATGTTCGTGGTGGTGGGTGCACAATCCGTTTTCTAGCGGGCATTGATTGCGCGAACCCTTCGCTTCCTGGTATTTTGTCCACGTTTCGGTAAGACGCTCACGTCGACATCTTCTCCCTTTTTGCTCCGAGCTCGTTACAAGGGATAGCCGGTTGAAGTAGACAGGTTTGCAATGTAGTCTTTCCATTCTGGTCCTCGGTCCGTGCGGTGCAAGCTTGTTGTTGCTGTGCCGCTAGATGTTTAAACGTTGCCCACTGGTTCTTTTGTTTCTGTAACAAGAAAAAAAAGGCAACAGGAAAGCAAATAATGGGAAGAAACGGTTAAAACTTTGCCATCCAACATTGACGCAACAATGATCGATCGTCGCGTGGTGGTGAAGGTTGGAAGGAAGGTTGCGTTGAGTGGGAAGTTACTAGTAAATTGCAGATAATAGGATGGGGACAAAAACGAGAGGAAGCTAAGGGCTTACTGGTGTAGCGAATCCGTCCGGCGTCCTTGGAAATTGTATTGATTTACGAAATTGAGTAGAGTGTGCTGTTAAGCGATGCAATTTATAACGAGCGAGTTGTGCAAGTGTATTATGTTGATTGATTGTTCAGGGAGAAGTTGTGTTACTTGGCTCAACGAAAGAGGCTCTGTTTGAATCGTTTGTTGATGATTTTGTTTTACGGAACATGGGATGTTCTTAATTTAATGACCCACTCCATCTTTAAGGCATACAACCATACCTCTCACATAAAAGGTTTGTGTAAGCGAAAAAATAGCTTTTTTTCCATTGGACAAATGTCACTCCTGGAAAGGTCTTCAGCTGAACAAGAAAAGCAAAATGTTATCCCGGCTGGCAGGAGCAACTTGTGTCCTGTCCGAAAAGCTCGATAAAACAATGTGTCCTTTGGGGATTTACGTTCCTCGTTGAGGACTCGGCGCACGGAAGCAGACGACAAACGGCCATAAAAACGAAATGTCCACCATGTAGCAGTGGAATGTATTTTAATGATAACATTTCCGGCACTGGATGCCTTTCGTTTTGAAGGAAGCACTATTTTCATCAACGTTCCAGGAATCTTTTAGGAGGTGATTTTTTTTTTTCGGTTTCTCGTCCTGTGTCACCCACAACCCATTAAATATCATGATAGGCACGAGCAACGTTAAGCCAGTCAGCCACGGGAAATTTGTCGAGAAGAAATGGACCAACAACACCAACAACTACAGCTACACGCCAACACACGCATGGTCCAAAGGGCTGTGCATGTCTTGTTGCCATTTTGATCCCTGCTTTCACAGTTTATGGTTTTATACATTTCACTTTCTGCCTTCGCTTTTTTTTACATACTTGCACGTTTTGTTTTGTGCCTCAAGACGCTTGCGTATTGGAAAATTCGGTTGTTAGAGAAAAGTTTTCTAATACGACATTTCGAGACTTAAAAGGTTTTAGTCCTCGATAGAAACTGATAGTTAAAACTGTTCCGCCCTTGAAGGATTCTATTAATTTTTTTTCCAGCAACAAACCAAAACTTAGATTCCAGTCAATGTCTGATAATTCATTTGATTTATTTAGTGATCAATGAATGCGAGCCAGAGAAATAGTGTATCCTGTGTCGAATTGGAAACTTATTGAGAGGTCTGATTCGAGCAGAGGAAACAAAACAAGCAAGATTTGTGGAGGTTAAATGACCGTGCATGAAGCCACGCTGATCAAGATTATTCCTTGAAATTTCTTAAAGACTGTATGAATCCCAATTCCTAAAAGAAAAAAATTGGATGCTTGCGCCAACAGGGATCACCCAAAAAGGAAGCCTTGTCCATACCGTTTTTCAAGCATTTGGAAAAACAGTCAAATAAAAGAACATCTCGAGTAGTTGAGTAAAAAATCCGCGCATGAAAGAAATGCTTCGGGATACTCCTGTTTTGGATCCTGAGCGATTGACAGGACACTGTGTCAAATCTGATCTAAAGGGTTCTGTAGAAACGTAGAGCTGATAACCCAGCTACGAGTAACATCAATTAAAGAATCGTAATTGGTGAGACCAAGAAATCTCAAGAATGAAAGAACACAATGTTCAACAAGAATCCCATGTGATTTGACAAGGATTTGTGAGAGAAATCTGTCCGTTTGGGAAACACAATAAGTACGATAGTTTTCGTGTCTTTCCAGGTCGCCGTTGCCTCGAAGGGATCTCGATAAGCCGCAACACACACAAAATAGACTGGGCTGTGTGTTTGTGTCCGTTTATGGCAAATGGGACAGTTTTATGAAGCGGCTAAAAGTTTTCTACAAGTGTTTAATGGTTTCGTGTATTTTTTTTTCCTTTTCTTTACCGGTCTCATTAGTCTTGGATGGGGATATACGAGATCCAAAAGTGTCGGTTTTATGGATTGCATGTTGTGCGTGTGTGTGTGCGCAGTACGTGGAGATTTCTTTTCGTTATGCTTCAACGTACCCAGATTCGTGTTATATGGCAGTGGGATTAGATTTTCTTTGACACAAAAAAGGACCACTTAATTAAAACACGAAAGTGCTTCAAATACTGCACGGTACATTGTGAAATCTATCTCTTGTGCCCGAAATATTCTGTGGATAAAATCAGGATTAATTCTTACAGAACGAAAGATAGCCTTCATAGCCACAGGAACCTTTTCTCGAACAGACTCCAACGAACGGTTATTTGAAATTACACCCATTATCATAACCATTCGCACCGGTCTATATTCCACCATCGTTAAGCGCGCCCACCGACTAACCGAAAACTAGCGAACGTGATGCTTCCTTTCGCCCATGGTCCTACCGAAAGACAGTGAAGCGAAACACGAGGATACGGAAACCTCGTAATGTTTGTCATTCAAATCCTTCGAATGTCAGTGTCACGCGTGTATAATAGTCCTGTCCTTATCGTATCCTAGTTTAGTTACCACCAAACACCAAAGCCAACACTGCCTCGAGCGATCAAAGTTGAGCAAAAGCATCGACATTTATGCGATTACGAGAATGGAAAAACCGACGGAGGGCGCTCCAAAAATTCGATCAACTTGTCCTGCTAACTAGTGCTTTTCCACATCTTGCGACATTGAGCGGCATGCTAAGCTGGCTGACTAGTCTTAGACTTCCGTATGGTTTCGAGTTTACGTACACAAGAACAACGGACAGCCACGGATCGAATTTCTATACACACACACACACATACACACATAAAGCGAGCATGTTGAACTTTCTCTTTTTCCCATCCCGACATTCCGAACTGTTCCGAAAAGCGAAATTCTTCGACGCTTAATGTCACCTTCGTCTGTGTATCGTTACTCTGTTTCCGTTTTTGCTTCCGAAACGGATCCAACAGAAAGTCATTTCTGCCACTGATCCTGCCGAGATCGTCCTGGTCGTTGGCGAAAGGTCTTTGATGCAAATCGAAAACAAACAGTCTGCATAAATTATGCTAATTCAACCAAACCCCAGCCTAGGCGAGGACGGCGAGGGGTTAGGTGTTTGTGTCAACAGGGCGTGGTGGCACTGGTCACGAGACGAAGAAGACGTTCTAATGGGCGCAAACGGTTGGGCAGACGATGAATGCAACAGATATTTCGACAAAAACAGACCTCGAGTGGGCGAGCGAGTCAGTGGTGTTTGCGAGGATGGTTGCGAAATTTGACGCTCTGACGATGGTTTTGCATCGCGTATTGATTGGTAGGTAACGATTGTTTCCCAATCTTAAAATCGGATCAATAAGAAGCACTGATGCTGATGACGATGGTGATTCGCTACACCTGTACGGTCTTGGTTTCGGATGTGGGAGTGGGAAACGCTGGTGCGGTTAAGGTGCGGGATGAAATATGCTAGGCTTGCCACTAGTACTAGAGAGTGATAAAGCAACATACCGGACAGCGAAAGCTCAACTACACATCTACAAAGCTACATTCTAGAGCAGGCGAGCGGTGGCCAGCGTACATTCGCCCACAGGGGAATCGGACTTGGATTCCAAATCCGGTTACCTTCGCAGAAAACAACCCCACCTGCAAAACAACAACCGCAGCACTTTTCAAAAGACCGCGCCCGGACGATGCGATGCGTAATTTTCTTCCACGAAGCATTTGTTGCCTTCACCTGTATCCGGCATCCGATCCGAGTGAGCTGGTTGGAATCCAATTTCCGGTAATTTTGTGGCCTTCCGATTATTGTGCCGTTGCTGCTGGTTCTATCATCCACTTCGATTTTGAACGATTTGATGAGATTCGTTGGAGAGATAGTCCAGGGTGGCTTTGATGTTGAGTTCGATGGCGCTACCTAGCCACGGTCAGGTTGGGTACGTTGTTTGATTGGATTTTTGGACGTGGAATGAATCCACCCAGTGCTCCAGAGATTGACACACTCATCTTCCCAGTGACGATTACGCCGGAAGAACTCGTGACATTCGAGAACTTGGCTGCTTCGGCTGA
Organism: Anopheles maculipalpis; assembly: GCF_943734695.1. Taxonomy (NCBI): domain Eukaryota; kingdom Metazoa; phylum Arthropoda; class Insecta; order Diptera; family Culicidae; genus Anopheles; species Anopheles maculipalpis. Next base: position 6,743,569 of record NC_064872.1, read on the forward strand.
CCTTCAGCATACCGTCGGGGGAGAAGATGGTGCGATCACCGTGGCGATAGTTTTGCAACTCAATATACACAGCACAGCAAACAGATTGGAGGGTAGTTTGGTACACATCATACACACAAACATACATACAGAGTTCAAACATTACACGAATATTACACAACTCATTACGATGAGAAGATTCTAATGTAGTACCACCGAGAGCCAAATTTACTTTACGAAAGCTTTTTTTGGTGTTTGTAAGAAGAAAAACTTAAGAAGAACTTAAAACAACTTTGGTGCAAAATTCGGAAAATTCTGTATCCCTTCCCATTGCTCTCTAATGGGATCTCTTTGTGTTGCAAATTTTAATATCTCTATGCGTTCAGTGTTCGAGAATGCACGCATACACCACCGGCACTAGGGCTTGGAGATAGTAAGCGACAAGAATAAATCGGCAATCACATCATGCTGCGGGAAGGAGAAGAAAGATAGGTGTATGAGACGACAGAGAGAAGAAAACAAAGAGACAGCTAGAGTGTAATGAAGAGGCATGATATGGGTGTTTGAGAATTGAAAGCCAGGCTCGGTGTGAAAACTATGTCCACCACGGCATATTGTCCCGTGGTGGGCAGGGCTACTACTTCGAAAGCGAATGGCTCAAGTTTACTACGCGGTAAGATAGTAAATGATGAGGGCAAACGACATCGAAACGTTCATTGTTGGAAGAGAAGAGCAGACTAAAACACTTACCCATCTTGGGCAGTATGACGTCCTTCGTTATGGTTCGATTGGCGTTCATCCGCCGGATCGCTTGGTCCATGCTGCCCGTGCTCGGTGCGTTCGAGGAAGGAAGCTTACCGGAACCGGTATTGCAGACACCTGGTCCCGCTTGACCTGAAACAGATTGCAATGCGTGCAGAAACGGGATTAAAGAGATGCGGCTAAGGATGCAAGCCCCATTTATCTATTCAAAGCATGGTTTGAAGAGAGAAAGCCTTCTCATAGGACGAGAAATCTTAGAATCTGTGGGGTGGTTCATAGTGCAGAAGGCCGAAGAGCGTTGTGCGATTGGTTGTACGTACTTGTGTTACAATTACCTGGCAGCCGCGGTGGCCTCGACAATTCCACCGGGCACACGCGTCTCCTTCGCTTCGGCAGCTTGGCACGTGCCTGCGTGTGCGAGTAGTACATCGTAAAGTTGCTCACGATGACGGGCACGGGTAACGCGATCGTCAACACACCGGCCAACGCACACAGCGCACCGACAAACATCCCGATGTACGTTTTCGGCGTCATGTCACCGTACCCGACGGTGGTCATTGTTACCAGGGCCCACCACAGCCCGAGCGGGATGCTGTTGAAGTCGTTATGCGGATTGATCTGGATGCGTTCGGCGTAGTACACGAGGCTGGCGAATATCACGATGCCAAGCACGAGGAAAAACACCAGCAGCGTAAGCTCCTTGGCCGACGCCCGGAAGGTTTGGATCAGAATCTTCAGACCGGACGAGTGGCGCGTCAGCTTGAACAGCCGCATGATGCGGATGATGGAGAAAAACTCGAGGATGTCCGCATTCTCGAGATGGGACGCGAACCGCTGCAGTATCAGATCGATGAAGAAGCTGAGCGTGGCGATGTAGTCGATAATATTTACAGATGACGTGATGAACCTTAGCTTACTTGGCGACGATATAAAGCGTACCTGGGTTGAGTGGAAAATCACGAAAGTTAGTAAGTTTTGGAAAGTAGAAAAATAGTAAATGTATTTGCAACTTGTTTGTCAGGATAAGTCTTCAATTTATTCATTGAAAAAGACATGATCTCGACTCCATGAGTGATCGCCTATCCACACCAATACGCTCCATAGTGAACGCCAAGAGTTATATTCAAAATAAATCGATAAATATTCAAACTAAATGTCACACGGTATTTAAAAGCTCTCTATGTGATGTTCATTTGCTAGTGATTGGATAAACGAACTGATGGCTATCCAACGAAAATTTCACGTGATACGCTATGCACCATTGAGCGTTGTTTACTCTTAGGCCCAGATACTTTTATTACATCGACGTCATTTGCAGCAGACAACATTAAGAGAAGGTCTACCTTTTTTAGACGATGCTTATTTGTTAGGTAAACTTAGCTTTTTGTCAACGTAAAGTTTATTGGCGAATACAAAAATGGTTTGCAATGCATTAACATTGAATTAACAGGCCTTTGCCAATAATTGGAATCGTTTCCAATCAAACTATTTCAAGCAGCTATAGAAAATTAGCGAGAAATTACCATTATTTCGAACGTAAACCATGCATTGCAGACACATTCGATGTAGAAGAACGCAATGTGTGCGTTCGTTTGCGTTTTGTCCAGCACCCAGGACGTGTTCTGGTTCGCCGTCTTCACCGTGATGTTGCGTATGTAGGGGACGCGCATGTCCGGGTGGGTTTTCAGGCAGAATGATATGATCGACACGCAGATGAAAAACACTGATATGATACCGATTATCTGGAACGAAAGAGCAAACGTAGTATGTGAGATCGGGTGATAGCAAAAGGGGAATGAGGCCTGAAATCTTAAAATCCTTCCCATTATAATAATCATAAGCAGTAACGGGCCGTTACTGACCAGCGTAACCGTCATCAATCTTGCTCGAGGGTTAGCTGCAGCTTCTTCGGCAGATGGTGTTTGTATCGCTCACGTTCGAGAGTCGATACGATTCCTTAATTTACATTTAACCATAAAACACATTCGTTCTGTATTTCAGCACGAACGATACGAGAGATGACCTCTGACACGCCCGTTAGCCAAGGATATTGCTTTCACCAAAGCCAACCAAAACAGCGCGCTTAAACCAAACACGAATCATACTCATAGAACAAGAAAATGGCTTCGAGCAGTGTTTGTAATCTATTTGAATTGACCAACGAACCGGAGTGGCCAGGACCCGACATCATCTACACTGGTCATTCCACTTTACCAAAGCGGATAAGCGGAATGGGTTCCCGCTATCCCTTTCGCGGCCGGTTCCGTGCCGTACCGCTACATTGAATGCACCAGCAAACCTATAAATCGCATCGGAATTACTTGCCTCCATAAACCCAACATGCTCAAGGTTGTTTTGTGTCTGTAGTGTCGGTGAAAAAAGGGGATGCAATACATAATCGTCACCGGGTTTTACGTTTGCCGTTCGGTTTCAAAATGGCCCCAAGCATCATTCCGAAGGGTTTGCATCGTTTGATTGGCCGCGTACCCACGAAGGGCACGAAGGAAAACCCAATCGACTGGTTGATTGACAGATTTGTTTACTGAAGACCTTTTCCATCGGCCACCGAACCGATTCACGGTGTGTTCTACTTTTTTTTTCCATACATCGTGCTGGGGTAGTTTCGAGCAGACAACGTCATTTTCTCACCCGTACCGCGTGGGCAACAGAAAAAATGCAAAAATTGAGAAGAATGAATATCAAACACATCGTCCCCGAAGTCAAAATGGACAGGCAAGGCAACAGAATGAAAAGAAAAGCTTGTGCTTCAAAACGGCATGAAAAGTTTTCCAAAATGGGGCGGTGTCGAGGGTTTTTACAACGATGGAAAAGTTATAAATTACAGATTCAGCGAGATGTTTTCTTATGCAATTTTTGTTGCCTATTTGCGTACTCTTTCAATAGCTTAGCGTACGAAAGGAGCCCATTCTGTGGCATGAGATCGTTTGTGTTCCATCAAGGGAGTGAGATGTTTAATGAAGTTGAATTAGTTTATTGACGTATCGAAGGCAGATGAAATTGGATTATTAATGAAGCCAAAAGGAGGCGCAAAATGAACCTTCTTTACTAGGATAACGTAATAGTTTCCACCATGGGAAATGCTGTAAAAGGTAATGACCTTTCCAACCAATAACTTAACTTAACTGTAAGTAAAAGTTTCTTTGAATATGATCGATTTATCTTCCACTGCCAGCAGCTGCTCTCTCCCATGTAACTGCAAAGAGAAGGATGGGGCAACTTACCTTGGCAGCGTTGGAACTGTACGGCTCGTCAAACAGTGACCAGATCTGTGGCTTCAGGTGCTGCCACCAGCTCACCTTGCCCTTATTGTAAGCGTCTTCGAAACCGAACTTTTTCGCGACCTCCTCGTCGGTCGGTTTTTCCGTATCTAAATCTAATCTATCTAAAACAGCCAACGTTTCTTGTGTGTTCCGATGCTGGTTGTGTTCGCGTTGGAAAATAAGAAAAAGAGAAAGAGAAGATATTTAGATTGAGATTTTCCTTTTTCTTCCGGCGTGCAAGTTCTTGTGTGGATAGGGTGAAAACATTTTTATTGATGGCATTTTAATAGGCATGGGAATAAGGGTGAAGAAAATGGACAGCAGTGGGCATTGGTGAAGGAATGAATGATAAAAATTAATGATCTCCGATTTTGCTTTCAACTCAATCCGATCGGTTATTTACAAACGGCCAGAAATCGAACCCGGCCTCCGGATTGGAAATGATTTGTTACCATTTATGTAACCACTAATGTAGCCCAGGTTGCAAAGGGAGAGAAGGGAAACCCCTTAGCCGGAATCCCAGAATGCTCATTAATCATAGGAACTGGCGAAGAACTCGCGCTGGCTGGTTGAAATGTTTATCAGGGAAGTTCGAATTTAAATGTCCTTCTTGCCGGTGCTTACCACCCCTCTACTCTGCCAAAATCAAGGACGGCGTTGGTTGCTTATCGCAAAAGGGGCAATGGCACAACTTTCCTTTCGGAGCTGAATGTGAAAAACTAATCAATGGAAACCACACAAAAATACATAAAATGAGAATAACGCTCAGATAGCCCTGTATATTCCCGCTTGGTTTATGATAGCACAACCCAACCACACCCGATTAACCCCACGGAAAAGTGAAAGGATTCGACCGAAAATTCTAAGTCCCTCGTACAGATTCGAAAGTCCCGACCCGGGCCGACCATTTTCCCTTCGTTCGTAAATCAACCCGATAGAGCAGGATTAGAAAGGAAGGAAGGGCGAAAAGAGGAGTCAAAGGGGAGATGAACAGTAAGGGAAAGAAAATAGAATGTTAAAGTAAACACAATCGGGCACAATTCATTAATCATTTTTGAAACAAACTTCCGACTCTTTCATGTCTTTTCATGGGGACGCACGATGGAGACGCCTGGTTGGCGACAAGCGTCAGGATTATTGGGTGGAGCAAGGATTTGTTTGGATTGGTGTCTGTTGGTGGTGAATATTCATCGTCTGTCTCAGGAATTATAAGATGCCAACTTAAGGCCATCTTGTTAGAAAGCGCAGCAAAGATTAAGGCATCGTGCGCTTTAAAATTTAGTTGTTTAGTGTCACGTTAAGAGAAATCTCAACTGTCGTAAGCGTGTAAGTAAGAAACCATTTGTGAGCATGTTAAATAGAATATTTAAGCATGCAATTGAATAAACAGCACCTATAACAGGAGGACACTGGGAAAGGTATTATCCGTTTTGTAGTGCTTTATAAAAATTGCAACATTACTGCCACAAAACCTTGATAGCAGCTTGATAAGAACACAATCGTTACAGTCTTTTGTTGGGTGTGCTATAAACAAGAGCTACGGAACACCTCTTTTCTCGAATCTTAAAAAAAAAAACTCTTGTTCGGCGTGAAAATGGCCATCATTATTAGATTAGAGTGACACCTTGAAGGTCCCGTCGATGTCCATTACCGGTACACGACGCATAAACCCAATGTCTGCATTACAACGACAACAGCCGCTCACTGATAGCCCCCCCCCCCCCCCCCCCCCCCGAAAAACCCGGCGTACAGAGGATGGTGCTTATCATTTGCTTTCAGCACCAGCAGCAATCCTTTTCGCTCGATAATAGGATGGCTTCTTTTACATGCTGGCGTTGTCGTTGTCGCTGGTGTTGAAGGTTGTGGTGCGTTTTCTTCTGTTTGTAATTTTGTATCATTTTGCTACCTCGGTGCTACCACTTACCGCAAGACGCAAGACGTCTTTGGTACTTAACAAAAGGCCCGTTCGCAGAAAATCGCAAGCCCTTTTTGCTGTCTCCGAAAGCTCAACTCGCTCTCCCATGTCTGGTCCCTCGAAAAAAAAGGCCGAAAAGTGAAAGTCAACCGATGACAGCGGCATGACATTGCAGAAACATTCTTCGACGCAGGGACAGTTTAACAGCCGGCACGCAATTCACCCACGGTGAAGCCAAATGGGACGAATGTTGGCTTCTCCCGTCCCGGGGATGTCTTTCGATGAAAAGGAGGAATGGGTGTTTAGAGTTCCTTAGAAAGACCGCTTCACTCACTCACCGGCTCAGTTCACCGATGAGTGGTTTCCGGTTAGACTTTGGTGTTTGAAAGGGAAATGAGAGAGAGGTGAGTAGAAGAAACGTTAAACGAAACAAAGAAGCCCACCAAAAGAAGTGAAGAAAAAACACACGAATACCTCCTCCACACAACAAAAGCAAGCAAACGAACACAACTGTCGATAAAAATCATCTCCACGAACGCTTTCCCTGGCTAGGGAAGGAGTGATTTGGATTTTGGCGTTTCGGTAAATGGACGGTTTGATGGTTTACCGATGCGTCGTGTCGTCCGAAGAGCGGGGTTATTTTGCTGTTATTTTGTAAAAAGCGGGTCTCTCTCGCTCTCTCTGTCTTCCTGGTTGACGTTTTTCCTTAACACTGTGTCAAAGTCATTTTATGTTGTGCTTGGTATTTTGTAGTGTGACACGGTGGATGTGTTTTAGAGGTTTTCATACGCGAACAGAATGACAATAAGGTTTCATGTAAGGAGCAAGGACATTTTTTCTGTTGCTATTGGGTCGTCATGTTGTGCATTTATGAAGGGAAAAGTACTTGGTGTTGCTTTGGAGCGTGAAGAAAAGTGAAATGATGTTTCAGTTGATGTTGACAGCTAGTAGATGAAGAGGGTTAGCGATTAGAAGTTGACGTAAAACGTTTGAAACGCTTCGTGTGTCAAGAACAAGGAATTCTTAAGACCTCATTCGTATAATGCCATATATGTCCTAAGAAGAATGAGTTGAAATATAAGCAATAATTTCAAAAGCGATTTAACAAAAATTACACTTCAACGAAACGAAAGTAAAATTAATTTGATGTTCTTCAAATGTAATTCAAGCCATTAATTACAACGGAACGGTATAAAGCAAACACTCACCTGTGTGTACGTCATCCAGCAGCATGGCTCTACCTGATTGGAGTCAAGTCCCCAGAAGGATAGTTCTTCCTCGAACAACGGCCCACAGACATCGGTCGGATAGTGCAGTTTGCCCGTGCTGGCAGAAAGTAGAGAGCAAGGTGTATGATGAGAAGCGAGCAGAATATAAACACCACGAGCACGATAAATGATGGAAGGGTAGTAGTTTTTCGAAAAAAGGACCTTCCCATGAATACACGTGAAAAGGCATTAACGTATATTTTCCCCAAATACTGCTTTCCGGCAGGCAAAAAGCGAAGAGCATGTGTATTATTATCGCCCTATGTTTGTGTTACACTTTTCCAGTGTGTTGTTCCCCCATTTTTTGTTGGTTGCTTTGCTTTCTATTCCCTAAGCACAAAATTCAACATGTACCTGAGTGTTGGGCTGATAGTGGTAATTGTGTATCTCGTACACGGGCGACACGATACATGTTTACCTTATTTTACCAAACATCTACACAACCACCAAACATGAGAGCGAGTGAGAGACCAGCTTCGAAAGCTGTTTTTTGTTGTTGTTCCCAAGAGCTCCAGGAGTCAGGAGAAACTATACAGAAGCATAGAAAAATAATCATGCTTAAAATAATAATGGTGAAGACAATGGAAAGTGACCTGGTAAGGAGCGAGCGAGTACCTCGCCTAGCTTCATACACATCCACATGTCAAATGCTGCTAGCAGCAGTCTGATGATGATGATGATTATTACTATAATCATGATGTTTGAGCGCCATCGAACGGTGCCTATCAGATCTGAATATTATTTGACGATGTTGCAGCACACGTTGTTGCGAGTCTGGCTGGGCAGTGCCATAATTGTAATGAATAAACGGAAATGATTGCGTGGAAAAATTATAATGCGAAGCATTTGCACGGAAAACTGTTGCAAAAGTGATGCTTAGTTCTACACAGTTGGAAAACTGTGTTCAATGGGGCATTTCGTTGTTGCGTTGTTGCTGGGAAAAGCTCGACTAAGGGTAATGAAACTGTTAAACTTAAAAGTGACCTGAGAAGAGAAGTTTTTGGTCTCCTTTCTTCTTGTGATAAGCAACAAAAAAAGGAACAGAAAAAAGTGCTGCGCGAAAGGACAAAGAAAAACAAAGAGCAACGCAAATCGCGGGAAAAACTCGACGGTCCGCAGTCATAATGCGTAAGATGTAGTTGTTTGTAGAATGTATGTTTGAGAACGGAATTGAGCTTTATTTTAGATGCCAACACGAACTAGACATGGGGCTAGAAAAATCCAGCGCGATAAAAAAACTGAGCTTTTTAAGAAATATTAAATGGACATTTTTAAAACGATGCTTTACTAGAGTGAAATGTTTTAGTTGTTCGTCCCTTCTCGTAGAAGAAAACTCTTTAAGATTAAAATAGATAGTGGGTTCAAATCTCTTTCAAAAATATACTTATTCTGCAATGGTTTCTTTTGGAATTGTGAGGCATATACTTGACAGTTTTCATTGATTTGATTGCATACCTTTGAAATTATTCATTCGTTCAAGTTAAGTTTTTTTTACTAAACTTTCATGCAGCTGCGTGCCAAAATAGTGACGAAAACCAATGCTGTTACCAATGCTTTTGCTTTGACCTATATTTACGAATTTTCCTATTTCTTTATTCGTCGTAGGAGGAAAAAAAAACTCAACCTGCATTTTCATTCAAATGCAAACATAATACGCTCCTCGACGCAGCGGTCAATACATTACGTCACTGCGTTCAGATGCGTTCGGAAACTTCACTTTGCTTCTCTCAAAATGGAAAAATTTATCCCACAAAAAAAATCCATTCCGCCCTAGGCTTTGCTTAATGGACCTTTGGCCTTGTTTGTGGAAAGCACTCGTCAGGAATTTGCAATGAGTTGATTTCTTTCTTCGTCTCCCATTTGACTCCCTCTGTGAGCCATCGAGTCAGAGGAAAATGTTAACAAAAACGTCAACCACGCGAACATCGGCAGCATAAAAATGGGTAGCCTGATAGTTGAGCTGGAATGTGACCACGAACAGTCACATCCGGCTTTGCGTGACGACTGTACGGAATGGCCAACAACAGCCTTCGGATGAATTAAATCACGTTCGTGTGTAAAATTTATTCCCATTTTCCCCCTTCAAAGCCAGTTCGCTTTACAGCCTCAAAGGCATGCCTCTGTATTGATTCTTGTGGGCTCGAACATAAGTTCACCCTGTTCAGAAGGACGAACCTTGCACAGTGTTTGAGAAAGTTTTTAGCTCGCTGTGAGCCACCATTCCGAAGGGGCGCACAACACACCCAAGCCCAAGTAGGGTGTGGTTTGGTGCAATCGACAGATGGAAAGCGTGTCACTTGCCTTTTCCATTATTCCCTCCCCCGGTTGGTTGGTTCTACAACATCCACCCGGCAACATTATGCAGTTGGGAAAAGCGGAAAAACGGTTTAATTAAAAGTTCGCATCGACATTCTTGGTGGTCGGTTTCTTTAATTACTCTCCGGGTTTTTCGAGCACGCCATCATCTTAACGCCGTTTTGTGAGCGCGTGACACACGGTAAAGCATTCGCATTGGTGCTGCGGTGGAAACGTTTACACCGGTGGATATCTTAAAGTACCGGGCAGATGTCGGACCCGATTAAGAAGTTTTCCTTCGCTCACCGTCAGTTGCTTTGGGTGCACTTAAACCGCCATCCAAGGATTGAAAGTTTTGCACCGTTCGGCTGGAGGGTTTGAATAAAAATGCATTAAGAACCTAGGATTTTTTTTTTGCAAACCCTTTTTGTACGTTAAAGCGTAGGACGGTGGAGTGCAATTCTCGAGGTAAGGTTTTACTGGGGTTTTGAGTCACATTTTAATAAAAAAGTTTTAGCTTCTAATTTTCTATTGCTTCATTATGAGCGATTTGCTGTTGGGAGGAAGTTTTTGGCACATGAAACGGTGGAAGTTGCAGAGAAGAATAGGTGAGGCAAAAATGGTGGCTAAAAGAGTGATAGTTTGTAAGTGACACCCGATGAAAAGTAGGGTACAGCCTTGAAACTTTAAGAACAAAGCTTTTGCTAGGCGGTGAAGCAGATCCTTTCAGCATGATTAAAAAGTAAGAGAAAAGTGGTGTACAATGAATGGAAAATAAAAGTAAGGTAACACCATCAAAGGCCATTTGATTTGACTGTTTCAAATAATTTGAATGAAAAATATTGCAGAAATATACAACTGAAGCTAAAATACCTTTAAATACTAAAGTGTGCCAACATACTCTGCAGACGTTCTTTTAACTAATAAATATTAACTTCGAGAAAAGCCACCGAAAACTTTGCCCATTGTATGCTCCAGGGCACCCGGCAGCTTAACGTGGAAAGATTTGTGTAAGAGTATGGCTAGCAGGTCAATGGTTACCATTAAGTTTTTTCTATCCGGTACCGATGTTTCATTATCCTCTCTGCCAAGGTGCGACTTGTGAGGCGAGGATGAAGCTGTTGTGAAGAGGATGGATGAGTGTAAAGATTTGCCACCCCTTGCACCAGAAACAGCCAACAATAAAGAGCCACAACGGCAACAGAATTTTACAAATTGGCAGCAGCTTGAGGGCAGCAATATTGAATTCGGAATGAAATAGTGCGCCCATGTTTGGTCTCATTTGTATTCTGCTGGGCAAAATGGCGTGGCAAAACTCTGTGCATTGCTGCTCCTTCTCGTCTAGCCAATTCTTGGCAGATGAATGAATAGGAAAGCCAGAAGATTGAATGGTTGACTTGAGAGAAAGCCACTTAGATAGGGTCTTATTGAAAAGTTCTAGACTACGTAACCGATTTGTACGACGTTCCGGTTTTGTGGTTTTGATGCCAGAGAGAAAGAATAAGAGGATGGGAAAGGGGAAGAATATTGATATACAAAAGAACGGTAGTTTATTAAGGGAATGAGCAGCAAGGGCTAAGGATGATTCAGATCAGAGAATAAGAAAGGTAGCATAATTTTAGGAAACTTAAGTGGTTTGCTTGATGAATCGAAAGTACTACCAAATTAAGGGGCTATTGAAACAATCTTAAAAAATACGGCATTACAGCTCCTGTTATACTATTTTCAATCGCTTCTGTTTGGTGACCTGACCGTGATTAAAGCATATGTTTAGGAATTTTTGTTAAAAAATGGTCTCTTTTGATTGCATTTTTTCAAGCTGTATAGATAACACATGGGCGGGCCGCCCATGGTGAAGGTGACAGCGGTGCCGGTCTTCAAACGGCAGGACCGGGGTTCAAATCCCATCCGGATCCCTCACCCCGTAGTGAGGACTGACTAACCAACTACGTTGTATCGGTAGTTTAGTAAGTCACTTCGATGGCCGGAGTGACCTTAGAGGTCGTTAATCCCTCTGTTAATGAAGAAAAAGATAACACAGGGATTGAATCGAGTGTGCCCGGGTTAATGCAAAGAAAAAGAAGGAATTTAAAGGCTGTGATGAGTATCCAGCAACGAGCCGTCATAAATAAAAATGGTCCAAAGAAAAATGGAGACGCCTAGTACTTCATGTTCAAACACATCCCATAGCCGATAGCATAATGATAGCATGGTAATATTTTTTATGATAGAAATTGCATCGCATGTCCACAAAGCGGCATGACGATTGCGCTTCACTCTCGGCCCCAAAAAATAATCGTGTACCTACCGGTAGTAGTTGAGTACTTGCGCAAACACCCCCGGGTGCCGATCGAAGAAGTACTCGTTCAGGACGGGATCATAGTTGCCCAGTGCCTCCGTCAGTCTCGAGAGCCTCGTGGCCGGGATCTTCTTGAGCGTCGCCTTGTACGTTTCGTGCCGTATGCCTCCAACGTTCAGAACCACCCGGTTCTCTGAGTCCATGTTATTCATAAGATTCATTTCCCGGGATTTTGGAGTACCCGCACGCTTATCAGTTTGTTTGTACCTATCCTATCCACCCGCCCCTTTGCTGCACTACTGTGCAGGCTGGCCAACACTTTTCTCTGCCGCGAAAGAAAAATGAGATGGACAGGAAACCTTCCAGAAATAGTGCTTTCGGTGATGGTGATGAGTGGTGGGCGCAGCTAGCGAATTGGCCGGACCACTTCACCATGCAAATATTAGCCAAACGGGGCGCCACTGTTGCTTGTTGCTTGCTGTGCTTGTTGTACCCGTGGTTGTGTGTGGACTGCGGGATTTTACTTTGAACTGCAGCATATTAGGCACCGAGAAAGCCGCCAAGCGTCACGTTGCGTACGTCACACGGAGTTTGCTTGAAACTAGATCCGTGAATATCTAGCCAAAGATTCGGTGGTTCTATGCCCAGCTGATTCTGGACGTCTTGACGTTCAAGACGTGGTCTTTCGTTTTTCGCTCTCTGTTTGTGTTTGCTTCACGGGCTCGACCCGTGCTTATTAGCCACGGACGAGATTATCTTCTTTCGTCACCTAATGCTTGGGCCAGTTGCGTTTGGTTTTGCTCGGGTGTCTTCATGAACGCGTGTCGTGTCTTCAATGCGTCCCAGATAGCGGATGTTGCCCGTCGGATGTCCGAGCGTTGGACATTTAATTTTTCCAGTAATTAATCATCAGCTACGAAGGCGATGCGGGACGACACAGTGAACATTGCAGAGCTCATCCTGGGCTCAGCGTAGCGCCAGCGGGCTTCGTGATTGGTAAGCAACGACACATCGTACAATGCGCCTTAGCCGGCGATACTGGTGACCTCTGGTGGCAAACAGGAGCAGCGGCAGCAGTGCGAAGATGCGAAGAACCGTCCTACATTCATCCTGGTTGCTGATACGTGCAAGCGCATCGCTGTCCCCAGATGGCAGCTACGAGAGCTGATACTGTCGCCACAGCTTACACCATGTATTACGGCTCAGCATGACGTGTCCGTGTCACGGGCGTTCGCTCTGGAAAGCAAAAATGGGAGAAGAAAAAGACAAACATAAAATGATTATGTAGCAGATAAATTTTGTACGCTAGCTTAATGCGACGCAAATGGTGTGTGGGATTAATGTTTGCGACGAATTGAATTACTACGACCGGACGTGGAGCATCCTACCACAAGCGTAGGTCATGGTTCGGGTAGGTGAAGCGGTACCCTAACATCAGGATATCAGTTGCACAAATGCATTTAACCTCCACACAAAAAACATAAAACGAACCTGGATACGATCAATGACACAGTGTCGCCTCATTCCACTCGGGGAGAGGTCTCTCGTCCGCTCATTAATTATAGCGTAAGGCAATACAGCGTCAATTAATACGCGGCAAATCCGACTCATTGGTTGGTTGTTGCTTAAGTTCTACTGTCCATTTCGGCAAAACGATTCCTACCGACCAGTTTACCAGGATGGGTAAAATGATTCATAGCATTTTCAAAAGTGTGTCACATACTTCAGACGAATGATTGAAAATTATCTCAAACAAACAGCGTTTTGCCGCACCGGTGCGCGTACACTTAATGAGATTAAATAATTGAATGCACCAAATGACCGACGTTCATTAAGTAATTAATAATCAATGCTTATCGTGTCAACACGTGTCATGAGCATACGCACCGAAAGCACTGCAACAGGGGTAGGAAAAATGGGTTAAAACCATCTGTGCTCTGTCTCGCCGTTACGGTTGACCAACCGGTCTCGGCAACAGGCAGATGGTTGTTCAGTGATAGGCAACCGCTGATATGTACATACACGTGCGTGTGTTTGATTGTGAGCATTTATAAATAATCGAATGAAAAGAATCGGTTGGTTTTGGGGCAGCACTTTGATTACCTTTAATGTTGTTTACTTTGAAAAAAGAAATTCTTTGTTCAGGATTTTTAGTGCCTTATCTGTAGTATCTATTTGAAGGGAAAACGCGACAGAAGTTTAGTTGGTTGGGCTTAACGTTATTCTAAATGGTTTTGTTGCGATACAAGGCTCCTAGAACTCTATACACTCTAGAAAGCAAGTTTTGCGATGATTTCAAAAAGATATTTTTGTTTGAATAATTAAATGTAATACTAATAGGCTTGGCCGTTCAACACGAACAAAAAAAAAAAAAAGAAAAATAAACAAATTGTAATACCAAAAATAGTACTTTTAAAGGCGTTTAGATCAAGGTTTTATGGTCTCCATGCATTATTTAAAATTTTAGTGCCTGAATTTATGCAATGTAGCATATCAGGAAAACAATTTGGGAAGAGAGCTCTAGAGCTACCAGAGATCTCACCTCAATGTAGTGAGGACTCTGATCACGTTCTTCTGTTTCAGAACGATAGCTCTTCACCCTCATGAGGTATCTCATCGCACTGTTCGAGCTCTTCTCACTCACGAGGTAGCTCTTCGCGCTCTTGAGGTAATCCACCCTCCAATTCAAGATATTGAACATGAGATAGGAATTGCAGAAATTTACTATGTTTACTTCAGAAAGCATGTAATTTTGTAGTAAAAATTTCGTGTCGAGTGTGGTAGAGTGTGGAATCCTACGGAAAAGCATTGTTTTTTTTTTCATTTAATTGAATTATTCTCCGACCAAGCCAAACAGGAAAGCCATTAGCACAGATTGGAGTAAAATGGAAATGCAAACCTCCACCGTTTACTGGCGGTTTCATGCCACAGTGTGCCACATGCCACTTTCACACCCTCCTAAGTCACATCTTACGATATCATAAATGATTCATTTCGCTCCAAGGAGCGAAATCTTTGCTCTAGATTTCTTTTCGTTTCTTCTTCCCTTAATGCTAACTTGAAGCACTGACACACTTTCTGCGATGGATTGAGTTCACTTGCTAAGCAGAGGTTGTTTATCCGTGTATGTGTGTGATGCATCACAAATACAAGCGGTCGCTTTTCATCAAACGCCAGCAACGCTGCTACTCCTTAAAACCATTCCTCACACTCGAAAGCCCACGATCTGCACCGGCCTGCGACTGCGATGCCCGGTGCAGTTATTTCTGTTCGTTTATTCTTCGAAAGGACTCTCGGGATGGACTCTTTAGTGCTCGAGCCTCACTCGGTGTGTGAATCCTTTGATCCGTTTTTGCGCCACAGCGTACGCCAAACGTGGCTTATGGAACACACGCGCATACACGTCCGAGTGTGACTATGATGAACGTGAGGTTGGTTCCGTTGGAAAACTCGTCTACGATGAGCTATATTGTGTCAGCTGCGGAGCAGTCTCTGGGCGTGTTAGGACATTAAGAACAACCGCACGGGACAGCTCGAAATGAAACTTCGCACACGCACACTGTCATGTGAATGGGACAAAAAAAAGGCTCCCTTATCGTTCGCTTCCGAGAAGTCGAGGTTTTTTCCATTCTTCTCTTGCCAGCCGTGAGTGGGTGTGCTACCACGAATTCATGGAAGATAACAGCGTATCATCACCAGCGTTCATTGACTTTTGCCACCTTGTATGTATGTGTGTGTTCATGTTTATTTTTTGTTAGATATTCCTTCCTATTTCTGTACCTTGCCGAAACGTTCGTGTGGCCGCTGTTGTTTTGCATAATTTTCTATTATCATTTCATTATGCTCATGTTTTGTGCTATCATTACCGCACCGACCGGACAGCTTTAGCCCGATGATAGTCTGTGCGTCTCTCGAGACCGAGAGATTCTATCTGCCTGCGAGAGAATGTTTTGTTGTGTGTGTATGTGTGTGTAAGAGTGTGTAGGATAGTGTTATTTTCGCAAACAAAACACACATACACACGCGCACAAGCACTGAGGAAGGTTGTGTGATACTGTGTGATTGGTTTTCCTGGCTGATCAGAACGCAACGGGAGAAGGAAGTTAATTTTCATCTTCCGACAATGTTTTCGAACCATTGTTTGTTCGATCCTGTGGCCTATGGGTACATGGCCGGTATCAATATCCGTTTGCTCCTGTCCGACGCGGTCAATGTGTAGTGGGTGTTGTTTTCCACGAGAAATGTGTTGTACGCGGCACGCGGCTGGTTATTATTGTTTGTAGGAAAACGAGTTTGATGAAGCTTCGCACAAACAATGGGTCATCATCATTAGGCAGTCGGCTTTTGGTGAGATTGTTTTTGATTGAATGTGATTTTATTGGGTTCTCGCTCGTATCTGTATTGTGCTGGATTATGTTGAAAGGACAATGACGCTTGTATTATTTCTGATACAGTGGTGAACATAAATATGGGCAGGAGGAAGAAAAAAGACCTAAGTGTTACGGATAAATGAAGATTTCTTGGACTAGACAATGATAAAACAAGACTTTAAGGAAAGGTTCTTGACCTGTTTTTACATTACGTTAAAATTCAATTTAAATTTTTCGTTTGATTCTCGCAATCGCAAGAGCACGTATTATTATTGAAAGCACTGTATTGAAAGATTGAATGAAAATACGGGATTAGAGCTTATTATTGCATGCTCTCTTTGTGTTCAATGTAGCGTCACTTTCCCAAGGATCAAATGACTACAATGGATGTTTCACAATCGTGTCCTAATTAACATTATTGTGCACTTAAACCAGCAGGTTTGAAAAAATATTCCTTCAATTCCCTTTTATAGAGTTGATAATATGAACTCTCAATTTCACAGCAAATCCCTCTAGGAAGACAATTTGTTCTATTTGTTCCTTCATTCAACCACAGCATCAAACTCGCCACGGATGTTTAATCAAAGCAAGGATGTTACACGAAATGGGGAAAAGGAAATGGAAAAAAAAAATCGAAATCAATCCGAGGTTAAACCTTATAAATCCTGCAGCTTACGAATGTATCCATAAATTACAGCTCTAATACAATCTCCTGCATGGCGTCGATTACAGGTTTATGCAAAGTAAGTTTCCCCTGTGTTGTTGATCGTTCCACAAACAAACGATCTTGCTCTCTCTTTCTCTCTCTATGAATGTGTGAGCATGTGTTTGTGTGAATAAGAATCAAAACGAGCAGCATAAAAGGGTACACTGCTTCTTTTTTCCAGGCCATAGTACCTTAGAAATCAATCGGCAAAAAGAATTCTTCCAGAACCGGGGAAAAAATGGTTTCGGTTTCCAAGCAATTCAATCACATTGACAGGAACAGTGATGGAAATATGAGGTGGAAATGCTTTAAAGTGCATTAAAGCTTGTACAAAATGGTCCCTTCTCTGTCAGACTCTTGTCTGAATTTTCGATTTAGTTTGATTTACTGTCCATTGAACGATTTGCAATGCACTGGGATCGAAAATTGAACGAAAGTAAAGTATCGTTCATTAGTTATGCTTTTAAAGCTCTTCGCCTTTTCGTCATCGCTTCATACATTTTCCATTCCGATTCGCTTCCTGGTAGGACAGAAATGCAAGCAAGGGTTCTTGTTTGTGATTTGCGCCCGAACGGAAGTCCTCGGGCATCATCCATCACGTCGCATTGATATTCCGTGCACGAGGTCCGCAACACAAAATAAAAAAAGCGCCCGAAGTAGCCATCATTTTCAACAAGCAAAAGCTTAGGCAATCAGGCAGCTGGAGTTTCGGGTGTATGTGTGTGTTTGCTTGATTTTCATTTCATTTTTCATCCGATCGGTCAGGCTTACTGTTTACCGATGATACGTTTTTTTTCGCTCCGCATTTTTTCTGCAGCTTCCTTGTTAGGAAAAGCAGGAAGGAAAAAAAAAACACCCACGAGAGCACAACTTTGAGCAAGTGGGTTTTATTTTACTTTTCCAACCAGCAGCTCACCTCACCTCACCATCCTCATTCCTTTCTCTTGCACGTAGAAGAAATCGAGATTTGAATGAAAAACGGAAAAAAATCCATCCGACAAAATACAAACGATCGTTCTTTTCGTCGGTCTCCTCGTTGCGTTTGTTGCTTGTAGTCAAATATTTACCGGAGGAAAAACGATATCCGATTATTGCTGAGCGCTGCTAACACAAAATGGCGTTTCCTCGGTCCGGTTTGGGAGGAAAAAAATGAATCTACCCGCTTACCCTCACCTTATGGACGGAAGTTTCGTTTTTGTTTGTTTTTTCATTGATAGCAGGCAAATGGCAAATACTTTCGAATTTGGCATTATTCCGCACGAACTAGCAGGAGCGGGTTGCCATTGCTAAGGTGGCTTGTTGTAGGCCTTCGGTGGAGGAAATGCGGCTGAATCTTTCTCAACACAAAAAATGGCTGCTAAGTTTTTTTGTTCTTGATTCCTGATTAGAAATTCAAAAAAAGATTATCCTTTGGAAATAATTTCCCATAAATGGTTTATCCTTCTAGAAAACACCTTGATGATGATTTGCCTTGTGAAATATTTTCAGGATGGGCTACTCTGTTTATTTTTTGTGCCTGTAGCTGGAACATTACATGAAGTAAAAATAAATCATGAAGAATCGGTTAAAACTCTATTTGGTTTGAGATTTAAGAAGCAATTCAACAGTTACTGTTGTGAAGCGCAAGGAAATGCTCCTAAATGTATGCCATCTGCACAACTCAACATTAAAAAGACTCAATTTTTCAATTCCAATTGGAAAAGGAATGCTGTTTTAAAAACATAGACAAGTGATAGAGAAATAAATGCTTACTTGTTACACTTAAGCCAGTGGATCATTCGGTGGATGGTTTGAATTCATCTGCAATATCTTTTTCACTTTCTATTAACTAAAAATTATAATAAAATTATTGCCTCAAACCTCTTCATCTTTATTTCAACGGAAACCCCAACGCAAAATCAAGTAACAAAATCATTGCAGCCAATTAATCATCGTCTGCAAGAACTCAAACCACCAAAAATGGGGATAAAGTGAAACACAAAAGCGTACCCTTGCCCTCAAGATTCCTGACAACCCGCAAACGGACCAACAGAACATGACGAGGCTCGGTTCATAAATCATTAGAATTAAAATTTCACATCAAACGTGCGGCAATAATTTAACCTGCCTCGTTGGTGGGGGAGTTGGCACACACAGGGATGGCTGCTGGAAATGGGAAAGCTATGTCCTGCAAAAGGACACGAAAATTTCCATGTTTGCGTCAATGGTGTGCTCAGGATCAGTGTCTAAGATACACCAAACACTACGAAACCGTGAAAAAGGAGGAGGCGTGATTTTGAATTTTCCATTTTTCATGTTTCTATTTTGTTCTTTTTTTTTCGTCGTTGTCGCCAAAATACTGCTCTATTTTGCGTGTCTGTGTGTAGTAGCAGAGCAACAAGAAATGTTAAACATATTTTCTACGCGTACTATGCTGGTGTCCTTCAGGGTTTTCTTTACAAACGACCAAACGCCGCTTGTCTGGGTTAGCCATTGTTTTGCAAGCGGTTCATTATTGTTTGTGTTGCCACACGAATCGCACCCCACGGAAGGCGTTGTTTCAGTTGCTGGTGGTGATGGTGATGAAAATTAAATGTTCTGCTAAACTGCTCACTTTGAATACGGACGACAGGCAGCTTGTTAGCGCGAGCGAGGATGGACCAACGGGTAGTGATTTATGCGAATCCGTCCAACGGCTGAAAAGTCAAGACAGTGTGACTCCGGCTGTGCCATAAAACATCTCCAGCATGGTGCGAAACATGAAGCCGAAGGGCCAGCGAATGTCGCTTCGAATGTAGAAAAATGGCTACGATTTGGGTCAATTGACGGGGGAAAAACAAAGGAAACATATGGAAAATTTTAAATCGTTTCTGCTTGATACAAATTGCCAAGAAAAAAAATGCACATTAGCAAAAATTTTATCGTACGCAACGAAAAGCATAAATAACAAAACTCTCTAAGGAGTAAAACGTTTTTCACTTGCTCTGCAGTCTACGGGAAAAATAAGCTAATTCATGTTCACTTTTCCAGCTCCATCCAGATCCTTCGTCACAGCTGCTAAAGTATTCAGCACGAATTAAGCACAAATCTTTCATCAATCTTTCTGAGCCCTTTGCGATGTAACGTACTTTCCCTGCGTATGTGGGAGACGATAAAAAGCCCCACCCGAAAGCGAAAGAGATAAGCGCGATAAGGGCGTTGGAATGCTTGGAAGGTAAGGAGCGGGACTTTCGTTCTGCTTACGCAGGTGTCTGTTGGTGCACATATTGCGATGCTTTACGCAACACGCGCACTTTCCGCACAGCATAACGTCAGCTTACGGAAAGCTTTCGAGCCAATCAATCATGGCCCCCATCCGTTCCGTTTTTCCTCCCATTCCTCCCAAACAACCCGTCACTTGGATTTGGAGAAGAGATAAAGAAAGCATACCGGAAAAGCTTTTTCCACCAGTTGTGCGATCGTGCAGGGTGGATGTGTGTGTGTGTGCGTCGGTGTGCGTTATTTATCGGTTTCGCAGGGTGTGTGCTCGTCTGTGTGCATACTCTATTTCCCTGATTACGATTATCATACACCCACGGCTTTGACTCCGAGGACAAACCGCAAACGATGCGAGCATCGGATCGTGAACACATGTAGGATTTCCATTCCAGTGAAGTTATTCGTTTCGAGAAGTGCTGAAAAACCCCGAGAAATCATTGCAAGAAACCTTGAATGTATTCGTTTGGGGAAAAAAGTACCCTCAAACATTTGCACTGAAGCCTTATTGACTTTTTGAGTTGAAATGCTGTGGAAATTTTGAAAGCTAGAGTCACAGCTAGTGCCAGAGAAAAAATGGCTTTACTTTGAATGTTGGAAAAAAGGCTCAATTTTATTTTTTAAATCTTCTGGCAGAAATTTCACCGCAATTCTAGGAAGGGCAGCAGGTGTGGGAGCTTCAAGAAACAAAATTACGCTACGAACTTGGAAGAAGAAATTTGCTAGAAGATAGCAGATCACCGAAATAACTTTAGATCTTAGGTGACGTGTGTTCAAAATAAGGTTGGGGTTTTCTCATTTATCTGCCCTAGATTCTCTCGTGATGGGCTCAGTACTTGAATTATAATACGATCGAAGGGTTTAGAAAGCTTGAAGAAAATGACGAAACATCAGCCACACTATTACCATTCTTTCAATTTATGTCAAAGCCTCTTGTGATTGTAAAAGCTGAGTAAAATAAATACGTAGGAATGAGCTTATCTGGAAGCTCAACCAGAAACTCCCACGCAAACTCCAAGGGCTTTATGGTCCTACCAAGGATCTGCTCCAAGGAGATGAGCCTATCTGCTCTTCAAATTGGCGCTACATAGGTTCTATATTCCATGTAGGAATCTTCGAGGACCGTCCTCTATAAGTCAATCTACATCCTGGTATATGCAGACGGTATAGACCTGATTAAGACCATAGTTTATCCTTAGACTGTAAACAGTGTCGAGGACTTCTGTAGTAGGTAAAGACTGCGAAGTCTTAAAAAGTCCTCTCGTATTCCTTCGAAGCAGTGTTTTCCAAAAATGATTTAAACAAACGATGCTTAGTCGTCTATTTAGAATGATTAAACATAAAAGATGAAATGAAAATATCATGACTGCAGTTACGATCCATCCGCTCAGTGCACGTGACTCCGATACGAAATGACGCAAGCAGCTCATATGTTTCCAGCATTCCGTGTGCCTTTAAACTAGTCTAACGATTGGCCACACCACGAGAAAAGTGGAAATAATATGTCCCAACCATTCCTTGTTCCTGCTCATTCCCTGCAAGCATTTCCCATTACACTGGGCGAAGTATGTGATTGACGCGTACGTGTACGAGCGTACTCTGTAGCTCCGGAAGGAAAAGAGGTCACAGCAAGGTGGAACAAGTAACATTGCCATAAAATAAACATCCTGTCCCGGTTCGGCAGGCCTAACATAGAGCGGGGTGTGTAAGTGTGCTTGTGTGGACTGAAGCAACAAACAACAAATAATATATGACACCCAGACATTCAGGAGAAGGCACTGACCAATCACGGGACACGATCTGCCACATCCTTTACCCTCGGGGCGTGACAGTTCCGGTTGCCGGTGGTGGCGTAGAAATCACTGGACCAACCGGATTTTCCATCCTTTTTTCGCCTGGATTCTACTAGAGCGAGGTGAGAGTTCGTTTTTTTACGCTTTTTTTTTTTTGGTGCCAACTCCTAATGCGAGTTGATATCAGGAGCGAATTTTCCTTTTTATCTTTTTTTTTTGCTTGCTGTTTCTTCCTCCTCAGTATTCAGGAATACTGGGTTCGTTTCGCTGGACTGACAACTGAGCTGAAATAGAGTGGCGTGTTTCGGAATCATCAGCATGGAATGTTGTTCCCGATTTTCCACACCATTCCCACCGGGTAGGCTCGGTGTTCGTGGTAGGTTGTGCGCTTGAACGCCATCGCCATTCGTTTTCCCGTTCAATTAACGCGGTCCAGAGTATGGTGTAAAATGTTTCCGTGGTCGCGCTCCGATACTTCCCAGCGACAAGGTTTGTAATGGTGAATAATTGTTTTCGTAACCACTCGGCGTCCGCAAACCGGGTGCAGTGAATTTACTGACACAGCAGCTGTCAGGATGGTTGACAGGGTGGTCCAGAGTAATATTATTGAGTTCCGAGCAGGACCGCAAAACAGGTGCAGTGCATTTATTTCCACTCGAATGGAAGCCTCCATACTGTTTGCGAGCGCGCTGAGCTCATTACTGTGAATTGTTTCTGAAATAAGGTAATAAAATGTTGAAGCATTTCATGTGCTTACATCAAGTTTAAAGTGCGCTTAATTAAATAATGGTAAAGATTTTTTCGCAGCAAAAGTTTGACTCCCAACAAAACGATCGATCGTCGACCTTCTTCGGAAAACCCCAAAAATCTCAAAACTTCTCCCAGCAGAGAGATTGATGTGAGCAAGCCCTTACACTAAAAGCTTTACACTTTTGAGGTGTCTTCTCGAGAACGATCTCTTGCGGTTTGCGTATCGTGTTGCGAGCATTATCGACACATCCACTGAACAGCTTTACTGGAAAATCAAGGTGATGAAAGTGGAAAAGAACACCTTTTGTGCGCCATCCGGTTTACCGTTTACAGTTTGTTTATTAATCGGATCATGTGGTTAACTGGAGCTTGACACACACACACACATCGGTACAACTTTTGAAAAAGTGGTTCGAATGGTCTAGTCCGTTCAATGCGTCTTGGTTTTTTGCTTCCTCTCTTGGGTGCCACGCAACACACCTTCCATCATTGGCCTTTTATGTTCGAATAAATACGATGTCCGAATTGGTTGGTCGAGCTGGGATGGGATGAAAATGTTCACGCTTTGTGGTAGGTTTCATCCTTTATGCGGGTTTGTTACGCATCAGAAGCATCTTTGTGGTTAGAGTTAAATAGTACAGTTAATATTCATCGTTGCGTAAAGTGTCACGTTGACCGCAAGTAAAAGTGTTGTATCGGTTCTGTAATGATTACTGTTTACGCCTGAATGTAGTCTTACAGAGCTTATGGTTGAACGTCGAAAATGTATTTCACCTAAGAGGGCGAGATATGAAATAGTTTTTGTTGAAGATTTTTGCTCCAAAAACATTCTACATTCTCGCATTAAACAAGAATGAGCCCTATAGGTTATGCAATAATTGTCAATAACGATCGAATGGAGTCAACAATTGAATGCATAATTATTACAATTTCAAAAGCCTTTCAAAATATTAAATTGCTTTAAATTAATTCATTTCAATCATTGTTTATTTCAATAACAAAATTGCCATGGATTTATTGATGAAGATGTCTTCAAGATGAAACGTGAAATCTTTGAAAAAGGATTATATTTTCAAATGAAATATTAATAATAAAAGAAACTTTTATGTTAAATGTATTTATTTATACAATTCCAACAAAGTATGATATGCATTTGATATGGACTTTAAGAAATTTGAAGTTAACTAAAATTTATTTATTTACATTTTGGGACTCACGTTTGTGCAAAAAAGTTGTTGAAAATAATTGTTCTTAAATGAAAAAAAGAATTAAATTAGATTTTCTAGCTTAAAAATGACGAAAAACTGAAACTCAAAAGTATGCAATTTGTGTAACTTCTTTGAGCTGAGTTAGATAACACTGCTGCCTCTTGATCATTTTTATGTTCTTCGTTATTTGAAAAATATTTACGAGCTTCTTGTGTATTATTTTTACAATAAATTACGAGCTAAATAACTGCTTTATCTTAAAATCTCCAGACAACGATTTCAAAGCAATGAAAATAAAATATGAAAAGTAATGAAGCCCAAACAAGTCACTTACATTCTGGGCGACAAAAACAAAACTAACAAACCCGATGGAAAACCAACCGAAACAAATTAACCTTTTTGCTTAAATCTTTCACCGTCGTTTTGCACATCTCTTCCGGGCAGCTATTTAATGTATTCTGTGGACAGTTCCTCTTTTATTCCCGCAAGCAACCAACGATAAATCCGCTTTCCCTACCGTAAATCGTGTTCATTTTTCAACCGTCACATCCGTGCCTTTCACCGTGCACAGGGCACACCCTGCATGTGTTCGAACCATCCAACTTAGTTTTGCTAGATTTGTGTGGGTTTGAATACGGGTAAAGCAGCATCTTTGGCTCGCTTGCTCGGGAAAAAAGAAAAAAACAGGGCGCAGAAAACACACAAAAGGCACAATATGGCGGAGCATCTTTTCGTGCCGCGGTGCTTCGCAGACGAGGAAAAGCGTAAAACAAAAGGCTAACACAAAGGAGGCGAAAAGCAGAACAATAAAAGCAAACGGAATCAAGGTTTGAAAAAGGTTTTTCGCAAACATTTGTGACCCTGCTTAAATCCCGCTTACCGGTTTTTCTTCAGTTCGTTTCTTGGAGATCGGAACGAGCAAAAAGGGGTCAACCGTACCCGGTGGCACATTTTCTTTTCATTTGCTTTTTACATTGCAGGCAAAACAAAAGGGACCCACATGACCTTCACCGGGAGGCTCAGTTTTTCTCGATTTCTTCCGCCTGGAATCGTTGTGTAAATTGGGAGTTTTTGGTCGGGTGCAGTGGTCGGCGTCCGAAACGAATCCAATAAATTTAGCAATCCTTCCAATAAATCGACGTCTGGTAGCATATGCAACGCAGAAGGTAGAATAAATTTTATTTACATAAAGAATTTCCTATCATGTTTGTGAAGTAGGAACTGCCCACTGTAACTGGAGGAACTGCCCTCCAATTTTAAAAGAAAACTAAATTTCATCCTTCGCTTCTAAGGAAAATATGGTAGAAAATGCTTTCATCAATCGTAATGTGAATTAAATACAACCACTTCAATCTGCAATCAGTTTCAGCCAAATACCATAATCAAGCAAATCCATCCCATTTGCTCCGTGCAATCTTTGGCTCACCAAACCTACAGCTACAGATGATTTTGGTTTTTGCTTTCAACTTTTTAGCTGAAGAGAAATTGAGCAGCTTATAGGAAGCGACAACGGCAAGCATCGAATTGAAAGTCGAAATGACCAAAAAACCTTCAAACTACCTTACGGGAAAAAGCACAAACCCACTTTCGGCTGCTTAAGTTGCGACTCGCTTTCGGAGCAGGAGAGCAAACGAAAAACATCCAAAATCTGGTTGAATCATTCACACACAGCCAACAGTTCAAAGGTATCCATTTTCGTTCGAGTATTGCTCACCTGACCGAAAATCGGCGAGGTAAAATCGTTTGCGGAGGACGAACAGCACACCATCAAAAACGAAAGCTTTCGGCGTTGTGAAGCGAGTGAGTGTGTGGCTTCGATTTCGATCCCGTTTTGCAGCTGTTTGTGTTTGTGTGCTCGAGCTGCCTGGCTGCTCCCTCTTCTAATCATTTCGAAACTGACCAGAGCTACCAATGATGCGGATCCCTTATGCTTTTCCTACGCCAAAAGGGAAAAAGCAAAAAAGAAACAAGCGGTCCGATCTGCAACAGGATTAAGGCTTTAATAGAATCTTGAGTCCGGGTTTCTTCTCTAGCTGTTTTTTTTTTCCTTTCTCCAAAGCACTTTTCTAATGGCAGCGTTTTGAGAGGGTTCAGAAGCTGTTGAAGTGATTGAATTATCGACCTTTGGTTCTTGCTTTCTTCCGGTGCAGCTTTTATCGAACTCGAACTCCACATTCAATCACATTCAAGCATTGTGATCGATTCTCCTTGCCTTTTGTCTATGTGTGTGTGTGTGTGTGGGCAAAGGCTTTGTTTTGCACCTCTCACCTGAGTTCCCTTTGACGAATGAAGGCCAAATTAACGGTGAGTTTTTCGTTTTTCACGCCTGCTTGACGTGCGGATCAGCAAGCAGGCCGAAGAGTTGGTGCTTTAAAGAGATGATCGTAAATCAATTATTTGGCATCGTTTTATTCGACAGCAGGACAACAACAGCTCTTGTGGCAAAAGACATTTTTTAAAGGGGAATCGATTTACGGGTGATGATCGCCGATTTGCACGGTTAAGAATAGGATTTTATTAAAGCTTCTTGAAGGAATCGATTGTTTTATTTGAGAGTTTTTAGGAGACTTTTATCCATTTGTGGATTAATTTAAATAAATTTCCTCAACTGTATCTCTGCGTTGATCATCATAATTTATCTCAAAATTACAAATTCTTCTTCTTCTTGACCTGCTCAGGGTTGAGCACGTCGCATCGACATGGCCAGGTCGCCAATACGTTTCCAGGAAACTTGGTCTTGGTCTGCAAACCTCCGTTCATAGCTGTATCCGATCTCCGACAGATTAGACTCCACTTGATCCAGCCAACGAGCTCGCTGTGCTCCTCTACGCCTCGTGCCGAACGAGTCGCTGACAAGCACCTTCTTGGTGTGGCATAAGTCCAGCTTCCTCCTCACGTTCCCCAGCCAATGTTTCCTTCCGGCTTTGACTACCGTCAGGATATCAGCACCGCCAAACAGCTCAGCTAGCTCGTGGTTCATTCTCCTTCGCCACACGCCCTGCTCGCATACATCACCAAAGTTAGTCCTTAGCATCCGCCGTGTGAAAATAGCGAGTGCATTGGCGTCCTCCGTCAGCATAGTCCAAGACTCGTACACGTAGAGGACTACCGGACGTATCAAGGTGCGGTAAATAATGCATTTCGTGTGTTTTTTAGTCTCCTGGATCACAAGATTTTGTGTAGTCCGTAGTAGGCACAATTCCCCTTAGAAATGCGCCTTCGGATTCCGATGGTAACGTTGCTGTCCGAAGTTACGATCGTACCAAGCTACCAGTACTCCTCTACCACCTCGAGGTTGTCGCCGACTCTGCTTCAGAGTCGGAGCCCACGCTTCGCATGACACCCTCCAGAGAGATGTTGAAAAACAAACAGGAAAGTCCGTGTCCTTGCCTCTGACCCCGGTGAGATACGAACAGTATGCTCGAAACTTTCACCTTGCAATGCACCCCGTCCATAGTGCGGCCCTTAGCAGCCGTACCAGCTTCCCAGGGAATCCGTATTGCTGATTAAAGATTGAATTTTGGTTACCACGGATTGAAAGATTTATGCTTCCTTTTTTGTGTTTTTGTTCGTTTTTATTTTCCTTTGCTTTCTTAATTTTTCCTAATATTTTCTATAAATGTGCGAGCTCAACAATATTATGCAAATGTTTTTAATTCTTCATCATTTTTTTAAATAATTGATTAGCCTGTTTTGGTTTGTTGGATATTTTACTTTTAGTATGTTTCCCTTCATCTTGTTGGCTTACCGACCTCTGTAGGTCACGCCGGCTATCTAATCCTGTCTTGGGGTGCCCAACTCCCCCAATGTATTGATTTTTTTTTCATATTTTGCTGTTTGTAGTTTATTTAAAAAATAGGTATAAATTCAGTTAATTAACTTTTATCTTACCTAGAAATTATCATTTTATTTGAATTTTAAGTAAAAACATGTGAAATAAAAGAAAAAAAATCAAATAAACAAGCAACAACAGATCCTACACAGTATCTGAATAGTTGAAGGTATTTCGCACGTGTAATTAATTCTTGTCTTTGGATTCCGAAGCAAAATAAAATCAATAATATCATACTACTTTGAACAAACCTTGCAAACTTCACAATAAAAATTAAAACACTTTGTCAGAAACTTTCTACAACTTCCTTAACAGCTTAAACTTTCAACAATATTACATCAAGTGTGTAGTGATCGTGTACATTTTAAAACATAACCATAACTTGCCAGCAATAAAAACACTTCAAACAAACTTTCACTCCCTTCTGCTTGCCAATACAGCACAGTCCGCAACAGTCACCGCAGCTGCATTCATGTGAAAATTTCCCAGAAAACAACCCAATGCAAACATTTGCGGACAGCATGTACAGCGTGCAAGGCCAGCAAACAGTTGGGTGACAGCTTTTGTGCGCGTCCCCCTTTTATCTATCTGCCCATGCACCCAAGTGGGTGGATGACTGGAGAGGCACCCCATCAGCGTGTGAACTGAGTAGTACGTGACAAAACGTGAACCATTTTCCTCACTTCCACCGCTTCGGAGGATCGCATAAAAATGCCATGCGAATGTGATGCTGGGTGCAAATGTGACACATTGGCAGTGTGTACAAGCTGCCGGAGAATGTACTGGCAAGAACTTTCTTACTTGCATATCATCGTCCCGAGCAAACAAAAGGGAGGAAGAAAAGCGGGAATCGAACTGTTCCTTTACCACATACACAGTCACAAACGCCGCAGCAAAATCGAGCGTCTTCAGCACTACTTTTTCTTGTCAAAGCGTAGATTCGATGTGTTTGACCAAGCAGTAGGGTCCTTTCCGAGATAAGTGTCCTTGCGCTGGTTATAGAGTAGCAGTCTGTTTACGCTTTCGCGCATGCGAGTGTGTGTGTATGTGTGTGCTTCAAGAGGAAAAGTGGCTTGACATTAGGGGTTTTGCGCTTGCTGGATTTTTGCTCACACTCTCTTGAAAGCATTGACTAATCGAAATCACTTGCAAGCAACCCTCTCGTACATGCTTGAACCGTGGAAGTACATGTCACAATCATGTTCGGTTTTTCGTTGTAGCTCTTTTACTACTGGTGGCAAACCAGAAACAAAAAAAAAGAGGGTAGAGAAAAAACCCTTCACCCAACCGAAACTTGGCGATAGAATGGTTCACAAGCACCGAGTGCAAATCGTTCGAGCGCCCTTCGATTTCAATGGCCAATCGGTACCATCCACGGTAGAAAAGTGTTTGTATTTTTGTTTTTGTAACGTCTCTCTTAACCACCGTTCAAGCTTTCCATCGTGCTTTCCCGCGAGAATTCCCATTATTAAAAAAAGGGGAGAACAAATTTCCATAGAATCCATCCCATCGCATTTGCGTGTTTGTGTTATGTGTTCCATTTTTACGTCAAGCATTTTCACGGTTATTATCACTTGAAGCGCACCGTTCCGTCCATCCGGTCGATCCGTAGTACAGTTTCCACTCGAGAAAGCTTCCATTTAAAAAAAAAAACGCATTGTTTGTGGGATGCAGTACAGCCGGTGAGGATGCATTCCCATCACATGCGGATGCAACACACCAGCGCATGCAAGCGAACGGAAACGGAACGAATTTACCGCAGCTCTTGCGTCGAGGGATCGTTCGAGCGGAAACAAGGCACCGATTCTTTCTTTTTCCACGAGCCAACGTGGGGGTAGAGGGGTCTCTGACAGTCAGGGATGCAGGATGCATCAGCTTGCATGGTGAGCTGTGGCTGTAAGTATGCGAACTCATCCACATCCACAGATGCTGCTCTACTTAACACGATTGATTTTAATCGATAAACATGCTGTGCCAAGTGGAAAATTGTATTTTGCTGGTCCCAGGCACAGGCTAAAGGAAATTCAACACACACACACACACACACACACACACACACACACACACACACACACACACACACACACACACACTCGAAACGAGGGAGAAAAGTAATTTGCGTTTCAGGGCGACAACTGATATTGTGTCATTGAGCTACCGGAAACGGTGAGCAAGGGTGTGGCACATTAGATGCTTTTACAATTCAGGTCAGGCGTTGGGAGAGATTCGAGCAACTTCATTGAGATGGTGAATTGTTGTGCTTCTCCTCCAGACTGCAAAAAAAAAGCCTCAATCAAGTGCAGTTTTCGAGCAAGAGTGTGTGCAGCAAATGACAGTGATTTACAATACTCTTCTCATGCTCACGAGCACTTCAGTGCAACATCTCGTTACCTCGGTAACTTGATTGTTATTTCAATTTTTCGGCGCCAAATTTCTCCATTCCCTTTCGGGTACATGATGCAGTTGGAATTTTCCAATTACTTTGCAGAGGTATGTAGCATCGAGGCTTGATTGGATTATAATTGAGTGCCGTGCTTGAGCTGCCGGATTTAGTTGTTCGATCCTGGGGTCAATTTTCGTATTCTAATTTATGCTCTATTTTTCTTTCAATTGGCTTTTCATGAGCCTTTATTTGTATGGCTCGAGTTATTGATTTAAGATAATTTTGTGTGTGCTTTTTGCAACTCGCATGATAAAATGGTCTGTTTTGTGAATTTTATAAGCAAGATCTTAAGACAAATCCTACTCCTTCATGGCTACGCGGTGAATTTTACCAACAGGCTCTTGGAGACACTTGAACTTTTATATTATTTTGATGAGTTAATTTGTATCTTTATTTTTATCTCTATTGAAGTTGTATGGTTTTCGTTTTTTTATTTTTTTTGAGCTGATTTTGTACAAATATCTCTGGGTATTTCCTCCTTGTTGTTTTTCATCATCCCTGGTATGCCAGGGTTAATGAATTGATTTAATTAGATTTGATTTTCAATTAGGTTAAATAACCATTTACTCACACCAAAGAGATATTTTTAAAGTGTAGGATATTTCTCAAGAATCAATACGGCACTGGACCGTCATAATTAATTATAAATAAATAAATAAAAATATTTCTCAAGAAGGAATTAAAACCCTCCTTCCGTTTGAATCTAGCTAAGAATTCTAGATCCGATAATTCAAGCGTCTATAAATCCAAGCGTTTATCGTGAATTATTTAACGGTTTTCCTTAATCAGGCTTAATTTTCATCTAGCGTAAAACATTTTAATGAGTTTTTAAAAATCCTTTAATTTCTATTTCCTCATCAGCGCTTCCTCCCCGGGGGTTTCCCCTCGAGCATATCCTGCGCTTCAAACATTTCGCACCTTTAAATCATCATTATCATTATCGACGCAGATCATACTTTTGATTAAAAATAATATTCTACAGGGACAGCAAAGAAGCAGCTCCGATGTTACTCAATGGACGACTCAATGGAAAACCATCGCCAAAAAGCTTAATGAGTTTACGGTCGTGCACAATAAAGCTAATCCTTGCTGAGCCGTCTTGCAAGCTGGCGTACTGAAAATGTTGTAATTACCGAGTAGCCATCAGAGCGCGAGCGGGTGAGAAAGTCCCTGCGATGGGACCTGCTAACCTTGAGTGATTATGTTTATTTTTTGGGTGTGTCTGAATTTTTACCCAATGTTGTTTTTATTATCTGCACATGCTTAAAGGTAGGAAATGGGAACGATTACATCCACATACACACACACACACCACATATATGGGAACGGTTGCTCGACATTGGCCTTGTGCTTTTTTTCAGCAAAGGAAAACACACACAAAACAGGCCAAAAGCTGCCAGCCAAATGAGCTCTCGGCAACTGGTTGGGTAACAAGGTCGTGCAACAGAAACGCAACAATTTGCTGATGGGTAAGAGAGATTGCGTGCCATGCCTGTATGGAATTATATTTCGGGCGTGTTGGCATGCAGGGGTCCAAAACAAAATGGAAGCCAACCATCATAGCATACGCTAATTGGAAAATGATGAAGCAATGAAGGGTGCATTCAACAGGAAATTTTTGATCACTTTATCGTTGGAAGGTGACCGATATCTACGCACAAGAGTTTATTTCGTTGAAAAATGTAGATTTTGTTAATATTATCAAAGAATTTGTTCGTAAGATCGAACTTTTGTTAGAGAAAATTCGGTTCACACACAGACAATCAAGTCCCTTCACTTTCTAATTATATCATGCAAATCGTACCAACCACCAAACAGCCTCCAGAATTGTTGCTGGCATCAATGATTGACGAGCAGAGGGCAGAAAAAAAAGTTTTTCTTCGCGGAAAATCTGCTACACTGCCTGCCAACGTCGCTTCGCTCACATGCACGCGGACCTTCAACGGGGAAGTTTTAATTGAATTTCATTTTCACCACCAAACGAAAACTTTCACACACACACAAACGCTGGATTTACTGGCAGGGTAATGCTTATGCTTCTGCTTTTCGGGAGTAGGTCCTTTACCATGGTCCTCCATCCACACGAAACCGGTTTCTTCACAAAATGAGAATGAACGCTAATGTCCAACTGGGAAAATCGATGGTTGAACAACTTGCCACAAAAGCCAACCCGAATGTCCGTGTATGGAATTGGATTGATGTAACACGATGTTGGAAACCACTAGCGTTTGTGTATCGTTTTGTGGATCGATTTGTGGGCAAACGGAAAGTTTACGTCCAGACCGGCAGTGCAGAATACTGCTACTGACAGGTTGTATCAATACTAGACTGGATGCGAACAGTTCCGGGAGGGTTTAGATGTTTAAGTCTGCTAATAGAGAAGAGCCTAGGAAAATTTAATCTGTTGCCCTTTTTTAAAGCTTATCGAAAAGCTGTACATTGCCAAAATTATGAAATGAAATTGAATAGGTTACAACACATACATATTAACTAGAGATTTAAAAAACGGAGCATCAACAATTCTTTTAAAATATCTCATTCAATCAAAACAAGAATAAATCGTTTTCAAAACTTTCCTCAACTCACTCTCTTACATTTTAAGCACGAATTTGTCTTCTTTCCAAACGTTAACCGGGAACACCTTCCACCGGTCCACTAACGGGGAAGCCGTAATGGAGACTAATTTAGTTGTCATAGCTGAATTACAATCGTTGATTAGAGTTGGCAAACAAACTTTTCCTACTCCTTTTTACCCCGGCATGTACAAATCCAATGTGTTCTGATTTTGGCGATGGTGGGTTACACCCGTCCAGCATTTGATGCTCGTTTCGGAACAAAAATAGTGAATGAAGTAGTAGTAGAAGCAGTAGAAGAGCTGGTAGGCAACATCGATCGATGTTAACTAATTTGATAATTTCCCTAATGAAAACAGTCCCAATTCAAAATGAGTTATCCGGGTTTCCTAGCTGATTAGTCTTGTTCTGTGACTAGACGTGATCGATGTGCTACAAGTTGAACGTATTTTCTAACGATTTATAGAGCCATTGGCTAGTGATTGATTTTCTACCAAGCAATGGAGCATTAAATTTTCCTGCAGGTAATTAATATGTTTTCTTATTCATTTTAATCTTTAATCCTCAAAATAAAAGAGGCTTGTTTGGGATGCTGGCGAGAGTATGACTTAAAAGGTCATTTACTCAGCGAAAGAGAGACAGAAACTCATGTTAAAAAATTACAACCCTCACACTCGCATGTCGCCGAAAGTTTTTCACTTTATTTTTATCACCCTGTGATTTTAATATCCTCATCATCCCGGGGTCGCACGGGAGGGAAGCATGCGGCTGGTCGGGAAAAATTACTCCTGGCCCAGGCTCAAAACGTCAATAAACATGAATCCTAATTAAGCTTTTCTCGGTTGTTGGGCTTCGGAACTTTTTCGGTCCCATCGAAGAGAGCCACTCAGTTGGTGTACGAGAACGAGTCCGTGTGTCCTTGGCAACAGGAGGTCATACTGTGTGTATCGTTGTATATGGTAAGGGGAGCGATTTTCTTCTCAGACTGGGGGGAGGTGAAAGTTGAAATGAAAATTTTCCCCATTTTTATGACCGTGGTTTTGAAAATAGGAGACGACCAAAGGGGAGATACTTCACGTGTAACCATTGGGCCCTGGACTGGACATGCAGTAGCAAAAGGCAATAAAACCGGCAAAAGCCTTCGGTACAGCTAATATGCTTTTTTGAATGTTTATCATGTGCTTCAGTAGACTTGACTGTGTATCAGGTTGTATCGGAGGCTCTTTTCATGGTGATTACGTTTTCAAACAAGCAAAAAAAAAAAAAGGAACGTGTGTGTCTATAGAGATGAATACATTGTTTATTTTATGGTGTGACCGGTGCTGGATCGTTGGAATAGTTTATGCTTGCTGTGAAAATGGATAGAATTAAAAAAGGGATTCTGCTTTTCATTGCTTGTGGTGTGTAATGTTGACTTGAGGCATGGAGGAGAAAGTTGTAATAAATTTTAATATTTTGTGTGAAATTTATGGAAGCAGAATATAAATCGCAAGTTTAATAGGTTTAAACCAATTTTATACAAGAATTCATGAATTGAAGAAGTAAGGGCCACGAAGAGAATTGTCACGTAGATTGCATACATTATGGCGTGTTTATGTAAATCAATACAAATTACTTCCTCATAATAAATGTATCATATCAGACGACATTACTTCAATTCCTTTACAAATTAAGCCGCTTGAAGAACGTATTTCATCTGAAATACGAATGAATTTTGATCTCCTCTAAGGTATACCTCACTCACACACAAGCCCGTCTCCTCAACATTCCAAAAGCACCGAATCCGACACTGACACGGTAATGCAGCCATAGTTCACCATTAAATCGGTGCAAAATTTGGAATCCGTGTGTCGAACCACTTTCCCAATAATGGTTGATCCGTCCGGCAGCACAACAGTCACACTATGATTGTGTCCCGCAAACCACCCTTGCACCGAAACCCATTACAGTTATCGATTCTGTACTTTGAGATTGTAACGAAGTACGTAGCACCGGCTACAACAACGTCACGGCTCGGCTGCTCGTTCCAGGATGCAATAAATTCAATCCGGTTTTCTACCCGATTTGAGGATCGACTGTCGTAAATTTTATTTACGTTCTCTTCAGCTTTTCCGTGCGCTTTAAATCCGATCCAGAACAAGCGTATGAGACAGACTCGAAACGGGAAGAGTTGCTCAGATTGGAACCAGATGCGATACGTTCGAAGGAGAAAATCCTTCGATCTGGCAAACACAGTAAGATTGAGGTTGAACATTGACGTGCTATTGCAAGGAGCGTAACCGCGTGTCTGTGTGCTTCGCCTTGTGCTTTTTCGATGGCGGTGCAGCACAGCAGCATGGAAGCAAAGTATAGTGCTTCACTAACAACGTTTGCCTCTAATGCATGGGTGACAAAACGGCAAACTAGAGGTTTCATCTGTGACGCTCCTTCACGTAGACTTGTTGGCCAGGCTAGGGTGCCCTTTAGGGGACTTATCGTTCGGAAAAACCCGGGGTTCCCGATTTGATGTGCATGCTTTCGACTGTCATACGTACAAGGGCAAGTGCCAGTCTCCAAACTATCTTCAAATATGCAAACACAGACACGGCAAAGGATGTTTAAGTGTGTGCTAAGGAAAGGAGGGAAGAATACGGAAAGCAGTGCCAAACCCTTTTCTTGTCGGATCGATGTTTGATGCACTGTTCTGATGGTGGTGCTTTCTTCTTGCTTGGTTATGAGAGAGCGATGGGAAGGAAAACCCTTAAATAACCCTCAGTAACGTAGTTTTCGAGCATTCTCTTTGGTATGTTGCGATATTTGCAGCATGTTATTTGGGTGAGATTTATTGATTTTCAGTTAGGGCAACAGTTTGATGAGAAGTTATTGTAGTTTTGGAAGGAATGTTCTTTGGAAGGGAATGTACTTTTACGTTTGTGTGTTTTTGTCTCGTTATGGTATCTCTTTTCTAGGCTTTCCTTCTTAGAGTTCTCACAAGATGCCTTGTGAAAGAATGTTGAAATCTTTTCAAGATCTGATCAGTGTTTACCTGTACACCGAGGAGCAATTTCTATGAAATCTCCATTAACTAGTTCCAACCGTAAGTTTACTGCTCAGAGCATCAACGATCCTGTCTGAGAAGACCGAATCTCTTAAAACCTTTAAGGTGCTAAGGCTACAAGGCTAAGCCTTGTTCACACCCCAAATGGTTCCATTATTTCCTCCGTAGATAGAGCTGGTAAATCAAATTTAATTCTGTATATTTGAGAGTAGTTTTAAAAGCTACTCTTAGTAGACCAATCGGTTTCTATAACTTTCAAGAGTAACAAAATATTCTTGATACAGCTGTAACCTTCAGCTGACTGAGTCATTATTTAAAAATTAGCTTTCAATTTAATTTAATATTGCAAAAACACTCATCTAGCCTACCAAAAACATTCAACTCTACCATTTATGATTGCTAACGCTAAAGCACGTATCCAACACACACACACATGCACCACACACGATATCAGTTTTCTAAACACGTCCCATTTGGCAAAAGCCATGCTCACAAGCCCAGCCCTACAAGGCGTCCGGTCCAGAAGGCGTTACTCATGCGATTTGAACATTATCCGGTAATTGCAGCGAAATTACGAAACCAACCCACCGCAGAAGAAAGGAAAGCCAACCAGGTGGATAGTTTGCCCAAGCTGGAGTGGAAAATAATTGTCACCCATTACCCTTTTCTGGGATACGTCTGGGATTGGTCTGGGTAGGTAAGTGTGTATGTTCATTATGCATGAGCCTTGTTTGTTCTTGGTTCGCGTGCTTAAGATATGAGGCAAGGTTCGAGGTTATTTACCGACCAGCAGCAGACTGTGTCGTATGTCTTTGAAGGCTTAGACATGTTGACAAAAGTTGCTCAAGAGTTTCACTCCGAAAATCAATTACTACACCCGGGTCCGTTTGGCGTACGTGTGCCGGTGTGAAAACGAATCCGAGCGACTCCTTATAAATTTAATAATCTGGCTGCTCTGCTCGTATGGATATGTGACGGAGCGAAAGTTGTTTAGTTTTCTGTTACATGATCTACCATCGAGAAGATGTGATCGTTGAGCCAGATGGGTGTTTTCCAGTTGCTATTTGAGTGTACTGATACACCGAACGTTTTTCTTCCCTTGTTGCCAGATGGAGAGCGCCAAGTGGAAAAGTAAATATCCCATGAAGAAGCTTCATACCTTTATGCCAAAGCAAAAGGTAACCGCGCGCGAGTTGTTTAAAATTCAGACACTCCCTAGCACAGGTCTGCTGGGCACAAGTGGATGCTCTTGAACGCTTGCCGAAGAGCGGCTTGACAAATTGGCAATTAAATTACAATAGATCGGCTTGGCAACGGTGGTGATGGTGGTTCGGATGAGAAGCGTTGGCTTAGTACAGTCATGAAGAATAAATATCGAAACAGGTGTTGGGAATGTGGAACAAATCATCATTTGGAGCGTGGACCGCGCAACACTGTTC
This sequence comes from Anopheles maculipalpis, assembly GCF_943734695.1. Lineage (NCBI taxonomy): Eukaryota > Metazoa > Arthropoda > Insecta > Diptera > Culicidae > Anopheles > Anopheles maculipalpis. The sequence goes on from NC_064872.1 coordinate 6,780,753, forward strand.
GAGAAAGTTCACCAGAACAGCTGTCGATGTAGCAGTGTTGATTTTAATTTTACATCATTTCCACTCGTCGAGATGGTGAGAGTGGTAGCCGGTCGTTAGCCGATGAGAATCTTATCAGCTGGCACTACTGTTCACTACTCCTCAACAAGCCGTGACTCACCCAAAAAGACGGACGGACTTGAATCGGTTCCTACGAGCAATGATTTGCTGAGTAACAGCAGAACCTCTTGAAGGTCAATATCAGCAAGAACGTGAAGAAGTGTCAGTTAGTTTCAGTGGTACGGGGTGTCGATAAGTATCCCTGTACCGAACACCACCACCATTTCCACTCGTCGCTTGTGCTAACAAATTATGGAAAAGATGGAAGATGCGAAATCGGCCGGAAATTGGATTCTTCCCGGTAGAGCTTCTACCCATGGCTTACGCATCCCATTCAAAATCTTCTCAGTAAAGCAGTGTATGTAAAGCGTCGAAGATGGTAAATTATCAACCCGGCACAGTAGCGCGGATCAATTTCCCGGTCGGCTAAGAGAGTTAAAATGGGTGCGAGAGAGGGAGAGAGAAAAAAAACACGGACACGGATAGAGATTGTTCTTTGTTTAGCCATTTAGGGTTAAAGAGGTGGTGATGCTACCGGGCTACGGAATTGGATAATGTTGCAAAAGCAGCAGCTCATTTCGTAAAGCTCATTACACCTTTTCCTTTCGTTCGGAACAACGGGTTGGGTTTGATGTGCTTTTCGGATGGAAAAATGAACGCTTTCGCAAGCTTGTTTCTCTTATTCGCCAGCCAAACAGGATTGCTGCAAGAAGTTTTGGGCGGGTGCGATAAACTGGTCCGATGAGAGTTAATTTTTGTTTAATTTGACTAATTTTATGAGGAGGGGTAAGGAAAAAAGGATGAATGGTAAGCAATTCTTAATGTTGTTAGTTTTGGGAAAAGAAACTTTAAAATTTTATGATGCAAATTCGACTTTCCATCCATTCACTATGTGGGTTTCCCAGGAGAGTAGTTAAGCCAAATTGGTGAAATAATTTGAGAAAGCCATCAATGTCAGTGTTCGTTTCCTTCTTGTATAGAACAATTTCCAAGAAAAAGGGAACCAAAAAGATTCTTTTGGAATGATCTGTTGCAAAGAGGCCATCATCCTTAGGAAAACAAATGTCGTATTTATATTTAACTTCAGTCAAAATTTCTCATTAGAAATTTAAGAAAATAAAAGGCCTAGAGTTCAAGAAAGAAACACCCGTTAAATAACTTAAGTAAGGCATTTAATAAGATAATATCCTAAGCGATAATATTGTCTAAAAGCTCAATATAGCTGTTCAAATCCTGCTCCACCAATAATCTTTCACACAATCCAACGAGTGCCAGTAAATCCGATCAAAATCCGTGCTCGGCTCGTCACTCTGCTTTCAATCATTAATTGAAAACTACTGGCTTCTCGAACTCAAGTCAACTCACTTCACAGCTCCCGTCCATACACATTTAAAGGGTTTTGCAAAAAAAAAAACTTCCCACACCGACAACTCTCAAGTTGCAACTGCATTTCCGTGCCTGTTTCTCAGAAGGAAGCCAACCGTTGCTTCCGAACGGTTCCACACAGGTACAGGTTCGGTTTTGCCGCTGCAAATGTAGCTTCGTTACTTCTTCCGGCTGGGTTTTGTACGTGTAGTTAGCTGCATAAGCTCTTTTGTAGGTAGGCTTTCTCTACTGCTGCGGTGGAAGTTTTCCCATGTTCCCGTGCTCCAAGCGATGCAGAGCCTTACCAGGTTTGGTGTACACGGTTTGCGATCGTACGGGAGAAATAATGAAAATTAAATTACGTTCCTTTGCTAGCATCTTTGTATGCGGCAAAAAAGGGAGTTTCGACTTCGAGCTAGAGCGACTCGGAAATAGTGGAACGAGTATTTTACATAATTACAAATACTACCGGTAAAGGGTACGGGTGCATTAATCTAGGTGCTGAGCGGAGCTTTTTGCCTCGGATTTATGCGTTTGTTCATTCCTGAACGGAATTATTTAGCTACTTTCATCATCACATCTTAACGATCGCAGCGTTGGTTGGGTTTGGGGAAGCTAATCTACAACACCTTATCCAACGTTGTGGTGTAGCGTGTAGGTGTAAGCAGTGTGGAAGGATTGTTTTGCATTGTACCGCAGATTCCATATTGTAACGAGCAGAACATGCTTCTTCACTTACTTTAAACAATTTTACATAACCGTTTTCCTTGGGCTGGACTCGTTACTAGACCAAGAATGGATATCAGCACGGCATAAATCGTGTACTCTTTCTGCTCTGTATGCTCTATTTAATGTGGGTGTCACTGTCGGCTGGTTGAGCACAAAACCGTTGAGCGCAGGGACTTATCAAATAGACCATGGGACACACTTTAAACGAAGAAGCATCAGCATCACCAGTAGCGTGTTTCTGCGCTGTCATCTTCCTTTGCGGGAATGGAAATCCCCCGAAGGCATCACCATCGAAAGTGGGCCCGAAGCGACACCAAATCAGCTTTTCGAGCGAGGTTCCGAGGTAGGTTTATATCGATTTTCTGCTGGCCCTTGGTTGTCTTGTGAAGCAACATGGATTTTCTACAGCTCAATGCTGGATGCTGGAAGTAAACTAGAGCAGAAGAGTCGAGAAGCAGCAGGAAGCTAGTTTCCTGAGTGTGAAATGCGCGCGCGAGCAAAACAGTAAGGGTCCGCTCGAGATAACACATTCCCTTGTGCTCAGACACTCGCCACCTCAGCTCGACGTATCTGCTTTTGTGAAATGCAGCACCATTATGGAAGCCGATAGAGGTGGAAAAACGAAGAAAAACATGCGGGCTCAACCGTGATGGGAGGAACCCTTTTGCGCGTCAGCATGGATGGTCATTTGGTGATAATGTACCACCGTTGTCGTCGCTGATAAGAATTCCGGCACCGGGCGACCGATCGTTTAGGGTCTTCTGGAGGATCCTCATCCGCAACGAGCGCGCGTTTGGCTCTTTATCTGTGTGTGTGTGTGTCCGTGCGTGTCTTGTGTCCTAATCGGTCGCTCCATTTCACCAGGCACACGGTCATCATAACCAGCAGAACACGACATAGTGGACTTTACGTTGGTGGACCCACACTTTCCAATCCTCCTAGCGAAGGAAAAAAAAAGGAGTTTCCCACATTGAATCGAATTTGGGCCGACTGGTCGGCCGGATATGCTGTAACTCATGACGCAAATGGTGCACGGAAACCGAGGGCTCGAGCTGGTTCAGCTTTTGTGCAAAGGACGGCTCGAGCTGCAATAAAACCTATTCCCCGAGCGCTAATGACTGTGAGCATTCAGTCTAATTGGGTACGCAGCCACATGAGGGATTTCCGGACGTTTCAAGCTGAAACGATCTGGACAGCGGTGAGAGTTTTTAGTAGTTTTGAGAAAAAGTGGTACTTTGGGGTTGAATAGAATAAGCAAACGTTGCAGTGGGCGTGAAGTGTTTGATACTAATTTTACGTTACCAAAATAGGTTATCGTTCCTGCCAATGAACTTTTGGATTATTTTCCTTCACGGCATCAAATTTTAGCAGGTTTTGTAGAGAAGAATGCATTAAAAATAATTCAAAAAGATATTTAAATGCAATTTTGCAATTTCTTTAATTTCGAGTGTGCTTGTGTTTGATTGTTAATATGTAATATTTTTATGAGAAAATGAAATACTCAAATAGAGTCCACCACAATGATAAACGCAGAATAACAAATAATTTTTCCGAATTGAGCAGATACCAGATTTTTCAACCCATTCCATCAGCTCTGTAGCTTGGCAAAGGTGCTAACAAACTAAGCTTAACAACTATCACTATTATCCTCGTGGCCAGATGTTCCACTCGGCTGGTGACCGATCGTGCAGCAACACAACCGTAACGGAACCTACTCATTTTTAATGATACCACTATTAGGGCTACCGGCGCTTCTCCTAGCGGTTCTTCTCCTTTCTGGAAACATTCCACCACACGGACGAGCTGCTCGACAAGCCTTTCACCAGCCGTCTTTTCGCCTGGAGAAACACGCTCCAGAACGGAGCAAACGAGGGGCGAAAAAGAATAAATTGCACACGATTGCTTTGCCAACCACCAACCGGCTGGTGGATCAATTTGGGGTGATTATACACTGCCGCTGAAGCAAATCAACTTGGCAACGGTACGATCTCGATGGGACCGACGTACGGTGGCTGTAGGGTGGCTGTATTAATAGGACCGGCGTTTTGACTTTCTACCTCGATTGATTCTTCCGATGCTAGGCTGACGATATGTGAGAGAAATGGGGGAGCAGCAAAGCAATTGGAAATTAATTTTAATCACATCATCTAGGGAACAGGTTTTTTTTATTTGCTACGGGATTATCCTTACGAATGAAATCCTGGAATTGTACTTTATAGAAAACTCCTAAAAGTATGCAGTTTTCTAGACAAATTCGTGGACACTTTTTATTTGATTCCGATATTACTGCGAAAGAGCTGTATGGTATGGATTTTTTTAAAATTTTTTCAAAACAATATTGTTAACCTTTACGTACAATAATTCATCTTGGAACAGACAAAAATGAAGACACATTTTTTACGCATTTTATACATGCGGCATTTTTTAAACGTCTGATCAACCACCCCAGCATACTGTTGCTGCTGCGAGGGAAAATTCCGTTCCCGCGTAAACGCTTCACATTCGCATGCTTCAGCTTTCCACCCTCCACTACCACACCCATAAGGCCCGTTTTTACATGCTCACGCCATCCATGGGTCATGCACGAAACAAATCTTGCACGAATGGCGGGCGTGGCACACAGAAAATCTCAACATTTCTCGAAGCGCCCGAAAGAAAGACGCGCTGCCCAAAACGCGATGCCTTTATGCGCCTTTTATGATACTTGTTTTTTGTTTTGCTTTCCCTACATGTGTGTGTGCCTGCGTGTTGCCCGTCTAATCCGTCCACCCGCTCTCTAGTTCCATCGAGTTGGTTGAGCTTACATACAAATTCTCATACTTTAGCTGTCTGTGTATGGAGAAGTTGTAGTATGTTCGGTTGAAAGCTTTGTGCAGGAAGCAAAAGCAAAAAAAAAAAAACAACAACACAAACGAAACATAATGCCCGCCCCAGTGTCTTGGGAATCCTTGCATACACAGGCGCGCGCGATATTCGAGCAAGAGAGGAAGAAAAAAACTCTCACACACATTCAGCATCAAACCTTTTCGGCGGAGGTTGGTGTGGGAGGCACATTTTGTTGTGCGCTTGAGTGAATGCTTTGTGTATGTTTGGTTGAGGTGGGCTCAGAACCCCACACCACCTACTACAACTCGGTCGGTTGTGACCTCCTCGTCCTGCTACTTCCTTGCGCTGAGCTGTCCCAAATTGCTTCCAGCACATTTCCCTTAACTGCTTCATTCATTGGCCGCGCGAGCGCTGGAAAAAATATTTTTATTTTCATTTCTCTCATTCTTTCCTCACGTTTTTCGGGCTTGGTTGGTCGTGGCTATTGTTTCACCATTTTTTTGTTTTTTGTTGCACAAAAGGACACAGTTCACAGTTCGGTGCGTAAGTTGTGGGGCAGGTTTAGCCGTGCTTATTGTGCTACGTAGGAAGCATCTTAAAGCACACATAAACGCACACATACATAGGCTTACAAACTTGCTTTAATTTTCTTTGCCAAGCACAAAAATGTTTCCACCGGAGAAGCAGTCGAGTGGGTCGAATTGTTTTTCGGAGAAAGCAACACAAGCTCAGGTAAAACTTTTCCACCATTATGAGCTTACAGACCGATGAACATTCCTTGCGTGAGCATATCTCTAATGCCGCGCGTGCAAGTAATTTCCCCGGTTGACAGGTAGCGGAACATCGGAAGATTTGCTCGAAATCAAACGACAAACATCCGGCATGGGCCTAGCATGCGAGAGAGAGTGAGAGAGCAATCAGAGAGCGAGAGTGAAGTGAACTTGAAAAGACTTATTTTGTCTTATCAGCAGTTACTGTTGATGAGGGATGGCACCGGGATGATATGATGAGGATGAAATTGGAGAAAAAAGGAAATAAAATCAATATCGCTTCCGCAGTGGGATGGGTCGAGTGTCACAAACTCTGACTCCAACTCATCGCACAAGGATCGAATGTATTGAATTGAACATTCAGCGCAGGCTTTTGTTCGGTGTTTTCCTGATCCGCTAAGGATATGAAAATATTCACCGGATTCAGCTCGAGTAAAACCGCAATTTGTAATGCTGATTACACACTATTTTTAAATATTGAAATGTGAGCTGTTTTATCGAATACACCAGCAACACGTTTGTGAGTGTGTATCGACAAACAGCACACATTCACCGCTGGCAGGATGTTGTTTTAATCGATGATGGAAATCGAAATCGATCAACCCGTGTACTCGTTCCGTGTGTCTATTTCCTGCCTCCTGGGGGTAGTTCTTTTTGTTATGCTCTTCACTGTCGATCCAAAATCCATCCGAAACCAATTTTACCGGCACGGAAATTGAATTGTATGAAATATGCAAGTAATTGACGGTGGTAAAATCAATCCTCGAAAGCCTGTGTAGGGACATGGAGTCCCATGTAGAGCGGGTGGAAAGAAAGCGGGTGAACCAACATAATGGAATAACTGTAACCGAGACAAGTGATTTCATTCATTATGCTGGTGCTAGTGCTGTTCTGTATGAGTGCATTTTAATGCGGTCAAGGGTCAGCAAAGCAATATCTGATGGGAAATAAATATGATTATTTATGTAAAACTGTAGTTAGCTGGCTCAGAAAGCGTTGGAGTATGCATTTATTTTCGTTTTATTGATTGATTGAATGAATTGCTTTGGTTCAATAAAAAATGGCTTTTGATATTTTTAATTACTTACAATGCGCTTGATCAATTTAAGCCCCAGGCGTATTGTATGCGAATAGAAATTTTTCGGTACGTTAAAGTTAAATAAAGTATTAAGCGGAATAATTTATGAGGGCAACACACCATACTAACTTTAGCATAAGATGAAAAGTTATAGCTGGCAGGGATGAACTGTTTTGTGTACAAAACATATCTTTAAATGCATGCAAAGAGCCCCGACATTACGAACGTACAGGCTGCAAAACCAAAGCTTCAAAGAATTCTCCATTTACCCTTGATTAAAAACCAAAAAGGCTTGAATCCGCATACGATTAAAAAAATATCCCAGCAACATCAGCGACACACCCAACGGTTGGAACTGTTGCGTTACTTACATACACTTTGTCAGCTAATGGTCGCAACGGAAGAGCTTTGAACTCCTTCCACGAAGTTTGTCCCACAACCGAGTTGTTGTCTTATCGTTAGTTTGCTCATCGGCTTGGAAAACGGATGTGATTAGCTCCATTCTGGATAGTAAATATTTTCCAAACCAAAAGAGATCCAACCCACCGTGTGACGGCAGTACACACTCACCTTCACCTACTCAAAAGGTGAGCTTCACCGTCAAGAAACAGCGTCACCAACGATGAAAGCAACCACGAGAAGAACTCAACTTGCCTGCAAGTTCTTCAATCTTGTGCGCTCTACAAGTACTTTCGACCGACCACAATTCACCGCCTGGCTCACTGTTTGGGGCAACTGAATCCACAAGATTTTGTACTGTGTAGTTATGTGTATGTGTGAGTATTTTCGCCTCATTTTTCAACGGTTGAAGTGCCAGCACAGCACTCCACAGTTGACAGCCAACCGCAATGATAGGGCGGAAAGTGTTCTGCAGAAGCTTCTCGACGGTGACGACCAGGCAGTGTGCTACTGGTACACGAGAACCCATTCACGCGCGGCTTCCGGATGCCCCCAATCGACAGGCACTTCCCTCACCCACAGTCAGGCTCACGCTAACCGGCGGACTGTGCCAGTGCAGATAGCTCACAGGAGAGATTACGGTTCCCGTATTGCGCTAGTTGGCCGCATGCGGTTGTTCCCTGCTACCACTGTTGCTGCTGCTGCTGCTTGATGAGGTTATTAAAAATGAATTCACCTCTTTTGGGATAGCTGGCAGAAGAAAAGGTGGTTCGAAAATATGACCCTGAGGCAGTGATCTATTTCCTTCCCTGTAAGCCTTCTTATGGACTTCCTTTCCAACCCTGAAAGGGTGATATTTTTAGACGCTTTCATCAGTACTCTCAGTACTGAGGCACTGCTAATGTGGGTAGGATTTGATTCGGGGTTTTGGCGGTATGCTTCACGTGTGGTTGTTTATGACTCCCAAAGGGATCACCAAAGGTAAGGTGTTATCAATGGGATAAAGTGATCACTGAATGGCAATAAAACACAGGAAAATTATGTGAAAGAAGCTTACGGGATGTGCTCAAGAAAATGGTCGTAAAGGAACCATGTTTGCGCGCGGTGGGGCGGGGGGGGGGGGGGTGTTGTTGCAGAAAGATAGAAGCATGTAAAGCTTTCTGAAAAAATGTGTTAGCACCTTGTCACATTTTTTTCCTTGGTTGTTTGCTAAATTTAGACACATTGTACCATGTAGTGTATTTATGTTATTGATATGGAAACTTCCCTTCTTGTCCCCAGTAAAATTCAGATTAAACTGTTTATTTCTGGCAAAAAAAAATTCATTGATTGCTCACTTACAATTGAGGTTCATTTTATACGCTCTTTCTAAGGCAAATTCAAGATTTTGAAATAATTAAATAACTCTTTTTTTAACACTTGTTTGCCTTGGACACTCAGCAATTTGATCAGGCCGTTCCTAATTGATACAAAAACTATAAACAAGCACAAATAAAGAAGCATATCTCCACCATTAGGTCACACAAAGCAATCAAACCATTTGTGCTGCACGTCAAAAGACACTGAACATGCAAAATCCATCACCAAAACCCGCGGCACGATCCACCACCTCTCGTCAACCATCATTATCTGTTTGTCGATCCGTGTACCAATCGTGCCTGACAATCATGACAACTACTCCAAACGCAGCCAACACAGCAATCGAATCCCTGTCACGACGCTTCTAGTCCGCACAAAGTGAAACAGTGGCGAATCGATTTGCCGTGGCCCCAAATTGATGGCGCGATGGTGGCCCATTTCGCTGCTGCAATTGAACAGCATCATACACACGGGTCCTTTCTATCCCTACGGCTTTCCCAGACAAACAACACTTGTTTTCTGGGAATAATTGTTTCACCGTTGTTGTTTCGTGTTTTTATCCGGATTGGATTTTTCCACCACGGCTCGCTCGGTGCACAGCTTTTCGTGGCCTGGAAATGCCTTAGGGAGATGTCAGATGAGTTGTTTTTTTTTATTTTTGTTATTGGTCTGTTGTTGCTCTTGCTTTCTTTCCTATAATCAAGCCACACCAGGTGACCCCATCGGGAAACACTGATGACCGATTTTCATTCAATTACTCACAACTCCCGCCGGCCGTAGCATAGGCCACAACATTCAATTTCCCTAGCGCTTGGTAGAGTTTTCTTGCTCATTCAATCATGCTAGCTTATTCTCGCTCTCTCACACCTGGAAGGCTGGAAATGTATCGTACCGAAGCCGAAATTTTCCACTTGATCAAACCACCAGCCATCACCAACCCACGAGTTAGTAAGCTGTACGGTGAACATCTCTTGCCTATGTTTCTCAACATCCCTTATCGAATCCGATACACCCACGACAGCCAGGAGTATTCAGTGTCATTCGGTTAATTGTCGGTCCACTTTTTCACAGGTCATTCGTCCGACCAAAGAAAAACACAGTGTCTGTTTGGTGTTGGTTTTTTCTTCTTTCTCTATCTCTCTCAATTTCTCTCTATCTCTCTGTCACATAGTTTCCATTGGCAACTACCGAAAAATTATGATGACGATGATGATGTTAATGACGAGCTGGATGGACAGTTTGTCACGAGAACAAGCTAGAGCGTTTGTTTCCATGTACCGTTTCGTGTTTTTGTGCAACATTTTTCATCCCACTCGGGTTACTTTCCACCCGTAAATCAACATCATGTTCACAGGTCGGTATGCTTTTTTTTCTCTCGCCATCTTATTTTTCACACCCTATTGCTTGAACACCCAGCATCCCAATTACCATGCGCCATGCGCCGGACTGGCCGTGGAAAATGTCAGCCACGATTAGTCAACCGACATTTCCGCTGTCCGCCTGAAGGGTGGACGTTTATTTTAGCGACAGGTTGCAAACCGTTCGCTGGCAGGAGGCTAGCTCTCGCGTTCGGCGTCTTTGGCTGTAGCAAATTGAAATTATAAACACGCAAATTATGATGCATCCCATCACGAGCGACGGAGATTCGTGTTTTTTTTTTCGTTTTTTTTTTTGCAGACGCAGACGAGACAGGAAGAAGTAAAAAAAAACGATTAGTTGATTTTTCAAGCAAATAGCTTCATAGCGTGTAGAGTAGAAGTGTTTTAGTCCATAGTTTTTTCATTTGCGTATCAAGGATGCTAAAGGAAAAGTGAGCTGCGTAAAAATTGAACAGCAGATTCATTTTTCAGCTTATTACTTGCTTTCTACTGCACAAACAATATTTTTGAATGCATTTCTTAATTACTTAAGTGATTTTACTATTTACAACTGTTTACTTATGATTTTCATGCAATTTAATTAGCAAAAGATTTTTTCATTTCAGTTCAGCTTAGTTTACTTGCAATTTCGAAAAGAATATCATTTTTATCAAAATTGCAGGAATAAATTGTTCATAAATAATATAATAAAAATATAAATAATTTTCATTCATCAACATAAATGATTATGTTTGCAAATCTGTTTGTCTAAAAATTTATTTGACTATTTTGTTCTAAATAAGCTTTGAATGAAACATCATAGTCTTTACACAAGAATGCAATAAAACTCACCAATATACAAAAGAAAGAATCAACTGCTTGTTATAAAACTTATTAAAATTCGTTTATTCCTTACAGCAGCTTGTAATAAGACTTCACCCGAAAGACGTTTATCGAATGACTTTTCATTCCTTCTTCTTTTAATAATAAATCGTCGTAAGAATTTTAAATTTATTTAAGAAATCGTTAGAAAATCAAGACAACTTTACGTGGAATAGAAAATATCTTCTTCCAATGTAATTGACAAGATTCTGATGGAGGCGCCTAGTGCCCCGTGCATATCGGACGAGGATAAATAGATTTCCCACCTTTCCCGATGCTCTTCCATTACACTAGCCCGTACCTACCTGAGTCTCCGAATGTCCATGACCTCTTATTTACAGTAAAAATACAGCACGGGAGTTATTTGTTTATTTGTCCATTTAATGGTTGGAGAATCTTTTCCTCCGATGGGACCGGTGAATTTGTATCGAAGTCCATCCCACGCTCGAGCTCATCTTCTTGTTTGTTCAGATTGACTGGCTACTAAGACGCACACACAAACACACGTAAGCGACCGTAAAGCGAATGAAATTAAACATATTTAGAGCCGACCAAATGTGTATCTGTGTGTGTGTCTGTGCAGCCGCGCCTTGTTCGGAGCAGGTTTACTTCGGTTGCACTTGGACTCGGAGATGATAGATAATCGCTGCTGGCTGCAGTAAGGTGTGAGAAAGAGACATTGCGCAAGAGAAGAACAACATGTAGTCGGTGCATTTGAAATGTGTAAAGCACAAGCCACGGGATAAGCGAAATAGTTTGGACATTCCGCTGTCATAAAACATCGGAACGTTTCGTCTTCGAAGTGGTTGACTGGGTGGGTGCGGTGAGTAAGAAGAGTGAAACGAGCAACTGTCCATGACGTACGATTGCTAGCGAAGCAAAACATTGACTCTTCAATGGCTGGCAGTCGACTGGCCCCGGGGTTGGATACAATTTCGTTGGAAAACGATCTGTTTCCATACCGGCGCACACGGCATGATTGTCAATCTGTGCCGGTCGGTGTAGAAGGATGGCAAAGTGTCGTAATCGTGAAATCGTGCAACATTGCAGCAAACGTGTTGCAATCTAAAGTGGGTAGATTGTTTGTTGAGTTGAGAAGAAATAAAGAACGATTGGTTGGCAGATTATTTTTAAATGACGTTTGTTGCAAGCTGCTAAGTTGAACAAGAAGTTCAACTTAGCAGCTTGCAGATGAATAATTTAATAAACTAGCTTTTCTATTTTTACCACATAATTTTGGCATTCGAACCACCAATTTAGAATAAGAATTCAACGAAAGTATCATCGCACGCAAGCATATTTCAATTCTCTTGCCACACTCTTACACCGTACACATGCTACTCTAAGCACAATTTTCTGCTCTCAATAGCTCCCCGCAATCATCATAATAGCAGGGACATAAAAATATCCATTTATTTGCTCATCTTCTAGCCGTTCGGGTTGAGTCGAGTGTCACTCTTACTCTTATTCGTCTTGGATCGCCAACAAAAGTCCTGCTGTCTGTTGGATTTTGCTTTCCCCAGTTTGTCTACTCTATTTTCAGCACCATCATTCAAATCGAGCGAATCGAGTAAAATAGTTAACCCACCGAAATACATGCCTCACTTCAGGCCGCCCGTTGGCCGTCCTACGCTTTCAACCTGATTTTTTCCACATGCTTGAAAATGCCGAAGAGAAATACAAAATCCGACGGGACGACAAGACGAGAAAACGTAACATTATGTTGTCCGGATCGATCGGTGACGCTTGCTGTTGCTGTAACTGGTGTGACTGTCCCATTGCGGGGGCATCATAAAAACCACATTCACACGCACCTCACACACAAGCGCACACACCTTGCGTAGAGGGTGTGCGTTGTTGTGTCGTTCATCGTCTCTCAACAGCAGGGCCATAAAATCGTTATCAGAAATAAATTGCGTGCAATGTTCAAACTTTATTTTTTACGATTATGTTCACGAGGCGCAAACACATACACCGAGTAACAGTAGCAGCTTGCTAACTGTTTGTGTGTGTGTGCAATAGGATACATTTTTGATACTGAAGTTGCAACACAAGCTGCCACTGGTAAACCACAAAGTATGCCGGGAGTATGAAGGCAGAAGTTTATCATTTGGATTTCCCGAATGCTTCAATATTCCACTTCACTCGGTGCTCGTTACTGTACGTACTGGTTGGAAAATTCAGACCCAGCGCGATATGCGTGTGTATATTTTATTATTTTCGGTTTGGTTTATGTAGCAGGAAGCAACGCAAAAACCAGGACTCCAGCTTCAACTGGCATTTGCAGATGAGCTCACTGTCGAAAATGTGTGGCGATGGAGCAAAGGAGGCAGCTCAAAAATCTCATCTTGCCGGAAGCGAAAACGCAACATGATGACATAAAATTTCATCATACACACACACACGCACACGTGAAAGAATGCCATAATTACGTGCCTCCAGCTGGCAGAACTAAGGGCTTTGGTGCGAGCACTTGGGAATAAATCGAATCGATTGCGATGAAAATAAAAAAAGCAGCTTAAATGGACCTTATGCGTCTCACTCCCACGGAAGGTAGCACCACATTGGATGGCTTTTGATCAAGGACAGCACAGGGATCTGATGTCACACAGCTTAAAAAGTATTTAACACAATAAACTCGCTTCGAGCCTGTGTGTGGCTGTGACGGATAAGCATTTGATGTTGTGCTTTATCCTACGTATATTCGTTCACAGTTAATTTTCCCAATCCCCGTACCACCATTTTACCTTCCATGCGATGAATCGGTAAAAGATCGTTTAATGGTGCGTGTCGTACGTGAACAGACAATACAATTACCGTGCCAGCGATCGATGGGTGCTGTGGAGGGAACACAGCACAAAGAATAAATTTTATCGATCCATGATGAAACTTCTCCTGGCCTTAAGTTGACCATTTTGTGTTATTTTTCGTTTCTTTTAATTTTAAATATTATATTATTGGGTAACCCGGAAACACGCCGTTTCACCGTTCTGTGTGGCGTGACAGGCAACAGTTTTCGGGCTGGAGGCGAACCTCATGAAATTAAAGAGCACGTACGGTGGGCAAAATGGCACCGACTGTACGGTGCTAGGTCACACATGTGCAGGGCTAATTGTTTATGAAACATTGACACGCAATCGTGAATGAGCGGGCGGGGAATTGGGTGTCATTTTGTGAGTTTTTTTTTGGTCGCTTTGCCACACACCCTATAACAAGGTGGAAGGATTTTTGCTTTCGGGATAATGATGTTGGTGGTTGACTTTTTCGTTTTTTGTCGATGGAAGGTTTTCCTAGTGCGCGTTTTGCGTGGCGTTTCCAACAGGTGTTGAAATGATTTAATTTTATATCTTCTTTTTCTGTCCTTGAGGTAACGGTGAATATGCCACATCATTGAGAACATGCTGATAAAATTAAAAATCTATGTATTTATTGGTAAAAAGTGATGAAAATTGCTTGCTTTTGGGGGATTATATTTAAAACAGACTGTCATAACATTCAGGGGCTCTAAACATAATAGTCACGTTGTTTTGAGCATGTTTCATAAATTAGTAGCAGAATATCTTGAGTTAATGATCAAAGATAAATTACGCAATTGAAGTAATTCGTTCGAGTGAAGGTTCTGAAACGGGTAGTAAATCTCTGGCAAGATAATTTTGTGTGAGGAAAATATTGGAAATGATAATGCGTATGACGGTATAGCCAGAGTAAACTGTTAAGAACCAATGAGCTCTTTTGAAACACCAGACTAAGCTTACTAGGTTTGTAAGAATGACAATGACCAATGTCAAAGGTCCGGTGGCAGTGGATAGAAAATTCTTCTGGTCCTTTGCAAGTGCTTACACCACGGAGATGGACGTGTCGAGATTCGGAGGACTATTCTCTATAACTATAACATTATTGGTTTGAGGATCTCTCCTGAATATTGATAATGTGCCACAAAACCTATAAATTCGATGTTGGATTTAATCACATCCGCATAGAAGTAATGTGGAATAGCTGCTTCAACGACGAACTTTACTTCAATACAGCGAATTAGTCTCACCAGGCTCTGGTGAGCTGGTAGTGTTATAAAAATTGTTTTGGATGCCGCAGTACGAAAAGTCCTCGTAGGCCATTTATTTGGATGGAAGAGGCACGATAGTCAGAAAATTTAGAATATTGAATTGGACAGCACTTTACCATGCGCGGCATCGACAACTTCTACCACAGATTGCGAAGCAGTTTTCGCGTCTGATCAGCATTAGATGCATGAAAGTATGAAGCATTAGAAATATGAAAGAACGTACAGAACTTAAGCTTATAGTCTCATCTATTTTAATTCAATTGTTAAATGCTACTTCTTGAACTGAATCAAAACAGTTCTTTATCGCATATTGCTGCTCATCTAACATATTTTTACACTTAAAAAGTTTTTTCCCTTTCTTTCCTAATACAGCATAAATGACAGTAGCAGCCTGCTACGAAACATCGCGCACTTTAAGGATAATTTCTTAAAAATTTGTACTATGCCGAAAAATGCATCCATTCAAGAATTTAAAGTCGTAACAAAAATAATCATTTTCCATACTTACTTTCCAAAGGCTTCAATATTGTACCAAGGCGTACAGAATATGATCATTTTTGAAACCCCACAGCATCATTAAGTTCATAGTTTAAGCCTAGTACAAACCATCCATTTTTCCCCTCCTACCAAGCGCATTCAATTCACCATATGCAAGACCTTTCTTCAGAAACGTTAACGAAGATGGCAACAAAAAAAGAAATCCAGTGCACATTGTCACTGCAGCTTGCATGACACGTACATCGTACTGATGATGAAATGTGAGCAACGTGCTCACCCTATTTGTTCCCTTCATTTGACGTTTCTTTTCCCCTGTCCCGCACGCACCACGGATCACGCCGTCATCGCCGTTGGGCTTCGCACAGCAGATTGCACACCACCGGCAGCAGCCGGTTTCACTTTTTATGCTGAGCTTTTAATTCAAAGCCAGGCCAAGGCTTCTTTGGTCGTGCATTCTGGCAGCGTGTCCGCAGTGTTATTAAACATTCAGCAAGGAAAAATCTGTCCACTACGCGGCCTGTTGGGGTTGCGTCAATTTGGGGTTTTTGTTCTAGAGAGGAATCGGTGGCATCTCTGCTTACACACCACACTCACAGGGCCGACCACCGTTGTTCGGTGGTCACAAAGTGTGTTTGTGTGTGGTACTGCGTGTGGCTTTAGTCGTTCTTGTGGCAGTTTGGGCTTTTGAGAGGATCTTCTCGGGATTTAATTTGAGCTGATGCGATGCAGGTCAGGTTTTTTTCTCGCTCTCTCGAGTTCCCTCACAAATGGGAGCTTTTCCCCCTCACAAATGCGATTGTGTACGCTTTGGACACCTTTTCCGGCCCAAATGGGAGGGAAGATTTGGGCCTGGAGTTGACTTATCCTTCAGTTTCCTGTCGCATCGCTGGAGCTCATTTCCCGGAAACGTACCATCCAGATTGACAGATGCATTATGCGACACGGGCAGCTTAATAATGTAGCGATGGCTTTAATTTGCTTATGGTTGAGCAGAGGTCTTGTCGTATTGTGCAAGAAGGTTGAATGAGATGCAAATTATGTTCTATCTGGATGGTTTGTTTGAATTAAAGACGCTGCCGCTTGATGAAAACTATTATCAAGTGAAGTTGGCAACTCTGCTAGCGATGAAATGTGTACAATTTAAGGAGGAAAATATAATAACACGTACAGTGTCGAGGAAGCTATTTGCAGCGTACAAAAGTTGAAGCTGCAATCAATCTTTTTCACACAACCCAATGACTGTAATCATGTTAAAACCTTCAGAGCTGGTTCTTCTCAATCCAGTTCCGGCGTTGTCTTCCTTTTTTTCTTATGAACAAAAACTTGAGCACAATCCTCCTAGGTGTGCAGCGAATGTGGGATAAAACTTTGCCATTGCACATTCGTCACCATGGAAAAGTGGAACAACCAACTTCACCGCACTGGGAACTATTTTGCTATTACTTAGAAATGTTTGGGAAAACGCATTTATTATATTTTTCCCCGTTTTGTCAGCAACAATCATACGCGATAAAGCTTTCTGATATTTCTCTACCACAAAAGCAATAATAAATAGTGTGAAATGTAATAAAAAAAGCATTCTTAACCCAGCGCACCTACAAACATTCCTACTCAACTGCCACACGAGTGATAATAAATGTCTGCGAATCTATCTGCACAATGTGATGCATTTATTTATCTGTTTTATTTTTTTTTTCTTCTTTTCCCTTTTTTCTTTTGCAACTACAGCTCGACCATTCTTTTCCAAACAAATTCCATCCTTCATCGGTTCCAAGTTCATCCCGGCACAATGGCATACCACTTGCATTCCACTTCGGACGATGTTCATCGGTTCGGTTTCGGTAGTTGGTTATGGATGAACAACCACACAGACACACATACACCAAGACCTGTTTGGTGGTGCACATGCAACGATGCATGCAACCATGGATCTGCATTTGCATGAGGGCGCTTTTTGCTACCGTCAGACATACATCACCGCCACTACTAGCACTGAACATTGCATTCAACAGCTCTTGCCTGATTAATGGGTATTAGAACGTTGGCGGCATTTGGACGGTGTGACAAACACGACATTCTACGCTTGGTTTGTTTGCTTTTTTTCTTCCTCTCTTTCAGTGTGATGTGTAATGGATTATTTTTTTATTACAACGTCTCCCGGTCTCTCTCTCTCTTTTTTTCCTACCAACATTGACTTTGTGCTTTTGAATTTTTACAATTCACCCGTTCGTGCTTGCCTCGCTTACTTCTCTGTCAGTACGTTTCCCTGGAGGCACATGGAAATGAAAAGTGTGTATGTGTGTGTGTGTGTGTGTGTGTGTGTTTTTTTTTTTAATGCTCGAATTTTCATTCCTCCCCTTTTTTCGCTGAGTACACTA
Source organism: Anopheles maculipalpis (assembly GCF_943734695.1). Classification (NCBI taxonomy): domain Eukaryota; kingdom Metazoa; phylum Arthropoda; class Insecta; order Diptera; family Culicidae; genus Anopheles; species Anopheles maculipalpis. Next base: position 6,798,557 of record NC_064872.1, read on the forward strand.
GCAACATGTGAAGTGAAATGGGAGCTCGAGACGCAGAAAATTGCTTGCGGCGTCCATCGGCTAGACGACCAGCAATGAAAACGAGCGCATAAACAAACACACCATACACGCGTACACCCACAAACACACTTGGAAAACTCATGATGTGATGTTCAAACTAAAAAAAAAAAAAAAAAGTTGGTAAAAAGGATTCGCCTTCCGGAGATGATGTCCTCGAATGTGGGTCCATGGGCCATGTTTTGATGATTTTGAGCAAATCTGGCTATCCAGTTTTCGTTGGAAAAATGTAATCCTAAAACCATGTAGCGATAAAAATGAATTTAACCGGAAGGGAACTTTTGTGTTGAGAGATTACAATGCAGAGAGTGTATTTATTGCGCTGGATTGTTTTTTTCCCCAGCGTGTCTGATTGTGTACCGAAAGGAACACATAGAATGCGGATTAGATTTTTTTTTCAAAAATCATTTAAGTCAAGCTTACAACCACTCAACCAGAGTAAGATGATTTGTAATTTGGTAGAATTATGTAAAATTTTGTAATCCCTCTTTTTCTCTTCTTAAATTTCATATTTAATAATAAGGAAAATGGAGTTTTATTCCATTTTCAAACGTATTTTTATTAATTTGTTCGTTTGTTCAAAGCTCTGTTTTATAGTTGAACTTACCAACACATGGATAAAATCTAGACATTACAAAATAGTGGTCAAAATAAAACAAAATTTGTAAATCTCAAAGATTACGCCTGAATTTATGCAATTTGCAGTACAAATAAATGCTTCAGATTAATGTAGATCGTGATTAAAGAAAACATATTTTGTGCTTTTTTTAATGCTTTGAAATCGAAATTGTAGCTTTGAATCCATTTAAACGTAAATTTTAATAGGTAAAGTTGCTTTAGAGTTCTATAACTACATGTTTTTATATTTTTAAAATCTTTGTTCAACAAAGTGTATAATTTAGCATCTAGCATTTATTTTAACTAAAGAAAATCTGTCTTCCATCTCTACCTAGATGATTCCTTACTGTAAATGAATGTCTTGAATTTCTTCTCATATATTTCTTTTTGCTCTTCGATTGCTCGGTCCATTCTTCCAGAAACCAGAATCTAGGACAAGACGATAGTTTCTCATTTTCCATATTCCTCAACTAACTACACTTAGCGAGCCGTTAAGCGTTTGCTTTTATTCCCTGCATTACTTTCCTACAGGAACGACGCAAAACCATACGCTGCTAAAGCGAGAACCGTAAAATCAATATTCCTTCCGTTCGCGCGAAACGAAAACTGGAGGTCAAACTCTTCCCAATCCCACCACTGAATGCTTTACTTTAGCCGGCTTTTTGTGCTGTAATTTTTCCTCCCTCTCACACGGTTCCTTCATGAACAAATCATTTTCCCAACCCGGAGGCAGCTTTAGTTCGCCGCTTTTCACGCGAATGCGTTGGCTGGCACAGAAAACACAGAAAAGCTTTTTCCCAGCCTCGTCTCGTAGCTTTTCTCTTGCTTCTTTCAGGGTTGGGATGCTCTGGTACCCACATCGGGTACAAGCAAAATTTTCCCTACCAGCACGGCTGTAACATGTGCAATGCGTTGGTATTTTTCCTTTGCTTCCACCTACATTTTCTCGAAAGTAAAACTCAGGCGTGCCTTTTTTGGGAAAGTTGATTTGTTTTATCGACACACATTCGCACACCGACCAGTCGCGCAGACACTCATATACGGCGGTACAATTACATGTGAACAATTCACTCCCATACACAAACACACACGCAAAAGGCATCAGAGACCGCACCATCATGTGACCCACTGCTATCGTGGAAAACGAACGGGTTGATTTTCTCGCTCTTCGATGTGCGGTTCGTGGCAAGTCACATCAACAGTCATTCAATCCTTTCGTGCATTCAACCACTCGGCACAAACTCATTCAGGCCGCTCTCTCGCCTTCATCTGATCGGCGTTCGTTTGCACATTTGCCGTTTCCATGCCGGATGCAATAATTCACTTTTGCCGAGCAAATTAAAATGCAATTTGTTCACCCGCTTGAAGAAAGCCCTGAAGGTCTTGGTACCATTGCAGATCTTTCTTTCGGTCGGTTGTTCCTTATTGTAGTACCATGCGGTGGGAGAGGGATTTCAAAGCTCGAAGGAAAAAAGGGTGGCAAATCTTCCCCGATACCGACCAACAACCGACATGAGGATGAGGTTTTCTACTACGGAACGGATCTATGGTTGCGTTGTGCCTTTTAAGATGACGATGAAGATTAAGCGACCCGTCAATGAAAAAGGGGTTTGCTGTGGCAGTTCGGTCTCGGGATTTGGGTTGAATTAGTGAGTAAATTGATTTCTTAAGACTTGCAGTACTGGAACTCCCTTTTGGTTTTGTTTCATTACACTGTAATCGGAAGGGTTTGCTCTTTTGAATTACTTTGGGAAAATGGCTAGAAATGAGACAAGCTCTTCTAGAAATAAGGTTTAGTTTAATTCGATTTATAAGAACGGATTACACTTGAAGACAGTCCTGATGCTTTGCGATTCTTAACGATGCAATTAGTTTTATTCGCAAAAAGTCTTAAGCTTTCATGAAATCAATGCTTTGTATCATGTGATTTTTGCCACGTTTGATGCTACGTACGCAAATCTTTTAGTAAAGGAAATGTTATTAAAGCTTTTTCAACATATTTAATAACTTTGGAGGCTTTATGAATCCGTGTTTTTCTTAATATTTTAAAATATTTTACTATAAAAGAACCTTAAAATTATTCAGGAGCTTCTGCTGTTCAGTCGTAGAAATTGTAGTAATTTTTTTTTTTTTTGTACGATTGCTCAGGATGGAGTCGTTCAGTACATCGTTGAAAGGACCTTTTTTTCAATAAAGTAAATACGGTTTCATGGTGCTGTCTAAATCATCATTATTTTCATTTCAGTTTTATCACCCAAGAAGGTAGTTTTCTTCACGTTTTATTGTAGTTTATGCCACAGTAGCACCTGTTGTTACAGGATCTCACCATGTACATACGAGCGCTCTGATAAAATTATTAAAGAGGATATGTTATAAACAGTCTTTAAACAATTTGTGCTTCATTTTAAACATGATTAAAGCTCCTCATGGTTTTTTATCAACTTCTTTTGTGATGAAATCAACACAAAAATTCCCACGTGGCACATTCATTATTTTATTTCTCTCCCTTGCCATTTCATTCATGTAAAAATATGCCAATAATCCTTTGGCAATAGCATTGCGAGCTTGTAATAAATACCAACCAATCAGAGAATAGAAAAAAAGAAGTACACCCGTTCGTCCTAGCAACAGCATCGAGGAACGAGGGCCTCACTCAGTATCGGTAAAATCGATTTTATCGACCCGCGAAGGGTCCTTGCGTGGGGTCGTCCTTGTGTAAGCCCCCGAACGCTCTGTGGCTTGTGGGCGCAAAGAAGAACACTCTCCTGCCCTGTTGTGTGTGCGATGTGGTCAACCTTGTAGCGCGTGTGGTCACCATAGTGATGTTTTATGCTAGCCGTTGATTAAAACCACTAACTGCTGTACCGCACACCTACTACACACACACACATTTTACTGCTTTTCACGCTATTATTGCTGTTGCTACTGTTGTTGCACCATTAAATTTGGTGTGCAGCAAGATAATGCGAATACATTATTTAGAGCCTTACCTTTGTGCATGATTCTTCCTTCGGGGATTCCTTCCACTCGGTGCGAGCTTCACTAATGGCCTCTGGCGACCTTCAACCAAAACACTGCTGCTACCAACTCACACACTCATACACACATACACTCTGGCACGCTTCTACGTTCCCACTGTTGGGCTTAATTTCTGTGGCACTATAAGACAGGATTTCCGTTCCGTCAGAATTGGAAGGAGGAGTCCACCGAGGAGAGACCTCTTGCAGACCTTTTGCCGACGAATGGCGTCTTGAACGACTGACTTGCAATACAGAAACACACACAAACACACACACACAAGCAGACACACACTCGGATGTACGCACACGAACACCCACTTAAAGGCAGTGTCACTTGAGCAGTACACAGCACTCCACGCTAGGCTTCAAACAGCGTACATTCTTGCCGTCGAAACACTGTAGCTTTCGTTTTGCGCCTTCTCTCGTACGGAATCACACCGCGGCCAATCAGATCAGCAGAACACTAAGCCCCTGCCAGCGCACAAAACACCGGTACCGCCCGGTGCGATCGATTACAATTTTCTCCGTCATTTTTTCCCCGAACGACACTTATATCTTCACTTCTTTCCTTTTTTATATATTTTTACACAAGACCCAATCTCACATCCTTGTAGAAATTACTTTACACTCTATGCACATTCGCAATCGTGGTTGGAGGTGGATGGGAAGAAAAATAAGGATCACATGTTACGAAATTGCACACACACACACTCACATTACCGTAAATTCGCACTAACACACGCTTACATGCCGATGCTATCACCATCATCATCATTAGTGCCACGTCGTATATTTTTCCTACCAGTTGAACATCACATGGCTCTTTAATTTAAAGGCTTTGCAAGCAAGCTACGGACATTGAAGAAGCTTTTTTCCTTTGGCTGGGCTTTAGCTACTATAACGAAGCTACGATGCTTTTTTAATGGAAAAGGTTTTCCTGGTGGGGAAATTCGATTCCTATGCTAAACAAAAATGGTCGGAACACCGGCATCTGAAATCTTCTTCCTCGATCCCTTTTGCTTTCTGGGGTTGAAATTAGAGCAAAACAGTCAATTAAGGGCGTCGAAGGATTGCCATTTTTGCTGGTCAGGGAGTGGAGTTTAAAAGAGTCATAAAATTAAACAAACCTGAAAAGCAAAAGCAACACGAAAGATAGGGAAGCAAAATGGGGTTGTGTTGATTGAAGCGTTTCGCTTTGATGGCTAAAATGGAGTTGAATGGAACCGAAGGTTCGCTATTTGCCAAGGGTGCGCTATTTGCTTTGGTGATGTGATTCAGAATAATTTCTGAAGCACTTTCCAGGCAGAGTAACGAGCCTGTTACGCTAGAGCTTTGCTTGCGAGAGAATATTTGAAATAGGCGTTTTGTTTTGTTTCTTTTGCTGTAATAATACAAACGAAGCTCCATAACGCATGAATGTCTTCATGATCAAAGGACGGATGTGTGGCTTGCTGTTAGGTACGTGCAGCTCGTTCTACTGCTACTCGAAACAATGCGAAGCCTTAAGTACTGTTGTGTGCCTGTTTAAACTCTACTTGAAACCAGTCAGCCAATTGTTACTAGAAGGCAGAGCCCTCACCAGCTAAAGAGGCTTACCGGGCTAGTCGTACCAACGACCAGGCGCCTCCATCATTAAAAAGGGTGAGTTACTGTTACTGCCTTACCTACTGCTGTGTAGATTACACACTGAATGCGCTCAACACGACCACTACCATTACGAGCAGCGTCGAACAAGCGGACCCTAACGCAGGGGTCCTCACATTCCCTATTTGCGTTTCGGGGTGTGTGTGTGTGTGTTTGCTACCACCACTACCACCACTGCTCCACTTTACTCAGGATGTACAGGATTTTCCCGACACACACGGAGTAACACACGCACACACTGTCGTGTTGGTTAGGACGTAAAGCACGTGTGCAATCTCGCTCGTTCTGCTTTTACTTCCTTCCTTTTGGTTTGGTCCACGAGCGTGCACACACACACACACATACACGTACCTACACACGCACGCACATATCCATACACGTACGGGTTCTTGGCGGTCAGGAAAACCGTCCTTTACGGGGTGACAACACGTTCACGCAGAGCAGCGCACGGGAATCGAACGACGTCTCGATTACTACTGAAAAGTCGCTACACTCCTTGGCACGTTCTCGATTCGAATCGGCGAGTCCATTTGCTCAATCCAAAGAGACTTGGTTTACTATATGGGGGCAGGGTTGTCAAACTGTGCATTATGTTGTGCTCATCTCTCATTTCGGACCACTTGTTTCGCTTTTTTGAATGAATTTAATTTCTTGTATTGTACAGATGCTTCCAGGAGATTTGTTTTCTTTTGGAACTTTAATGTATTGTTGAAGAACATTTTACAAATTTCAAAAACCAAACTAAAGTCAACAGAAGGCATACTTTTGGGCAATTTTCTTTGTGAATATCATGCTAAAGAACATTTGAGTTTTGCACGATGGTAAAAGAGACAAAAAGTTAGTTTCTTATGAAAACTATTTAAAGCACAGGTGTTTTGCCTGATAATAGACCTTGACGATCTTTATTATGAACCCTCCCCTTGGCCTTGGGTTTGACATCCCTTTAAAAATATGCTTCCTCTAGCACAGATTTTGAGAGACGAAACCGTAGAGCAGAATGACGCTTACGCTCTAGCTGAGATGATGAAAATCGACGAAACGAACCGTTCAAAGACGGCGTTTTAAATCGACGAAGAGCATGTGTGAGCAATATGCAACAACTCTCACACAAACTCTCGCCCCATACAATGTTCTCAATGTTGTGAAGGCGTTACATGGCATTCGCAACCGGGAGAACAGATTTTTCCCGTCCTGTGTGTGAACTAACATAAAACAGAGCTTACGGGAGAAAATGTGTAAGTAAACAAAAAATTAAACGCTTCCCGCAGTCCCAACTCCCCGTGTCTCCGGGACGGGCGCAGCAAGAGAGAAAAACGTTGTGAAAATGAGCCGGATAAACAAGAGAGAAACCCCTGTCCGTAGTAATAACCCACTAGCGTAACCGTTCCCCGTTCACTGGACCGCTCCACCAAACCATCCCGTTGTTCGCGGGCAACTTCCCGGTTTAGTCGTTTTTATGCTTTTTCGCTCGGAAATATACATTGTTACATTACCTACGCTACAAGCGCAGTAGGAACAAACAGCGGGGAATGTAGCTGGAGGTGTGTAAGATTGTGCGAAGAGAGTTCCAGCTTCTTGAAAGCAGAAGGCTCTCTCTCTCTTTCTCTGGCGTCGGCGTCGGTTGGCGCGAGTCCGTTGGTGTACGAAAAATTACACGAGAGCGGGTGGTTTGATGTATTCCGTTGCAGGATGGGAGGTTTTTTTTTTTCTTTCGTGCTTTATGTTATTTTTTCTCTTCTACTTTTTCGCTTCGCTTCGTTCGCCTACGCCGAAACAAAAGACTTTCAGCGTTTTGGGTAGTGGAGGGCGTGTAACATTGGTACTGAATTTTTTCGAGCCCGTGGTTTGCCCGTCTTTTCACACACAAAGAGAAAATTTGCTCAACAGATAGTAGTGGATGGGATGAGAAAAAATAATGTGAGGAAGGCGCTTTTTTAAGGATGAAATATTATAAGTTTGACACAGTTTTAGTAATTTTTAAATGATTCAAACGTATGATAAATTTTTTTACAAATCTTAGACAAAAATGAGTCAGATAAAAACCATTCATTCAAATAATAATGCATTGAAATCATCGACAAAAATGTTCTGTATAATCAATCCAACTACATGATGATCATATGAAAAAAATCTAAAACTAAATCTTTCAGGTGTATCAAGCCAGGAAGGCTAGTAACATCTGGCTTAGGCTTCTAAACCGGATGTAACTTTAGGGTCTTTGAGGTCACGCCAACCATTTAATGGCTTACTAGACTTGCTGACACCAAGTAATTGGATAGTCAGTCCTCCAGCGTCAGTGCCGATTGGCACCGCTGTCACCTCACCACGGCCGACTCACCTACAGGACTGCGAGTGCCCCAGTCTAGTGGAGCTAGCCATGCCATTTTGTGAGTATGACATTTAGACATTGACAATAATTATAAATAACATATAACATTTTATAATAATTTAAATAATTTATATTTTTTAAATTTTTCTTAAGAACGGCCTGGCCGTATTGACTTATGAATACCACGTAGTGAGGTAAGTCAGTCTTCACTACGGGGGACGGTCCGAATGGGATTTAAACCCCGGTCCTGCTATTTGAAGACCAGCGCCGCTGTCGCCTACACCAGCGGGCCGCCGCATGATTTATATTTTTAATCATCAAAAATCAAGCATTTCCAGCGCTATTCATTTTGTTTGTTTAAAAATTGCGCTCTGTTCTTACTTTCTTAACTTTTTTTACAATTTAAATATTTTATTTAATACAATGAGAAACGCTTGGCTACATTGCTTAGTTACATTTAATTGACATTACAAATAGCTTCGAGTTTTTAATTAATTATACAATCCACTAGTCATTTATTATAAGACAAAACTAATTCCATCTTATACGACACATTAGCTCCTCCGGGTTAGGTTATACAAAAATTGTATTTGTAGCATTCTTAATTCAATAATTGCTCTCTTATCCGATACAACTAATTACATACGCAAGAAACATCTCAATCGCACATTCTCACAAATAGACGTATTAAAATCTCGCCTGCCCTTGACATTAACAAACCAGACCCGACCGGTTCGTTTATTGAAATAGCGATTTCCTTCAAGCTTTCCTGCACATGTACAGCCCGAAAGCAACTCACAAAATAGAAAGTAACTAGTTAAGCAACCCACGCCCCCTTGCCCTACCATCCAAATCTCAACAACTTTTCCGGTAATGATTTATTTTTGGTTCACCTGTTTCCTTGGCCGGTAATAGCAGGTCCCAGTAAAGAAAACGGCCTCCCCGTGCCCTCCCCGTAAAGTGAAAAACTTCCCACACAGGAAATGGTTCATTTTGACCTGCCCGATTCCGCCAGCGTTTCCGGCACACAGACACAAACAGACACATACACACGCGCGCACAGGCTGATGGCTTTTGGTTGAGATTTATTACGGGCGTCCCCGTCGGCGTAAGATTTATTGGGACAGGTCCTGTTTTGGTGCAGCCTGTCCGGACACCAATCCAATATTGAGCTCGGGGAGAAGAAAAAAAAACTGTCATGTTGACACTACACAACATACGGTTACAATGTATGCACACACACTCTCACTCACGTTCCTGCATCGGTCTCGTTTCTCTGTTTTCCTTACAGGAAAATCGCGCGTCCCCGGATGTTGGTAATATTTCCGGCCTGGTTGCTTTCGGAAGAAGGCACCGTCTGATGTGCCCTGATTTACCCTCCATCTTTGGGAAGAGAGGAAAAATAACTGTCGTTTTTTTTTTTGTGATAACAGAAAAAAATCGGGAAGTGATTGGAAAATGGGACGAAAGAAAACAATGTATAAAGACCGAACGTGCAACAATTTTTCGCCCTTCAAACTTCTTCCGACAGATCCTTCGGGGTGGAAAATGTATGGCAATTTGAATTTTCAGCGGGCTCCTTTTTTCCATTTCACAGAGTACGCTTTTTTCACTATCTTAACCAATTTTTTTGTAAAAAAAGGGCTTGAATCGTTTATAATAAAATAAGATATATGATAATGGGTCCGCTGAAAGGCAGGACAGGACAGAAACGCATAATTTTCATTGCGATCTGTACGTGTGTACGTGTTAAAACTATTTTCACGGCCGCCCGTTCCGTCGTAATCAATTTATTCGCTTTCAAGCGTGTAAATAATTTTCCCTTTTTTGCCTTTCCACAAGCTGTGGGATCCATTTTTGGGATCCCAGCACGCAGTTAATCAGTAAAGACGCTTTTGATCTTAAATGTAATTGCTTGCGTGGAAAAATGTGAAATTGTGGAAACCTCCCAACGCCAAAAACCAACTGGTGCAGTACTTTTAATTTAAATTAAACGTCAAACGAATCGTCAAACCGGTCGCCTACCAATTGGTCGTCGTCAACAATCCCCTTGACGGGAGTTTATCTTTTTGCGTGAAATGCGTTTATATCTTTACCTTTTGGCTTGCTCCTGGTACCTGGTCCGTCGGTTGTCGTGGTGAAAAGAAAACACATTAGATATTAATTCGCGCCCGTCCCGTGTGCCCTCGGGGACACACAACACTCCGCCAAACAAAGCCTGAGGTCGAGGGTGAACAGCACAGAAAACAAAAAGAACGGAAAAGCTCGAAGCGAAACAACCGAAAATGTGACCCAAAAGTATGGTCAAGGAAATGGTCCGTTTATTGACCTTGGGTGAATGAGCGAGATAATGCGCTTCTTCATGTGGGAGTGTGATTGTGAATGTGTATGTGTGTGTGAGTGTGATTGGAAAGGCAAACAGTAGTCCCGAAAGGAAAACTGTCCCGGCTCACTTTCGGGATGAATAATTTATTCCCTCGTGGTACGCGTGGCCACCGGCTCAGATCGGTGTTACCACTGTTATGCTTTTATGTATTGATGTACACGGAATAAGGATATTGTGTCTGTGTGTGTACGCTTGTAGACTACTACCAGCTATTGTAGAAGACCAAGACTCGTCAAGGCCTTCGTCTTCCAACAGGGAAGAAATGAAAAGTTTCACTAAACATTGCTCGAGGGCGTTCCGTTAATGTGGTGGAGTTTTGTACGGCAACTTCTGCCGACCCCTGGGCAGGACACTTTTCCTTAGGAATGTAGGAATGCAAGAGCTGCTCGGTGAATTGTTTCTTTTCTGTTGATTTTTTTTTTTCGTGCCGAGAAATAAGTCTTGCAACAAACGATTTTTGAAACATTTAAAATTTGTGGAATTTACGGACAAATAAAACCGTTTATGCTACAGCACTGTGTTACCTAGAAATGGTTGCACGTTTATGGAAGAAACAATGTGGAAGGTTGGGGCTAAAAGTGAATAGTTGAGTGGCCATAATTTGATTTTAAAGGCAAGGTTTTCCGGATGCCAAATATTTATGTTTCGTGTTCAGAAACTGTGTGTGTAACTGTAGGTTTCAGGTTTAAAATTTAATAAAGAAGCTGCAGAAAATCATTTATGGAAGTGTTCGCTGATACACAGTTGGAAAATATTTTTTTAAATTTTTACTAAGCAATAAAGGTACTAATTTTAGTAAAGATACTTATGTTTGTGCTATAATACGACTAGAACATCCCATGAGAGTACACAGGCCTCCATAGAAGGGAAATCACATGACAAAAACAAAAGTCAAAGTAAGCGCTTTTAACGACTAACCAATCCTAAGAAATGTTTTGTTTTCCACAGTAATATTTCCTATCTGGGAAGCAAAGTATGTGGGACGCAGATGAATTCGGCAGTTTCCTTTTTTCGATTCCTCCGCAAATATCCCTTCTATAGACCTTCTATAGGTTTATTCAAATATCCTCAGTAGACCTGATATATAACGAAAGATGTCGAATCATTTTGCCTTGAATGTTTATCTACAGCGTTTAATTCTGGCACAGACGTAAGTAAATGGCTGCATGAACGGTTTCCAAGATCTTGATCACCTTCTGTGGTCCTGCGTGGATTTTGAAGCTGCCAAACCTCCTTGTTCAGAGCAGTCGAGCATATCGATAAACGATCGGATATACGAATAAGAATGTTGTTCGTTCCAAGTGACGTCACCTACATGAGGATCATTCACCGATTCACCACAGACAACGGTATTATCCTATCATTCCGTGTCGCCATTATCTTTTCAATGCTTTTCACCTTTTCCACGGGTGACGATGACGATGCAACAGCATAAAAAAGGAGGCAGGCGATTTCTACAATACAAAACTCTCTAAGTCAGTCCAGCCTTTATACAACGAGTTTGGCTATAATGTTTGGCGGGTTTCGGAGCTAATAAAAGGCAATCTCAAATAAACACGTTGAAAAAATTCCCTAATTTAAATACTCTTTATTAAATTTCCTTGTCCTCTTCAAGGAAATTCTAGGAAAATCAGACTTTCAAGCCGTCTGATAAGACTTTCAAGTCTTTCAAGCCGAAGAAGAAATTATTCTTCTGTGAGTGACAGAGTTTTAATCGATATCATCCGTACAACTAAACAGTAAATCTTACAGACAGACAGACAGATAGACAGACAGAAAGAAAGACATGTTTTCCTCCTATCCCGAACCACACTTCCAAAGACAAATTGATACGTCTCCCCAGAAAGAAAAGCAGCGAACAAGTATGTGTCTCCGACTCAAAACATCTCTTCATACCCAAAAACAAAACGCTTTATCGTTCCCCAGACAGTTCTAAAACTTTTCAACTACACCATCAACCATTAGCCCTTTCCAGAGTTGTACCTGCAGTGGCTTTTGTTTTGTCAAACTCTCCTTCTTTGTTGTCTACAAAAAAATAAAATAAAAACTGATTCACATATGAATTCTACCCTGCTTTTTCTACCATCGTGATTTTCCAATCATCGAACAGGATCGAATCGTCTTACACTTTGCTTTGTGTGAAGAGGGCCTGTATTATTATTTCCCGTGTACTTCATATGAACGCGGTTTGCGACATTAAGATAAATGAAAGGAAGCATCGAAAACACGCCAACTGGAAAGTGAATCGTATCATGCGATTCACCAAATGATTTCGCTTGCCAGTCGAAGGTGTTCTGTTTCTTTTGTTGCATTTGCCTTCTTAAGCTTGTATGTGTGTGCGTTCGTAAGCATTGTTGTTTTCCCGAAAGCTGTTCTGTTCAGAAATCAATATTATTCAATTTTGAACGGATTAAGGAAAAAGGGGTTTTCCTGGCAGCGTGTATTTGGCCGGCTTTGTGTATGTGTGTGGCCCAGTTCTAGTCTTTTCTTTGTGGTTTTTTTCTCATGCGAGATTTACAGCACCCGTTGCAAAGACCCAAAAAAAAAAAAAAAGTACAAACCTCATGCGGATGGGTTTTTTTTCCACAGAAAGCTGCCTATTCCTTCAGCATCTGCTATACTCTGCACACGCACACACATAAAAACGATCGCAATTTTGTCCGTGACAGGTTGAAGTAAACCCCCAAAAAATAAATAAGAAGCGAAGAAAAAAATTGTTTCATCTTCTCGCAACTTGTCTTGCGATGCGTAAAGAGGCGAACGAAAAAGCCGAAAAACTTCCCAAAACCATGAGCTTGGTCTGATATTTTAGATACTTTACATGCCTCACGGGGTCCGCCAAGACGTGTTGTTCCTTTGCCGGCAAAGTGGCAAAGGAACAACACGTCTTGGCAAGGAAATCGAAGACCGGCTTTTTGCGCGCTCGAAAACGAAACGAGATAGCTTGCCGAAGCGCGCAGAGACGTAAGATACCAATCTACGGCAAGACTTAATTTGATCCAGAACGGACGGAGCAAAACCGTGCACGCGTCCGTTGTTGCTACAGTGCTACTCGATAATGCCTCGGAGCGGTGGTGGAAAACGATACTCGTACAAGCAAGAGCTAATCCTTGTCCTTCGCATCTTGCCGCAGCAGCTGGTAACAAAGCGTTAAGCTTTATGCAGCGTGTCGCAAACATTGACAAAACGGCACAAGAGGCCACCTGGGAAAAGCGTGGCATCCGAAGACGCAAATTACACACCTCGGTGTTCGGGTGGTTCGATGAAGCGGAAAAGTGCGTTTGCGAAGGGTGAGAAAATTGCTTCGAGAGGGCCAAATGGCACGATCCGTTTCGCAATCGATAAGGGCGGTGGATGGTGTCGGGTGGTCGGTTCGATTCGCTTCACATCAAACAATTATTCCTGTAATGAACATTCACCCGGAAGAGAGCATTTCAATAGGATGCTCGATTAGATGCAGTGCAGACCGGGGTGGACAGTGCTTTTGGTAATCATCCTGTGGGACGATGAAGGTGATGTACTGCTGATGCATGGCGTTTGAAACAGAGAAGGTCTAGTACAAAATCCATTGGCTTTTTAAGATTTAAGAATGTCTCGAACCGAAGTTTTTGAAGAAATTCTTTACGCCTAACATTATGCAAAGTGCGGAGTGATTTAAGCTTGAAGCATTTCAAACAGCAACTAATTATTCTAAAGCATTCTTACAACCAAAAAACGTAAGGTTTTTTAAAGGAAAATGAAATTAATAGTTAAATATCAGTCCTGAAATCAGCCCTATAAAAATGTCCCACACAAACGACTTAGATTACACTTATTTTTATAGTTGAATAAAAACTCATTGAATGTGATAGACAACACGATGTAATACTGGCAAGCATTTCCTTATTTTCGTTTCCATTCCTTGCAGTTGAGTGTGAAGCGAACTGAACTGGGTTATGCTAATAATTTAGCTCCCACAGTAGTACCATTCCGGACTTCAACCGTTTCTGTTTTAAGCAGTCAAGTGCAGAAGCAGTGGCGTGCAACTGTAATAAAAAAATGTTCCACAAGTTCATCAAAGGCTGTGCTGTGCCTGGTCGATTCAACTTAATTTTTCGTTCGGGAGGGAGCGATTCGATCTCATTCGCATGCTAATTCGATCGGTTGCTGATTATGCGGAAATATTAACTTAATTTGGTACGCAAATGCCCAAAGTGTCTGTTGAATTTTAGTTGGTACATGCATGGTAAAAAATGACAAGAAAAAGCTTCTCGTTGGGTCTTTCCGAGTTAAACATTGAGCTCTGTTTGCTCAGGAAAAAGCAAATAAGCCTCCCATATTGGATGGGTGTTTGATAAGGGCAAGATTTACCCTGTGGCTTATCTAAGTGTGGCTGTGTTTGCTTGTGTACAGATTATATTGACATGTAATGGCTAAACAAATTATAACACACTGAGATTAGAGTTTATGGTCTTACAAATCATTACCCTTGGCCCTGGTGGTTCAGAGCAGCAACAGCAGCGTCTGAAATGGATCGATTTTTCTCCCATCGGACACTCATTTGTGGTCGATGGCGTGGTGTGCTTTATGGCCTTCATTATCGAGTCTCATAAACATCGCACGCCGACAAGTACACACACACGCACACATACCCACACTTGCTCTACTTTTTCTTTTTCTTTCATTTTCGTTAAGTACTGTTTCCATAGTAGTCAAACTTTCATATGTGGTAGCGCACATGATGATGTTGACCAAGGAAAAAGTTGAAGTAAAGCAGCATACATAAAATGGTGCTCCACACTCACTCACCAGCTCCGCCACCTTTGCATCGATCACAAGCGCAACAATCGGCAGCACTGAGCGCCAAAACACAGTGAAACCAATTCGGCTACTCGAGTGAAACTCCTACCGCCCGATTAGCGGACTGCCCTACTGCCCTATCGATCGACGATTTATGGTACGTGTCGCGTTTTTCCTTTTCTCCCTACAAGAAACACTGCCACAAACACACGCGCATATCACTAGAAAAACACTCTCCCGAGGGCAGCATCTCTGTGGTAAAGATCTTTCTTTTTCGCTTTACGCGTACTTCACGTTCTCACAGCTGTATTCTTCCTTGTCGATTAATTTGCCATCAGTGCCATAAAAGATTCATTACCACCTTGCACAGCACTCATAGCATGTTGGGTGCTTATTTTTTACGAAAGCGAAAAGAAGGAAGGTTTTTTTTCTATTCCTTTTCGTGACCTCAGCAATTCACGACTGGGTGCGACGCAATGCGACTTCTTTTGTCATTTATCTGAGAAAATGGAAGCATCAAGGTCGCATTAATGTAGCGCTTAAGTTTCGTTGAATTAAAGACTTCACGCCTAGAATTTAATTGATCAAAAATTAAAGTAAAGCTATGCACAATCCTGGCAGAAAAGATTTTCTTTTCTGTATTTTTTTTGGTTTCCTGTATTTTATTTTGCGTTCTTTTAATACCTGTTTAGTGTTGAATATGCAAAATAATTATTAATGATGCAGACACGTGATTGTTGTCAGTATCAAGCAAATACACTTGATGGAGACGCCTAGTACTTCGTACATTTGCATGTGTCACATATCCCATCTGATGAACAATTCTCATTCCACCAATGTCACCCTTGGAATGTTTGATCAATCAACCTTTCCTTACCTGCCATACAGCACACAATCATCGGTTGTCTTGATTGCTATATTTTATTCTCTCACAGCAACAGCTTAGTCAATACTCCTAGCTGTAACATTGGCAGACAGTTTTCAAAAACTGTCTGTCAACAGTTTTCAAGACAAAATCAAAAGACAGAAAAATGTATCCTCTTGATACTTGGCAAATTAAATAGCAACACAGGGAAACACACAAAGGAATATTGAAACAATCTTGTACCACCCGGAAACGGACACAGACGACAAAGCATCATTTTCGACGAAGGTGAAGGTTCTCATCAACACGAAAAGCACGTTTTTGGGAAGACTTTCGCCTTACTTTAGCGTCCCCTTACTGTTGGGCCCTCATGGCCTAACCTTGACGAAAGAAAGTGCAATGATTGTTTATGATGATGATTTTCACCGAGGTTTCGTCGTGCTCGTCCTTTGTTCGATGTTCGCTGTTGGCTTTTCGTTCACTGTCCGTAACGAACCATTTTCCTGTCCATTTACGTCCGACAAATGATTTTTTCAAGCTTTCTTTTTAGCGTTTTTTGGTGTACTTTGTTGTAATATTTCAACGTATATGTAATGTCTGAAAGAAAAAGTCTAGAAAGAAAAAAAAACGGTTTGGTATTACAGCTTGCTCGACATTATCGATAATATAAAGCAAAAATTCATTTTTTTTTTGTTACAACAAACAAAAATCAACAAAAAAATGGTTTTTGTGCTTTTGTTTTTATTTTAAGACCTTAGACAGTTGGTCATTTCTTAAGCAATGATTTTAAATCTTCCTTCAGCTATTATCCTCAAGTAAAAGATATTAAAAATCTACCCAAGAGCTCTCCTCCAGGTAACTGAACGTTGCTTAATTTCGAACAAAGCGAAACAACAGAACACTCAAAAAAAACACAGACAGATGGAGATTAAAACGGCCAGAAACGATACGGATACTTTCAAAAGTGCCCACAGAAAATGGGATACGACTTCTGTTGTGCCCCACCACAGCGTAGCATAAGCAAGACACATCATGCAGCTGCCATCTTCTACGTCTGCGATTTGGTTTGTGGTTTCTCGAAAAATTAAAACGACTGGAAATGGAAAAGTGCTATCTCGTCCTGAAGTGCATCAGCACCGCCAAGAAGCACCGAAATGAAACATACATTTGAGTTTCCGGTATCGAGCACTCCAGTTGTTTTCTTGTTGGAGCTGACAGCCAGACAACGGTGAACAGAGTGCTGATTGCGCTCTTGAAAGTCTTTTGAAACGTTGAGGAAGGTGTGTACGCTGTTGCATAAAGATTTTTCTCGCTAGACTCTGCTAGAAGGGATACTTTTTGCAGGTTTCCCTTAATGTATTATGACCTTCATTATGTCTTGTGGGAAGAAAACTTTTATGCCGTGTGATGAACAGTTTAATTGATTTTGAAGAAAACTAAGAACATATAAATCTGTCCATTCTTATGCCCACAAATAAGCAGAAAACCTAAAGCTAAGGCTCGCTGCTGGGGTAGTAACCACGTGACTACATTCACAAGTGTGTTCGATGCCTCAAACCCGAGACAGACATAAATGTGCACTCGTCCAATAAGCAACCATCGCGCCCAAGTTTTGCAAAGAAACGTAACACGTTTTGCGTTAATGAAGGCGTGGTACGCGTTTTGATGAACAGCTTACCGCTTGCCCTAATTTAATGATTTTTTCGGGATATAATTCTCAACAACCATCCCGACCCGGCCAATAAGCCAACCCCCGGGGACGCAGTCTACACAGCTTCGTGCGTCGCGCGCAAAGTGGCAATCACTCCACGAAAGAGGATCGTTTGTAGTGTTTTTGTTCCCTTCGTTTTGTTGCTTGAGAGCTATCAAGTCCGTTACGTGGTATGTCCTGAGTTCTTCCGTTTTTGTTTCTTCTTGTTTTGTTTGGTACTGTCACGGTAGCACACAGTCACCACGCACCGTCATTTACTTTGTTTAACCGTCAGAAGCACTAAACAGCCGTCATTAATTTTCTCCGCTACCACGGGTATAGTAGTGTGGTTGCATGGTTTCTTATTTGCAAAATTTACGAGCAACAGTAAAAATTGTCCACGATCTGCAGTCTCCGAAACGGACGTCCCGATAGACTGAGCGGATGGTCAATGTCCCACCGACCGGACAGGAATCTTGAATGTAGTATATCTTCTTTATGCTATTTTCAAACACTCGAACACGCATTTTATTTTAACGAGTGAGGAGAGAGAAAAGAGAGGACTTACTAAACAGAAAGAGAGAACGAGATAGATATAGAGAGTGAGAGAGAGAAGAAGAGAAAGAGAAGATCAATTTTGAAATCTGCATGCAATGGTTTAATGGTGTTTATTATTTGAAGAGGCAAAAGCGACAAAGTAGGCCTGATTTTATTTGAATAATTAAAGCAATTTTTACAATTAGAGCTATTTTTACAGTTTGATTATTTTTCAATAGTAAGTCCTTCTCAATATTATCTTCATCTGTGCATGAATTTACTCAAAGTTTAACAAATAAACAAATGGTAAGATTTTCTTATCCAAAAAGTAACAAAACCATTAAATACTTTTAAAACGGTGGAGCTATCTGGTAGTCAAGGAAAAAGAGATATCGTTTTTCAAACCTTGGTAAGCAGCTTCCTTAAGACTTTGTAGTCATCGGGTATGCGGTTATATCACCCTGCTGCTTCTTGTTCTAGCGACGACATCACCAACGAAAGCAGAAGAGAAGGCAGATTCGGCAATCACTAAATGGATGATGCCCATCACCAACTTGAAGAACAACAATCGCGTGGTCGTAAGATCTTCCCGCTTTCTCCGTTATCTCTGAGTGAAGATTCAGGACCACCTATCTCGTGTGTGTCACACATCCGGTACGTCACAGAGAAGGCGATGAATATTGCCTAGGCTGTTACCTGGCTTGTACTGAATCACAAAGGACTAGGGACCAGAAATTAGTGACTTCTGTAGGTGGTAGCTGACTCGATCATACGCGTGTGCAACATCAATTTGGCACGGGGCACTGTACAACCGAAAGTGCTGCAGGTTAGAGCAAGGGGCTTGGCCATTAGAGTTACCACGACGTTTTGGACGGTTTAGGTACGAGACGGCAGTACTACATGCTGCTGTTGACCTCGTAAGTAGGAGGCCCTTGCCGTGCAAAGCACAAATGCTTCAGTTGCTGCCCAGATAGATCACAAAGTTGTCCAAACTGTCCACGATTAAAGACGTAATGCAGCCAGGACGGTACGGATGGAGCACCATCAACAGCTGCGAGGCGGACAGCGATTACTGGTACGACGTTTTCACCAGCGTTGCCAGGACTTTGAGAACTTGCGAAGCCTTCTCTCTGGCACCGTTAGCAGGTATCCGAATAACATGTGAGGGTTTTTGAAGACCCAGTTGTGATGAAAGATGAAGCAAAAAAAAAAACACGAAATCAATAGGAAGATGCTTTGCACAGATGCAAGGAGTTTAAACTAAGGTTCTAATTTCGCGAAAAGAAGCCTTAAGCGGGGGCATCAAGCTCCGAATCCCATCGGTACGGCCTTCCCGCACGCATTAATTTCAAGAAAAGACCCCAAGGCTTAAGATATTAGGTAAATTTAAAACTAATACATTTCAAGGATTAAATATATGCAACGGACCAGCCGAGCACACCCAGGATATGATGTTCTTTTACGACTCCGAGAAGGAAAAGCCTCCCAGCAAAGATGAAAAGAGTATCTTACTTTTAAGTTGATTGCAAGTAATATTCCGTTCCTTATGGAAACATTTTTTCAAGGATTATAATTCACGTTAATCCAAATTTTTTTAACTCCGTTTGCGCGATCTGGCCGTTTGGATAACACAAATTAAACAACAAGAATTGGCTCGTTTAAAACCGCACAAATATATTTCTGGTCTCATTTTTACTAAACATAACAGCTTATAATTGTCTTCACACATACAGGTTTTCTTTGCCGCTTCGTACAATCGTATCTATTGTTCGATTTACAATTTTGAAAACAAAAATCTAATTTACTCGTCGCATCATTCCTTTTTTATCTCGTTTTAACACGCTCTCATCAAACAACCCAAACCAAAGATTAATTTCCACGCTTATTGATTTGAAACCGATCAGAAATTGATTCCAAGTGTTCCTCAGCTGTTCCTCACTGACCGTGTTTATTTGGGGCTTGTTTTGTTCAAAGAAAGTCTTCCAATGAAATTGAACAACCGTTTCATTTACTTCTTTTTATTTCGTTCGGCTATATTTTAGAGAAGATTGGCTGCAGATTGATTACACTAAACCGCTCCAGTCATTCGATTCCCATTTTGTTTAAAACCTTGTTTCACACCGTTGTATGTTTTCTTAAAGCTTGTTGTAACGTGATTCCCCTATTCTTGCTTACTGCTCACTTTCCATTCCACACCTGTTTCACATTTGAATGTGAATTGTTGTAATTGTTTCTCTTTCTGTTTTTGCTGAACATCAATAATTGTGGACATTTTACACAGACGGTAGACGTTTTTCAGTTGGAATTTTTACTGTTCTTCTGTTTGGTTTTTCTCACTGAACCATTTCAGTACACATATTGTTGGCAACATTCATACAGATACATAATGTTTCACAAACACACTTCACTTTTGTTTTCTTCTATTGTACGTGTGTTCACCGAATTATCACGCTGCTTTTCACCAATCCAATGTTTTGAAATCTGTTTCAATTTTGATTCGATTCTTTCACACTCACTCACACACACTCGTACGTGACCGTATAAAAGTTGAGCACAACAACGTGTTATCCAATTAAACAACTATTCTCTAGCTAAGTTATTTATAATGCGCTTGGCACAAAAGCTTCACCTTCTTGATGAGTTTTCTTCCTTCCGATGCAAACTCAACACGTCTTTGTATGACAAAAACGATTAATTTTCTATTTATTTGTGCTGCCATTCTGCCTTTTATGGGAACGCACAATTCCTCATCAAGAACAGAAAACTTCCATAACTACCTTTTGTGACGAAAAGTAGATTATGGCGAACTTTAATGCATTTTAACTATTTTTGTTACCTTTTTTTAAATGTTTATTTAGCATTTGTTTCGTATCCCTGCTTAGTTCCTTTATTTGCGTCGTACATACATCCTTGCCCTTCTTGCTACTAGCTTTTTCTTTTTCCGTAACTGTCCCACGATTATTCTCTTACAAACTTACAACTTTTACAAATCTAATCAAAATCCTTTCGTTTTTCAATTTCTTGCCCCTCCCGATTCGAGTCAGAAGATGCTGCTTTTTTTTTTACTTCCCTCCGGGTGGAAAGCATTCGCAGCTCAACATTCATCCCCGGGCGTATTGTTGCCGGACACACCGTTCGGATCGCTTTGTAAGGTGACTTTCGGTTCCAGAGGGATCATTTCTTCCGGTTTTGATTCTCGTCGCTCGACTGCTGCGTTGGCCACCAGCAAACATTTGTCGTCAATGGCATGCAAGTAACAGAAGGCAGCAGCAATGAGAAAGCGGGCAAAAGAATCGAGTTGAATTAATGGCAAATAAACGCGGTTCGATGGGACGCGTTCTTGTGCGCAAAAGAATAAGAAAAAAATCGTCTCGTCTTCTTACCCAGCGGAACGAGCAATTTTGGCTGTAATGGCAGCAATAAATCCACATTTCCGGTCGTCGGCTGGCGGGGCTGCAGTGAGCTCAGCTGTGGCACGTTGATAAAATCACCTAGCGCAAGTGAGAAGACAAGGAAAAAATTTGTTGCCGTTGACAAGTTTTGCAAACGGATATAATATTATCGACAATATTAGCATGAAATTTGTTTGTAGGTGAAGCTTTCTAAAAAAGATCAAATTCATGTAAAGAAATTACCCTGCTGTAGCACGGAAGGTGGCTTGAGAACTGCTAGTCCCGGTACGGAAGGTCCCTGAAGGGTGAGTCCTATCACATTGACGCCATTCACGTGACCTGAAAGGTGAGAATGTAATTTAAAAGTATATATCAAGTGTGTGAAGTAAATGCTTTTGAAGCTTTTTTGGTATTTGATCCTTAAATCCTTGAAAAGCTCGTACAAGCTTCAAATTTTCAAAAGCTCCAAAGAGTACAATTTGATTCTCTATTGAAAAGCTCCCTCTAAAGGGCGAAAGCTTACCGATTTTCGCTCCACCGAAAGCATCCTTAAAGATGGCGGGATGGGTCGGTTGGGTGTGTTGGTGTTTGAGCGCATTTACCCGCCGGTTAGCCGCACCCATGTCACGCTTCCTGCGTGGTTGCTCCACCGGCAGCACTCGGCGACGCTTTTTCGGCAGCTTGGAACGAGCCTGATAGCGGGAAGGAAGAAAGCGAGAACGAAAACAAATGATCATCATTTTCTTGCGGACAAAGCATTAGCTGGCGGGATGACGATGACCAGAACAGACAGAAAGTCCCCCCCCCCCTTTATTTTGTTTTTCTTTTTATAAAAGTGTGAGAGGCAATATCCCAAAAAGTTGACGCTAGTTGGGAATGGTGGGCAAGCGAAAGAAATAATCACCCGATAACAACGTCTTTGTTTACACTGTGTTTGTTTTTGGGGTTTTGCGTTTTCTCCCTCCCCTATTTCCTCTATGATGTTCTAACCATGTGCTTAAGAAAAAGTTACCCCAGTGGGGTGTTTTTGGAAGTTTTCCTTTTTACCAGCTGCATGGAGTAAAAAGAAGGGTACGATGCTACGACGTGTAAATTGTGGGCCTGTTTTCGTGAAGGGTAAATTATCTGATCTGAGCACACCAAGCAACACACCTTTTCTTGCCCTGGGGGAGTTTGTTGGTTGGGTTTTTTTTTTTCGCTGGAAGGACATTGTAAGGAGGGGTGAATTTCAATTGTCTTCTGCATGGAGAGGATTGAAATTTTCATCGCACCTTCTGCCAGCTAATTGTTTGACAAGGTAGGAAGTTGTGAGATTTTGATCAAGCCTGGCATAAGTAGATTTGTTTTTTTTTTTTTTTCAATAATCAGTTTGTTTATTGATCTTATTTTGAGGAACGAAAAAAAAGTCAAGTTGAAAATCTGTTATGATTTAATCTGATTAAATAAAACACTTTATTGAAAGCATCGATAAAAAATTATGCTAGGAAACGTAAACGTTACTATCGAGCCCACAACAAAAATAAATTCATACGGATCGTAACAAGTGCTAGTAGCAAATTCATACTGCTTGATGTAACAAGTGATGTAAATAAAGAAAAATCATATAAAAATAAAAACGATATCATAAAAATTCCAAATGTGTTCTTAAGAAAGCAAATTCTACAGAGTGAAAGTCTCGATCTGGCGATAAGCGATAGGACCACTCAGAAGAAAGAAATTGGTGAACAGATGTCACGCCCTGTTCTTTTTTTTAATCAGGACTAACACTAACATATACTAGCCTAGTTTTTAGTTCAAATTGCCTTGCAAAAGTTACAGCCAGCATTAACAAGTATCACAAAGAGCATGAAATGATCGTCATCTACTTGAAGCGAGCGCTGGAAAAAAGAAGAATTCTGGTGGATCTCAATCACGCCAACCTTAGCCAGTTCCATCCGATAGTGAGTTTATTGACTCACTATCGGTTTACTCTAATCTGTAGCGTTGCACTTTTCATTGCCTTCCTATTCACATTTACCTCAACCCAATAATCAAGCCAACCCTCCTGAAGTGCTAATTTTTGCGGTTAATCGTGCATTCTGTCTCATTTCCTTGCAAAACAGCGCTCAAGACGGCCGGCGGTCACCTTTCCAATGTCCAATCAGTGAAATTGTTTGTTCAGGTCTGTCCGTGAAGTGAAACCAAATTGCTTTGCATATAAATGACGACCGTACACGCACACGCACAAAAAGGGATCAGTTACGTATTTATGGTACAGAGGATTTTAGTCCACGAAGACCCAACCTAATCGGCGAAGGTAATCAACAGCGCATTATGCGAAGAATTAACAATAAATATTTTATCTCGCACACGTGTGAAAATAAAAGTTATGTCAGCACCTTACCGCCAAGGTGGCCTTACGAATGGGGAAAGCTTCAAAACAGGAAAGCCTTGTTACGCAATGTCGTAATAAATCGCACTTTTACATGAGTGCGTTTACTAAGCGCTCGGCAACTAATGCGATGCGAGCGTTTATTGAACCAACAACGAGCGCATAGAAAAAAAACAAAACAACAAAACAAAAACTGTGTAACAAACGGGATGAAAAACGCTGATAAATTTCTACTAAGCCAGACACACCGTTGCGCAATGTTTATCTTGGGCAAAGCAAACCCGTCCAAGCGGACACATAATGTTAGCGAATCCTTCCCCCCCCCCCCCCCCCTCTCGCGTTGGTCGGTGTTCCTGTGCTGCTTTTACAGTGAGAAGAAATGGAGCCAATTTGAGATACTGCCAGAGTCGATAAAAATTTAAATGAGAAAATTATGTAAATCGAACAACACCACCAGAGTGCGCCCTTGTGTGTCGCGTTGCGAGTCGTCTAGTGTGTACAGAGGAGGAAAAAAAAAACAGAACATAAACATGATGATGGCACCTGTGACCAACAACAGAATGGCGGGACGAGAGACACGGCGGTCGTTGCAGTTTGGTAATCTCTTTTCCCCCCTTTTTTTCTAAAACGAACTCATCCGCGCACACAACAACGACCTTACACGTTTTGTGGCTCGCTGAAAAGCGACTCCAACGCGAAAAAAGATACTTTATTTGTCGTTACAGCCAGTCAGAGCGTCAAGTGGAGCCGAACGTTGCCTTTAGAAATAAAAATAGATTTAGCTTTTGTGCGAGGTTTCCGTACATTGCGCCTGAATGTATGCCGCTCAACATGTCTTGTGTCTCACTTGTTGAAAACACATCATCTGGCTGACGCTAGACTAATGACGTCAAATGTGTTTTTCATTTTTTTCCCCCAATTGCCTACCGTCACGGAGACTCACCGGGAGACTTCTGAGTAGCGCCACACTTTACATCCCGTGAATAAAGCCTGCCAACAGGTAAATGAGCGTACATTAGCCTGCCGGGGAAGTGAAGTGAAATGAACGCCCGAAGGCGGCATTAGTAGTCAATAGGTCCCAGCTTCAAGCCCGGGTCGGTGAAAAGATGGCTAGTGTCTCGCCGCTGAAATGAGATCTCCATCTTACGGGTTTTGCGCTGCGTGACCCATTCGTTTGGGGATGATTTTATGCTAATGACCTTGAGCGCCAAAGAAGCAGCTCGAAGTTATTGAATGGCTTTACTCTAGCCTTGCATAAGCGTGCAACTGTCAGCCAGGGTCGGTTTTTTGTTTGATCAACTTTCTCTTCAACCACGTACCATGAAGAGCTGGTAAATGGAACTCACGTTTCAAGTGAGAAGTGCGCGTTTTTTGCTACACAACTGTTTGGGAAAAACCTTATCGAAATGGCAGCAAATTGGAACAATCTGTGCTGGGGTAAAACGAGCTGTCAAGTGCAGTTAATTAGAATGGAACAGTTTTTCGGGCTCGGATGACCCAATTGGTTTTGCTGGGACCAATTTATTGAGATGGAAATTTTATTTTTTGTTTTGGGATGACACTTTGGGTTTGGAAAAAAAACTTGAAAAGGTGTCTATTAGGCTTAGTTGTGACGTTTAAAAAGTGCCTAAAATTATGCTCTCTTTTATTGAAAACATCAGTAAACAGATCACATTTTTTGTAAATGTTTGAGCTTCATAAGGAAACAATGTTTATTACAGACTAAAAGACGTGTTAAAAAATCAGAAACCTTCTTTTGCTTCTTGACTTAACGACCTTCTAGATCACGCCGGCCATCTAATGGCTTTCTAGACTTGCAGATACAAGTTGGATAGTCAGTCCTCACTCCGGGGAATGATCCGAGCGGGGTATGATCGCTGGTCATGCCGTGTGAAGACTGGCTTCGCTGTCGCCTCAACGACCGGCCTTACAGTAAGAACTGCTTTATAACTAAGCTACTGACTGTTTGTCAAAGCTCACAGTATTGGTGTTTATCCAAAGAAGAGAGCACTTTTGAATGGTTTTGAAAATGTGATACCTTGTTTAAGCTTAAGGTACGATTAAAGATGTCTGAATCAATCCAACCCCAAAACATTATCTCTTGAAAGCTTTGGGCGGACCTTAAACATTGAACAATTTTCAATGTTTAAGGACCCCCAAAGGTCGTAAATTTTAAACGAACCTATGCCTTAAATGGGCGTGCCACACTCGTGCCACAATTACTCAGAAGCATACCATCACCACTCCCGACTTTGCCAGCTCACCTACAAACACGATCATTTATCATAAACCCCCAAAGAAGCTGGACATAACTCTTGGCAACTTTTATCTTAAGGCTAGACAGGTTAAGATTGTTATAGAAAATTTAGAACCACCATGAACCTGCACCAGCTAGCGACTGGTACATAAATCATAACTGACGCGACGGAGTGGAACATAAATCTACAAATTAAGGTCAAGATTAAGACAATATCGGACGCACACAACATGACGACGAGCACGACGAGCCTGCGAACGAACAAATGATGCTGATATCTGTTCCGAGAATGATGAATTGGATGCCATTACACGAGCAAAGAGCGGAAGATTTTCGGGCGCAAGGTTATTGAAAAGAAATAATTTTGATGTAGTTCTTCTTTGTTCTCGTGTCGTGCCCGGCGGGAGGACACGACTAAATGGAAATCATTTTCAAATAAAAAAATCCATTCGAACAGTAACTGGTAATGTAAAACGATCTTGCCAGTATTAAACTCAGTTGTGCTCAGGAATGAAACTGTAAGCAATTTCTCACCCGACAGCATCTGCTTCCAAAGGCTCCAGATACTCCTTACAGTGGAAGTTTTCCACTGGAAAGAAACTTACTTTTTTTCTTCCTGCTCACTTCCACCAAGATAATGTTTCCGGCTGGATGAAAGTTACGTTCTATGCGCTTTCTTCCCACTCCGTATACTAGCTCCCCAGTGGGACCATAGTTTGCCAGAAGATGGTTGTTCCGGGAAGTCTGTTGCGAAGACTTGCAAAACAAGAATCAAAGTCTGCACCCAAAAACCCGCTCACTCACGGTACGCGCGGACGGAAAAGTTATCACTATGCAGAATTCTTTCGTACTTTCCTTTTGCAACAACTTTCCCATTTCCCGAGGCACTCCTAGCTTGCTAGGCTTAGCCTTCGAACCCGGCGGGTGCACACCAGAAATCCACAAACTCAGGGCAGTCAGGGATAGTTTGACAAATTTGCTTGCTCATGCACGATTGCCGGGATTAAAGCCGTTAATCATCGCATCAGCCGGTCAGCGGACGTACGTACAGCGGCCATTGAACGGAGAGTGTCAACTTTATCGGAACATCGACACACCGACACCCGGCTCATCGTCACTGGTATGTCTTTATTGCCTTTATGGTGTTTTTTCCCACCTCTACATGGATGGCAACAGGAGCAACAGGAACTTTGTCCATAAGCTCTTTTTTCGGGAAAGGCATCGGAAACGAACCGCAACAAGCTTTTGGGTTTTTGGAGGTTTTGAGCGTGCAGTTTTTTGTCGTGTTGGTAAGTTGCAAAGTTCACTAAAGCTGTTGCTGCTTTCGGTCATAAATCGTAGCTAACAAGGCACGTTGAAAAAGGCTTAGAGGACTGTTTGAATATTTTTTTTCATTTTAGAAGTTCAGGGAAACAATTCTAAAATTGTTCTGAAAGACGTTCGACGAGCAACTGAACTTGCTCTTGCTCATCAGAAAGAAAAATGTTGCGCTCAAAAGTATGCAAAGTGCATGACAGAAAGTCAAGAACAGGACATACAGAATATTGAGACCATTATTATCAGACGAAGATCAAGAGAGTCCTGTGAGGTTTTTCTTAAAGGAACAAACATTAAAATTGGATAAGTATGGATAAAGTTGATCTTTTAACCCTCAAAATACCCATTGTGGTAATACCAATATTCGATGAGTGTTGTTTCGAGCTGAATCTTATGCTTGTTTCCGAAACACTTTCAGATCGTAAAAAAGAAATTCACTACCATAACAGATCGAACAAGAAACATCTTTTCCTTCTCCAGTCTTGCGTGCTTAGACACCGGAGACAGGTTCGTTATGGGTGATTGATGAACGAACGCGTTTAGATTTTGCCTACGGTGATAAGCCCGCCAGAGCTAGAACGAGCAATGCTAGGATTCCTTTTGTGGCAATAAAGATGAGATGATGAGTTCATTCCACCGTTACCGGATGGTGGAATTGCAGTTGAGTAAGAGGTCTTTTTTCGCAGCCCCTTACACCCGAACATGACACAAAGTGGGCAAAAACATGCATGTCATTTTGCGGTAATGAACAATCAAGGCGAAGTGTGCATAACCTTTCAAGAGGGAAAATGCTTCCTCATCTTCTGTTTCATTTTGAACATAGGTCGAGAAAACGGGGGACGAAAATTAATGCAAATAACACCTGATATGTTTCTTTTTAATCCCACTAGAATCCCACGTTTCATTAAAGTACTAATTACGCACGTAAATCCCTTAATAATCCATAAACAACAAGATCATAAAGCACAAATCCCTGTCCATAATTAAAACAAATTAGTAAGAACTGATCTTCAGCGTGGGCTGTTTCAGGCATTCGCTGCTCATTAAACTTCCCAACCCAAAGCCCCTCCTGACTTACCTGTGTGTGCGAGTAAAACATGGAGAAATTACTGACAATCACCGGTACCGGGAGGGCGATCGTCAACACACCGGCAAGCGCACAGAGCGCTCCAACGAACATTCCGACGTACGTTTTCGGTGCCATATCGCCGTAGCCGACCGTAGTCATCGTTACGATCGCCCACCATAAGCCGAGCGGAATGCTCTTGAATTGGTTGTCTGGGTTATCCTGTTGGGTGATAGAAAAGGAAAGAGAGAAAGAGAAAGAATGTTTGAATAACTAAAACATACATTACGAGCTGTAGTGTGACATAAACGAGGCCCTTTTAACACTCCCTGCCTGTCGAATGTTACACCGAGCTATTTGGAACAGTAAAACGCATGTTGTTAAATCCGTTTCAAAGATAATAATGACCCATGCACGACCCCAATGAAGGTCACACCCGATTCGCTAAAAAAGCACGTAATCCTTTCAAGCGCTTTTTATTTATTTGTCGTATGGAAAGGACAAAAAAAGGCTTCTCTGATAAAAACAACAAATCACTCAAACGTTTAAGGGAGTTACAGCTACGGCAAGTCCAGCGCAAGGACGTAAATGATTTTTATCCATCCGTATCATTAGCGCGCTTTACGATTTAATCTTTAATTATGCGTTCCTGCGGGAAGCCGACGCTTGAAACGTTGAAACATCGTTTCCGTTCCACACTTTCTGGACTTCGGATGAGGTCAGGCCACCTTCGGGGATTTTAAAAACAACAGCAGCAAAAAACCAAAACGGGTGTCAGCTGATAAGTTTCAAATACGGCGAGATTAACGAGCTTTGAAAAGGTCAGCAGAATTAAAAAGCGTTCGGGAACACCCACAAAAAAAAAACAGGGAAACTGGTGGGGGTGCTTTTCCACTCCCAAAACACTTTCCTTGCTGTGACTCGCTTAATCGGCTGACAGAAAATTCAAATTAATTTACCCTAATCAACGTAATCTTCAAACCCAACGCATGCAGAAGCGAACTTCGGAACGCGGTGTCACACCAGCACCACACAGATCATTATTTTTGGAAGCGAACTTCAGCATCAGCTGCTACCATCATAGTCAACCGGCCGGCCCGACAGCCGATGCCGCTCATTAGTGACATCTAACCGGTAGCTGTGAAAATCAAATGACGATTTTTATCCCTCAAACCCAGGCTCGTCAACCGGCAACCATAGTAACCTGGGTTGCCAGCCATCAGAATGGTGAATAGTTTACATCTTCAGCTTTTCCACTGTTGCCAGCGCTACGCGAGTTGCTGAAAGAGACCATTAAAAGAAAGGCACGGCAAAGGGGGGAAAGCATGCATGGAAAACCATAAAACAAAAACTTTATCTCATATCGGCATACGAATTGCCCGCGGGAGGCAACTACGAAACAACGATGAATGTTTTGTTCAGTGGTCGTTAACCGGGGCCGCCCTGGTTGATGTAGTGTGTATAGTTGTGCTTCACGCGTATACTCACAGCTCGACCACCAATAGGAACGGTGAAGCACAAACACACGACACGAAACTATTTCTCCTGCAGAGTGTATGGCAGTGGGTGGTTCACCAAAACGAAAGATAAATGTGATATGTGTGTGCTGTTATTTTCCCGCATGGAAAATTACATTTTACGCTGCATTATGATGGTGGTGATGGTGATGATGATGATGATGGAAAACGATAATGCTCGGAAAGTATGGACTCCGTTATGTGAAGAGGTCAAACCGCATTGAGGTCTAGCTGTACTGAGCGAGTTTGAAAGGTTTGGTACTGAAAAGGAGTTAAATGTTTTTCGTCGGGAAGAAATTTCTCAATTAAGATTTTTAATTGAAATTTCTTGCTCTTCAAATGTTAATTCAGTATGCTGAATCTAGTATAAACGTTAACTAAGTTAAGGAATATACCTTCGTTTAACTATCATATCTGAAAACAGAAGATTTTGCACAAATCATTATGATTGAAAAAAAGATTGCTTATAAACCGAAACTATTATCGAACCATAATTCAATTAATTGTACGCTGACCTCAAACTTAATTTGTTTATGATGCTAGCTTTTAATTTTTAGCCACAGTCAACAATAGTGACAAGGCCAGAACGTAAGAAGAAAACTCAGCTCAAAAAAGTAGTTCCTAACTATAGAAATATATATAAAATGCCTTTTTATTTAAAACAAAGCTTGTAGAACGGTCAAGCCGTATTGCTTCTTGGATGCGCCTTAATGCATGCAATTTGTTTTTGAATTTCTGGTCAGATGAAATAGTCAGCAAATTTGAATGTAAATAGGCGAACTATCAAATTAAAAAAGTACATTACACTTCAAATTTACTTTCTATGATGAGGACAAAGTGCTCCAAATCAGTCTCATTATTCGAAACACTCAAAAGCACATAATTTGTTAAATAATTATCGCTCGTCAATACCCCATCGCGAGAAAAACTGTGACATTAAAACCTCTATTAAAACTTGATTCCTTTACAGGAATCCTGAAAAGAAAGGAAAGTTAAATTTCTCTCCCACTTTTACTTTGTCCTCCTGAAAGTTGGTAGCCATTAATTTAATCTATTACAGTTAACAACACCGAAGCACCTATTAATTTAAACTTTTCAACACCTTGAAGTTTGCTGCCGCGATTGGTTCCGGGAAATTGATAACGATACCATAGCCATTACCGGCTATTCACCTTTTGTCGTTTGTTTTGCCACGCATAATCGAGATTACTTAAGAAAACTGTCAAACATCATTGTGTTTGCCCGTCGCCTTGGTCGTCGTCGTCATCATCGTCGTCGTCAGACGCTATTGAATCGTTCGACCATCGATTCTTTGAATGGCTTAATAGATGAAGCGACGACACTTCATTAGTTATTCTCCAAACAGCGGCACTACCACTACGCAAAGGAAAACAAGGGAACGATTTTTCTTTCGTACTTTACTCTGTGCTTTACTTTCGCCAAAGCAATATGGTTCGCTTTAAGCACCCCGGTTTGTCGATGCGTTCAGAATGGATCTCAACAGTTTATTGCCACAATCATAACGCTCAGGCTGATGTGCTGATGTCTCCGTGGAGGAATGATGCTGGCATGGTATGAAAGAGTTTTTGTCTGGCACTCGAATCAATGCGTCCTCGCTGCGGATAAAACCATTCGCACTGGATATGAAACCGGATATTATGATGCAAAACACGAAAACGAAGAAGGTAATTTTTATTCCTCGTCTGGAAATCATTCGAGACATTCGAACCAGCTGCGGTGATTGGAAGCCTTACACAACTACTCCTGCTTTTACCGCTGTTTTCCATCTGTTTTACCATAACAACAGGTCATAATCGCAAAAAACACACACACATCCGGTGTGTATTACGTTCGGTGTTTGTACTCAAGAGACCTAACATCTCCCGCAGTCGTATCCTTCGGGCGAATACTGTGCGAGACGCATTCAAGGTAACATCTTGACGCAAACAAGACATACCAACCGCACACACATACAGACATTCAATAGCAACCGTATTGTTTTACCCAGTGCCCACCACTTACCTGCAGCTTTTCCGCGTAGTACACCAAGCTGGCAAACACGACGATACCAAGCACCAGGAAAAACACGAGCAACGTCAACTCCCGGGCGGACGCCTTGAACGTATGGATCAGGATGCGCAGTCCGGGCGAATGGCGCGTCAGCTTGAACAGCCGCAGGATACGCACGATCGAGAACGCTTCCAGCAGGCCCGTCTGCTCGCCCATCCGCTGACAGACGTCCGTGTAGAAGCTAAGGGTCGCCGCCAGGTCGATGATGTTGACGGGCGATTTGATAAACTCGACAATGTTCGGGGTCACCTGGGAGGAATTTGGGAGAGAGCGGGCAAACGAAACGCCGTCAATGGTTTTGCAGTGCTGTTGGTAGAGGTGCCAAAGGTGGGCCAAAGGTGTCAAAGCACAATTATGAACGCTCAAGTGGGCTCTTGCGGACGAAAATAACTGCCATTTTGAGTGTGGGAAAGCAAGAACAGGAACGAGAAACACTCCAAATTGACATTGATTACAGAGACAAACACACACTCGCAGAAACATATGGTTTTTCAATGATGCTTTGTTAAACCTTCCCGCGAACTGGTTGGAATTGGTTGTGAAGCGTGAGCATAAATCTGCATTTGATAGTTGAATGAATATTTGATTGGTTTTTTGGAGGAAAAAAGCAAACTGAGTCATTTAAGTTTATCGATTGACTTGGAAGAATCATCAGTAGCTTCTTTTTTACTACCTGCCAGTATAAAAAGCAAAAAAAAAACATTTTGGACTAATATACACCAAAACTCGTTGGAAAGTGCCTGAAAACGCATTGAAGCCTGAAAGTATACTATTTTCAGAAGAAAAAAATAAAAAATCTTATGTACAATTATTTTTCATGCTTTCATGTAGCAATTATTTGTTGAATGGTAGCTCAATTTGCAATTGAAATGATTTCTTGTTTAAGAATGATTTATTTAACAGGCAACCTTAAATAAATAGCTCTCTATTCTACAAAATACGCAAGTAACTCCTAAGTTTGTTTTACAATCTTGCTAAAAACTTCCTATTGGAATTTGATACAAAAATCTTTATTTCATTTGAATCTAGATATGAAATGCATATCAGCTACCAACCATACATCTCATCGAGCAGTATCAAATTCAATCGATCTTCCCTTTGCTTCTCTAACACACACTCTCTCTTTCTCTATCTCTCTCTCTTTCTCTCTCTCCCCAAACCTAAACATGGCTTTCACCAAACATGGCTACGGAAAATTAATTTTGCATCAGCTGCATTACACCACTTGACTAGTACAGACTACGGCACAACTGTTTTCCTACTGTTCTAAATATTTAACTCCACGATAATCGCTATCCGCCACAACCGGCACCGGGGTAAAATTTATTCGATTTTAATTAGCATCATTTCGAATTCAATCACCATTTTCTGCCACGAGGTATTATAGTGGAGCGGTCAGGGTGTGTCCTTGACTGGGCTTCTCACACTTTGGTTTGAAAGTTGGGGTGCGGAAGTTTTTCGGCGATGCCATGAATGTTTGATGCATGAAACAGCTTTAAACTGCCACTTTGGGACCTATCAATCATCGACCTTTACGTTATTGTCTAGCGGCTGTCTGTTCGGATAGCTGCATGATTGAATTAGGAACAAAAGTCCCTTTCTATCCTGATTTCTTATCTCTCTTTAGTAGGATGAATTTTTTCCCATAATTGTGCTGACTTTTCATGCACACTGAGCTACAAATCCGTTTCCAAATGAAGAGAAATACGCCATGTTTACCTTATTAATCCTTCGGTAGGATTCACCCAAAACACACCACCAACTAAGATCGATGACAAGGCCACAAAACACTCTCTCGGTTCGTCCTATTCGCAACAGCAAAAAAAAAAAAAACGTTTTCCATGCAAACCAAATAAACCAACCGTGTGAGCATACGTTACACATTCCCTTTTCCGGGTTACGAGGCTTTGTCGAACAGGGCGACATTCCACCTGCTCGGCCACCGGGTGCGCTTGTATGGGGAGAGGGGGGGGGGGGGGGGTTGCCTCCATTTCGAAACGCAAAGTCGATATTTCATAAGCTGACATAAATACCACCAACTACCAACGCTACGCTTCACACCATCCTTCTTCACTCCATGTCGCCAGATCGTTCCCGGGCAATACCCAAACATGGTCCACCACCGTATCTACGGGTAGGCCCCAAAAGCGTCCTTCAGCGTCACAAGGCAAGGCGTCCGGATGGCTTTAACCTGAAGGCAAACGCGCAAATGATATTTATTTAAATTTATAGCATTTTCTGTTTGTTGCTTCGTTCCGTTTTGTTCGCATACTATCCGTGCTGGAGCAGTACAGTCTGGGCGGAGTGTTATCATAAAATAAATGTGCACTAAGAGACTCTGGGTTTCGCCTGGTGGCGAGTGTCTGGAATAGATTTTCTGCACGTCGAAAACAAACGTGGTGGAGGGTAAAAGTTCTTTGCTAAACATGAGCAAAGCTGAAAAGGAACACTTTTAAGACCAAAGAGATGTAAATTGAATGAACTTGTTGGGAGGATCACTTCATCATAGAGCGCTTGAAAAATACAGCAGTCACAAGTAATATCGAACCTTTTAAAGGAAAATCTATACGAGGCCATAATTCAAGTTTGTGGTTGGAAATTCTTCAGATTTATGATAAGGTTTGTAGTGAAGAGAATGAATAAATAAATGAATGTTTAAAATAGTTCAAAATATAAACTTAAACCTCGTGAGGACACACGTGCCAGCCTGTAGATGTAAAAGACTGTAATCCAAAATAGCCTTCTTCAAATTGACTGAATTCAACAGATCATCAAACGAGTTTTCCAAGAAAAACGATGTACCTTAAGGGATCAAAAGCTGTTCATTC
Organism: Anopheles maculipalpis; assembly: GCF_943734695.1. Lineage (NCBI taxonomy): Eukaryota > Metazoa > Arthropoda > Insecta > Diptera > Culicidae > Anopheles > Anopheles maculipalpis. Next base: position 6,833,300 of record NC_064872.1, read on the forward strand.
AAGTTGCCAGAAGACTTTCCAATCAACAGTATTGTATTTTTGTGTAAAACTTGTACATCTAATCTCATCTTAGCTTAATCACCCCTGTTGGTGACCAGTGCTTTGCAAAGTAGTGCCGTACCAAACCACAAGGGCTATAAAAGTACAACTTTAACGTAAAGCTGAGCAGCGCACGACCGGACACGAACAACATCCGGTAAGCAGATGTTAATGTCAGTCCGATCCATCGTCACGATTACGAGGGTTGCGACGATTACGTGTATTTAATTCTCATCCTTCCTGCGTCTTACCAAACGGCAAAGGTACGTACGTAGTACGGTTTCCGACTCAAAGCTCAAATGACGGTACTCGACCCGGATTGTTGCGACCTAGTTGACTTGCTTGACACCGAGGGTGTCCGGATCCCCAGGTCCGGTCCGGGAGACACAAACCAACGTAACCGTATCGTCACGATAGTTAGGTGTCATTTGGTGTCATTTGGTGTCATTTTAACCCCACAACCTCATGAAACACAGCACATGAAATGCGGGAGCGCAAGTGTTGCTTACGTGCTGCTGCTGCTCCTTCAGGAATCCATATGCTAATAGTGGATGAACGTGTGTGTATGTGTGTGTGTTTTGTGACTATTGCGAGGCATTAACATTCGAATCACCTCCGGTGAACTTTAATCCCTTATCATGCGTTCATTTCTCGCTCCTGTGTCTTTTCAATGGGCTCCCCATTTGTGAGTGGCATTTTTAATGATACTTTGCAGAGTATTAGTGTGGCGCACTTCAGCATTGACAACCGTTCATTAATCAAACCCCTTTTTAGCGATCGGGGCTGGTTTGTGCTGACTCAGACAAGAACTCGTTTGAAGGGTTTTAGGTTTTGATATTTTTGGGAAGATGTAACAAGGGTGATTGATGATTTGCCGACCGATAACGATTGTCCTATCGATGTTTGAACGGAGGTTGTGTTTTGAGTCGCTTGGACAAATTTTGTCGCTTCATTAGAACTTTACAATGATTCCTGAAGAAAAACGATCATGATTTATTTTTTAAATATCAAACAAGAAAAAGCTTCTCTCATCAGATAAAAAAAAAAAACATTTATCTTCTTGAGGGAATGTTTTTCTTGCACACAGAAAACTAGTGCGGTTAAAAACCAAACAAACCCCTAATGAAATGTAACTTCAGCCGTTGCTCCGGAACAAAGCACTTCTATTCTCATTTGAAAATTGCTCCGCCTAACCTCAAGGACTAGTTTCAGTTTCAGTAACTCATCCGTCGGCAGGAACCTAAGCAAAATATAGTAATGAAAGGAAAACATGTCTGCCAACACAAATCTCTACAGCAGAAGCAGCTTCTGCTTCTCCCAACAGCTACCTAGAAGAAGCCCGATCTACCAAGCACTGCCGTGCCTTGTGCCATGATGAATGTCAATGTTTATCCTATCAAAAGAAGCCCCACATTTGCGCCCGCCAAGCAAACGACGTTCGAAGACATTCACTTCCCACTTGTGTTGTGCGTCGTGAAACAGCTTCAGCTGCTGCCGGCACTGAAGTTGATGGGCTTTGGGGAAGACGATGGGGATTTGGGGCTGGGGATGTGAAGTGAGGAACAAGGCCGAAAGGGCGAAGGCCTATCATTAATCTCGTGCAGTTTCGTCTCCACGGGACAAAATCCATCGGTGACAGGGCTTCGATATGGATTCGACGATAGATGGCACAATGAGAGCGAATAAAAGAATACACGACCCAGCAATAGTAACTCGATTCAATCTGCATGTCAATGGCTCACGTGTGTAGGACGCGCTGGATGAAAGCGACAAACTTTTGCGAACCCTCCTTGCTCCCGGCTCCCCAAGTTGAGGAAGTTTGTGTGCGTGAAAAAAGCGATTACACGATCGATTGGCTCATAAGGACCAGACGACACCAGCTGCTATCCGACGCTAACGATCTGGAAAATGGAATTGTTTCTGCAAAAAGTTCCCCATTTGAGAAGGGGCACTTTTTGGGGGAGCGTTTTTGTTGAAAGAAATTCGAGCGACACCACCCGACACCACCATCTGTTCACAATTGCTCCGCACAGGTAATGGTGTCCATCGGAATACTTACCACCAGCCGTACGGTCAGCTCGATGATGAACCACACGTTACAGACCAGCTCGACGTAGAAGAATGCTTCGTGCGGTTGACCGTACGTTTCCTGCCAGTTCTCCACGATGCTTGCGCCTTTGCCGGAGTTCATCCGGTAGGCGCTGGAGACGATACGGCCGGTACGTTGAGTGGTCGTTTCCGGTCGTGTCGGTGATGAAGACTGGCTTTCGGTGGTGGCACTGCTGGTGGTGGTAGTGGTGGTGGTGGTGGTGGTGGTAGTGGTCGTGGTGATGGTGGGCGATCCATAGTCCAGTAAAAGTTCGTCAAGTCGTCCGGGCGAGTCAAGCAGATCGTCCAGAGTGGACGGTACGTCGGGCAATGGGACAACGGTGCCGTTGGTCGTGATGTTCAGGATAGCCGGAATTTCCACCCGCAGGCCCGGATGCGTCTTGAGGCAGAAGGATATCACAGAGATGCAGATGAAGAACACCGATATTCCAGCTACAATCTGGAAAGCGGAAAGGAATTGGATAGGCTATGTTAGCATACTTGAATTTGAAGTAATCATCTCTAAAACATATTCTTAGCTCTGTTTAGTCCAGCTTGCTTGTTGGCGTGGTCTTGATGACTCGTACAAAATATTAATACTTGTAATGTAGATGTTCCAAAAAAAACTGATAAAACTTTCATAAATTCACATGGTCTTCAGTAATTTTAGGAGTTTTCCGATTTTTGTTATTATTTATAGAGAATAAAATAAAAAATAAGCTTAAACGCCGCGAAGGTTCAAAGAAAATACAAAATTCAATAAACACCACCGCAAACCTCAACAACCGTTTAAGGATTTTCTATTAACATATCTTTGAGTTCTTATCAGTGACTTGTATCTAGCATCAAAAACTTATATCTATATGCTTCAAGAATCCAAACCTAGAACGTAGTCGTTGAATGGTATAAATGGCCTTCTCCATCAAAGTATTCTAATGTCAAAAGATCTCTCTCAATTATCCTTTCACGATAGAATTTCACCTCGACTTTATCACACACACACACACACAGTCTTTGATCGCTTTTGACTCTACTATCTCAAATGGAGCCGGAATGGGAAATGAACTGTCCACTTCATTTTGCTATTAATTCTCGCCCATTCTATTTCATTCCATTAAAAAGGAATTCCATCTTCTTCTTCTTCTTCTTCTTGTTCGCTTCATTAAGCTCAGACATCATGCTGGTTGCAATGCCTTTTTATCGACCATTCTAGACTCTGCTGGATGTCGCGTTGAATCAGTTCCAGTTTATCAATTATGTAGTGTCTGTCACTATCCGCTTCCAACCTGAACTCAGACTGCCTTTCGCTCGAGCTCGATATCTTATGAATACATCATACCATGGTAACATTTGTCCAATTGCTACCGGCTTTGTGGATAAAGAACTGTCCTCTTTATCCTCAGATGCACTCTTTAAGCAAAACGGGATCCAATCACGTGCCAATCGGTACGATCGGTGTGATATAACCCGCAAATCTTTAACAATCGCTGATAGAGAAGCTGTCAGGTGAGCCGAAGCGTTCTTCAATTAATTCATGCATAAATTAAGTCCCTTCTAATTTAAGTATCTTTCCGGTTCGTGTTCGTATCTGCGTTGTGGTTGCATCCTCCGAATTGAATGTCCCAACAACATCCACCTACCTTAGCACCGGTGGAGCTCGATGGTTCATCAAACAGGGCCCAGATTTTCGGTTTCGTTCGCTGCCAGCAGGTTAGCTCACCGTTTAGCAGTGCCTCCTCGAAGCCAAACAGTCGCGCAATCGCTTCCTCGGACGGTTGCTCATCGTCTAGCTCCAATTTGTCCAGTATCGCGAGTGTGCTCTATTCCAGTGAGACAGAGAGAGAGAGAGAGTGAGTGAGAGAGAGAGAGAGAGAGACAGAAGAAGAAAGAAAATTTAACAATTCCAATGCATAGCCATTTTCTTCCGGGTACACCCACGCTACTCTCGTCCATCGAGAGGAGGAAAAACATTTTGTAGCCTGCGGAAGAAATATGCAAATTTTCTGGATGCGCACCTAAGACTGTTGCCTATCGCTTAGGCGGAACGAAGATGATCTTCAGATACATCGGAATCACGGAAAGCTTTACCCGTAGTTTTTTTTGGTTGAGATGGTTTTTGGCAGGGTTATCGAGTGTGTTTGAGTTAATCGAAAACATGAGCCTTTTGAGTCGGTGTTTTGCAGTTTAATTAAAACTTGTGACATGATAAGAGATTATGATTGCTTTTCAGGGTTTCCAATTAAAATAAATTTTGTTTGGATGTAGCAAAAGCCAGTGGGTTTGAAATGTTTTACGAGATGCTTTTCGAATACTTTACGAGAAGGTTTTTTCAAAAGGATTTGAAGTAGAAAAGAAAGACTTTTTTATGTAAGAGTGAGTTGTACTACTTGAGAGTTCTTTGGAAACTTTTTTAAGCAGAAAATGCAGTAGGTCTACTTGAAAGACCTTGGTGAAGGACATTTGACGGGCTGCATAAACATAGACTAACCGAATCACATCCATAAGAGTGGCTTAACATCTGGCGCATTTCATATATTCTCACACCAAAACTACCTAAGGAGCTTTATCTAAATTTTTGTATCGTGTTCAAAAATATGCAAACTACGCCAAAATTCCATTTAATTTATCATCAACCTTCCTAACCAGAAACATACAAAGCACCGGAGAGATAAAAAAGAGAACCTACCTGCGTATCACGATGCACACTGTACGTAGACCAACAGCACGGTTCAACCTGGTTCGAATCAAGACCCCAAAACTCCAACTCCTCCTCAAACAGTGGTCCACAGACATCGGTCGGATAGTGCAGCTTTCCAGTTCTGCAAGGCGAAACAACCAATTCATAATACCAAAACATTCTACACACACACACACGCAGGCAAACTTCATCCCGTAATGGTGCACACTTGTCAGCAGAGAAGGGGGAAAATGGAGGCCTGATGTAACTCTAAGCTGGCAAACTCGCCACAAACTGTCGAAGTAGTTTTCTTTATAGTCAACACATTCTTCCTCTCGCTGAAATATTTATTCGGTATGAGACGAACGATAAAAAAAACTACTTCTGGCAGATCGTTCCCACTGTGCGTACACCACGGTTTTCTTTAAGACTTTGCGAATTATGTCTTTATTGTTGGCAGATAAGCTTCATTGAAGGGTTTCCCGCCTTTTATTAGCACGCCATTGTGCCACACAGTAGGACTTTTATTTCTATCTTGATAGTATGATGAGTGGTGGTTGTGGATGACTTCAACGCTCAAAATCGTTCCCTTACCGATAGTAGTTGAGGACTTGCGCAAACACCCCCGGATGGCGGTCGAAGAAGTACTCGTTCAGGACGGGATCGTAGTTTGCCAGTGCCTCCGTTAGCCGCGAAAGTCTTGTGGCTGGGATCTTCTTGAGCGTCGCCTTGTACGTCTCATACCTGGAAGATAACGAAGGACAAATACTTCCAGTTAGCAGCCTCATCGAACTTTACTGTTCGTAAATGAGTGTGTGTGTTGTAAGGGTTTTTGGGTTACTAAAGTTTATGTTATGTTTGCGTTTAAAACGCTCCACTGCTTCCGTCAAGCATGCCAGCAGCTCATCTGGAAGCGGTCATACAGTGTAAACATCATTACATATTCATAGCTTAAAATTGCCGCTTCCTACCACGTGCAGCACGTCATGAGCGCGCTCCGTTCTAGTGGAGAAACTATCTCACTCGAGTGAAACTACAAAGAAGTGTGGTTCCCAAGTTCTCCGAACACACTGAAGCAACTCGTTAGAGTTGGAGGACACAGCTTTTGGAACGGGTATTTATCTAACGGTGTACATTCTCACATTTTAACAGCTCCAGCTCGTTGGCTCCTCTTCTTTCACTTGCAGCACGAGAGTGCTCAGTGCGGCGCTAGTTCACTTCACTAAAAGAGCTTAGAATAGGGAGCAATGAATCGTTTCCAACGCAAATAGTGAACGACAAACATTTAACTTTCCCGCCATCATCGTCAGCAGAAGCACAAAAACTTTAAACGAAAAACTTCGTTGAGAGAATAGTTGAAGGAGCTAAATTTTGTTGTGGTGGTACGGCGAAATTAGTAAAAGCCTTGATTGCTTGATACAAGCGTAGAAAAAGAAGCAATCGTTAGAAGTAAATCTTTTTAAATGTTAAAAACTTGTTGAACAACATTTTACCACCAACAAAAACAGAAATCCGATTAACAACTTGATTATTAAGTAAATTTACAAAACTTATTCGTTTGTGGTTGTTTTGATTTTTAATAGTTTTGTAAGTCTTTGAGCTTTACTGTTTTGTTGTATGAATTTGCTCTTAGACCCTCCCTAGCATGACTTCAAACGAACGAGAAAAGTTTTCCATTTACTTCTCTTCTACAAGAATTTCTCTACTAGAACGAAAATGTCTGCAGCAACTGTTTTATCTTTCACGTTGTTTTTTCCAATGTTCCAGGTTGTTGGTCGCCTTTCCTATCATGCTAACAAGTGAAAGTCTTTTCTCGCCATTCGGAAGCCATTATCGTCATCGTTGTCTACCGTTTGCTATCCTCTGACCTGTGCTGTCCACTTGTGAGGTATATTTTACCGACGGCACCCGTAAAGGTACGATACCCGGAAGTTTTGTTCTACAAACCGTGTACAGCCGGGAAGACCGTCGTCTTGAGCAATTTATTAAAGCACAACACACAGCACGAGACGCACCTTCGAGCGTATTGGAGAAAGTTTTCCCTACGGAGGGAAACAACATCCAAAACTATGGCGACATGTTGTCTTGAAGAAGCAAACTTCCTCCACTACTAGGAGATGCCACGCGCTACCTGCTCTACCAGAAGCCAATTAGAGTATGACTGTGCTGCTGCGTATGCTTAACGGCTTTATTGGTTTTAATTATCAAACAAGGCCACCACTACTTTGTACACCGTCTACCGATTCTTCATCGTCGGCATCAACGTCGTCGTCTTCAAGTCTTTAAAGTGTCCACAAATAGAAGGCTACACACCTTTCTCGGAGCCAAGAAGACGTGACATGACACAACGACCGAGGCTTGCTAATATAGTTAGCCATTATTGCCATTAGTCACGGCCAAAAGGTCTGGGCCAAGTACGCGCTTCAACGTTGCACACGTCACCAAGAAAAGGGTTGTAGTCATCCCGACTTCATCACAACTATTCTCGGTCATGGGGCACGGTAAAAGATAATTTGTGACACAGCTGAAAATGGTGGTTTCGGCGAGCTTCGTTAAGAATTGTCGCTGCGAATAATGGATCTTGGTGAAGGTGTGATGACATTTTGTTTGTTTAAAAGGCTTAAAATACCGCATAATGAACTCAGTTCAGCGGTGATAATCTAGTTAGTAATTATTTTACAAATATTTTTAGTGCTGGCTGCATACATTTAGGCGTAAAAATTTTCAAAAAACAAACAGAAATTTCTAGCATCTATTTCTGAAGACTTATTTGGCTTACCTGATGCCTCCTACGTTGAGTATGATACGGTTTTCCCCATCCATGGTGTCGGTCCACTGGTTGCAACGTTGGCACTTACAACACTCATGACAGTTCACTAAATGTGCCTGTACGTGATGAATTACTCAAGCCTAACCTTTCACACTTCATACAGCAAGCTCTTTAATCTAACTTCTTATAATACAACAACTTCAACCAGTCAAAACTGTTTAGCTAAACTCTTCTGCAGTTTCTCTTTTCTCTTGGATAATAATGGATTTCAGCAACTGTTCCCTTAGTCGGTAAAGTTGTCTTCTCTCGCCTTTGTTCACCTTACGCAAACGAAAGTGTTACATATGCTTTCAATTCCTCTACAAGTGCATTTGCAGTTTACACAACAAAAAAGCGTACCCAGTTCCCGGGTACGACATACATGCACCGTGCTGGCAGTTGATTTATGGATTAATATTTATTCGTAGCGCTGCTCAACAGCGTTCCTGCTTCGGTACGAACGAAAAATGCCAACGACACGGCACTGTGTACGGGACGAATGTTTCGAACCATTCTTCAACGGGTTTCGCTTTCAAACGATCGGTTCAAAACTGGTCACGCTTCAGCACGGCATCTTCATGCTGGATGGTATCCGAGTCTTCCGAGTGGCGAGCCGGCGAGTGTTGCTGGACACCGTCAACAGGGGTTTTGTAGCGTCGTAGGCACGTCTGTAATGGAAAAGAACAGAAAAAGCTGGCAATGAAAAATGAGTGTAAGTGTGCAATTGGGGGTCGTAAAAATTTCATCTCTTGCTGTACGATTTCCATGAGAATGGGAAGTATGATTCAACGATGCAACGTGTGATGCTTTTGGTGGCGCTGAAATGATTGCCACTGGGATGATGTATGGTCTAATACAATTCTACTAACGTTATATATAAATATGATGTAATATTTCAACTTCAATCAATCAAACAACCCAATCCTTCTATAAATATCGACCCATCGCAGTTATTGATAATTTAATGCGGTTAGTTACATGCGGTAAATCTATAAACCCGAGTTACATTATTAACTAGCCACATCCGAAACCATGCTCCATTGCTATCATTAATATTGTGGTGCCGTGGTCGTAACCACTAAAATCACTTCCTTCTCGCGCTCTATTTCCACTAGTTCACCAAACCTAATAAAGTTGAGGTTAACCGACAGTACAATCCACTAAATGAAGCTTACAGAGCCATCATTGTCGCTCGTTACAGCGTTACCCAATTCACCCGACCCAATCGCTCACCGAACCGGGTGCCGGGTGTTTGGATGGGTCATCGGCAAGAGATTGTACATCGGGATAAGGAAAATCCCGACAACCGTTGGGTCCGGAACGGTTTTACTACTATCCATCCGTAGATCATCCCCGTCGGACGTGTCCGTCGATCGTGATAAGCGGATTAATTACGGCAGTGCCATCCCGTCTCCCAATTAAATGGCAGCATAAAATCGGTTCGGTCGGGTGTGATGTGCTAAAGAGTGTCACGCAAAACACCGCGATGAACAGGATTGTTTGCACGTTTAATCGATGTATTGATCGGATGTGATTGAATCGGAATTAAATCAGCCAATCAAAGAAGCAAACAAGGGGGAAAAATGTGAATTTTTTTATGCATCCACTCTTGCGGTAAAAAAAAAAAACAATTCATTAACCTTATCAGTAATGGGTGATTAAGGTGAGCGTTGGGATTTTTTTAAAGTTTTTTACGCCTTCGGGTATGCAATGTGCAACACTTTTTTTGGCAATGGTAATAATTGTTTAAAAGTGTGATTCCAATGTTTTTGTCTATTTAATTTATCTTGGTGTATTTCTAGACAAAAGGTTAACATATAAGAAACATATAGAAGAAAAAATCCTAAGCGGATCAAAAGTTGCACATACGCTATATAGTTTCATAAATAGGAACTCTAAACTTAATGTAAAAAACAAATTATTACTTTATACTACAGTAATAAGACCAGCAATATTCCACTCATCGCCAATATGGGCAGACTGTGCCAGTGTTCACAAACAAAAACTACAAATTTTCCAAAACAAAATGTTAAAAAGAATTCTCGACCTCCCCCCATGGCACAGTACATACGAAATACATAGGATTGCCGGATTGCAAAAAGTCAAAGAGTTCCTTGAAAAATAAATACTTCCAAATGCCCGCAGGGGTATTTTTGTACATAGTTAGGTTTAATTTTAGCATTAAAAACTTAGGTGGAGGATAGTTATAAGTGAAATTCAAACAAAAGGGTTTTTTTTTCCAATTTTTCCCTATTCAAACTACCAAATTATGTAAAAATGTTCCAAATTCGTAATGCGAGTTAATCCCCACAACATTGAGTTAAGGTCTTAAGAGCGGTACCAATAGCAAAACAAGATTGTTAAACAAAACGAATCAATAAATATGCACTACTACTACTACTACTACTACTGTCTATTTAATTTCAAGTGTCTGATTAGGAAAAGCAGAATTATATTTCATTGGTATATTATTAAATATATGTAAGTTACTGTTGTTCAATTTTTCTTTTTATGTTCGAAATATCTTCAAAACTAAGCTTTAAAACGCCACAAGAGAAGTGATTTTTTACATCCATCTCTCTATTTTCTTTACAAAAAGCATAATTATATGAGGAGGAAATGTAAAGCGCTGTTTTCCGGTGGCTAATTTCTCTATGACCATCGACAGTTTCCGTTTTCCAGTCTGCAGAACTCAATCAAGTTATTCAAACCGAACCAGACGAACCACCGCAACAGCTGCACCGTACTGGAGTGGCAATCAAAAAGCGTAGCAGCGTATCACATTGAAACCGGACCAAAATCCGTGGTAGCTGTAAGGAAACTTTACATTCTTCCAGCGCACCACTAAAAAAAAATCGTGCTAAGAGGTCGAAGTTCACCAGGTTCACTGCAAACCGCAAAGTTAAGCACGTTTGTCGGTGCCAAACCGCCGAACCCCGAATACGGAACGGATGAACCGATCTCTAACGAAGCGAACGAATCCTTTGCCGTGAACAAAACTTGCACAAAACGTGCCGCACGATGGGAAAAGGAAAACGTCGTGGTTTAGAAATTCGCAAAATACCGCAGCACGGCAAGAAACATGCCGCTGGCAGAAATACACGAAGCGAAGAAGAACAAACCCATCTTCGGTCGCTTACGGCGTGCTCGGTTGGAACAAAAAATAGGATCGTGAACGAGAAGACAAAGAAATGTATCAAGACAACGAACAACGGAAAGCATTTCCACGCCTTCAGGGGGTATGTTAGAACCTGGGAACCCCGAAACCCGAACAAAAGACCTAACCTTGGCAACCTTCGCCAACGGATGGACACGGCGTGGTGAATGTAAAGTGAAAGGATAACAAAATACAATAAAAACAAAGTGAGCTCGTGATGCTGTGCTTTCGGTTTGATGCGGTTCTGGCAATGTGTGTGTGCGTGCGCTTGTGTGTGGTTGAGGCAAGGGAAAATGGAGACATTTGCAAGCAGCTCATTTATTTATTCATTTATTTATTAGATTCACATGCACACGTGAGAGCGCGCTACATTGGTTGCAGAAGCAGGTTTTTTTCTGAGTGGCACAAATTGACGTTTGATACAGAAAATGGTTATGTGTGTATGTGTGTCCCGTTGAAAACGGTTATGTAAGGCTTAGGTGAAAGTAAAATGTTGTAAATATAATTTCAATAAATTTATTATACCATTCAGATTTTGTTGAAAGAACAAGAACAACCAGAAAAATGCTTCAAATGATTTTTTTTTGCTCTTATATAACAATAAATTGTGTAGAAAACATAGCGATAAAGCATTTTATAGAATGTGAGATTTATTGAACTTTAATGTATGACAAACTCGTTGAAAATATTTTGAAATTTATAAAAAATAATAGAAAAACTAGTTTAAATAATGTTGAAACATGCTTTTTGTGACCCATTTTTCATGTCCCTGAATGGCTATTTGACTATCAAATAGATACTAAATATCAAATACATATCTCGGTCAAGGAATTTTGAAATTTTCTGTCAAAAATTATATTTGTTTACTTAAGGCTGCCCAGTGGTGTAGGCGACAGTGGCGCCGGTCCTCAAACGGCAGGAACATCTAATATTATATTGTATAATAATAATAAAGTTAAGCAACAAAAGAAATTAACAGTAAATATGCTGCATTATTGTCATAAGAATTCATTTCCTCACCTCACAGACTCTTCAGCATTCATCAGTGGTGGATTCAGCCTTTCTGGCATGCCTTTTATGACATTTTGGCAAGCCATTAAACAGTTTTCCTTCTTAGTCTCCAAAAACGAAACCTACGGTATGCTGCACGCCTTGATCGGAACAAAAATGAAGGAGTTATCGCCGATTTGCCGTGGATTTTCCTTATTTTTCGTGGAATTACTGGGCGGTGGTGAGGAAATCGAGGTGAGCTTTACCACAAAAATATACAAAATTAAAAGATGCATCCAACGATATGCGGAATGCTCCGATTGGTTCAAAACTGAGCGAGCTGTACTGTGCATATTTCTCAAGACATTTTCTCTATGTTTTTTTTGGTTTGCTTGGTGGCGAGGGCGGGCGGGCTGCCATTGACGAGGTTCGTTCGGCTCTTCAACACCACAATAGATACTTGATCTTTTCAATAAATCACCGCTTCGAATCGCTACCAAACATCAAAGCCCTTCACAACAAAACACTAGAATGTTTCTACAGTTTATACACAAACGTTTCCAACGTGCAATTGATTCGGTAAACATTTGTACCGTCACTCTCCATATAAACAACACCGATGGCGGGCGGGTGGCACTCAACGGATTGCGCCACACTCGACGGCTTAGCCTTGCTGACTGACAAATAAAAGGTTCAACTGACAAATAAGCGTCGCCTAGCGGTGCGAATGATTTGCATCCAGGAGCAAGGTTTGGGAAACAAAATGTCCCTATGGCAAAACATCCTACTGGAAACATGCAAAAGAACCAAACACTCACACAATCGTCTCTGTTTGATTTATCCTTCACCGGTTTGTGCGGGGTTTGAAGTACATCCTTGAAGCCGTATTGTGAGCGAGCCTCGGGAAATTGGCGTTGGTTGAAAATGTTTCTAAAAAAATAAAATATCACCATACTTCCAAGTGCCAAATTTGACAGCATTTTGTGTCTGAAGCTTCCTTTCACACACCGTTTGTATTCTTCACTTTTCGAAGCCCGGAATCAATGAGCCCGCTTGAGCAGCGGTTCATCCACAAGCGTCCCCTGAAATCGCTGAATGCCATGGAAACATTGTGGCAATTTTCGTATGCATTCCTCACACCGGGACATGCTGGAAATCAGCAGCGAATTCTTTGCCTCGTTTTCCGGTCGTCCAGCGGCCATGGGAAAATTCCACTACTTCGAGCAGCCATCGCATGAATGTTGTATTGGAGCAGAAGGAATCAAAGCACGGTGTCGCATTCCGGCGACATTCGCCCCAGTGTTCACCAACAGGTGAGAAATTACCCAAGGACCGACGTTGCTGTCACCTGGCTCGATTGCTTTTTTATCCCCCGTGTGGTACGGAAAGCAAAGTTGGCACGTACCACACCGAGAGAAATAATCATGTACGAGCAATTGGTAAACAAGGGCGCTCGTTTCTGGTACTTGAAACAGACAAATGAACGCTCCCGTGCGGAAAGAAGATTTGTATTTGAAGGAAAGGAAGTACATTAGGGTGAAAATTTTTTCGGGCAAGAGCTCCTATTAAAGCTTAAGCTCCTTATTTTATGTTAGATAATTTTATGTTCCAATCGATTCCTAAAACATGTGAAAAATTTAGAAGATTGTACCAGTCAAGGATTATAGGTTGAAAATTTTTTGAACATAATTAGTAAGTAGTTAAGCTTAGTGACCTTCTTTTGTTAAACTGTAAAAATTCGTTCAGAGTGGTGTTTATGTAATGTTTAACCGATTTTATACCCCTTATTAAAAATTTTCTTAACGTCTTTATCTTTAAACACACCCAAATAAGCTGTAGATCAACTGAAATATTTCTTGTGCTTCTAAAAAATTTATCCTATCTAAGTTATGCTCTAGAAATAACGAACTTGTCTTCATGATAATTTGCTCCATATGTATTGTTTCAATATCACAATCTGTTTCCCTCACAGGGCATAATCTACGCTCAGTCCAAAACAAACCCCATTTGCAATATTGTTTCTGTACGGTAAGTGAAAAACTAGTATCATTTTCCAACCATTTCCTCCCCCAAGTGGGTTGATCACCTGGGTCATACTGAACTCCAAGCTCTATTTACTCCCATTCGTTTGTACACTCACAAGAGGCGAAGGTGAAATTTCTGTTTTCCTTTCGAGCAAAACCCTCCGGCAGTTGAAATCCTTCAGGCAAATGCCTTCCAATCCTCTGAACAAACTCCACTAACCGCACAGTACCGGTAAGCAATTTGAATAATAATTTAAATTTGTTTTCCTACATGTTTTCACGTTTGCCACGCTTTCACCGGAGACAATGAGACACCCGTGATACAAAAACAAAGGCAAACGTGCTAAAACCAAACACACAAACAGAGCGTGGTATGAATGCCCGGATTAGGGAACGAAATTGTACGGCACAACTTTTTTGCATCTGCTCCACAGCCGTTGGATTAAGACACTCGTAAATCATACACAGGAAAATGAAACTAAAGCAAAGCAATCCCGGCAGGAGCAAAATACACTAAAGCAGCACCAGCAGCAGGCGCGTTTAATTTTACTGTAAAATTTTTGCCTCACAACGATACAGATTTTGCTCTCTTCAAAATTCGATTTCCAATCAAATTGAGCTTTTGCAGAATCCATTATACCTTCCAGCAATTGGGACCGTTAACCGGAGCGCATATTGAATATAACGCGTGCTGGGTGTGTTGTTTTCTGGGGAGTTTTTAACTTTGCTGTTTGGCCAACGGAAGCACTGAATGTCAAAGATGACCGCCCGGACCTGATTGAACCTTCTGCGAATTGTGTTCGACTTGTTTAAACATTTATAATATTGGTTGCAGCTTCTAGGCGCCCGTGTCAAGCCAGGACTCGACCGTTTCACCCTAAAATGAAAAGCATTCCGACGGGATCAAGTGGAACGAAAGCTTTTCTTTTCCAGTTTTGATTTTGCCTCATATTTCTTTGGTTTTGTTCTTCAAACTTGATCAGCATGTAAAATTGGAAATTTTTAATGACGTATTTTGTCAGGCTGTTAAGGAAAAGCTTCAAAATTTTATTATGTTTAATCCGTATATTTATTTTACGAAATATGATACTCTCTTGAATCTTTGTATGCCAAATTTTCCCATTACCATTACCGTTCTGCAAATAGTCTCAGTTATCTCACTGGAAGTGTAATCTCAACCTGCCGATTGCTGGAACAGTCCTCACAACCAACATGGTGCTCAAGTTCGGTTTCACTAGGTGAATGTTAATGCGAAAACAGCCTCCCGTTTGCCCACGCGCTCATAAAATATCAATTACCTTCATGGGACGTGCCCCCTACGCAATAAACATTTCCTACAACATCGACTCAAAGTTCACATGCCTCCGATTGGGACGCGTCCAAGGATATTCACCGATCGACGCTAATAGCGCCGGTTTCGGTTTCGTACAGGCATCAAGCATAACAGCAGCTTTAAACAGGCAAAGCCCTCGTGCCAAAAACGGAGGTTATGATTTCGCCACCGAAAAGTATCTTCCCGGGGTTGCTCAAGACCTTTTTGCACCGCTACCGGCAAACCGTGACTCGTGTAGGCATAATTTAATTTATATCAGCGCAACCGTAGCGAATCCTCTAACTCCTAAGCTCATTCCGCAAAAAGGGCAGTTGCGATGATGCGGGCGCAACACACATTTTGTTTCTTATATTCATGCAAACGTTTACACACACACACACCTTCGCCATGCATTTGATCGTGATCTTCCCGTTGGATCTAGGAGCTAGAATATAAGAAGGCTGTGCTGTGTGCGTGTGTACAAGGGCACCAAAAACCTCCCATCTCAACGATTCTCGTAGCGTTTACCACGCATCGTCGCTTTCGCAACATTCCAGCCATTGTTTACGGGTGGCTTGGGACGAGATGAGTAAACGTTTCACTTAGAGCGCGGAATCCTAGACAAATATTTTATTATGTTTGTCATTCTCGTCGCGCGTAGAAAGGGGTAACGATGGAAAAGGAGTAACGCCAAGGGACTGATACTGTTTTGCATGTTACCATGATTGACAGAATTCCTAACAGGCTGGGTTCGTGTATGGTTTCATTTACACAATGCGCGTATCCGCTGACAGACACAACCCGGGAAGAATGGTGACAGATTAAGCCTTCTAACTGGCGCGAAAGACGAAACACAGCTTAGCAAGCTTTGTAGCACGTGTAAATTGAAGTTTTGAAACAATTTTGTAACCAAAATTTATCAAATTTACTCTTCCCAAGGTATTCTGACGTCGTTTGCTTGATATTGAACATTTTTCATTCAAAAAATCTTACCAATTATCTGTACAATAATTGCCAATAATATAATTTATGGGAAATACCTCCCGGAAAAGCTACCAACGCACCTTCCGTGAAACAGACAGACGAAGATAAACACACGGTGGATCATAAACTCAAACGCAAAAAGGTGGTCCTTTTGCGCAACACCCTGGGCCTGGTGTTTATCTTTTCAACTTTAAACTTCCCTCGCACGTTATGGCTGATTATACAGTCAATTTTGTGCAAATGGGTTGTAATGGAGCTGCAAGCCTTTGGAATGATTACGATGATGATGATGATAAATTACCCTCCAGCAAGTAGATGCTTTGTTTGGCAAGCGTTAAGCGCCAACTAACGCTACCGAAAGCGCCAAAAGGTAGGGAGGGAAACAGTTTCACCAATCGCTTTAAAGCACCAGGCGTCTTCATCACCAGTAAAAAGGAGTATGAGCCACCAGGCGCCTCCATCGTTTAGTATCAAACAGGTCATTATAATTAGTCAATTATGCGCTCTCTTTACTTTCTCTGCTCACATTGGTCTTGCGTCTATCGCACGCCAAGGCAGCAAAAAGTCCAACTTAAATAAAGACCAAACCAAGTTGGAGTTTAAATTTGTCTGACTCGGTTTGTCCAAACATCCGTCCGCAGCGATCTAAATTTAGCAAATCGATAAAGATAACAAAATGATAGGTTCTAGCTCTCTCTCTCTCTTACGCTCTCAGAGGTCGTCTCGTGCTACTCGTTGATCTGACGCTTTACGGTTTCATCCTAGAAGCACATTTGAAGCTCATCGAAAACGACCACATGTCGTCGTGTGGGTTGTTGCATCAGGAAAAACGGGAACAATCCAATCCATATCAACAAGTTTATTGCTTTCCGGAGAATTCAAGCACACACACCCACTAACGCACACACGCATACAACAACCGGATGCTTTCGAACGATAAAGTCATTGGAAACTATTGGAAACCAAGCCGACGGGCCACCGGATGGGATGAAACAGGATCGTCAGCCTTGTTCCTTCCGCTTCAGCGAATCGGGCAACGATCGAACACTTCCGTTTGGAAAATTGGTCGAATTTCATTCGAAGTAGACTGAGACCGACGAAGCAACAGCAGCACACACACACAAAAAAGGGCCTTGTTCGGTCATACAATAATTCCACCAGTTGGCATCCGCTCCGCCCTGGCACGGGAGGGCACGGTTATGCATATCCGGCTGCTAGCTTTTGTCCGAATATCGCTCCATCGATGCAACAAAAAATTGGTTCGATATGTATGAATTCCGTCCAGGATTCATCACATTTGCATAAAGGCATAAGGGGAAGTTCATAAATCGAGATAGAGCAGGCATTTTTTTGGCAAACAAGTGGCTCTGGCCGCTTGTCGTTAGAATGGTCGTTTGCAGTCTGGAAGCACAAAAACTTTGCAGCAATAAATTGCACAAAAAAGTTTCAAATACAGCATGGAGTACAAGATAGTAGCTTGAAGCATTGAAAGACATAAGGTTGTGAACAAAATAGTCGAACAAATGATAATAATCTAATCGGATAAAAATTGCATTTAAAATGTGACATTTCTGCATTGAACTAATCTCCAGAAGATCTTAAATAAAATACAAGTTAAAAAACCGATTCTCATCCCTCAGCCTTTTTACCACGAGCAAATCATTTATCGGCGATAAACCGCAGTGATTTTGCTTTCCCATCATTATCCCACAGCTCATCACAAATCACTTAAATCGATAAACCCATTAACTACCCTTCGCCAACTTATTGCTTCGCTTGCCGCAACTAAAGTTCGATCTGCAACAGAAGTGGTTGAAACTAATTTTCGACCTCTTTCTTTCTCACACCGTTTGGCCACTTGCTTTCTCGTTCCTTTACTATAACTATAACGCTGCCGTGAAAGAATCGAAATATCCGCAACAAATTAGACGGAGGTTGGAAAAGTTTTCCATTTAGTCTCGGTTTTTCGGGAACTCGGAGAATAATGCTGATGCTGTGTACATACAAAGGGCAAAGTGTGAGCGTGCCGTGTGATTGGAGGTGGAGAATCTGAAGCGATCGATATGGTAAGAACGATTCCGAAATCTGGCAGAACATATTTCAGAACACAGTGAAAAGGAAACGAGAAATTTGTCTGAAAATAATGCCAATTTTTCATTAGCATTTTCTCTAGAACAAAAAGGAAACTCCTGTTTTTTTTAGCTCAACTTTTATTTCTTTCACTTAGTAAAACACTATTTTGGCCTTGGGAGGTATGACTTTTTGACTGCAATGACCTTGCATAAGTTAGTATTAGATCCATTTTCCCCTCAAGCTATTTCATTTAAAAATGAGGTGTTTCATTCAATTTCACAAGCTTGTTTTCCTCAGTACAGCAGAATGACGGGCTCAAAATCAAATGTTTCTGTCACCAAAACATGTCCGCGTCAGTACAAACGAGCTATTTTAGATAGTTCGCAGAAAACATTCAATCATCTCATGCTCCCTCATTTTCACTTGCTCGTTCAATCTCTTCACTAATACAAACGCTTACTGAAACAATAGGATTACTTTCTTGCTTAAGCCGCGTCATTCAACACTGCCTACCGGAAAAGATAGCATAAAACACCTTCCGGTTTTTGCTCGCGGTTCATGACAACCACTGTGCCAGAATTATGACCGACGGACACACGGGTCAAAGTGCTTGTGCCGTTTATTCAATGAACCATCGCATAATCTGATTCATTCAATATTGAGTTATGTATGTGCGTTTGCTGGCTTCCATCTTGCCTTGTGCGCGCGCTTGTGCTGAGATTGCACCCGGAAAGCGAAATACGCTTTGGATTTGGATGGTAAAACCGAGTAAAGTAAGTATCGAGCAGTGTTGGCAAAGTGTCTTAGCATAAGATTTGACAGCACCAATTTCATGCATGATTGCTCGCATGCGGCTTTTGTGTGGGGAAAAGCGGAACGAGCTAAAGATGATCCGGACAAACACTGGACAGTTTGGGATTGGTGTTGCAAAAGTTCGGCTGCCTTTATGTGGTCTGGTTTCCAAAGTGGAATGGATAAAAACAGGTTAAGAAGCAGCTTAAGAAGCAGACAAGTAGTTTCACCAAAGTAGACCGAGTTTGGGACAAAACTTTGCCGTTCTTTGCAAGAAAGCATTACTTGCTGATGGCATGTGTTTTTTGATGGAAAATGAATTCCACTTTTCTTTTTATTTAGTGATGAAGAAAAAGCTCACTTAATGGTCGTAAATGGTTGAATAATTTCAACCTCCTTTTCAATACATTACTTTTTAATTTTTTGTTTACTCGTACAAAGCAAAGCCGCCCGAAACTATGCAAATCGTTGTACAAAATTCAGTTATGAACATGCTTTTCTGATTAATTTTTATCGAAAGATTTGTTTGCAGTTTTTATGAGTTCCTTTTTTACTTTTATGCATCATTTTAATCTCGCAAATCCAGCTAAGCAAACAATTCAATAACATCATGCTGTTCCTCTTCAGTGAAAAACACGATCCGTGTTTAATCTCCTCTTTTCATCACCTTTCACGACCAAGCTATCAATTATTATGATGCAACATTTTGATTACAAGTCAATCAACTTTCAACTCCCAACTTTGGCGTGTTTACAGCAGTGTCCATTTCCCTTTTTGCTCCACTTGAAAACTTTTCCACCGATTTTCTTACGTTTTCAGCTTAGATATTCAGTTCGGTGCTATTCTTACAATTTTGCCTTTGTCAATGACCCTCATTAGTGACAAAAATACTTTACATCGTTAACCTTTGACTTTCTACAACTTGTTTTTTTTTCTCATTTGCAAAAAATAAAGACTCACAGAAAAAAAAAGTTAATTTCGTTTTTGATACTGTCGATAATCTTCTCCTACAACCGATCGGTCAATTCGATGAAACTCTTTACAAACAACTACAAGCTCTTAGCCTAACTTTGCCTTTTCAGCATTCCGCTTGTAATCAATTCTTTTGCAAGCAAACGATGCGAAACTTTACTTTACTTATCCATCTTTGTAAAAGGTTTTTTTTTGCATGTCTCCCCAAGAATACAAGCTTCAAGAAACTTTTGCCACCCAGACAACAGAATAATGGCCACCATTTCCATGATGCAAAATATGAACAACCACCCTTAAGGCAATCGCAATCAATAATCGACCAAGCTTCACTTTTATAGATTTTTTTTTTTTTGCAAAGCACTTTTTTTTTGGGTTTTAAACCTTGAGCACTACTAAAGAAAAACAACACTAAGCTTCATATTGCAAGCAATTGGTTACTTTATCAGGTTAGATTAATGTTCTTTGAATCCTCTGTGCCAAAAACAAAAAAAAAAAGGTTTGTGTCACTGTAAATGGAATAAAATATTTTTTATAGCCGAAAAAAAAGCAAGAATATTTGCAACACCAGTTCATCACGCTGAAAGTACAATGGAAGAAAATAAAACAAAAAAGCTCCGAATGTCACCACCTTAAACCAAAACACAAGGAACAAGGTTCGAAAAAATTGTTACACACAACAAAACGGAAAAGAAAACGCAAACGCACGAAAGATCGTTTTCCTCCTAAAGGTGACCGGCGGCCATTTTCTTCACCCCTACCGAAGGGCACGGATGAGGTGGAAAACCGAGGTTGACGCCGGTGCAAAAATTTATCGGAAAAGTTTTTAAATTTGACGCGCCAATTGCTGGAACCGTGTGGGTGGCATCGGTGGCGGCTGATGGCGAGAATTCAATTTGTTTCATCCGATTCTTGCGTGCCAATCCTTGCGTCTCGGAGAAGAAGAAAAAAACCGGCAAAGGTATGCGAAGTTGATAATGTTTCCTCCATTTTTTATTGATTTTTATTGTGATTTGTGTACGGGTACAAATGGTTCCATACGATGGGACATTTTATTTGTTGGTGGAGTTTTCAGAAGGTGGGAAATTTCTAAGTTGGTTCTTAAACTTCGTTCGAAACGTCGTCTGCTGGAGTACTAACGACAGCTTTGATCCAAATTTGTTTAACTAGTTTTAATCAAAACAGAGGCCTTTTTATGGTGGTTTTATGTGCTCAAGAAAAGTCTCGAAGATTGTCAATAATAAATTATTTAAACACAACGCTGACTGGACAGAAGTTAATGAAAACACGGACGTTAGTTGCGTTAGGCAGAGTCACTCGTGGATATACGCAATGGAAGACATAAGATACTATGCGCTCATTTTTAGCAAAAACTTATAAACATAACTACATTGATGTAGAAAAAGACTTTTATTTATGTAACGTTACAAACAAAAAGAAAATTAAAGTACTAGCTAGAGCCTTTCAACCTGAAAAATTGATCACAATTCGATTTACTAGTGTAAATTACGCCTAAATGTTTGCAAAATTCAAATCAGCAAATGCAAATTTCCACAACAGTTTTAGAGTACGTAAGTATTTATTTGAACCATTTTGCTAACTGTTTCAATAATTCCATAAAAACAGATCAAATCCCTGTTTTTTATGGAAATAAAAAAAAATAATCCCATATGTGGCATAAAATAATTGTAATTATAATTCATCAATCAACTTATTCTTGAAAACATACAGTTTGCAAAACTCAATGACCATTTTATACACGAATGGGATATATTATTTTATCCTTAACTATAACATCATTAAATAAAGCTCAATATCCTGCCTTCAACAGTAATTAAATGTCTTCAGCACATCCTTTTCAACTGGTTTCGTTAAACCATAAACAATAATCATTCATCCCCAACTTTCTTGGGTCCTCGACATCCTTTCTTGTTGACAATTAATATTTCATATGATCTTGACACCCACACAACAATCCCTCCCGAAGTGCAAAAGATTGTGGCTCCTCGTGCACCAATGAGCACGATGTATCCTCGGGAAAGCCTTCCCAAAACCTTTCAAAACCCAATCCCGTGGGACGGTGGATTGATTCCAATGGAGGGTCAACATCAGTTTAAAGCAATTTTACAAAAACCCTCATTCAGTGCGTTGGATGGCAAACCCGGTATCTGTCGAGGACAAACAAATCGACCCTCAACAGTCGGCTGTTGTAAGATGTTATTGTGACGTTTTTGGGAGTTGATGCATTGCAGTTTGATTTTCTATTTTTAGGGCATGCCAGTCGACAAGACAAGTAAATTGAACTTTCAGCGCTTATACGGTTTATTAAAGCTTTTTTGTTGTTACACTTAATTAAGCTTACCATGTTGAGCCTGTTTCAGCATTCCCAGCGCTTCAAACGCTTCCAAAGTGCAAGAAAAAGCGAATCACAGACAAAAACTTTTCTTTTAGCATAACGATAGCGTTTCTTTCCACTAAATCTTCTTCGGAAACTCAACTGAGACAAATTTCGATATGAATCTACTTAAATGAATCGACTATCTTCTGACACAGGCACACGTTCTTCCTTTGTCTTCCTCATTGGAAAGCATCATTAGGAAAAAAGCTAAACAAGCAAACCACACGACCTTTCTCTTTTCGCAGGGTAGAAAATTACTTTCTCCCACAACAATCATTTCCCACATTCGTCATGTTTATGCCCACCTTAGTACGTATTTCAAGCAAACAAAACCTCCAGCTTCAAGTAGGTGGTAATGGAAAACCATCCGTAAGAATACATTCTACCCAGGCATCATCTCGCTGGAAGAAATATGAGCCAAGCGCTACAAGTTTTTGGTTCTGCTTCGGATGGAATGTCTTTGCTGTCGCCTTTTGCCATTTTCTACCATCCAGCTACTCGTCTACTGGCTCATTAATCGCGTACGGAATGTTCTGCCAAAAAAGGCGAAAGAATTCGTAAAAGCATTTTTGCATAAACATATTTTGCCACATGGTTTGGCTCGCTCTTCTCAAACAAACGCTCACGCAAACACAAACAGAAAAAAGCACATCAATCGGGACAAAACGCGTTGTTGAACACGTTAATTGAAATGCTTTTGCTTAAATTTTGCTGCTTTGTGTTGTGTCCCTGTAGGTTTGTGTGAGTGCGCTCGCGATTTTTGTTTATTTGGCTCGGTGAGAAGATTTTAAAGATTAACAGAACAGAAGATGAACTCACGCTTAAGTCAATATTGATAAAGTTTGTGGAACGTTTTCTTTTGTGAATTGTGAAATGCCTTTGAAGTTCATTAGCTGTACCGTGGTTTCGCTCGCCAACACGGCTGTCAAACTTTTCCCCCAGCCACAATCATCCTTTAAAGTTACCCGTTCTCGAAACCGAAACGTTTCCGTGTGGTCCAACATCAAAACCAAATCTTTTGCTTGCGCTGAAATCAGCTCGCCTAAGTGGTTGCCTAAACGCAATTAATTCGGTGCGCATTTTCATTTCTCCCCTTGTTTTTTCCCCGGTACCAATTACACTGTTTTTGGTCGTTCCACCTGAGGTGGTGATAAAACGAAAAGGTTTCCCTTTTTTTCGTCAGCTGGAATGCTTGCTTGGAACGCTTGGAGCTTAATTTCGGTTTAAAAATTTCCTCATCCTCATTCTTCTCCGACCCGGTCGAACATTAATCAGCAAAATATTTCTATTCTCTTAGCAATCACCCAACTGTTGCTGTCGGGAGAAAGAACCGAACCGATGCAGCATGCTTTTTTTTCCGAGAAACGGTTTCGGGTTTCTTTCCTACCCCAAGCTCCATTATAAATGAGCACAAGTCTTTTTTTTTGTGTTGTTACTCTCTCTCTCTCCCTCTAACTAGGAGTGTGAATTTGTTAAAGCAAGCAAGAAAAAGGGAATTTTATGAGCTTGGGTGAGCACTTTCGCAAAAATACAGATTAGAACCGTACCGCGCTACCTGGTGTAAATAAGTTTCGCAAATATTTGTCTCCCGTGATTTTGTTTCATTTCGCTTCTTTATTGATGCACCCATTATTTACCTTCAGCAAATTATTTGCACAGAGCCACAGCCAGGAAGAAATGTGTGGCACTATGGTACGCGTTGAACTTTGGTGAGGAAAATATATTGCATGACTTTTATCAAGCGTTCGCCGAACAGATGAGCGCTTGGCCGACTCATTAAATTGTGTACAAATTTGAGTTTTTCGCATGCCACAAACGTGGAAGTTTGGTCAAATTATTTAGCTAGCTTTGTAGCTGTGATCAATTAAGAATTGTGAAATTGTTTAAAAATAGCTTTGTTTCAATTATGAATCATTTGGATAAAGCTTAATTAATAATTTAATAGTTTTTTTACTGTACAATTAACAGAGCTCGAGTGCTAGACGATGGAATCCAATTTGCAGTAGTTTAATTAAAGTTAACATTTCCCAAAAACTATTTAACATCGCTCGTTTGATTTTCAGTTTTATTTCATATTTGAACCTTACAGTATGAAATTTTAAAGTTTGAACTCAATTAATAATTTGAGGTACTAAAAAATAGCTTATTTTCAGGCATTTCATCTTATTCAGAAATGTTTGCAAAAAGCAGCAAAAAAATAAAATTCTTTCCTAATGCTCCTAAATCCAAAGCAATCTTAATGTTTCGCCTTATCATGCATCTTTCCACAAATATTTAACTAAGGCAAAAATTCTCAAGAAACACCAATATAATAAGCATTTCAAACACAACTTTTCTCTCACAATACCAGCTAGCTGCTCTAATGTCACACGCCACTTCATTATACACTTCTCGGGAAAAGCGTGGCAACGCAACCACCTGACGCAGCCCGCTGATGAGAGGCAGATAGAGATGATGACAGCAAATGCTGATGAATCGTTACATTATTCAGATATCAAAAATACAGCAAAAACACATACAGCCATTCTACCAGTCATTGCTTGCGTCTTCGAATTTCGCTTCGAATCCGAGTGCCGCCAGTGATACAATTGCATTATTGATGTTGCTTTTATTATCTTTTCATGGGTTCGTGCGATTCTGTTTGGCACGACTGTAAAAATAATCAACAATGGAATATACGCCTCTGGTTTGCTGGACAATGTACGGGTAGGTAGCAATTATTATATGTATCTTTTGTGAGGTTCGATTCCGTTCAGCAAACTTTCACAGCAGCGCGGAAT
This sequence comes from Anopheles maculipalpis, assembly GCF_943734695.1. Classification (NCBI taxonomy): domain Eukaryota; kingdom Metazoa; phylum Arthropoda; class Insecta; order Diptera; family Culicidae; genus Anopheles; species Anopheles maculipalpis. The sequence continues at coordinate 6,858,392 of NC_064872.1, forward strand.
GTCGAAATTAGAACACAAGGATTCGGCCATACAAAAGATTATTTTTTCTTCCCGGTGGACACACTTTGGAAAAGGCTTTCTCAGTATTTATAAAGCTCTTCCTTGTTGGTTGTTTATGTTTCATGCAAAAGGAAACCGAAGCACAGAAGCATCTGCCAAGCGCAGACTTTCAACCGATGTAACTTTCCAAATTTCATGCGGTCACTCTCTATCCCTCTCACACACCAAAACAGTCTGCCGATGGCATTAGGATGGGCCGTAACTTAAGCTAGCCTGTGCGTACTAGCGTTCGAGTAGTGAGGCCAGAAAGTGCATAAATTCTTCGGACGAAATTTTCCAACCGCTGGCAATCAACAAATTTACGACTGGTCAGTGCCACACACACACACAACGTCGGAGTTGATTCACTTACTGACACCACTATTTGCACTGTGGGGATTTTGAAAACCATCATCCCAGAGGATGACTTCCATTCAGCTCTATAAAGTACCATGCTAATGTCACAAGAGTACGAGGTGCAAATCTCCAACATGTAACATGACGCGCCACCAGCCGTGTTTGGGATGGTTCGAAGCTTTCAACTCCAATCGAGCGGTGGCGGTCCTTGCCAGTGTCGAGGGAGCGCCGTTGGGTAAACTTTACCCGATTGCTAATCAAATATGAGCTCTCACACCCGACCATTTGACGTTTGGCTGGTTGATCAAGCTGCTGCTGGTCAAAAGCGAAACCAAGCTGATCGTTTCACTCAGTATGGGTTCATTACAGTGCGGGTTGCGTTAAATTCAATTTGAGTTCATATATGTATGCGTGTGTGTGTGTGTGCTTGTATGATTTAGCGTGGTCGTTGGGTCAATCATCAATCAGGTTAGCTGGGTAAAGTGGTCATTCATTTCATGCGGATGCTTCTGTATAGCACTACTGCTGTTTATGAAATGGAACTGAGTCTCTATCACAATCTGTGATACTTGAAAATGAGTTGAGCTATAGAGTTTAATGAGCTACAATTGCTGTAAAACAAAATGTGTACCTCAAAGCTTGAATGTATGCAATGTGCTCATCGAAATGTAAAACAAAAATTAAAGTTTATACTGTGTAGCCTTTACCTGTAAATTGACAAAATAAACTAAAAAAAGACTGCCTACGCCCAAATGTAGGCTCTTTGTCAGAATGAGAATGAATAAAAGCATTATTTTTTATATTTATTCGTAATGGTGCTATGATGAATTCAATGAAATGATTTAAAATATTTCAGATAAATGGATAATCAATCAGCAACCTTTAGGCGCAAACATACAGCTTTACAACGAGGTTCAATCGACGTCGTCATGGGCTACATATATTGAACATTAAGTAATATTTAATCGACACATTCAATCCGTGGTTTTGTGTTTGTTCTTTTACAATCCCATCACGTACAGTAACCCCAAGAAACATGAAAAAAGCATTAACAATTACGTGAAAATGGAAAAATGAGACAAGTTTCCCAGTTGGAATCGGGAAAACAAGTTGAAGAATTTGTGTGAAATGTTTCAACAAGCTTTCAGCGCGTAATTGCCGATTGAATAGAGAATGCCCGTGCTAGTAATATGTCGGTAGCTCAACTAAACATTTTACAAAACGAACAAAACAGCCTAACCTCACCATGATGGAAATGAAAAAAACTGTCATTTGCATCGAGCCTGTGGAACAGTTTGGTTTATGTCCAAAATTTCAAAAACATTCCAGTGGGTTTTGTTGTTTGTTTGTGAGATTGTCATCCAACGCTCGTCCACTTTCGCAAAAGGCTTTATAATACCAAGAGATGCCTTTTTTTCAACAGTAAAACACAGAACAAAACCCAGCCAACTCAATGCTTCGCAGCAATGCGAGAAACAAATCAAGAGTCGTGCTTTTATTTGGAAAACTTTTATTTGCTCCCCAGGCTCGGTTCGGTGCATCCATCATCAAAGCGACAAAACTATAAACATAAACAAACACGCCCCAGCAAACCAGGAGATTCATGTTTTGCAATGTTTATTAAAAACATTTTCCTTGCCTTCAAAGGAAAATGCTGCCTTCCTGTATAATCCTTCGCAAGTCGTTCTCACCCGCTGTAGAACATTCTTTGCGATGAACGTACTACGGAAATAAGCTCGGATCTCGTCGACTGCAGCCACCTAATGGAGCAGGATGCATGTGGCAAGGAGAGAAGGAGCGAAAGGGAGAGAGAGAGAAAGATTTGCGTCAACCAAGCAGCAACCATAAACCCTGTACACGTTCACCATTATTTTGTCATCGCTGTCGTGTCGTGTGGCCCCGGTGGAGGCTCCAAATTTAAGGTGAATCCCTTTTTCCGTGGCATCGTTCAACAGGAAATTGAAAGAAACCGTAACCGATCCCCCAGCACTAGCAGTCCGGATAACGATAAATCCGAAAAAGGGTTAATCCAAAGGAAGGAACGAGTGAGGTTATTAGAGCTCGGTGACGTTAAGGTGGAGAGGTTTTCTTTACAAAATCAGATCTGAATTTTTCCACCGAAAAGGTTTACTTGCTTGAAGGAGTTTTTTGGGAAGTTATTTGTTATCGATTTTTGCCCGTTTTGATTGTTTGATCGGGCCGAGCTGTAATTGACTCGCTGAACTTGGCGAAGAGTGGTTTTGTAGATTATTAGACGTTAGTCGTATCATTGGAGTATAAAACTCATTTTGAGTTTACAAAATTTTTAAAATTTAAATTAAATATGGATTATCTTTTTCAATAAAATGGGCTATGTCTTAAGCGATTTTGTCGTCCAACCGTTGAATTGAAAGTGTTTTTTTATTTAATGTTAAAGAGAATCAAAACATGAAAACATATCTTCTAATATCAAATAAGTCTTTTATATAATGCCCTCAACGAAAACAGAAAAGGATGGAAAGACCATTACGCAAGAGTGCCACACAGAGTCCCTCACAAATCACGAAACGATCCTTACACACCCGCACCCAACCACAGCAAAACCTTCCCAAATGGAACGAAGCTGTTCGTCATGTTTCGCCAAATCACTTCCAACGCTTTATTGGGATTTCATAAATTTTATAATCCTTCCTCCTGAACTTAATCCCCGTTGGCGATTTTCTACCCTCCCACAGCAAACCAATTGCAATGGGAAGAAGGGTGAAACAAACAGCAGCAAAAGACGAAAAAGGCTAAAACCATTTCAAGCGTAGCATCTGTGTCGTTCGAATCACGCGAAAATCGCAAAAGAAAAACCCAATGCTGGGAGGGAGAAAAAAAAATTAGCTCTCACCGAAAGACGAATGGGGTTTGTTTGGTGCTGTGGGCCACTACTTAGCGTCGTGCTTACCGCAATCTCGATTTCGAGAGCAAGGCAACAGCAGGTAAAGAAGAAAAAACCCCTTCCCAGTTTTGCTTTTCTTCGCTTGCTTGCTTCTACTTAACAAAACATACTGCCCGTGACGCAGCAGCTTGGCCGTTGTTTTGCAAAAATCTTCTTTCGGAAAACGCTTTCAGTAGCGGTTACGGAATGTTTGCTCGTCTCCTCGACGGATCGAGAGACGGTACATAAATCTAATGGCTTTACACTGAGTGGTATCATTTGTGTAAGTTTGTGTGCTCGCGTGTGTGTGTGTGTAGTAGGTTAAGATAGCACACAGGTGTGGAACGCGTTTCAAGTTCGCATCGTAAATCGATGTATCGAAAACGGATATCGAGGTGCTATTAAATTACATTAGATTATTGCCGGGGCGATTTCTGGCTGGAGGTTTCGGATTGAGGACAGAATAATGGGAGTGAGATAAGGGATTGATTGGCTTCATATCCGGTTTGTGGGAGGGGGGGGGGGGGCGGGAGGGGAGGGGAGCAACGTTTCGAACGTAAAGGAGCGATTAATTTATAGGAGGCTTCGTCAGGCTAGAGCGCCTTTTTCTACCATTTTGGACACACTTAAAGCGCAATTTACTGAGCTCATTTTATGGTATTTCGTGTTTGGGCTATAAAACAATGATTAGTTTAATAAAATATTGAAGTCTTGTTTTGTATTTTATCGATAATTTTCCTTTAATTTATATGAAAAGTATATATTTTTTATTCAAATGAGAAACTCCTAATAATATGCATAAATTTATGCAAATTACATACCAATATTCTTTTGTTATCGGGCTTGGTATTTTAAGGTCTCTCTAGCGTTTGTTATCTATAGCTTTTATATAGGAGAAGCCAATTTGCATTAACAATTACTTTGACTATCAAATCATAATGTTGATTCGAGCATAAAATTATATATTTTTTATTTATAATAAAGCATCACGGTTTACCGCCAATTTACCAACACCGTCTGTGATGACTTTTCCAGGCATTTCCTCCCTATCGTTTGCCTTATCCCGGGCATAGTTGGTTATGTAAAAATGACATTCCCACATGCAACATTGAAATCTTTATATAGCAAATCTTCTTTTTAATTTCTCTAAATTGAATTTCTCTCACACTCTCTCGTTATTGTATGACACACAAAACAATCACCCCAAACACAAACACATTATTTTAAAAACCACATCCAGTCAATCAACACCACAAATATGCTTCAAACCCTAACTAGCTGTTTGTCAAGTTTGTTTGTCTTCCACTTCAACACTTAGGAAAGAAAGCCTAACACTCCGGAAGCGAAACGAAACACCTCCACCTTCTGAGACGTATCAAATGCCACCGGAAAATCAAATCACTCGCCAAAAACTAAATCCTCTAACGCCGCCGGCGTGTCGGTCTCCGACAAGCCAATCTTTTCTGTGAGCTGTTCGTTGTGTTTGCTTTACTTTCCACAGAGAAGCAGAATAAAAAGAAAGAAAACAATATAAAACACTATCACTCTTCTCGCGTGTTGGACTGCTAAGCTTAGTACGCAAAACAAAAGCTTCCGACAGAACGCATAAACCGAATCCGTGAACCCTGTATGCTCAAAAACCCATCAATCAGCCACTGTGGAAGTTGGGACGGTAGGAAGGGATGTTCCAAACCTCGGCGAAATACAAATCCTCACCCGAATGCATCAATGTCGCTGCGTTTGTAGGGGTTCAGAGTTGCGGGATTTTCTTCGAAATGCCCGAGGCACGGCCACCATTTCCTTGGTGCCTTCGCCCACCTGACACTCGGCATCAGGAATGTGAAGCTGTGCTGTGTGCGAGGTAGCCTTTTGTAGATTTATTTTTCCTCCATATTATATTATGTACACTTGCTGTACACAGCCCGTGCCCTGTGGCGAAGAATAATGAAGATGGATGCCTAACACTGTCACGCGAGCGAATGCAATGCAATCAAACAGGAAACCAATTTCGTTTCATGTAGATTTTCTTTCAGCTTCCAGCAATTCCTTGGATCGTATCGAACACAATCGACAGAGTTAAATCATCACAAGCTGAGCAGCAGCGTTGAAATGGTACATTGCATTCCTGTGCAGAAATGCGGTTGGGAATCTGCTTGCCAAATACTCGTGCATGCATGTGTGTTGTTCGGAGAGATAATACTAAGCTGGGAAGAAGGTGTATGAGCTTAACCCTAATCAAAAAACACCACTCTCCTATCCTTCTACGCATCCATGCATCAATAACCTCATCTATGGCAGGTGAGAATACAAAACCAAGAACTAACCACTTCTCCATTATCCATTAGTATCCTGTCGAGGCAGCTCAGATCCAGCACACCTGCCAAAGCAATCGGAAAAAGTCAGCACTACACCTCAAAACCTCAAACATCAGTCCGATTGCAAAACCGCTCGATAATTAAGGCGTTAAATGGCAACCGGATAGCTTCCGTTACAATCAGGACTTTCTGCCTACGCATTGTCGACAAAGCCTTCATTGTGAGGTTATGTGTTCGTTTAAAGTTCTTCTCGTACTTCGAATCGGACGAATAGAAACTTCTATTTCTCATGAGAACTGCAACCAAGCTCGATCAATTTTACTCGTCTTGCTCCAGCAGTTTTCAAATAGCTTTGGAAAACGAATAAGAAATGAAACGATATCGCTTTGGGACTCTAACAACGCACACTTCTTTTACCAACTCTCACCAAAGTAATGGAAAACTTTTAACACACAAAAAGCACAAAAATGCACAATATATCGTCCCACTTGAGGACGCTACTGCTTTTTCGTAGGTCAACCCTACATCTAACGTTCAGCCCGAAAAAAAAAAACAATAGGCACAAAACCACCAAAACCAAGCATGGGACTTTGGATGGAATGTAAGCTACAAATTGAGTAGCAAAATTAATGATTCTAGTTAAATCTATTCGATCGGAAGTAGGGTGGCTTCGGTGTACAGCGGGAGCGGAAGAATCGAGCTAAGCCAGTTACATCTTAATGCCTGCTTCAGAGAAGTCAATCCACCCAGCACTGGGTAAGAAAAGAACCCTGAAGGAAAGCCCGTACTTGTGAAATAGAGATGAAATCCTTAATTTTGTTACTTGTGGTACGTTCACCGGAACAGGAGAAAGCTCTGGATGTTGGATTACATCACACTGAATACCGGAGATTCTATATCATTAAACTCTGGGTACGCCTGTTCGTAGTAATCTACTGCTTTTGGTGGATTGTTCAGTGCTGTGGAATGGGTGAACATTGGCAGCCATGTCTTGTCTTGGGCTGTTTTTACTGCCTGCCTATTCTCGTCCAACAAGATAACAAGCAAATAAATTAATTACTCTCGAACTGTACGGATTAAGGAAGGCATTTCTATTTCATCGTCTGTTTAAGATATCTAATTTCAAGGTTCATTCCTCATCCGGCTTTGTTCTTCTGGCGATTGAAACGATTTTACAGTGAGATTGAAAAACGATTCCTTGGAGAATGGTTGCTGTTTTGAATATTGTGAAATCATTTACGTAAACGCCTGAAAATATTAAATTTAAGAGACAATCCTTTTTTAACAATTCCACAGCTGACTTACACAATTTAATCTGCTTAAATATGTAATGATAAATTATTGAGTTTCAATACAATTTTCATTTCTCCTGAACCGATCACATATTTAAATAATATTTAATACATTTTTTAAAAAAATGTAAAAAGGTATGATGTCCAGAAAATTGTTGTTTTTCTGTAAAATTTAACGTTCATTCCAATTATCTCACGCCTCACGTTATGCCATTCGCATGATAAACATTGCTTTAAACCACATTTTACGCGCTTTTCACATTAACGAGTGCTGTAAATCCCCGTTACACATCTTCTTAAACTGCATTTTCACTTATCTTTTAAAAATTCGATTCACGTTGTGTAAATTTCATTATGAAACAATAAAGTCAAACACTTCCAGGCACGTTCGCATTTGCTTTCTTCGTAATTGATCAGCCAAACGCAATTACTCGCTATTGAAGCCCGCCGTAGCGCCATCACCAGCAGATGAATTATTCACTCTTGGTGCAATAAATTGTTTATTTACGTTACGATCGATCGTCGCTATTTGATCTAACTAATTCGAAAACAAACTATTCATCCTTCCATCCGGTTCGGTTCGTTTGAAACTCGGCTTCAAACCAATAAATCGATTACCCGCCTGTCGGTCACATCACTATTAAAGCGTGGTTCGTAAACATCGACTAACCACAAGTTCCGGTGTGTACGGGTCCGGGATGTCCGGGATGCATTTTGCCTCGCAGCAGATGGTAAGCGTACGTGGCTCGCTATCAATTATGCTAATTATGCGCTCGATTGTACTGAACCGTTGGCAGGTGGTTTCCGTTTAACTCGGTTCCAAACGGAGAAAGATGATGTAGTTCCTGCTGTGGGTGGGTGTTTGTGTGGGTGGAGGGAAGAGTGATAATTTTGATAAACTCCTTCATTAGGATGTAATGTGAGTATAATTATGTCACAACCAATTTTGCACCGAAAGCGTCTTGAAGAACGATTATTTGCATATAATTTCTTAGTGAAGAAAATGAGTTTCACGTTGTACCAATCGAATTATGGCCGAGAAAATCGCTTCCCGTAAACCCGTAGGATAATTATTACGTTGATGTGGTACAAGGGACGCATCCCTACTTTAAATGCATGAGCACCTCGAAGGCACTCAACAGCAAACAAGCTTATGATATTAATCTTGCACACAGTGAAAGGAATGGCGAAATTGAAAAGAAAAAATCTCAACAAACGCTTGTTCATTTTATCACGCAAACAGCCAGCATCTCCAGCAGGGATTGAAATCTCAGCTCATTTTGCCAAAAACTAGCCACGAGCTAAATGTGCATAAATGAATCATTTCCCCTTACCGGCACAGTGAACCAAATGAAAGATTAACTTATGAAAAATGGATGAAATTCTCATCTGGCTGTGTAGATCGTCTTCATCATCATCATCCACATCATCATCATCACCATCATCGTCCTCAGCCACAACGTCGTCGTACAGCACCTTCAACGAGAACACTTGCTGGACAAACTTAACCCACCGAAAAAAAAAAAAAAAAGAAAACGGAAAACCTTTTCTTCACCACAGTCACAAGGGACTGCACGAGCAGTGCTTTTCTCGTTTCGTGAGAAAACATCCCAGAAACGGGAAAGGAGAAAAAAAAGACACATCTTCTTTGGCACCACAAGAATCTGAATCCGAGGTGGTAAAATTCCGTTTCGGATGATGTACGATAAATATCTACACACATTCGGTCTGACCGTCATCGTTGACCTCTCGTGTTGACTTTTGCATCGTTTTTTTTTTTTTTTTTATCCTCCATTATTTATGCTACGAGGTAAATTGAGAAATCTTACACAGTAGTAGCAGTAGTAGCTGGAGCAAGATTGTCATAAATAAATTTTTCGCCAATGCCTCACCCAAACGCCACCCCGTTCTTAGCGGTTTCGAACAGGCAAAGTATGCTAGACTTGAAGTCATGCTCCGTGGAATATTTTACGCTTCAAGATGCAAAACCTTACGACCAGAAGAAACAGCACTCTCCACGTTCTGTGCCGGCTAGACGATGTGTGGCAAAAATCCTCATAACCGTAACACCCGGTTGCCAAATGAATACATGAGTGCCGGTCTCCAGCTACCGATTGCTGCCAAAGAAAACTACCCCAACACTCCCTCGGGCTGCCTTCGGGAATAGGGAAAACTCTCAACGGGAACTCTCCAAAAACTCCCGTACCACAGTGCTGCAACTGGCCGAACCACGCTTGCAATCAAAATAAGCAATTTTCCAAATGGTTTTTCAAGTGTGATGTGATTCTTTTTGGTTGGTTTTAGAACTTTTTTTTTTGCTTCTTGCTCCTCATGCGATTGGAAACTTTTCACCAGGTCGGGACGCAGGTGGGTCACATTTTTCAGTTCCGGTGTGAATGTTGGTCGATGTGTTTGGATTTTCTTCGCAACCAACTGATGCTCTATGGATGGTTCTTTCTTTTTTTTTTTTTTGTTGGTCCCCGTTACAATTTCACTACTCACTCATCAACACCATCTGATTTTTTGTTTGTTTCTCTTTGAAAAAACATCGTGAACTTAAGGCGTGTGAACATCTGCGATGCAATTTCTCTAGGGATCAGTAATTTATAATGATGTTTTATCAATAATTCTATCTTGCAATCACATCAATAAAAAATTGGTATTTGTATAAGAATTAAGTTTGTAATAGCATTTTTGACATTGTTGATTAAAGCAATAAATTTCCAGATATGTGAATTTATTGCAATTTGGAAGGAATAACCCTAAAGCTGTTCAACTTGTTCGACAATTCTCTTGCCTTAGAACTGAACCAAAAGAATAATAATCTGATTGAGCTTCAACTGAGCGGTTCAAACAACAAGACTAATTTTTCAGAAAAGTTTTCGCTAAGTCAAATATTTAATAAAAAAATTATTATTGTTGATAAAATGTCTAGACTAGAAGAAGCTATGCGAATAGGCAACAAAACCGTACCAGGACTGGCTATTTAGCTGAGGTTAAAACAAAACACAGGAAAGGTGATATGGAAACAACTCCCTTCACACGGCAAAACCGAGGTTCAAATTCCATCCGGACCTTTCCCTCGTAGTGAGGACTGAATACCCAACTAGGTGGTACTACGAGTCTAGTAAGCCATGACCTAGCAGGTCGTTACGTCAAGAAGAAGAAGTGATCGACATCTGTGAAACAATACGCCCACATTTATGCAAAATGTTTAGCAAATTTTACTATTCGCATGACGGCACGTCACCTTATTATCAAGCATTAAATATAGCTGCTAATAGAACTGTGCTCGTAATATTTGTACAACAGTTTAAACCTAAACAATGTCATCATCTGCATTTACCCGCATTAAAGCTATTAGGTTATGAAAGTGCATAACTACTTCTTAAACGCCATAACTCAGGAACTTTCGAGCTGTCCCTCGTCTGCAGCAGAACTTTAAATTTCATTGCCAACCAGAACGACGAACACAAAAGTTAGAATCAACATTTGCACTCCATTCGGTCCTATTGTTTCCTCCTTTGGCTCACGGTTCCCACATCAGTTTCGACCCTCACCATCCGCACCAAACCACCGGACCAACCAGGAAAAGCTAACGATGTAACTCGACCGAACAAACGCGATTCACGGTCATAGCGAGCGTGCTGCGATTCGCGAGGCACGATCTAATTAATGATTTACAGATGCCAAGCCAAAAGCGAAAACCCTATGCCGCCGAAAAGTGCTGCATCGTGCCACCCCAAAATTCACTTAGCATTCATTAGCCATTTCCACCATTTATTATGACGGCATTATCACAATGGCGGACCGGCAGAGCCAATTAAAACGATATCCTTCGCTGGTACGAATGGAAAGTGTACGTAGTGCAGTGTCCTCGGTTTGCGAATCGGTTCGACAGAAATCGAGTGCGCAACAGTCGCTAGCTGCTGCTGCGAGTCACAGCATTCGCACTGACGCACTGAAGTAGACAAATCCGGCCCAGAATGAACTTAACGCCGAGATTGAGAAAAATGGTTCCGGTTGGTTCGGTACGGAAGAGTGCTTCAACTTTCAGTTTCATGCGCGTATCTTAACGCAGCCTGGCGACGGTGGCGACCAAATGGATGGAGAGTGAAATTAAATCAGCATGATTGCTTAGAATCTTCCCGCTCGGTAGTGTCGTTGGACATGAACTTGCTTTCTTTTTTGCTACCTCTCGTACACACCTAACCTGAAGGATGCTTTATCGCAATCTTCACTGCTCAAATGGTTAAAGCGTCAAGCTTCAAGTCTTCATAAAGCATCAGTAACTGCTTTATCGTCTTTTACCCAACACCGTCCCAGCCGCCAGCCAGTTTCGTTTCTAGCTGTCAGCTGCCAGAGAACACAAGTTTACCATCAAGGTTGCACGTGACCCTGAGACAAGGAAACGAAGTAGACGCACACACTCTCACTCTCGAGGGACGACAGTACCTACCGGGCACGGGCAACACAAGCATAATTGAATCGAATTGGACGAACCCCCTGACGTTCCCGCCGGGAGTCGACAGCAGGAAAACCGGAAGCGAGAAAAGGTGGCTCATAAAAGTAATCGTTTATTTTCGTCAAATTAGATTATGCATAGGTTTGCCATTCTTCATTCGAGCCGTTCAGACCCGCTGCGAGATAGCGTAAGCGCTCGATAATCGTCTGACGCGTTGCGACCGAAAAAAAAAAAAACAAAAAAAAGTATTTTCAAAGAAATCAAGTAAGAAACGAAAGTCGAAGGAAGTATTTCACTTCAATCTTTTTACGCTGAGAATTGGTGAAAAACATTGTCGATCGTGCCAGTCCCTGATGCTGGGAGACATGCAGCAGTAATGAAGTTTTATTGAAGGCTGATGAGATTCCAATTGAATAGCTTGTGGTTCAATGTACAGATTGACAACGTTCCGTGAGCATAGCAGCGGTATTAAGATTGAAAAGCGAATTCTCAAGATCTTTTTGTAATGTAATAAAACAATTAATGCGATTCCGTTGCCTTTAAATATTCACGTTTATCTGTCTGATATTCAAATCAGAAACAAAATAAAAACGGTTATGAATCAATAATGTCGGAAAATAGATTCATTTTGCGCCTGCATGTAGGCAGGTTTTGTTTTAATATTATTCGCAAACCATTTCAAATTTTAAATTTATTGCCAAGAAGTGTATAAATCTCCAAATGTTCTAGAATTAAGATCAATAAAATAGAGAAAGCATTTTCAAGGTAGCAGCCCTGGTTATGCAATTTAGGTTTAGGTTAGGTTATGCAAAACTTAGGAAAATGGTCCATTGATTGTTTAGATTCTTAAAAAAATTGATTCATTATACTCCTTTCGTCTCTTAGTCGAAAAAAGCTACACAACATGTAAGGAATATTACAATAAATAAAAGTAAGATCGGATTTTCGGTCTTGCCAATACCAAACAGAACTTGGTATTGAATCCTTTCTCTCTATACTAGAAGCTCTAATTCATCCAACGAAGGATAAAATAAAGTCAACAGCTATAAATTGCAGACCAAGGCAGTGGCAGTAAATGCCTAAGAACCAAAGAAGAATATTAAAATTGTATCAAATAAACGTTTAAACCCTGTTCAATCTAATAAGAAAGTCTTAAGTTCTTATTAGATTATCCTAAACTAATTAGCTACTACATCCCAGCCCCAATGTAATTAGCCCCAATGTATGCAATTGCTGTTGAAAGAATTAGTGACTCAAAACCATCAATCACATGGTTCAAATAACTATAGTAAATTTAAAAAATTAAAATTTAAGATAAGAATCACGATGCCAGATGCATTTAAAACTTTTTTAATGTGGGCTTCAAAAACCTTCCAAAGTTATGCATTTGTTTTAATTAAGATTAAAATCATTTAAAAACTCAAATCTAATGCTACTTCTATCAAGAGCTTGTGGTGTGCAATATTACGGTAAGATATCAAATAGGTGCAGCAATCCATTTCGAAGCATTTTGAAACAACGCTCAACACTTTGCTTTTATATTTAATTGAATAAAATAGTTTAAAAACCACCGAAAGAGCGGTACAATATGCAGCAAATCGTGCAACTAACAAACTAGAAACAATGAATTCAATTTAGAGAACCTCCCAAGCGCTCAGATCTCACACAGCGCACTACTAGCCCTTGCCCGGAAAACACCTACCGCTGGGCAGGAAAAAGCACTTTGGCAGAAGCAGACGAAAAAAAATTTAATAACTCTACGCCGCGGGACATCAAAGCGTGTCCTTCTTGCTCACGGAACCTTCCCCCATCGTGTGTAATAAATCGTGCTTGTCGGTGAGTGATTTGATCATTTTCCAGCAAACGAAAAAAGGGATAAACGCTTTCCTCCCTATTCCACACTTTCCACACTATTTGCTGTGGTATAACAAGCACAGTGGCCAAAAAGATTTAAAGTAAAAATGGTACAAAGGTAACTTACCGATCGCCATCTACAATGTGTCTCGTTGTTGGTCACGCATTTTTTACTTTCCTTTCCGCTTCGGCCACTGTCTTCCCTCTTGCCTAGAAAACCAATCACTCCCGGGTCCGTCGAAGTCAATAAAACTGGCAATCTATTTTCCCGTTTTTTGGCGCTTCTCTCGCCTCTCGCTGGCCCGTTGTGTCACTTGCTGTAAAATTGTACCCTTGCGTACGGGTATTTATTTGCCTGCACTTGCTTATCCTACGTGCTTTAACATTTACCGGGGTACGCACCAAAACGCACGGTTGAACGCGATTCCGATCCGACTGCTTCCCGGCGTGTCAAACGCATACCAAACACCGGCCAACCTGCGCCATCTTTGTAACGCAACGCACAGCTCACACTTCAAATAACAACAAAAACTTCGGTGTCGGTGGGCGGCCCCTTTTATGCGGTAGGACGAAAATGAAGCGATTTGGATTACTTTCAACTTTTTACACCGCACTCCACGCAGCCCCCTTTCCTTGGTTTTACATTCGTTTTATCCTTTTTTTATTTGGATCGGTGCGGGCCAACTAGAACAGAACCGTTTTCAAACACGTATCCATCAGAAAACACTTCTATAAACACACAAACTCACAAACATGTGCACGTGGGTCGGTTTCAGATGGGTCAACATGTAAGCAGCAGCAGAAAGGAGTAAATTTCTCGATTGGCTAAATTTTGATTTACTTCGTTACCGGGGCCGGGTTTAAAAATAAAGCGAAAGCTTCACAGACTCCTTCTGCTCCGTTTCGAACACCATTTCAAAAGCACTACACGTGCCGAATCACAAACACACACTAACTCTCACGAGAATGGGAAAATATTCCAGTGACAACGGTCGTGCTAAAGAATGCGGAAGCTATTTTTTAATCATTATCCTTTACTTAATTTCCCACATGATTAAAAAGCTGCCGACGATAAAGTGCCATTCTGTTTGCCACTCTGTACGAACCCTTTTTACTTCACCAGCACCTTTGGGGAGTTGAAGTTTTTCGGTCACAAATTTAATTTACTTTTTCTCTCGCCCCGTACCAAGAAAAAATTGAACTGATTTTCAACACGTCCAAGGTAAGGGCCTTTGCCTGTTTAAAGTCTTTTCTCCTGTCCCGTGAGCATGCGACGGATATTAGCACAACCGTTCGGAGGAAATTCACGGCACCGACTGACGCGAAAGGACGACGCTGCGTTTTCTTCGGCTCCCTGGCCTGATGATGCCAGATCGTGCCGATCGAGTGCCGGCAGCATCCCTGTTTGGAGCAGCGATGGAAAATGGTCGTGAAACGGTATGAAAACTCTCACCGGTTGTCCTGCTTTCGCTAATGCGGCGTTGGCTTACGCTCTGAAGATGAGAAGGCGCGGCACACTATGGGAGATTGTGGACAAAAGCTGACGAAGTTTATATTTATTTTGTTTCAGGTATAATAAATGCAAGAACACAATTGTATTTTTGAAAACCTTCTCAGCTACGGAATGCAAAATATTACGTGACGAAAATATGTTTAAAATTTCACCTATACACGCTATCTTTGCAAGTAGGAAATCTACTTTTAAAAGTACAATTGGTAATTGGTAATGACATTAATTTAAAAAAATAATATTTCCTTAATTCTTTTTCAAAAAAGGTTCTTATTTCTTCTGATCTCTCCACAACAACTATCTATTTTATTCACAACAACGATTTTACTCTCGTCTGACGAAGTGTCTCTCTCACAAACACTCTCACCATGCGTTCGGTCATAGTTCTCGGGAAAAGCACATGTTTTCCAACGCGCGACGACAACGACGGCAACGGACCTACAACCATCTACCAACAATTCGGCAACGGAAAACTGTTGATTGCTCGCACCGTTGTTTACATTTCTCTTCATCGTTGAGTAGTGGCCCGTGCGTCTTCTCTGCGTCGGGCATGTTTTTTTTTCTCAATCTCTTTGTGCTGTTTCGTTTTCCTTTCCGCCCCCGGGTTGACTGTGTGTCATGAAGAAAATGTGGCAAACGAAGAGACACGCCACCGGCCATCCTAACAAAAGATCAAACGAAAAATACTGTGGCTTGACTTTCTGAGTTTTTTTTACCTCTCTCTCTCTCTCGTTCTAGGATGTCGAGGATGTCCACTTCCGATACACGTTCCTTCACATACTTCAGCAACAAGAACGGTGGCTAGGACCGGAGCACCGGTTAGGAAGATCAAGCGTAAAAATTGCATCAAACGTTCATGTTCGTGCTGGACTCGTCCGTCAAGCGTTGTTCTTTTGCAAGGAATCCAACGACATTGGACATCTGTCTGACCAGGCGTTTCAAGACGAGCAGCAAAAACTAGGATGAAAATTACACTTTATTCCTTCTCCTCTGGGACGTGCTCACCTTCACCTCCCTTTTTTTTCATACACCCATTAGGGAATAGTTCGATACGTTCCGCCCCCGGAAGTTAATGCCGGAAGAAGGAAAACATCCCTCGCTCGTGCAGGCTCATGCTCCATAAAGTTGTTTTTATCCACCCAGTATCCACACAGCACGACAGCCAAAGACACGTGTTGAATATTGATGAAACAAACTCACTCACTCACTCACTTGGGCAGTGGTCCACTTCTTCCTTCCCACAGGTACACAATGTGTGCTACGTGCTACGTGCGATAGTATTTTAGTCGTTGTTTATATTTGCGATGAACCGATTCGATTTGCTTCCGCTTGAGGCAGAGTTTTTCCAGCTGCTCGTTGGCATACCTAGGACGCATATCGTTGCAATGGCGTGCATTCCTCCTCGAGTCAGTTGAACGTGAGCGATGACGATACTATGTTTCAGTTTCCAGTCGTGCTGTTACTCAATTCTTATCGACGTTTGTTCGATTAGGTACGCTTTGTTTTGTGATAATTTCATTTCCATTCCCTTGGTTGTTTTGTTGAGCACAATTTTGCTTATGGTTTTTTTTTTTCTATTGGTCGTAATAATTATGTAAGCTATTGGTTTCGAGTAGAATGTGATTTCAAGTCTTTATTTGATTCGTAATTCGTTCAGCCATTATATTCAGAACGGAAGTATAGTTCGCCTTGATTATGACATTCGCTGACTTTATTGAAAAACGCCTAAATGTATGCAATGGTATAATTATTAAGCTAACATGCCTGAATCAATTTCAATCCTGGTTTTACAGGACCTTTGTCAACGTTTTGGTCACTCCAACCCTTGAGATCATAGCTCAGAACTATAAGGTCTCCAGGTAAGTCATCCTTAGAAATTGTTCCTTCCCTTAGAGCAAAGAATCTTAGGTAGCATCTGAGAGAGTCGAGGAAAATCTCGAGGAAATTGGTCATTGGCTGTGTTTGACAAAAGCGTCTCCTAATACAAAATAAGCTCATCAACCACCTGCTGTGCAAGCAAATCAAACCTCAACACAAATCTAACGATTCCTATTAGAATCAATCGTTGCTCACACATCCTGACACAGTAATTTATTGCACTTGACACAAAGACACATTCCAATGTGCCTTTCCACCGGTAATGATGTACTCCTGCCCTATTGCCTTACCCATTCGAACCATTCAATGTCTAATCATTCTGAAGACGCCATTTCCTGACGTTGCCATTTCCGGTTCCACACCGAGCAGCGAAAATGCCATACAGGCGTAAATACGGAAGCAGTTGCAAACGAATTTCCCAAACACCACAGCACCATCGCATCCCGACGAGATGCCGAGATGACGTTGACGTCATGCCACGGAAATAAATGAAGACACAGGCAACAAAACGCCCAAACAAATTACCATCGAGCGCGAATGGGGCGGACGCAATGACGAAAAAAAGGCAGCTTGCAGCAGTCTGGTGTTTTTTTTCCTGGCTCTCCATCACTGTACGAGCAGAGTTGTTCCTTCAGGTTTGTTTTAGCACTCGTTTTAGCACACTTTCCCAGGACGGAGAGTAATGAATCCACAAATTGAACCGGAACCGTGCTCATACGAGACTTGAATAGTTGCCGGCTCTCGCTGGCTCCGGCATTCCTAGGAAAAAGTTCCCAATTTCCGTCACTTTCCAAGGTGGAAAACACATTACAAACCATGCCCGAAAGCGGTCGGTAGGTTGCCTTCGGTGGGTGGTATTAAAAATTTACATACAGCTCTTTCTCTCTCTCTCTCTCTCTCTCTCTCTCTCTCTCTCTCTCTCTCTCTGTATTCCTCTCTCTGTTTGCTTTGGAGTAGTTCTCGTAGAGTCACCTAGGATTGCACTTTTACCATGTTCATCTATTTTCTAAAAGGAAAACTTGCACCAGGTAACACCAAAACTGCAATCGAAACGTGTTTGTTTGGCTGGTTGGCACCAGATCGATCGCTCCCAATTCACAATGCAACTCGGAACAATTGCGCTAACAACTTCCTACCTTCGATTGCTCCGAATGGCTGCAAAGCACCAAATCAAGTGGTTCGTGAAAATTCCTTCCCATGCCATTTTGCCAGCGACTGTTTGCGACCCTGAAAAGGAACAAATCACAATGTACCGAGCAACCTGTTGGCGACAATAATTGTTAAGCCGCTTTTCTATCCCGCTTTCGTTAAGAAGTTTCAACGTCTACCGGAAGCAGCGCTGTTATTGCACGACGATCGTTGTCGGTTCCATTCTTCAGTTGTTCTGAGGAGAAGCCAGGAAATACCCCCCAGAAAAGCCATACAACAATGCCTTTTCCTTGTCGTCAGCATCATCATCATCGTCCGTTGAGAAAGAGCTGCATCCTTTTCCACTTTTTTCTCGTTTTCCAAGGGAAGGCAATGTCGTCCTTTGTGCAGGTACGTACGTATGAATCTTTCGACACTTTTGCAATTTTCACCAACCGAAAGGACGAATAGCGGAAGTTCTCTGATAAAAAGGTGTGCTTTAGCTGTACAATGGGGAAGTAATAGACGTTCGGATCGAACTCACCTCTCCTTTTGTGGTAGTAGAGTAAGTTTCCTTAGTGGAAGTTCGAAAAAACAGTTGTTTTGTGATATGATATCCTTCGACTCTCTTCTAGTTTCTGTTCGTTTTCGTACAATTTCTAAACAATTTAGGGTTTATTTATACTTTATGCACGAGAGCAAGTATTATTAAATGGTTTGATTTGTCGTTGTGTTTATTTTAAATTACCTCGCCAAGTTTTGGAGATAGCAAGATTCAATTCGTTTTTAATGAGTCTTTTCTTACCTTTTCTTAATAATTAAATAAAAAGCTTTTGTATTTATAATCATAATAATGACCGCTTCATCTTTTTTCGGATCAATTATGAATTATTTTTTTAATCTTTTTATTGAATTTCAGTTGATGTTTTTACCACTTTTTAATACTTTGGTATCTTCTGATTCTTCTTTCACATGTTTAAGGATCATGATGATTAAGATTAATGTAATTTGGAATAATTTAATTTTCGACCTAATTTATGGTATTTGCTAAGGCCATGTACTTTTGATCCCTTTTCTTTTCTTTTTTGCAAAAATTTTGTAACCTTATTCCAGAAAAATATTTCATTTCATTTGATTTTTTTGTCTTTTTTTGTTCCTTATTGCTCAAAGTAATTTTTTATAATTGCTTCGTCTTTTATTGATTTTTTGTACCTTTTTGATATCAACACTGTTTAAGTTTCTTTTCAAACTTTGGCTTACTTTCTGTTTTTTTTTTTTCTCTATCCACTGTTGCATCTCAAGAAGAGGAAAAAATCGCGCAATAGAAGACGTATGCAAAAGAAATCCCTTTTTTGCAACTGCCCATCCAGACTACTCAAAGTTCTAGCGTTCACAAAAAAAAATCCTTGATTCAGAAAGTTTTCTTCCAAAGGAACCCCAAACATCACAGCAACAGAGCCAAGTACCAAAAAAAAACCCTCGAACTAAAAGAAAACTTCATCAGACAAGTACAAACGGAACTACACTTTTCATCCAGGATTACAGCTATTGTAACAGCTCACCCAATGTCGTCGGAATGCGAGTGCGTTTGTTCCACACTTTCATATGCTTTATCCGTACTCCATAGCATCTTCAACAGGGTCGGCTCAACCGGAACGACTCGCCGTGAGCTTACTCCCAGACATGATTTGTATATTCTTCTTCCTCGCATTCTCTGACCGTACCCCTATGGCATGATTTATTGGAAGTCTACACCCTCCGATACAAGCATATAGTATCCTCGATGTTCGGTGGGTGTCAAATGTCAGCTAAAGTGGGAGTTCCTGCATGATTGCCATGCGTCGGACGATTGGGCCGGACGTGCCGTGGGACGATGGTATGCAAAATGATATGCTACACCGTATTGTGTTGCTTCTCCGTTACAATGTAGTGAAAGGACCACTGTAATCCATGGACCAACGGCAAAAGGGCGGTTGACATTTGCTATGACGTGGTAAAACCAATTCTACGAAGCTTGCCAATCACAGCTTTTGCCATGCGGGCTATCGTTTCGGTGGACATATGAAAATTAGTATAATATTCATATTGTTACTGTTTAGTTATTTGCATATTAAAACATATTCAAATTGTGTTTGATTGATACAATTTGTAAGACTGAGGTCCACAATTTGAACACTTGCATTATGGACAAAGACGCTCTAACCTAACAAACGACCGTTCATCAACATTTTCCCGTATAATAATGTCCTACAATTTATTTTCTTTTTATTGCCAAAAAAAGGCTATCAATCTAATCCTCTAGCTTCTTATCTCAATATATGTCCTGGGTTCTTCCATAAGCAATACAAAACTTGATTGAGGTTGCAAATTCCAGATTAAGGTCAAACGGGAAGGTTGCTGTCTTACATGATGCCGGATTTGTTTCGTTCTCCAGCATCCGGAATTTTTATTATCGTTTGATTAAAATTCGTTCGTTACAGACCCTAACCAGCAGCAATTTCTTTCCGCAAGAGAAAAATCTATTAATGTCATATATAAATGCTAACATACAATTTACGAATGGGATTTTGTTGCTAGATGTCAGATGTCAGATGCTGCATGAATCGCATAGTGGATCAAACTGTCAAGAAGGGAATTTTGTGCAAATATTAGTTTTATTAGCATTTCTCATCAACTGGTGCGGTTTACAAATAAAAGGTTAAGTAGAGGAAGGATATACAAAATAAGTGTTTCATCCTTCCATTCCTTCCTTTAAGATGTTAATAATAAAATAGCATAAACTCAGGCGTAGATATTCTAAATTGTTACATATTTTCACACCACCGCCCGTAACCCATTTAATTTTTTAAAGCAAACACTTTTCGCTGCAAAATTACACTCTGTTTATAATTGTTACACACTGTTAGGCAATGTGTGTTTCTCCCACCATCGCCAAGCGTTAAATTGACTTAAGAAGCACAAAATCACATACAACCCCATAACTCTTCCAGATCCAGAAGCGGTGGCCGCGGTCCTCTATCTCTCGGGATGCACCAACCATTCTCATAATAAACCAATGTTTAGCACCTGCATTCACTGGCGAAAATGAAAAAGAAAAACGACACGAAACTGCTTGTTGGCAGATGAAACTTTACTATCGTCGAGCAGAAGAGCATTAGTGTGCACGGTGCATCCTTTGTTTCGTGGAAACTACTGCTCTCGGTGAAGCTAAATATTCTTGTGCAACAAAATAAAAAGTTGCAATTGCATTCCACGTTGAATGCGAGCAATGAAGAACGTTCTCTTTGGTATGGTTTTGTGGTGCAAAGAGTCCTAACCTCGCCGGTGGTCTGATTCCGCGGTTTGGCCTGTTGCACGTAAACAGCACTGCACTGCTTTGGGTCGGACCAACCGAACGAATGGCCAAACGAGGGAGTAAGCTTATCTTCCGGAAAAAGGTGCAAATGTTGTTTAGCGAATAACAACATTTGTTTCTGGTTCTGGGAAAAACAGAACCGTCCAGAGATTCATGCTGGAGGTGCTCTTGGTGTGTGATGGGTTGCATTTTTTCCCATGTTTCACCTACAGCTGTTCCACTTTGCAAACGCTATTATCTTAGACAGAGGTGAAAAGAGTTTATGTTTTTTAAACCTTAGTAAACGGAAGACATGGAGCAGAATGGTTGCTACCCCGAGGACACTGTTTGCTTTTAAACGGATAGATCAGAGCACGAGTGAGTAGGAAATTGGATTTGGTAAGCTCAAACACATTCTAAAGACGTTAAACATAATTTATTTGCCTTTGCCGCAAATTTTCGGATGGCCATCTTTTCTTGGTCGAAAGTCCACTAGTTTGTTCCCATCCACCGCTGGCAAGAAATGGATTCCCAAGTAGAATCCCAAAGCCCCCAAATTCCAACACCTGATGCCCCCAGCCAGCCAGTGTTACCATTTTCATTTCAAACCACTGAACCATGTCATCCACAGGGACAGTGGACGAGCGAGTGGCTAAAAGCTAATTACTGCGGCATACTCCGACATCGGTCGTGATGCACCCACTGTCCGCATCTGCGCGGATCGCCGGTACCGTTGTAACGGCAGCCTTCAGTTCTCTCCTTTTGCTGCTTTAACCTTTGAAATGTTAGACCCGTACCAGCCTCCGGAAATAACCGGTGACGGAACTAATTTCCCTTGCTTTTCTCGCCAGGCCTCAGCATTCGTTCCGCTTCTTCCATCCCGGTGGAAAAAGAATAGACCAGACCAGCAAATGTGTCTGTATCTGTGTGTCTGTGGGTGTCTGTGGTGCACTTTCAATTACGTTGCACAGTCGGTGCAAGTGCGTTCAGCTGCATCATCGCTCGTACGCTGCTTATGTGCTGGCAGATACTAGGATGATGCTGGATAGCTCGAAGCGAGAGTAAGTGACCACTCGACAAGCAGCAGTGGGCACGACCGCATTATCATGGGCCAGCATTAGGCGAGGGTTATCAACGGAATGCATCGCTTACTATCTGCCTGGCTACTTTCGGTTCGGTTAAACTCCAAGTGCGATTATGGTAGCAGCTAAAAGCGATAGCAGTTTAATGGGAATTAATTGAATTGCCGAGAGCTAGGGAATATTTTGAACCGATTATAAAAGAGATAACCTTAGGTCTAACTTTCAGAATTCTAGAATTTAGAAGTCCTGATACAACTGAATAGAACTGGGTCTCTAAGATGTACCGAAGGTATAAGATCCTAATCGCACCAAAACTAGCCGTAATCCTTGATAGTTAAAGTAGAATTGATAGTCAAAATTCACTGATTCGCCATTCCATGCAGAAAATCATTTATCAAGCCCACATCCTCGCTTTTTCCAATCTTTTAAAATGAGCAGTAGACAATCGTATCAGTATAATCACGTCCCCTTTCATTCTTTCTTTTTCGAGACGCGATGATTTACGATTGCCTTAGTCAGCGTTCACTCATTGAAAGAGATTCGAAATAGCTGAGCGATAAAAGAAAATTCATTCGCTCAACTTCCGACTTTCCCCACGTCCGTCAATCCGTTTAATCCATTGCACTCAAATATCCCGAACGTGGGCCAAGTTTATCAAATGGTCCTTTTTGACAAATCTGCCCAATCTTGCCTTCAATCGATCATTCCCGCCGTCACAAATCTCCCAAGAAGCCTGCCACAGGTTTGCTTTTGTTGCGCTTTTAGCTGGCTATCATGAAGAATAAATTACCTTCACTTTATCGCCACCACAAAACCAGTCAAAAACCAGTTACCCAGAGCACGTACCACTCCCTGGAGAGAAGAAGCGGTCAGTTCCGTTGTGTGCCTGGCGCCATAAAGCAATTGGCAAAAAACCGACAACATCTTACATTTTTGCTTCTACCTATCCCCAAAAATGCCATCCTGTTGCTCGTTTCGGGGTGGTTTCGGGTGCTTGAGACAAGAAATTTATCGAGTACCTTCGTTCCGACGAATCCTGCTTTTCGAAGGTCACATCAGAGACTAACCACAAGTATAAACAGTACCCTTAAGGTTGCTACCGGAAGGCTACTGTTTTCTTGCTAAAATACATCAATAACAAACGGATTGTTGGGTTTTAAGGGCTGACAAAGACAAGCATTGGACCACATCGCAACTTACCTGTAAGCCCCATCCCAAACCCGACTCGACCCGATTGCTCATCGGAAAGCGATTCCTTTATCGACAGGACGGTAAATAAATGTGAACTGACGCTTCCTTTGCGTCGTTCATTCTTCCGTACTCGAACAGGGAACGGTTCGACATGGCCCGAAGGTGCGCCGGAATATAAATTAGGTTAAACGGAGCTACCAACCAACCGTGACGCCGTCGATCGTCCTCTGCGTCCTCCCTTTCTGGTGATAAACAATTTTCACTTCCCTATTTCGCGTGCACGGCAACAACAGCGGGAATGTGCACGCTCTCTACCGGCGCTTCAAGACGATGATGATGAAAAGGCATCGCGCCGGCTGACGACACTCAGGCAGTCCGTTTCGGAAGCGACAAACACGTGTCTCTTTTTATGTTTCTACAGCACTTGTGTGCCGAGGATTAACCCAATTTTCGGGAAAACAGATGAAAGCTTTTATACTTCCAAGAGTTGCGCCTCCTACGGTAGGGACGCTCGGATGTCGTAAAAAGTCAGCACAGTTTGACAAGAAATGCGTTCCACAAAACGATTATGGATACAAGTTCGGGTAAGTCTCCCGTGATCCTCAGAGAGATTTTTTTCGTCCTTTTTGGACCTCATCTTTGTCCAAGATTGTGAAAATTGTTTGACAGTAATTCGTTCGGTGGAACGGACTTGCTTGAGCGGACTCAAATTAAACCACATCGAACTTGCCCGAAACGGTGAGTTGGTAAAATAGTCTATCAATTGAGAGCTTTCGATTGGTTAGAATTGGTATTGATTCAGGTTCATTGAACACAAACTGTTTCAATAACGTCAATTTGTCATCAAAAAAGAAACTGTAGCGCTTTGCAACATTACTTTCTCAATCAAAAATAAAACAACCTAAACGTATGCAATCGGATTACATTTTTCAAATTGTTTGCTTAGAAACTTCCTGTTATAACTTTAATCGCTGTAAAAAAAAAACTTAATCTATTAACACATTTTCACTTTCCCTCATTTTAATGCAATCTGATGTTGATTGACCCTTACCCTCCTTACAGTTAAATAAAAAACTCATTGTCCAGTATGCACTTCAACATCTAGACAGTAATAATCGATTCTTCACGCACCGTGTTGCAATCGGCCACGATCAAGAGCGATAATAATGTGACACTACTCGGCTGCGTTTAAATGGTGTTCCCTTCGATCGGTTCGGTTTCAGTGCTGTGACGCCCCGAGCCATGTTACTTACGGTCGTGTTAGTGGTCTGCTTTGGCTTCAGTTTACTTTACTTTCACGTTAAGCATCGCTATCGTTTCTGGTCTAAGCGTGAAGTACCGTATCTGGAGCCTACGTTCCCGGTTGGAAATGTGGCGCAAATTTTCAATCCATCAATGCACTTCGCACACCTGATTGAGAAGCTGTACAAGAGGTTGAAAGGTCGTGGCGATTATGCGGGAATCTTTTTCTTTCGCGATCCGGTACTGTTGGTGCTGTCGCCCGAGTTTGCCCGCACGATTCTTGTGAAAGATTTTAACTACTTCATCGATCGTGGCGTGTACACCAATGAAGAGGTTGATCCACTGTCGGCTAACCTCTTCTTTATTGAAGGAATTCGATGGAGAAAGCTACGAGCGAAACTAGCTCCAACCTTTACATCCGGTAGGCTAAAGGCTATGTTCCACACGATAGTGGATGTGGGAAATCGGTTGGATCAGCATCTAGCGGCAAAATGTGTTCGACTGCAACGGATAGACATCAAGGAGCTCCTGGCACGCTTTATGACTGACGTCATAGGATCGTGTGCCTTTGGTATCGAGTGCAATACGTTGGAAAATCCCAACTCTCAGTTCCGGCAGATGGGCAAGCGTATGATCAACCTTCCCAAGCTAAAATCCCTCAAAGTGTTCATCGCCATGATGTTCCCTAAGCAAGCAAGAGCGCTAGGCGTACGATATAACGATAAAGATGTGTCCGAATTCTTCATGAAGGTTGTCCGGGATACGATCCGCTGTCGAGAGGAGAAGGGCATTCGAAGAGACGATTTCATGCAACTTCTTATCGACATGATGCTACAAAATGGCGAAGCTTCCAGTGAGGCTCTCACGTTCGAAGAGGTAGCCGCACAGGCTTTTGTGTTCTTTTTTGGAGGGTTTGAAACCTCCACGACTACACTTACCTGCGCATTGCACCTGCTAGCAAAACATCCCAAAGCTCAACGGAAAGCAAAGAAGTGTGTTCGCAGCGTGCTGGCTAAGTATGGTAATGAGCTGACGTATGAAGCTGTTATGGAGATGGACTACATCCAGTGTGTTATCAACGGTGCGGAAACATGTTCAAAAGCTACCATTCTATAACTCTAATCGAAACATTTTCCATCCTTTTCAGAAACACTTCGCCTTTATCCACCGGTTGCGACCATCCATCGCATGACCTCACAACCCTATCAACTCCCGAACGGGAAAGTGCTCCCGGTTGGTGTGGGAGTAATCATCTCAAACCTTGCCTTCCATCGTGATCCTTCCTTTTTCCCCGATCCGTTCGCATTCAAACCGGAACGGTTTGAGGACAAAGCGTTTGGGAAAAATTGTCCAAGCTTTCTTCCCTTTGGCGATGGACCACGGATGTGTATTGCGATGCGTTTCGGACTGTTGCAAACGCGCCTAGGGCTGGCGATATTGCTGCGGAGCTACAACTTTACGATGGATGAAAGTGATTTTGATCGGCCATTGTTGATTGATCCGATCAACTTGATGCACGGACCAGCGGGAGCAGTTTGGCTGAATGTGGAACGTTCTGCAGATGGAAGTATGAATAAATGATGGATTGTTGGACAGTAAGACAATGATTTTAGTATTTTATATTTTAATTTAAAATATTGTCCTTATTGATGAAATCAAAACGGTTTATTTGAATAAATTTAAAAAATAATTCTAAAACGATGACCACAGTACCAACACTGTGCGGCAATGTAAACAAACAAACGTCAAGCGTTGTTTATCTGCATCGAATACAGCGCAACCGGTGATTGTTAGGCAATCAGTAACGATTATCACTGATAAAATGTGAAACAATCGATTTCGAATCACTTTTGATGAGTTATTGTACTGGCTATTACACACGCTCCTCAAGTGATTAAGGTTCAGTGCCGTGTACGCTCTAGTCATGTTCGTTCATCTACTTTTAGTGGCCAGCCTGGGTGTGCTGTGGATTTATCTTCATTTTAAGCAACGGTACCGCTTCTGGGCTGATCATAAAGTGCCTTTTCTGGAGCCTTCATTCCCGGTTGGAAACGTAGCCGATACACTGAAGCCAACCATACACTTTGCGCATATAATTGAGAAGCTGTACAAGAGATTGAAATCGCACGGTGATTATGTCGGAATTTACTTCTTCCGCGATCCGGTACTGTTGGTGCTGTCGCCCGAGTTCGCCCGCACGATACTGGTGAAAGATTTTAACTACTTCATCGATCGTGGCGTGTACAGCAATGAAGAGGTGGATCCACTGTCGGCTAACCTCTTCTTCATGGAGGGTAATCGATGGAGAAAGCTACGATCGAAACTAGCACCAACGTTTACGTCCGGGAAGCTAAAAGCCATGTTCCATACGATAGTGGACGTAGGCAACCGGTTGGATCAGTATCTGGCGGAAAGATGCATCCAGAAGCAGCGGCTCGACATCAAGGAGCTTCTCGCACGGTTCCTAACTGACGTTATTGGCTCGTGTGCGTTCGGAATCGACTGTAACAGCATAGACAACCCCAACTCACAGTTCCGGCAGATGGGCAAGCGTATGATCAATCTTCCCAAGCTAAAAGCGCTCAAATTGTTCTTCGCCATGATGTTCCGGAAGCAGGCGCGTGCGCTTGGAATTCGCTTCAACGATAAAGATGTGTCTGATTTCTTCTTGAGCGTTGTCCGGGACACGATTCGCTATCGGGAGGAAAGTAAGGTTCGCCGAGATGATTTTATGCAGCTGCTCATAGACATGATGAAGGAGAATGGTGCAGGAAATGGTGAAAATTTAACGTTCGAAGAGATTGCAGCCCAAGCGTTCGTGTTTTTCTTTGCCGGGTTTGAAACTTCCGCGACCACAATCACGTGCGCTTTGCATTTGCTAGCGAAGCATCCGAAAGTGCAAGAGGAAGCACGGAAGTGTGTTCGGGATGTGCTAGCGAAACACGAAAACAAACTATCGTATGACGCGGTGATGGAAATGGAGTACATTGAATGGATCATAAACGGTAAAATCCTTGTGAAAGGATATTAGTCACAAGTAAATAATTCAATTTTTAATATTATAGAAACACTTCGCCTGTATCCACCAGTAGCAACACTTCACAGGATAACCACTCAACCCTATCAACTACCAAACGGATCCATCCTACCGGAAGGCGTTGGAGTGATTCTACCGAATCTAGCCTTCCAAAACGATCCCGATTACTTCCCAAACCCGCACGACTTTCAACCGGAACGCTTTGCCGTTAAGAATGATTTTAAAAACAATTTTAGCTATCTTCCGTTCGGTGAAGGACCTCGGATCTGTATTGGAATGCGATTCGGATTGCTTCAAACGCGGCTTGGATTGGCTATGCTGGTGAGGAATTATGATTTCACGATTGATCGTGCCGAAGCCGAACGTCCGCTGCGTATCGATCCGATCAATCTGCTGCATGGTCCTGCGGGAGAAGTATGGTTGAACGTGAAACGTATCGTTGACATGTAAAAGAAGGACACGAAACGGAGTGGTTCCGCCTACAAATACCTCATGCATCTAATCAAAGCAAAGCTTAACTTCTAAGTCTAAAAACGACACAGTCGTTTAGCAAATGTAACTGTTACCATCATACAATGCTCATTCAAATAGTCAGTTCAAAAACACAAATTTACTAAAAGACATAGACATATTTACTAATTTCTAATTAATAAAATTGTCTAATAACTAAAAGCAATTCAATAGTTCCTACTATCAACCATCTGGCATACTCAGTTCCTATCCTGACTATACTGATTATTCAGCTATGGGTAAAATCAAGTCAAAGAACAAGTTGAGGTTGCAGAGTCAAAGCGTTAAGGATAAACATTTTTAAGGAGTTTTAACAGGAATTAAACCATTCAGAGAATTTTAAAAAAACATCAATCAAATCAAGATTTTCCTAAAATCAATGCCATCTAGCTGAACCAAGTTCCCAGCATTTAGAAGACGTCAAAGTTTATTTTTGTTTTGGATCAGGACCTCTAGAACTAAACACTGGATGAATATAATTTCGTCAAGAAATGCATACATGACTCCTATTTATTCGATCATTTTCCTGTTAAATCAACCATAACCGTATCAAACTTATTCTAATACTACATCTTACCAAAAACATTTGGCTACAGTTGAAGGATTCTTTTACGACTCCAGTTTTTCCACCTTCAGCCACAATCCACCCTCCGGTGTTAGTACAGCATGCCGGGAAGAGATAACCAATGGCACATTCGTCTTTTCACAGCGCGAAAATCTAAAGTTCATCAGCAGCACCGCCAGTCCAACCCGTGCCTCCAACATGCCAAACCGTGCCGCTATACAAATTCTTGGCCCTTCTCCGAACGGGATAAAGCTGTACGGTTTCCGGGTTTCGCTCGCTTCTGCTCCAAACCGATCCGGATCGTACCGTTCCGGGTCGGGATAGTGGTCCGGATCATGATGGATGGCGTACACCGGTATCATCACGTTCATACCCTTCGGAAAGGTAACATCCGTCCCCGGTACGCGATAGTCTTGACTGACCTGCCGTATAAGATTCGCACCCGGTGGATACTTTCGAAGAGATTCTATTGTTTCAAAAGAAAACAAGATTTTTATGCTAAAGATATCAGAGAAGTTAGGCTTCGTTCCCTTACCATTTATGCATTGATCGATGTAGGGCATGTCCATAAGCGCGTCATACGTAAGGCCGCCGTGTTTTTTAACCGCATCCAACACACACTGTCTTGCCCGCTGCTGGATCTCCTCGTTCAGAGCAAGCTCGTGCAAGCAGTAAGACATCGTTGTCGAAGACGTTTCGAACCCGCCGAGGAAAAACACAAAAGCTTGTGCAACAATCTCATTCAAGCTCAGCTTCCCAACCGACTCGCCTGAATCATCCAACTGTCCACTATTCTTCAGCTGCATCAACAGATTCATAAAATCGTTCCGCTGAATGTTGTGTTGCTCGCGATACTCGATCGTTTCCCGCACAACCTTGAAGAAGAACTGCGAAACATCCTCGCTCGTCCCTTTGATATGGATGCGTCTTGAGAAATCCTTGAACGTAGCCATAAAGAAGAACTTCAATATGCGACCTCGCGGAACTTCAAACACTTTCCGACCCATCCGTAAGAATTCTGCATTCGGATCGTTCAAGCTGTTGCAATCGATGCCGAACGCACACGTCCCGATCACGTCCGTTGTGAATCGGGCCAACAGTTCCTTCATCTCAACCACACCGTCCCCCTCGATGCAACGCTCCAAACACTCCCGGAACCGTCCTCCAACGGACACGATCGTTGGACACATCATTTTCATCTTGCCGGAAGAAAACGTCGGTATCAGCTTCTTCCGCAGGTTTGTCCACTTCGAACCCTCAATGTTGAACAGATGTCCCGAGATGGGATCGTCCTTCTCGTTGTAGTACACGCCACGGTCGTGAAAGTGTGCGAAATCACGCACCAGCACATTCTTCACAAAGTCCAGCTCGAGTGCCAGCGCAACCGGATTGGTGAAGAAATAGATCCCACCGAACGGACGGCCGGAAGACTTCATTTCGTTGTAGAACTTTGTCATCAGCTGCGATGAATGCATCCGTCTTCCGATGCCCTGAATGTTGCCGAATGGGAACCGTGGCTGTACGTACGGTACATTCCGTTCCGCCCAGAACGAGTACTTCCGGCGAACGTACCAAACTGCAGCCGTGACGGCTAGTAGCAGCAGATAGATCAGCATCTTGCACCAAACTGGATCTTCTCCACTGTGTAACAGTAAGGCCACACAAGAATGGCTATAAATTATACTTATCTACGGTCCGTTATCCCGTCGCTCGTTCGATGTGCTCGTTTCTTTACAACTACGCGTCACTATGGCGCTTCGTCAACCCAGCCACCCCACCAGAGTGTTCGAGATGAACTGGTTCTGATTTTTTGTTCGCTAATCAGTCAGCTGGTGTGCGTAATGTTTACGGTAAACTCACCCCCAGTCATCTCACGTACACTATTGTACCGGCATTTTGTATATACGCTTGCTCGGTTGCTTTGTTTTGATGCTACGCTTGAGCAAGTAGTGGTAGCGCGTTTTTCTCACCCTCGGTCAAGGACGCTTTGACACAGGGTGGTTCATTACCTACATATGTTTACATTTGTAAAGCAATAAATTTGGAATCACATTTTACTATCCCAATTCTTTATATATTTTATTAATTTTTTTTATTTTCAACTAATATTTAACGGGTTTTATAGCTTTTTTATTTATTTTTTATGTTTTCCGTTCATTTCATTCTGCTACCTATCACCTGTTCCGACTATTCGCACTGATCATGCCTAACCAACCGCAACCGCACGCCATTAACGGGCGTCAGTACGAATGCTCGCGGAGAGTAGGTCAAGGGCACGTCGGTCTCCTTACTGGGGAGTACTTGGAAATTTTTCAACACCAAAGCTAACCCGATACGTGCCTGCATCATCCCGAACCGCAGTCCGATACATATCCGAGGACCTTCTCCGAATGGTAGATAGGCACAAGGATCACGCCTAGCCATCTTGTCTGGCGTGAATCGGTCCGGATCGTAGGTGGATGGGTTGGGATAGATATCGGGATCGTGATGAATGGCATAGGCCGGTATCATGATCTTCATCCCACGGTGTAGACTAATGTTGGTGTCCGGTATTCGATAGGGTTTGGTGACGACTCGCTCCAGTATCGCTACCGGTGGGTATTTGCGGAGAGTTTCTGGCAGTGGGGATCAAAATTTATTAAAGCAGTTGGAAAAACTAGACACAGTATGGTGCACTTACCATAGATACATTGATCCAAGTAAAGCATGTTCTTCGACGATTCGTACGACAACACTCCATCATGCTTTTCCAACACATCCACAACGCACTCCCTAGCCCTCCGCTGGAGTTCCTGATTCAGTGCCAGCTCGTACAGCGTGTAGGTCATCGCACTGGATGACGTTTCGAAACCGGCAGTAAAGAAGATGAACGCTTGTGCCGCGATTTCGTCACCGGAAAGCCGGCCCACTATCTCGTTCGCGCCTTCCAGCTTGCCCGTGTTCTTCAGCCTTATCAGCAGGTCAAGAAAATCGTTTCTCTGCGTTCCGTGCCGTTCGCGATGTTCGATCGTTTCGCGGATAACAGTTTGAAAAAAGGTGGACACATCGTCGTGCAGTAGCTTCAGCCCGAGCCGGTTCGCCAGTCCACGGAACGTCTTCATAATAAACACCTTCAGTGGATGGTTTCGGGGTGTATCGAAGTGTTTTCGGCCAATACGGCGGAACTCGTTCTGCGGATCCCGGAAACTGTTACACTCCAAACCGAACGCGTACGAACCGATCACATCCGTTGTGAAGCGTGCCATAAGATCGCGCACCTCAACCACATCGTCCTGCTGATCGCACAGAAACTCACAGAACTGTTCTGCTATAGCGTGCACTAGTGGGAATGCCGCCTTCATACGTCCACTCGTGAAAGTGGGCGTGATCTTCGCCCTCAGATCCTTCCACCGCTGGCCCTCAATTGCAAACAGATGTGCGGAGAGTGGATCATCCTTCTCGTTGAAGTACACACCCCGATCGGGGAAGTAGTGGAAGTCTTCGATCAGAATTCGCTTTACCAAACGTAAGTTCGTAACGAGCAGCACCGGGTTGAGAAATATGTACAACCCAACGAAACCAGGATCTGTAGCATGCTTGTGCTGCTCGTAAAACCGTTGACTGAGATGGGCCGGATGGATCGATACGCCCATCTCCTTGAAGTTCCCGTACGGTAGCTCCGGTTCCACGTACGGTACATGGCGGGTGCGCCAGAAGGAATACTTACGCACCACAAAAACGTACACGCCCAGACAGAGCGTCGCGAGGAACGCACCGAAACTCGCCACCGATGCTACCACGAGCTCCATCGGCGAGGCACTAACGGCGTGCATTATCGCGACGCGTCAACCCCAAGCATGGACATGCCATTGCTGCTGTTGCTGCTACTATTATCGCACAGTACAATCACGCATGAAGCGAAACCCACTTACCACCCGACGGCCAATTCCCACTCGAAATGGCAGCTACCGAGACCTGTTTTAGCGAAGAACTCCGTTTACAGACACATTTGCCGCACGCGCGCCACGATGTGATGAGACTCTAGAACGACTCTAGACGCGCCTACCGCTGCTGGTTGATGTTTTGATGTAATGGGAAACAAGATGTGGTTTGAATTATTTATGTTCTCCCACCTTCGGTAGCTGACGTCGAGGGCGATCGGTTGTGTTTGTTGTTAGCTTGAGGTATTCGGGAGGGAGATAGTAAAAGACACTCTTAAGCCTATTGTTTGTGCTAAATTTTGAAGCATGAGTGAAAGAAGTCTTGCTTAATAGGGAACTAAAGACATTTTATTATGTTTTTGGTGTCCCAACTCTGGTCACAGATAGCGAAAAAAGATAATTCGCGAACCGCACGAGGAATCTTTCTTGATGTGAACTTGCAAGAAGACTGCGATCCTTATCATTGGACAAAGTTGTTTTGGAGGTTGTGATTGTAGGGGGTAGAGAACCCGTATCTGTTTTGGAAGCAACAGAGGAATGTCCAAAATCTATTGACCCACTCATTCAAGTCTCATTACGAAAATGCATCCCGGAAAACTTGGAGATGATCAGTGAATATCTCCTAAAGCTCTTCCACCCTCAACCATACACCATTCGCCGGACCAAGTATAAAATTGGTGCGCGAGTACTGGACCGGTATCTGTGTCCTATCGCACGTACTGAATCGGAAACGATCCAACAAACTTGCCAAACCCACCTTTGCCTGTATCGAACCGAATCGCATACCTATACAGATGCGTGGACCTTCCCCAAATGGCAGATAACAGTAAGGATCACGTTTAGCGACTTCCTCGGATGAAAATCGTTCCGGACGATATTGTTCTGGTTCGGGAAAGTGAGCCGGATCGTGATGCATGGCGTAGATCGGTATCATGATCTTCTGACCACGACGCAATATAAGTCTACTGTTTGGTAGCCGGTAGTCCTTATCGGCATTACGCTCCAGTATCGCTACAGGTGGATGTTTTCGTAGTGTCTCTGAAAAATTCGATAGAAGAGTTGTTTTTAATGCTGCCCTAGAAACCATAAGAGACCCCAGATAACCTTCACTTACCATTGATACACTGCTCGAGATAGGTCATATCGGACACAGCTTCATACGTTAGCTTCCCTTCATATTTCTGCAGTGTCTCCTTTACGCACTGTCGAGCTTTTTCCTGTGCCGCCGTATTTAGTGCCAACTCGTACAGCGTGTACGACATCGCGGTAGAAGAGGTGTCATAACCGGCGGTAAAGAATATAAACGCCTGCGCAGCAATCTCCTCAAACGTTAGCCGACCTATCTCTTCACCTCCACTCTCAAGTCTTCCGGTGTTTTTCAGCTTCAGCAACAGATCCATAAAATCGTTTCGCACGATCTGTTCGCGTTCGCGATACTCGACCGTGTCCTTGACCACGCGCATGAAGAAGCTGGAAACGTCATCGTGCAGTTGCTTCATGCCCAACGCATTCGCATGCTTACGGAACGCCTTCATCAGGTACACGACCAGCGGCGAATGGCGCAGCTTATCGAACGCGATCTTTCCATACCGACGGAACTCGTTATCGGGGTCCCGGAAGCTGTTACACTCGATGCCAAAGGCGCACGCTCCTATCACATCGATCGTGTAGCGCGAAAGTAGATCATGGACTTCGAGCTCACTGGACGTTCGCAGAGACTGGTGCATATGATCGCAGAATCGTTCGCAAACTTCCATCACTAGCGGGAGTGTCATCTTGATACGGCCCGAAGTAAATGTAGGCGACAGTTTGGCTCTTAATGTGCGCCATTTTTGTCCCTCAATTGCAAACATGTGCGCTGACAGTGGATCATCACGCTCGTTAAAGTAAACGCCACGGTTCGGGAAGAAGTGGAAATCTTTCACCAGCAGCTGCTTGATCAGCTTCGGATCGAAGATGTAGAGCAGTGGTGCGGTCAGCATAAACACTCCACCGTAAGGGACGTTTAGCCGCTGGAAGTGATCATAATGGCGTTGGGTGATCGGTGCAATGTGTTCCTTCTTTCCGAGTGTAGCAAAGTTACCGAACGGGAAGCGTGGTTCGATGAAGGCGACGGAACGATCCTTCCAAAACTGGTATCGACGCTTGATCCATGCGTAACACGCAATCACGAGTGCTAATAGTAGACCGACCACTGGCAGGTACATCGCCACTAGTGAACGGGCTAAAGTGCGAAGTTAAACTGAATTGCATGAGGCTTGGTAGAGGGTTGTTTTGTTTTGCAAAGCTGTTGCGAATTCTTCGGCCAGCAATTAATGCACAGTGAGTATGAGTAAGGGATGAAAATTGAGAGAACCGTTGTGCAAATTCTCCTGAGCGATTGAGATAAGTGGGAGGAATCGCTGAGAGGATGACCTGAAAAGGTATTGCAAATCAACATCCAACGCAAACCGGTTGACCGGCCTCTTGTTTGTTGCTGTTAATAATGTTGTTTGCCCTTAGTTAAAAATAATATTTTAATTATGAATAATACACAGCAAATATTACACAAATTTTCAAAAATAAAAGTAAAAGGAAAAATTCTCTGATTTATTAGAAAAATGAATTAGAGGATAAGATTTTTTTTCTTGGCCCAACGATCTTTTTAGTCACGTACTTACTTAAGGACTTACTAGACTTGTTGATACCACGTAGTTGGATAGTCAGTCCTCACTGCGGAGAATAACATTGTGCGTGATAAATATTCATTAAACATGAAAGAAGTAGTTTTTGGTACAAGGTGATCTTTTGTGTGTGCCGCACTGTAAATCTCGTCCAGTATATCTTATCACATTCACCAAAATCGACAGCCGGTACAAGATGTTATAAATAGTATTTGTTTGCCTCGTCATCGTAGGAATGGAACACACCAAACTACTGCCGCGATTCATGGAGCATTTTGCGGCTCAAGCCGAATTTACGATTAGTCTTTCATTGCGCCGTGTTGGCTAAGGTGGCAGAAATGTGGTTCCTCTCTTTAGAAACTCTTTTTGCGTTTCTAGCGCTTATTGGTGGCCTAGTGTACTATGTCATAAGGAAACAATCCTACTGGAAGGAGCGTGGCATACCTCATCCAAGTCCAGCATTCTTCCTGGGCAGCTTTAAGGAAGCCGGCATGAAGAAACATTTTTCGGATTATCTTGACGAATATTATCGCGAGTACAAGGGCAAACATCCATTTATGGGCGTGTACATGCTGATGTCACCCGTTGTGTTACCTACCGATCTGGACCTTGTGAAATCTATCTTGGTGAAAGACTTCCAATACTTCCACGATCGTGGCACTTATTACAATGAAAAGCATGACCCACTGACAACTCATCTGTTCAATCTGGAGGGTCAGAAGTGGAAAAATCTTCGGAACAAGCTAACACCAACGTTTACATCAGGCAGGATGAAGATGATGTTTCCAACGATCGTTGAAGCTGGAAAGCAGCTAAAAAGCTTTATGGAGGAAAACGTACAACAGCAGAGTGATCTGGAGTTGAAAGACATTATGGCGAGATTTACGACGGATGTGATCGGAACGTGCGCGTTCGGTATCGAGTGTAACAGTATGCGTGATCCAAATGCGGAGTTCCGGGCGATGGGCAAACTGTTTGTAGAACGTCAACCTTCGCACTTGGTAAACATCATAGTTCAGTTTTCTCACAAGCTCAGCCGAAAGTTAGGTGTCAGGTTCATCGATAAGGAAGTTTCAGATTTCTTCCTGAAAGTGGTTAAGGACACCATTGACTATCGTTTGATAAATGGTATAGAGCGTAATGATTTTATGGACTTGATGATCAGGATGCTAAGGAATACGGACAACTCTCAGGACTCGCTCACATTCAACGAGGTAGCTGCACAAGTGTTCGTATTCTTCTTTGCTGGGTTTGAAACGTCCTCTACTCTGCTGGCTTGGTCCTTGTATGAGCTGGCACTTAATCCGGAAATTCAGGAGAAGGGTCGTCAATGCGTGAAGGAAGTCCTGCAGAAGCACAACGGAGAGATGACTTACGAGGCTGTAATGGAGATGAAATATTTGGATCAAATCTTGAAAGGTAACACTCGCTTTAATTCGTAATAAATGAGAACCAGTTTTAAAACATAATAACTATGTTTTTTTTCCAGAGGCCCTACGCAAGTATCCACCACTGCCTATACATATCCGCGTGGCTACCCAGGACTATCCCGTTCCGAACACGGATTCCGTCATTGAAGCTGGCACTTTAGTGTTGGTTCCAGTCTTCGCGATTCAGCGTGATCCGGATGTATTTCCTGAGCCGGAGAAGTTCGACCCCGATCGATTCACACCGGAAGAAGAAGCAAAACGCCATTCATGTGCTTGGACACCATTCGGGGATGGTCCGAGGGTGTGCATTGGGCTGAGGTTCGGAATGATGCAGGCAAGAATTGGATTGGCGAATCTGTTACAGGGCTTAAGCTTTGCTCCATGTGAAAAAACGTCAATTCCGATGAAGTTTGTGACCAACAATATTATCCTGTCCCCGAAGGATGGTTTGTGGTTGAAAGTGAACAAGCTTTGAAGGGAAACACATGGCATCACCAGCAGGGATTGTGTTGTGTACCTGTAATTTAATGTCAAATGCCAAATGTATTAATCGTTTTTTATTCACTTGTATTTGACCTATGATGATCTATCAGTGTTATGTACATTCTTCTGAAAAATGGAAATAAAAAGGCTTTTAATTGTACAAAAATATTATTAGGTATTAATCTAATCAGGCCATAAATATTATCATTAGGGTAAGACGATCGATCGAAAAAGACCCCGAAATAATTTGTGGTTCAAACAGGTGAGTTGTATTGGAATATCACAACATAAACAAAGCACCCTTTCCTAAGACGTCGTCTAACTTTACTAAGTATACAAACATTAATTGGTAAAATCCTAGTAAAATGTCACTAGTGATTGTTTTTGTTCGGCACTGTAATTTTTTGGTAAACATATGAATCTGATTGATGCGTCACAACTACATATACTGCCGTAGCATAAACAATTTTCATTAAAAAAAAATGTTGGGGGTGGCTCAGAACAATATTTTTTTTGCGAAATTCAAATGCATCAGATTAACATTTTTGTTTCGGTAATTTACTATTTATTATTATTAAAGCAAATATTGGTAAAAACTTAAATAACAGGGCTTTGGGATCCAACTACATCGTACCAACTCTGAACTACATTGTACCAACCGTTTGATAAATCTTATCGCAGTACTGACGCTCTCCTCTGTAGTGCCTGAAGCGTCTCTTTTACCATATTGGGAGTTGCAGGGAACTCTTCTCATATAAACAAACCGTGTAACGCTTCGTCATCAAGTAAATGGAACACACAAACACATAAATCGAATATCTCCAAACGTATAAATAAACATTGACGCTTGCCTGATTCCATTCAGTATTTCATTGGTCTTTTTCGGTGAACGAAGCAAAAATGTGGTCCATAGAAGCAGTCGTGGCACTTTTGGCACTGTTGGGCATGCTGGTGTACTACGTCATACGAAAACAATCCTACTGGAAAGATCGTGGCGTACCTCATCCAAGTCCAACATTTTTCATCGGTAGCTTTAAGGATGCCGGAACTAAGGTACACTTCTCGGAATATCTGGAACGATATTACAGCCAGTACAAGGGCAAATATCCATTTGTGGGCGCATACCTGCTAGTATCGCCAGTCGTTATTGTAACGGACCTGGGACTGGTAAAATCAATCTTAGTCCGAGACTTCCCGTACTTCCACGATCGTGGCACGTACTACAACGAGAAGGATGATCCGTTGACAGCTCACCTGTCGAATCTGGAAGGTCAACGATGGAAAAACCTAAGGAACAAGCTTACACCCATATTCACCTCCGGAAAGATTAAGATAATGTTCCCAACCATTGTTGAGGCTGGTAAGCAGCTGAGGGACTTCATGGAGAATAATGTTCAAAAGCAAAGTGAACTGGAGCTCAAAGATATTATGGCAAGATTTACGACAGATGTGATTGGAACGTGTGCGTTCGGTATCGAGTGTAATAGTTTACGCGATCCAAACGCGGAGTTCAGAGCGATGGGCAAACTGTTTGCAGATAATCCACCATCGAACTTTGTGAATTTTATGATACAGGTGTCTCCAAAGCTTTGCCGAATGTTAGGCATTAGACTGCTAGGGAAGGATGTGTCGGCCTTCTTCCTGAAAGTGGTTGAGAATACCATCGATTTTCGGGTGAAGAATGGCATACAGCGAAACGACTTTATGGACTTGATGATACGGATGCTACAGAACAATACAAATCCCGAGGAATCGCTCACATTCAATGAAATAGCTGCCCAGGCGTTCGTATTCTTCTTTGCTGGGTTTGAAACGTCCTCTACTCTGCTAACCTGGACACTGTACGAGTTGGCGTTGAATCCGCAAATTCAGGAAAAGGGTCGTCAATGCGTGAAGGAGGTACTGCAGAAGCACAACGGTGAGATGACTTACGAGGCTGTAATGGAGATGAAATATTTGGATCAAATCTTGAAAGGTATTTAATTTAATTTCGCCTTGTTATTCCCTTTTTTAACTGAATTGTCTTTCCCGGTTTATAGAAACATTAAGAAAATATCCTCCAGTTCCGATGCATTTCCGAAATACAACTCAGAATTATTGCGTACCAAACACCGACGTGACAATCGAAGCAGGCACGCTGGTTTTGATACCGATCTTCGCCATTCAACGTGATCCGGACTTATTTCCTGAGCCGGAGAAGTTCGAACCAGATCGATTCAGCCCAGAGGAAGAGGCAAAGCGTCATCCATTTGCCTGGACACCGTTCGGAGAGGGTCCAAGGGTTTGCATCGGGTTAAGGTTCGGAATGATTCAGGCACGGATCGGATTGGCAAATCTGTTACAGGGCTTTAGCTTTGCACCGTACGAAAAGACTGCAATACCGAAGAAATTTGTTAAGGATAATATTTTCCTTACGCCGCAGAATGGGTTGTGGTTAAAGGTGAACAAATTGTAGAGAATTTTTAAATATATTATTTTACGTGGCTTACATGCACTCTGTGTATATTTCCTTAAAAGGTATTTTTGACTTGAGTGTAGCTATACTTTTTGAAAGAATTGTTTTTGAAGCGACCATCGCCTAACACGTCGCCGATGACGCAACGACCGATGGTGAATCCGTAACCGAGCAGAGTCACCGTAAGACTCTATGAGCCGGTGTCGGAACACACGTGTGCCCGGCATACGAGATGCTTACGATGACTCCGCATCGTCACGATGTTCAGCAAGTGTGCACCCGGTAACATGAATCGGGCGGTCAGCAAAACCTCAGCTGATGATCGGCTGATCGCCACGAGGCGGTGCAGATATCCTGACAGTAGTAAAAACCGACAGGATACGAAAATAGGGCCTCCTATTCCACCAAGAAAATGTTCGTTAGCGTTTCGTTCGGCACGTTGGCGGCGTTGAGGAGAACTGCGAGCTCAAAAATAATTCCCCATCTGTTTGTTTGTAGCCAGCGTAGGTGAAATGAACTTCCAAGATATGGCCACATGAAAAATGAACTCACAAGTTCACTGATGGTGCAGGCCTCATACAAATATTGCGTGAGAGACTTTATGAATTTCACTGAAGAGAGCATAGTGCGCATACTCCCGAAACATATGTTGGAACAAGCCCAGCTTTGAATGTGTGAGGACGGCTTTACCAGCACCAAACATTTAATTTATTTTACGATCTTTTGTGGTTCCCATATTCGGCAGTGCATCGTTCAAATAATGGAGACCACCAATACAAACGACATATAATGTAATCTTTTGGAATAACTTGCGATGCTTGCCGTATTTGCTGTTAGTCTTGCTTGGTGTGTCGTAAGTCAAGGAAGTAGAAATGTGGTTCCTCTCTATAGAAGCGGTAGTGGCGGTTCTAGCGCTTATTGGTGGCCTAGTGTACTACGTCATTCGAAAACAATCCTACTGGAAAGATCGTGGTGTACCTCATCCAACTCCGGCGTTTCTTTTAGGAAGTTTTAAGGATGTTGGCCCAAAATTCCACTTTACGGATTATCTTCAGCAATATTATACCCAGTACAAGGGTCAACACCCTTTTATGGGCGTGTATATGCTCATGACACCTGTTGCGCTTCCTACGGACCTAGAGCTTGTAAAGTCAATTTTTGTAAAAGATTTCCAATACTTCCATGACCGGGGAAGCTACTATAACGAGAAGCATGATCCGTTGACAGCTCACTTGTTCAACTTGGAGGGTCAAAGATGGAAAACTTTAAGGAACAAGCTAACACCAACGTTCACATCTGGTAAGATGAAGATGATGTTCCCAACGATTGTTGAGGCCGGTAAGCAGCTGAGGGACTTCATGGAGAGAAACGTGGAGAAGCAGAGTGAACTGGAGCTCAAAGATATTATGGCGAGATTTACGACGGATGTGATTGGAACGTGTGCATTTGGTATCGAGTGTAATAGTTTACGCGATCCAAACGCGGAGTTCCGAGCGATGGGCAAACTGTTTATGGATCGACAACCATCGCAGTTCACTTATTTTATGATGCAGTTTTCACCCAAGTTGAGCCGAAAGTTAGGAATCAAACTTATCGATAAGGATGTATCTAAATTTTTCCTGAAAGTGGTTGAGGACACCATCGATTTTCGGGTGAAAAATGGCATACAGCGAAACGACTTTATGGACTTGATGATACGGATGCTACAGAACAATGCAAATCCCGAGGAATCGCTCACATTCAATGAAGTAGCTGCCCAGGCGTTCGTATTCTTCTTTGCTGGGTTTGAAACGTCCTCTACTCTGCTAACCTGGACACTGTACGAGTTGGCGTTGAATCCGGAAATTCAAGAGAAGGGTCGTCAATGCGTGATGGAAGTTCTACAGAAGTACAACGGAGAGATGACTTACGAGGCTGTTCATGACATGAAATATTTGGATCAAATTTTGAATGGTACAAAATGCGTTCAAGGCCATAACTTACAGTTCCGGGATGGTTCTTCTTCTAACACAATATTTTTATTTTTATTTCAGAGGCCTTACGCAAGTATCCTCCAGTTCCGATGCATTTCCGAATGACGTCAAAGGATTATACTGTACCCAACACGGACTCCGTTATCGAGGCTGGTACAATGCTGCTGATACCGATCTTTGCTATTCAACGTGATCCGGACCTATTTCCGGAGCCGGAAAAGTTCGACCCCGAGCGTTTCAGCCCAGAGGAAGAGGCAAAGCGTCATCCGTTCGCGTGGACACCGTTCGGCGAAGGTCCGAGAGTGTGCATCGGGCAAAGGTTCGGAATGATGCAGGCGCGGATCGGTTTGGCGTATTTGTTGCAGGGCTTTAGCTTCGCTCCCTACGAGAAAACCTCAATGCCGATGAAGTTTGTCCTTAACTCCTTTATCCTTTCACCGAGGGATGGTTTGTGGTTACAGGTGAATAAATTATAGTTTGTGCTTCCACGAGATGGATGTTTGATATATAGGAAGGAAATAAAATTCTATTCAGAAAATGTATTTTAAATATTGGTTTTACTTCATCCAGACGCTTTCTTCAGTAATATTCACCTTCTTTTCAAAGCGTTGTTGTAATGCGAACTGGATATAACCGGATAGGTATTGTGAAATGCGAGGAAGCGAAATTTACAAGCCCATTTTTGGAAAGCGTTCGATAAGATAAGGACTTGCACCTATTTTCACACACCGAACAATGTGAGAGACAATCGTAATAAATCTTTTTATCGTTTGATCAGACGATTTCCCATAAATGGTATGTGAAGCATCCGATTATCGCTAGACACAGTCATATTTTTGTGTTGCACTGTAGCGTAATAACAAACTGAACCGTGTCTGAAACCGTGTGTGAATGCAGCACACATACAGTCGCATTGGTAACGTAAACATAAATTTGTTTGGGTGGATTCAACGATTATATGTTAGGGGTGACTCCGGGCTACAGATGGTGTCTCTTGATGAATATTGCGTCATCGTCATGAAAAGCAAAGCAGCAAAATGTCAGGCTTGTAAAATCTAACTCGAAGAAGTGTAAAAATAAGTTGAATTTAAACGGTTCAGTTTTATTGATTTTCGTAATATTGTTAACAATATTCAGGTACTCCAGGCACATTTTCGTTAATTGCCGATATTTTCTGGTTTTTACCCTCTTTATAATAACAATTTCAGGAGAAAATTCAAGCCAGTCTGCGTGAAATAAACTCTTGCAAAGTTTTACGAAAATTGTAATTGCAATTGAGAAATGTTATGACGGCGCGTTAGTATAACATTCTGCTGCCTGTACGAGCGAGCAAGCCGCCTATGAATGTGTGAGACTAACACTGCTAGTAGTAAACATTCAATGTATCTTATCAACATACAGAAGGGCGTTTGATGGGTTTTTTTATGTTTGGCGGGGTATCGTATTAGCAACGGAACACACCAATACACACGACACGCAAAAGCATGAAATAAGCTACGCCATTTGACAAGTTAGCTATTAGTCTTGTGTTGAGTGTCGTAAGTAAATGAAGTAGAAATGTGGTTCCTCTCTATAGAAGCGGTGGTGGCGCTCGTATCGCTGCTTTTAGGGCTAGTGTACTACGTCATACGTAAACAATCCTACTGGAAAGATCGTGGTGTACCTCATCCAACTCCGGTGTTTTTCATCGGCAGTTTCAATTATGCCGGTACAAAGGTACACTTCACGGAATATCTGGAACGATATTACAGTCAGTACAAGGGTCAACACCCTTTTATGGGCGCGTACATGCTGATAACACCTGTTGCGCTTCCTACGGACCTAGAGCTTGTGAAGTCAATTTTTGTAAGGGACTTTCAGAACTTCCACGATCGTGGCACGTACTACAACGAAAAGCATGATCCGTTGACAGCTCATCTGTTCAATTTGGAAGGTCACAAGTGGAAAAACCTTCGGAACAAGCTAACGCCAACGTTCACATCTGGCAAGATGAAGATGATGTTCCCAACGATTGTTGAGGCTGGTAAGCAGCTGAGGGACTTCATGGAGAAAAACGTTCAAAAGCAAAGTGAACTGGAGCTCAAAGATATTATGGCGAGATTTACGACGGATGTGATCGGAACGTGTGCATTCGGTATCGAGTGTAATAGTTTACGCGATCCAAACGCGGAGTTCCGAGCGATGGGCAAACTGTTTATGGATCGACAACCATCGCAATTCGTCAACTTTATGGTTCAGTTTTCACCCAAGTTGAGCCGATTGTTAGGCATTAGACTCATTGATAAGGAAGTGTCTACCTTCTTCCTGAAAGTGGTTGAGGACACCATCGATTTTCGGGTGAAAAATGGCATACAGCGAAACGACTTTATGGACTTGATGATCCAAATGCTACAAAATAAGGATAATCCCGAGGAATCGCTCACATTTAATGAAGTAGCTGCTCAGGCGTTCGTATTCTTCTTTGCTGGGTTTGAAACGTCCTCTACTCTGCTAACCTGGACACTGTACGAGTTGGCGTTGAATCCGGAAATTCAAGAGAAGGGCCGTCAATGCGTGAAGGAAGTTCTACAGAGGCACAACGGAGAGATGACTTACGAGGCTGTTCATGACATGAAATATTTGGATCAAATTTTGAATGGTACAAAATGCGTTCAAGGCCATAACTTACAGTTCCGAGATGGTTCTTCCTCTAACACAAATTTTTTATCATAATTTCAGAGGCCTTACGCAAGTATCCTCCAGTTCCGATGCATTTCCGAATGACGTCAAAGGATTATACTGTACCCAACACGGACTCCGTTATCGAGGCTGGTACAATGCTGCTGATACCGATCTTTGCTATTCAACGTGATCCGGACCTATTTCCGGAGCCGGAAAAGTTCGACCCCGATCGATTCAGCCCAGAGGAAGAGGCAAAGCGTCATCCGTTCGCGTGGACACCGTTCGGCGAAGGTCCGAGAGTGTGCATTGGACTGCGGTTCGGAATGATGCAGGCGCGGATCGGTTTGGCGTATTTGTTGCAGGGCTTTAGCTTCGCTCCCTACGAGAAGACCTCTGTACCGATGCAGTTTATTGCGAACTCGTTTATTCTAGCACCCAGGGATGGTTTGTGGTTGAAGGTGAACAAACTATAGAGAATGTCAGCCTATATGGCTTATAACATACAATTAAAAAGAGTCAATAAATTAACTAATTTTATTTACATAATTGTGTAAAAAAATGTATTTTAGAGCGCCTTTAGTGCGGCACTGTAATGCAACAAACGAACCGAGCAGCGTCATATAAATGCAGCACACATACTTTTACATCGAAACTATAAACTTGAATTGGTATGGGTGGTATGAGTATAGCTAAGGGGTGGTTAGGAGAATCAT
This sequence comes from Anopheles maculipalpis, assembly GCF_943734695.1. Taxonomy (NCBI): domain Eukaryota; kingdom Metazoa; phylum Arthropoda; class Insecta; order Diptera; family Culicidae; genus Anopheles; species Anopheles maculipalpis. Next base: position 6,903,391 of record NC_064872.1, read on the forward strand.
GGGGGTTCTAATGATTCTACAAATATTTCATCAACCTCAGCACATATGGATCGCGAAGCGCGTATGAAGTGGAAAGTATCATAATATCAGGCTTGTCCAACATTTTTATGTTTGATCTTTATATTTTACAAATTTTCATCTTGATCACATGTTGATCATGAAGTAACAATAAAATAGGTTTGTTACAAATACAGTTCCGTTGATAATTATTAACCATTTCCATTCCCGTGATTGCATATATTTAGGCGTTATCATCATTGCTGTTTGGTGAATTCTTGTTCTTATAATTGGTGTACTCATAAAAGAAATGATTTATTAATTTTTCAAAGCATCTATAATTGGATAACAAAACAGTTTAAGATTACTCAAAATTTGTTGCAAAATTACTGGAAATTTTTTCTCCGTGCATCATCGCTTGGCTGGTTCTTCTTTACAGTTTTTCCACATTTAACCAAAGCCCTCCATCGATGGTCATAATCGTGCTAGCCGGTGTAATGTGCAACGGTACACTCATCCTGTCCTTTGCAAGCGTAAACCGGAAGTTCTTCAGAAGATACGCTAGTCCAACACGTGCCTGCATCATCCCAAATCGTAACCCTATACATATGCGTGGTCCTTCACCGAACGGTAGAAAAGCAAATGGATGACGCTTTTCGCTCTGTGCCGGAGAAAATCGCTCCGGATCGAATCGTTCCGGATTGGGGAAGTATTCGGGATCGTGATGAAGGGCATACACGGGAATAGCAACCATGATGCCTTGCTGCAATACCTGATCAGTGTCCGGTACGCGATAGTCGTTTTCAACTCTACGCGTGAGGGTAGTCACCGGTGGATATTTTCGAAGAGATTCTAGAAGATGATGATGAACAGCTGTTGTAATTAAAAGTTTTTTCCCAGAGTGTCCAAATGACTGAATAACCTACCATTAATGCACATCTCGATGTACTTCATCTCGTGTATCGCTTCGTAGCTAATCGTGTCATACTTCTTCAACACTTCCCTAACGTTCTGGCGTGCCTTGTCCTGCAGCTCCTGCTGAAGCGCCAACTCGTACAGACAGAACGACATTGCCGTGGAGGACGTTTCAAACCCGGCCAGGAAAAAGACAAACGCTTGAGCAGCAATTTCGTCGAACGTTAGGTGATCTATTTGGTCAGCGGCTTCACTCTGTTCCACCTGTTCCTTCATTAACTTCATTAGCAGTGTCATGAAGTCGTTCCGTTGCACATTGTTACTTTTGCGAAATTCGATCGTATCTTTAACGACACCCATAAAAAAATCGGACACATCTGGAGCAGTTAACTTTACGTGGAACGCGCGTGCAATCTGTGGGAACTGTCCGGCGAGAAAGATCTTGAGCGCTCGGTAGCGCGACAATTGAAACACCTTGCGGCCCATCACACGAAACTTTGCCTCGGGATCTTTTAAACTGTTGCACTCGAGCCCAAACGCAACCGAACCGATAACGTCCGTAGTGAAGCGTGCCAGAAGATCCTTCATCTCCACCACGGAGCTGCGGCTGATCTCGTGCATCATACACTTGTCAAACTCTTCCGCCACAGCAGTCACCGTGGAGAACATCAGCTTCATTTTACCCGAAGTGAAGGTAGGTGTCAGCTTCGCCCTTAGGTTCCTCCACTTAGTTCCTTCCATGGCGACCAGATGACCGGACAGGGGATCATCTCGATCGTTATGGTAGAGGTTACGATCGTGAAAGTATTGGAAATCTTTCACCAGAACCGTCTTAATAAGATCGAGATCGATCAGCAGTGCGACGGGATTGATGAAGAAGTGAATTCCACCGAAAGGTTTGCCAGAGCTTTTAAGTTGTTTGTAGCAATTTTGCAGAATTTCCGACATGTGACTCTTCTTGCCAACGCCAGCCAAATTTCCCTGAGGGAAGGAGGGCTTAACGTATGGGACGCCGCGCAGCTTCCAGTAGGAAAGTCGTTGCCTTATCCAGTAGACTACCGCCAACAGCACTAACACGAGCAATGTAATCCACATCTTGCTGATGCTGTTCGGATGAACGCTTGAGAGATACTGGCAAGTTTGAGTCGTATATCCGTTCCACGATAAGTTCGCACCGCAAGCATGACTCGGTATTGTTAGGGCGTGTAATTAAATGCTTGTACAGTGTCGCTATGATTATCGTATGAGGTGCTGTTTTTACACTTTTTTTCCGACAGCTTGTACGCTTCCCTTCACAGTTATCTAACCTGTGACCAGGGATTGATGGTGCTGGTTGGTGTAATAGAACGTTAATGCAGTGGCGACCGAGTGCACAATGACTGACCCTGTTCTGATGCAATGGCGTTTTGGCGATGTATAACAGTGAGTCAGCGTAATATTCCACATCATTCAGTTGAGATGCTGAGATTGTGAGCAGCAGACAAGATGATGAAATTGAAATCGAAAGCGAAATCATACATTACGCACTCTTAAACACGGGATGCAATGGAATGATGTTCGATTTCACTTCATTGCAATTGATAAAACGGAAGAGCAAAAGATATGTTTGAAAGCGCCCAACGTGGGGCTCGAACCCACGACCCTGAGATTAAGAGTCTCATGCTCTACCGACTGAGCTAGCCGGGCTGTTGATAAACGTGCAGCAGTTTTCACACCGGACACATCTATCATTGAGGATGCGCATGCGGCTTCGCGTTGCGATGGTTGACTGCGCCGGCGCCAAACTGTTACGAACCATACAAGAGGGGAATGGTAGTCAGAAATAGTGGCGGATCGAGCCCCTCGGAGGCCCTGTCCGGGTTGGGACCTCTACCACATCTAATATACTGAGTGGGGGGGGGGGGGGGGGGGGGGTGATGTTGATTGTTGATTAGGGATATACTCAACCCCATATATATACTGTTTTTGGAGCTATACCCATACTCAACCTCAATCCATACATAAACTGTTTTTGGAGCAAAAATTATATCTTGTCATCTGTTTCGTTTCATTGACTGTAGTTAGAATCACAAGTGTGTTGTATTGAACGACTCTTGGAGTTAACAATATTTAAGACATTACGCTGCTATTGTATCCTCATCATCGTAATGATCAACAGATGATAAATGCAGAAGTAACTAACAAACTACGGATATGAATTCGGATAGGTTAAGTCTTGCCCAATTAACCAAAAACTATTTAAGATGGGGAAAACCTGCTCCACAGCATTGTTCATACTTATTCTACAAATCTCCAACGAATTTTGAGTTGTTTTATTGAACATCTTTAGCGTCTAATCCATTAACAACGAAGCTTTGTGAGTTCTGAACCATTTAATTTTGACGCTTAACTGTTTCCAGATAAGTAGGACACAAAAGATAATGATGAACATGAGTTTCGTGATAAGCCTTCAATTTATTTATCATTTCGCAAGCAGAAACTATATTATTTAGTATTCCATAATCTCAAAGGAACTATGGATCTACTTTGTGACATCGGAAAATGGCAGTGACTTTAAAATTATAACTCTCATTGATATATCGAAGTCGATAATTGAAAATTGCTTCTTTGTCAATCATTCAACTCAGACACTATGAATCATAGATAAGTGTGTGCACTCTGAACGAGCCTCTCCAGAAATAGAAGGTTTATTTCACGTGTGAGTAAGTGTGCCCGTTTGCCAACTCTAAACCAAGCAAGTGTATTTAATGTCTAGTTTTTGTTACCAGCTAATGATAATGCTCTGCGTCGAGCGACTCGTCCCTTCCAAAGCTGCCAAATTTGTAATGCAAACATAGCGCTTCTCATGTTTACGCTTTGTTTTGCACATTCCAATTCCTAACCTCCGTCACTTGCGGCTTTACTCACACACATCAAGAATTATGCTTATGTCATCGTGTCTCACCTACTCGTCATTCCGTTCCACTGTTTGGTAGCGTTCTTCTTAATCTAATCATTGCGTTGCGGCGATCGTTGTTTTTTTTTCTCATTCTGTGCCTAAACAATCACACCCAATGGAGTACACCTCTCGTAAACCTCGTGTTGGGCATGCTTTTTTTATTATGGACACACGCGTTGATCTATCTGCGGCACGACCGCGACGGTTGAAAAAAAATCCGTCAACTCATCCTGACACACACGGAATCGAGGAAAGAAGGAGGCGATAAGATTTGGGGCTCGCTCGGAGATACCAATTCGCAAAAGGGGGTTGGTGAATTGCTTTTTAGCGTGTAGTTTCGCCCTATAAAGAGAACGGGTTCGGGAGAGCTGAGTCGTTAGTTGGTGGTGAACACTTCAATCAATCGAACGTGTTCCAAAATGTTGAGTTTGTTTGATTTCGGTATCTTGGTGGCGGCACTGCTTGCCGGTTTGTACTACTATCTCGATCGGAAGCGGTCCTACTGGAAGGACCGTGGCGTACCTGGTCCAAAAAGTGAGCTTTTGCTAGGGAATTTCGGTACGGTCGGTACCAAGGAACACATTACGGTGCCGATGAAAAAAATCTACGATGAGCACAAGGGACAGCATCCGTTTGCTGGCATCTACCAGTTTGTGAAGCCGGTAGCATTGATCACTGATCTGGAGCTGCTAAAGTGTGTGTTTGTGAAGGATTTCCAGTACTTCCACGATCGGGGTACGTTCTACAATGAGCGTGATGATCCACTGTCGGCCCATCTGTTCAATCTGGAGGGACAGAAGTGGCGCACGCTGCGTAACAAACTTTCGCCAACGTTCACGTCCGGCAAGATGAAGATGATGTTCCCAACGATCGTAACAGCAGCGAAGGAGTTTAAAGACTTTATGGAAGAAACGGTGAAGCGTGAAAATGTGTTTGAGTTGAAGGATTTGTTGGCCCGCTTCACGACGGATGTGATCGGAATGTGTGCGTTCGGTATCGAGTGTAACAGTATGCGCAATCCGGATGCAGAGTTCCGAGCGATGGGCCGAAAGATTTTTGAGATTTCGCCCGGCACGTTCAAGACGATGCTGATGAATGGAATGCCCTCGCTGGCGAAGATGCTGCGCATGAAGCAAACGGATCAGGACGTGTCGGACTTCTTCATGAACGCCGTCCGGGATACGATCAACTACCGCGTGACGAACAAGGTGAAGCGAAACGATTTCGTGGACCTGCTGATCACGATGATGAGCAAGGATGAGAACAATTCTGACGATGAGTCGCTGACGTTCAACGAAATTGCTGCTCAGGCGTTTGTGTTTTTCTTGGCCGGATTTGAAACATCGTCCACGCTGCTCACTTGGACGCTTTACGAGCTGGCACTGAACAAAGACATCCAGGAGAAGGGTCGCCAGTGTGTGCGGGAAGTGTTGAAGAAGCACAATGGAGAAATGTCTTACGAAGCTGTGATCGACATGAAGTATCTCGATCAGATCCTTAATGGTACGTGTGTTTTTTTCAAGTGCTTCTCTTGTGCCTGTGAGACATCCAGAGCTAATTGTACTTTCTATGTTCATTCACAGAATCACTACGCAAATACCCGCCCGTTCCAGTTCATTTCCGCATTGCATCGAAAGACTACCAGGTACCCGGTACCAAATCGGTTCTTGAAGCTGGTACAGCAGTTATGGTTCCAGTGCATGCCATCCATCATGATCCGGCAGTGTTTCCCGACCCGGAACGTTACGATCCGGAGCGTTTCAGCCCGGAAGAGGAAGCGAAGCGTCATCCATACGCTTGGACACCGTTTGGCGAAGGTCCAAGGATATGCGTTGGCCTGCGTTTCGGCATGATGCAGGCACGGATTGGGCTGGCGTACCTGTTGGATGGTTTCCGATTTGCACCGAGCCCGAAAACGATCGTACCGATGGAACTATCTACGGAAAGTTTTATTATGGCACCGAAGGGAGGGCTGTGGCTGAAGGTGGATAAGATTTGAGTTGTTCTAGTCAATGTAGTTTTTTAAAGATATGCTTGTATAAAGTCGTAGAGCTTAAGATCTGCCGAGTGTAAGTTAAGAATAATGCTGTTTGAATGAGATTAGTGTGTATAAAGTATTGTTTGAAAACTACCTGGGGTTATCATTTTCAATGACGATTGATGACTTGCTACTAATCTGAAGTATGCTTTACACAAGCTAATTAATTATTGTTGATTTCTGCAATCAGATAGCATACCTTATCTAGTGCGAAATTTGATTGATCGAACGCAATGTTTGTGGATTATAACGATTGCTTTGGAGTCATTTATCTTTCACCGTATAGAAGGTCTAGGTATCATTTGGATCGGTTCTTCCGGGTCTATCCCCGAAAAAAAAGGAAACGAGATAGCCTACAGACTTGCCAACGAAGGACGACTCCATTCAGCCACCCTTTTATACCCTTTATCGGCACCCGACATAACCAAACTTCGCTCCAATCTTGAATGCATCGTACCATTGGAAAGTCTCGACTCCAACCACAATCAGCGATTCCTTTCCTACCAGACCACCTGCCAAATAACACAGACTTTGCAACCCTTTTAACAACTTTTTTTGGCTTTTACAATAAATGCAACCCAATACCGTAGAAGAGCGAATGAGCTCTTGAAGACCTAAACCCTCTGTGAAATAATTTAAAAAAATTGGATCGATTCCCCAATTGGATTGTTTGGATCATAAATCAATAAAAAAGAGAGAAAAAGAGAAAGAGAGAGAGAGAGAGAACAAGAGAGAAATGGTGTTTGTCTCCAAAATGGAACGAAAAAACAATCAGAGTTAGAGAGCAAAATCAAAAGATAAGAAAGATCAACGTAAGCAGATAATCAGTTCAGCAATACAATCCTCAGACTTCTTCACCTAGTGACTCATTCTGATTGTTTTGACTGACTAAATACCTATTAAGACAGTGCATGAAGGTTTTCAGTATTTCAAAAGTTAGTCTCCTCTGTTTCTCATACTTATCATGCTTAGAACTAATTAATAAAATTTAGGAAGCTTCTTGTAAAGCTAACATATTTCTTGAAATATCAAGCTGTTACTAGGACCTTTTTAACATTAGTAGGAATAATTTTTTGACATATTCTGTCATTACTATTAAGTGTGCATAAGCATAGAGCAGTGGAAGTTTTTCATTTTCCAATACCGCAAGCGAACTAAAATATTTCGACTACCTGTTTCTAACAAATCATCCTTAGCATCTGCAGGCTGTTTTATCTGAAGCTACATTATCACAGATGCTCCAGATGAGTGGTCTTTACTGTGAAACGCAGCGTCACGTTGACACTCAAATCTAGATTCGTAGTCTCCTGCACATTTTTACTGCATCGTAATTCTCGCGCAAATAAGCCACGGCGCGAGCATCAACACGCATTCGCTTTACGCTCGCACTGTAGACAGATAACAAAACATGCTGATCATGGTTGAAGCGCGAGTATACATCCACGAGATGAGCTATAAAGTGACCAATGATTGGCTGAGTGTCTGGCAGTCGAGAGAAAACAGTCAACGTGATCAGATGGAGTAGCTAGCTAGTGTTTTGTTGGTTGAAGTGAGGCAATAAAAAACCGGAAAAGGGGAGCGATAATTAGATTTCCGGTTATTGTAGTGGAGCTAACGAAAGTCACTATGGAGCCGTTGGACGTTTTGATCTCGATTGTGATGGTGTGCTTCGGCGTGTATTTGTTGATCGACAAACGATTCCAATACTGGACCGATCGTAATGTACCACAATCGAAGCCAGAATTAGTGTACGGCAATGTTCGCGAGGTGAGCCGTACGATTCATCTGGCGGACAAGTTTCGAGAGATTTACAACGAGCTGAAGGGACGCCATCCTTTGGTGGGAGTCTATCTGTTCTTCAAGCCGGTAGCATTGATCACCGATCTGGAGCTGTTGAAATGTGTATTTGTGAAGGATTTCCAATATTTTCACGATCGGGGCACGTATTACAACGAAAAGCATGACCCACTAACAGCCCATCTGTTCAATATTGAGGGTCAAAAGTGGAAAAACCTCCGAAACAAACTCTCGCCGACGTTCACGTCCGGCAAGATGAAGATGATGTTCTCAACGATCATCGCCGCGGGAAAACAGTTTAAGGACTTCATGGAGGAAACGGTTCACGAGCAGGTTGATTTTGAGCTGAAGGATGTACTGGCTCGCTTCACGACGGATGTGATCGGGATGTGTGCGTTCGGTATCGAGTGTAACAGTATGCGCAACCCGGACGCAGAGTTCCGTGTGATGGGAAGGAAAATATTTTCCCGTCCAAGAGGAAAGGTGAAGAGTTTAGTGATCAACTCCATGCCTGGGCTGGCGAAGTTGATCGGATTGCGTACCCTAGATCCGGAGGTGTCAGACTTCTTCATGAAAGCGGTGCGTGACACAATCAAGTACAGGGTGGAGAACAATGTGCAGCGAAACGATTTTATGGACATTCTTATCCGGATGCGAAGTGATAAAGAGACTAAGTCGGACGACGGTACGCTAACGTTTAACGAAATTGCTGCTCAAGCGTTTGTGTTCTTTTTGGCCGGGTTCGAGACATCTTCAACCTTGTTGACGTTTACGCTGTACGAGCTGGCACTGAACCAGGAGGTGCAAGATAAAGGTAGACGCTGTGTGAAGGAGGTGCTCGAGCGTCACAACGGAGAGTTGACGTATGACGCTGTGATGGAGATGCACTATTTGGACCAAATACTGAAAGGTGTGTAAGACGATAAGACGTTTCCAATACATGCTTACTAATCTCCCTTCTCTATCGTTCAGAGAGTCTTCGAAAATATCCACCAGTTCCGGTTCATTTCCGGGAAACATCCAAGGAGTACCAGGTACCGGGTACGAAGACAGTTCTCGCAGCGGGCACTTCCGTCATGGTGCCCGTGTACGCAATACACCGTGATCCGGAACACTTTCCCGATCCGGAACGCTTCGATCCCGATCGATTCACACCGGAAGAGGAAGCAAAGCGTCATCCGTACGCCTGGACACCGTTCGGGGAGGGTCCGCGGATTTGTGTAGGACTACGGTTTGGAATGATGCAGGCACGGATTGGCTTAGCGTACTTGCTAACCGGGTTCCGATTTAAGCCAAGTGCAAAGACCATTGTACCAATGAAGTTGGATATCAAGAGTTTCATCTTATCACCGCAGGGCGGGTTGTGGTTGAAGGTGGAAAAGTTAAGCTCATAATGTTTAGAATAGTTATAAGTGACAACGGCATAGTTAATGCGCCATAGCTATAAGGAAAGATCTGCAAAAATAATAAACCAAATATTTCACTCGGACGTAGAGCATTTTGTCGTGGACTGTTTCGTTTATCGAGCACGTGTTAAACGTGCTGTCAAATTGATAATGATAATGTCAAACTGATACTTAAGCTGATAACAGCACTCTTGAAGAATCTTCGTTTTCAGAGTATCACCTCCAGATTAAAACCTTTTCAGAAGTGACTGTGACTTACAGTGTGAAAGACGTCTACTTACTCCGCATTCGAAACCTGTCCACTTATTGCATCAGTACTTCAGCAAAATGGAAGTAATGGATGTCGCAATAACTTTAGGGATGCTGTGCATCATAGTGTATCTGATACTTGTGCGAAGATTTCAATACTGGACGGAACGTAACGTACCTCAGCTGAAGCCTGAACTCTTATTTGGTGACGTGCGGGATGTGAACAAAATCTACCACATTGGTGAGAAGTTTCATCAGCTTTACAAAGCGCTCAAAGGCAAGCATCCTTTCGGTGGAATCTACATGTTTACCAAACCGGTCGCCTTGATCACCGATCTGGAGCTGCTAAAGTGTGTGTTTGTGAAGGACTTCCAATACTTTCACGATCGGGGTACGTATTACAACGAGAAACATGATCCACTATCAGCTCATCTGTTCAACTTGGAAGGGCAGAAGTGGAAAAATCTTCGCAATAAGATCTCCCCAACGTTCACATCCGGCAAGATGAAGATGATGTTCCCGACGATTGTGGCAGCTGGGAAGCAGTTTAAGGACTTTATGGAGGATACTATTCGAGGGCAAGAAGAGCTAGAGCTGAAGGACGTTCTTGCCCGCTACACGACGGATGTGATCGGAATGTGTGCGTTCGGTATCGAGTGTAACAGTATGCGTGACCCGGATGCAGAATTCCGTGTGATGGGAAGGAAAATCTTCACAAGACCGCGTGGCAAGCTGCAGCTGTTGCTGATGAACGCTTTCCCGAGGGTGGCTAAGCTAGTGGGCATCAAGGTAATCGTTCCGGAGGTGGCAGACTTCTTCATGAGCGTTGTTCGGGACACGATCAAGTACCGGGTCGAAAACAATGTGCAGAGAACCGACTTTATGGACATTCTCATCCAGATGCGCAGCGATAAGGACACAAAGTCTGATGACGGTACATTGACATTCAATGAGATAGCTGCTCAGGCGTTTGTGTTCTTTTTGGCTGGGTTTGAGACATCATCTTCGCTGATGGCTTTCACACTGTACGAGCTGGCACTGAATCAAGACGTTCAAGAAAAGGTCAGAAAATGTATTAGGGACGTACTAAAACGACATGATGGAAAACTAACGTATGAAGCAGCGTTGGAGATGGACTATTTGGAACGTGTTCTAAAAGGTTTGAAACAGCACTCACGACTTCTTTTATTGGAGCTTCACTTAAAGTTTTTTTTTATCGTCCTTTTGTTTGCAGAATGTCTTCGAAAGTATCCACCAATATCGGTTCATTTCAGAATCACGGCAAAGGATTATGTAGTGCCAGGGACCAACTCCATCTTAGAAGCTGGCACGTCCGTAATGATACCGGTGCTGGGTATTCATCACGATCCGGAATATTTCCCCGATCCGGAACGTTTCGATCCGGATCGGTTTACGCCGGAACAGGAAGCGAAGCGTCATCCGTACGCCTGGACACCATTCGGAGAGGGTCCACGGATTTGTGTGGGACTGCGGTTTGGTTTGATGCAGACGCGCATTGGATTGGTACATCTGCTTACAAGTTTTCGATTTGATTGCTGCTCCAAAACACCTATTCCTATGAAATTTGACTTGAAGAATGCTATTCTATCGCCGAAAGCTGGTATGTGGTTGAAGATAGACAAGCTCACTGATGAATAGTGGAGAGTGAAATGGTTTCAACCAGCGCGTTATGGTTGATTCCCATCAATTGCTCCTGTGTAGATGGCTTTCACAATCGAATTGAAGCCGCTGTTTCGGTGTCGGTGTGAATATCCCGTAGTGTTGCTTACAGTGCAATAAACCTGCAAAGGATTCAATTAATACAAAAATTGTACGATTACCCTATCAACAATAGCTTACCGTAGTCGTGTTAACGTTGGTACAGTTTTGCAGATGACTTTGCACTGGTGGACTGTTGGACAGCAGCAACACACCAACTAGTACGGCACAAACAATCAACAATGTTCTGGCCATCTGAAGCTTCTGTATGGTTTGGTTAGGTAAATGGTTCTGATTTGATTTGGTTTACTAGTTGCGGAATTATATACTCGTTCCAGAATTTGCTTAAAATAATATGCCATTTGTAGAAAGCTGAATGGAATGGTGCCCGTTTAACAACTTACCATTAAAAATGATTGCTCTTTGTTGGTTTCGTTTGGGTTTTTTATGGTTTAAAAATAATAATGCTCCAATAACAGCACTGAAACGGGCGCAAAAACGATTTCGAATGTTAATCGCTCAAAACACAAACGCTTAAGAAACGGTTAATGCAGTGAAATGTTTCACGCGAAATATTTCACGCACGAGTAAGATACTACAGGGGTTGAAAAGTGTTCTTGTTTAGGGGTGATTTTTGTATATAGTTTTAAATGAACGTCCGCGCCATACAACAATGTCTTGCTAAAAAAAGCTTTTAAACAATTAAATGACCAGAATGGCGTAACATTGATGTTACGCCACTGAGAAAAAGTAATTATTTAAACGATTTGATTTGTCGTGTATGTAATGTTTGATGATCGCAGCATTATGTTTTCTTCATATTTTGTAATTGAAAAAAAAAACACACACACACAAAAAAGAATCTAAGAACTGTCTGCATGCTTTCATTGATCACCATTTTAGAACCTCTCATACCACTAATTCAATTGTTACCAATACAAACTAATTCAATGAATCGTTTGTAAGGCTCTATTTCAAGTGTTTATAGAAACGTCTTGAGATAAGCAGAACACTTCATAATCTAAACTGTTTTTAGTGACTTACACATTTGCTACGTAATAATCTAATTAATAAGCCTATTTCATCATTGGCTTTAACTCTATTGAACCAGTTTCATTCCATTGCTATCAACATGCATTCGACAATAATTTCGTCACACTTCGTTGCTTTTGATGACAAACCGCAAAACATGCGACATTCGTTTTTATTTGTTATCGCAGTGCAGGCTAAGAAATTCGCCGAATGGCAACGTATGGTTTTATAATTGAAAAATAAATTGTTGTTCCAAAAAGAATAAAGAAATCGCTTGAATTCACAAGCAAATTGCAAAATCTTACCTTATTACACCGATAAAACACAGTTCGCTGTTCATCACGATATGATTCGCTACCCCTTGGAAAGACACCAAACCGAAGAAAACGTATCAAAATCAATCTCACCCTTCGGGAGGGCCCGCCTGCCAAACAATACGCAGATTTTGCTTCCTACGCAACTCGGCCGCTCCAAGCAGGAAGAAACTACGGCCGGAAAGAAAAACATGGTGAGAAAATTAAAGAAAAACATGCTCAGGGTGAGCTGTTGTGGCGGGCAGTAGTGGTTCGTTAACCAAAAGGTGAAAGTAAACCAAAATGAAGAAAATTTCCATGTAAGCATCCTGCCATGTGGTTTGCTACGGGTGTGTACACCGTCTGTGTGTGTGCGTGCGTATGTGAAGTTTACCCTCGGTAAAAAAGGGGGCTGAAAGGGACCATGCACACATACACTCCCGCCAGGCGAGCGAACCCGAACGCCCGTAGCTTTTAGTATAATTTCATAAAAATAACACCGTCACGCTTGTACTTGGTACGCGTATCGTCGCATCCTCTCCCTCCAATGTGTGCGTGTGTGTATGTAATAATCAAGCAAACCCCTGTACAAAATAGCCCCCCGAAGCGCTATGCATCCCGCCAGTTTCAGTTGAGGTTTTTGGGTTTTATTTTGCCTGCAAAAAAACTTTACAACCCACCAAAGCAACCAATATTTTTGTTTTCTTTTTTTCTTCCCGGAAAAGACAACATGAGTGCGTGTGTGTATGTGTGTGTGTGTGTGTGTGTGTGTGCGTGTAGGCTCATATGTATGTGAAGGGTAGCGGAACAAATGATGGTGTGATGGGTTTCGGGTCGATCGTAAATCCTACACCCGCTTCGTAAGTATATTATTAACCAGCTCGTAAGCGAATAACGCCAACAACTGCTGCCACTCTGCCCCGGCTGCTGCTTTATTTAACCCCAACTCGTTATCCGCGTGTTGGAGGGTTGATGATTTGATATTTCATCCCTTGAACCCGTTTTCCTGCTGTTCCACATTTCTTCGCAGGCAGCGTAGCAACGCTACGGTTGCTACGGGCAACGACAGCTGTTTTTCGTTCGAATCACTGCATTCGAGCAGCTCCGCGCTCGAAAAGCTTGCAAAAGCTCGCTTTTGGAAGCTTTTCGCCACACAGCATCCTTGGAGGCAAAAAAAAAAGGAGAACGATTCGAGACGGAAACCGAAAGCCGTTCGGATTCGCAGCATCAGCAACGTCAGGCTCGTCCTTGCCAAGTCAGTCGTGCAGCAGGATACGCGTGTGAAGCACACAAAGCGCACACACAGCAGACGATTGTGCTGGCTCGATGGTTTTTGTTCACGCACTCAGTCAGTCCGGGTTAAGGGTTTGCGCGCGCGTGTGCCGAATATTTTTGAAGCGTGTGTGTGTGCGTGTGCTTGTGTGTGCGTGTGATACTCCTCGATCTCAAAGTGTGCTAGTAGGCCAGTGAGTCAACGAGAGCCCACCGTGATCAATGTCCTGGCTGAAAGTGAAAACGGATCGCATAGTGCAAAGTGGAGCATAGTGCAACTGGGAGTTAGCTTTAACCAACATTAATAAGTGTTTCTAAAGCTAGTAATTAAATTGCCCGAGCCCAAAGACCAAAGTTCCTTCATCGAATTGTCTCCAGCGGAAACTTCGCTAATCGCGTAAAGCACACATTCCCCGGGGGAAAAGTGAAAATTTAAATGTTTGCTGATCGAACCAGCTGCTACTCAGCTTCTGACGGTCTTTTGGGAGCATCTTTCAAACTTCGTTTACCAAACGGTGGTGGAATACCGAAATAACGACACAGAGAATAGCGGAGACTAACTGGCCGTCTTTATCAGGCAGTTTCCTTTTGCCTACGGCTAACCGTGTTTGAAGCGAAAGTTTGAATTCAATTACAAAAACGGCTTATTAGAAAATTGTGCGTGAGTGATTTGTGTGCGCTGTGTGCGTGTGTAGCTATATTTGTTTATAAGTGTGTGCGTGCGTGTGTATATACGAGTGTGTTTGTGGGTGGGTAGATTTAAATGGTTCATGTGGGTGTGATCTTAAATCCCTGCCCTTGTGAAGTGTATGTGCGCGAGGCTTTAAAGGTGCGTTTTTGGAAGGCCTATACCGACGAAGCCTTGTAGTTTGTTCTCTTGTGCTTGCTAAGTGGTTCCTTAAACTAGCCTAGTATCTTCAGCAGTTCAGTTTTCAGCCCACACGTGTTTGCAGTAGATTCACCTAACGCTTTTGCGCTTTTTCCGTCAATTAACGTTTTTGATCGCGCCCGATTCCACGCGTTGAGGCTGAGAAAATTCATCGAAATAATTAATTTCCTTGCTTCGTTTGGTTTGGCTTGGACGGAGAAAAGGGTTCTCCACCTGCTTTAACCATATCCTTGCGTGTTTTGTGAGCGTGTACGTGTGTGTGTGTACACACACTTACATAGATGTGTATGCTTGGGTGAGTGCGTAAATTGTGCGTACCGTGCGCCGTTGCTGTGGGTGTGGAAAATGAAAGGCTTATCCTACGCTTAGAATTGCCTGTGCGTTCGCTGGTGAAGTGGTGGAATTTTGGAAAATCACGCCATTTGCGTTGCGATTGCGATACGACAAGGAGAAGTGTTCTTCTACTGATCCATACGTTCTACGTGCAAGCGTGCGTTGAACACGAGAATTTCTTTTCGACCCAGCAGCGTCCTATCCGACGATTTCTTCTGCATAAAGCGAGAAAAAACATTGCTGTAAGCTTGGTCATACAGGGTAAGTAGTCAACAACTGTGAGTCCTTGTTTTTTATGGTTTTTTATTTTTATTTTCTCTTTGCCAACCCTCAGTCATGGTGTCATTTATTTTGGAAATTCGAAGAAATGCGATCGCAGATTGTGTTATGGATTGAAATTTCGGGGAAACGGTGAATAATGCACATTGGCAAGAACATACATATGTACATAATTTACATCTGAACGCACAACAATGTGCATTAGAAATTTCTAATCACGAAGCCAGCAATAGCCAGCAGTATGCTGAATGTAAAGGTAGCAAATGTTTCAAATTACCTTACAGTTGGATGGAAAGCTTTGTTGAGCTGGGATCGGAAAATATAACATTGTGGAAATTCAATAGATTAATACAACAAACAATACATATTTTTAGTAGGTTTAGTATTGTAATCACTGGAAATCTATTTTGCAATTAAAATGGGAGTTTCATTTCCTTTTCTTCCAATTGTTTCTGTGGTCTATTTTTTGGAACTTTCATAAATCTCGTGAAAAATGTTATTGTAGGTTTTATTTCGAAAAATAAGGATCCGTAACTCCTTCAGAATGTATTCCTCTTGAATGCAGGCTTTCGTGAAGACTCTTATCGCGGTTTTGGACACCTGAGAGGAACTTTTGAAAATTGGCCACAGTTTCTGCTTTGTTTGTCTACAATTCTGCCTGCAGAGTTTGAACGGAGAGCATTATTACAACCTTGGAAGAACGTTACTACAATAGTCAGTGTTGAAACTCGTCCTTGGCTTTGTTTTCGGATTTGAAAATGTCGAGACTTTGGCAACAACATTGTTTTTTGGTGTTAGGGTATCAAGTTGTAATTTCAAACAAAACCCTTTGAAAAAACTAGCATAAAATGTAAGAATTTGTATATAAATATCAACTCAGACTCTTTTGACATAGATTCCGCTGTTCCAGTTCTGACTTCATTGTTCTATTTAAGCCTTCGACACAATACTGTGAATACAGCAGATGCTTTATCTGTCACGAATTCTGCTCGAGCCCCGCACGGCAGCGTCTTTGGTCGTTTACTGTTTGCAAAATTTTTTAAGGAAATGGTCTCCCCAGACATTCCAGACTGTTAAAAGCTTTAATATTTTTACCAATTTCTTATTTTATGCATTTCTATGTACTCCAAAACTGATTTTTTCAGTTAAATTTGTGTTATTCAAATAATTGTATGCGTGTCAACAATAACAAATCAAGCCATTGAATTTGATTTAGAAAAAAGCTGATACCTTTATGCTCTGAGCTACTATAATTCTCGACTGAGGCGCCTTTTAGGATAACATGCTGTACACCACAGGGCATGTTGAACTAAAGACTTTAAAACAGCGAATTTCCGCTCATATGACCCTTTTAAGAAAATGGTAAAAGTCTACAGCTCTTTCGAAAACAGTGTCGATAATTGTTTAAGTTTAGATGAAATAATTGGCTTTCTGCGAAGTTTAGTTCAGGTTGAAGTTTCAACATTGCATAATATTATACTGGAGACCGCATATATTGACAGTAGTTTTATTTAATTCCTCCACATAAATATCAGCTTGCCCGCAGGTACAACTTACGGTTTCCATCAAGCAAACAGTCTGGTAGTATAATACTGAAACACATGACCACCTTCAATCATCAGCATAAGCCAATATATATGTGTTGACTTGTAGAAATTCGAGGACTCAAGTAGCTCTCTCGAGCGTGAAGGTCAAGAAAAAACTCACAAATCTATTTCAAAGATGTAATCTCTTGTTGGCTTGGGAAAGGGCTCGGAGAGTTTCTCACGTCCTTAAGCCTTGATTATTTTTTTATCTAGCAGAACTTCTTGATAGATTTTTAGGATATTTCTTGAAGAGAAGTTTCAGAATAGCGGACGGCTGCATAAATAAATCAACCGTTCTTTAGAATCTACCAAAGTAGACCAATCGCTTTGAAGTCATAAAAAAACGGTACAGAGTTACATGGTTTCAACGTCCTACGCTTGGTATTAACAATTTCCACAACCAATTTGCTTAACCATTAGCGTCTGTTTATCGCCACTGCCATACAGCTCACGAAAGCACACATACGCCCACAGCAAACAGAAATCTAATCTAACTAAAAGCTCCCAGTCCAGCAATGCTGCGAGCCGGGAAGCTGCTATTGAGGACGTATTGTTTTCCACTCAACAGAGGAGGAAAACATCGTCCCACTTTTTTTTCGCATCGTGCTTTCGTGCCCCATATCTGTCACGTAGACTGTAGCCGTAAAGGAAGAAAAACCCAACACTCCCACACGGGCGTGTGAAAAGGCAACGGAATCATTTGCTGGAAACTGAATGATTGTTGTTTGATGCCTGACCAACGTAATGCTGACACGGCGCATTGAAATCGCCATCCCGGCCCGGTACCATCAAAGAGAAAATTACAGCCCACGCCGGTACAACCCAACTGGACAAGATTAATTATGATGGATATGGTTGCTCCACACTCGGTAATTGGATATCGTTTTGCACTGACTGGTGGTGGTGGTGGTGGGATGGTGTGGCAGGGAAGATGTTCAACATTATGCTGCTACACATATGATCGACTATCGTGAAAACAACGACGATGACGCTGTGACGATGATGGCTGTGCGTTCTTCTACTCGGAGCTTTTTTGTCTCCTTTTTGGCTCCTTGAAAAAGCATAAAAAAGAGAGCATGTTCTGCAACTAGGTTAATGATGTGTGTTTTTGTGCGTGAAAAGTCAAGCGTAAGACGTCCCTCGACTTAAGCACACGCCGAGAACAATCGCCGAGTGTCTAACGACGGGAAGATAGCATCGGGCCTAATTTAATCTTAGATCTGCTATCGGTAATTGGATAGCCCGAAGGACTTGACGGAGTTTCCAGCAAGCCAAGATTTTTAAGGGGTGCCGAGATGTTATGTAATGCTGCCCAGATCTCGCACACCCAACAACCAAATGGCAAACTGTCTGGCACGTGAAACCCAACCAGCAATTCAGGTCACCATCGCCCAAGGCTATCCGCACAGGCATGTAAATGATATCGAAAAGATTGCGAAGGATTCGAATGGCGCAAGTGGCACGTGCCGCCGAACGGTGAAGTTTCGGGATCGATTTTGTTCTGCTGTGATTTCCATACCTCCAACAAGAAACAGAAGGTACGCATCAACAGGGAGCGAAGCGAAAGAAGGATACACTCGCACAGGAAATTGTAGCTCGGAAGCTCGGAAACCAGTAAAAGCTGCAGGATTTTTATTTCTCGCTTTTCCATTTTCTGCTGCTATCACGTTCTACACGAAGCGCATGGGTCAAAGGAAATAGGCCGTATCCGTCACCCTGGGCACCCTCTTTCGCTCGGCGGCTTGAAAACCTACTGCTAGCCGGTGGTATTGCGCATTCCACATCAAACCATAAACAAGTGCAGAAATGGATGAATGACCCGAACGAACTGAACTTCGCGTGTACAAAAAAGGGCGCCCCTTTTCTGATCGATACGTGGCCAAATACGTATTCCAATTCAATCGTGTCAGTTTGATGAAGCGATCTGTATGAAGAATGGATGGATGCCCCCAAAAGGAAAGAATGGGAGCAAAGAAGACGTTTTGCGGAAAACTGCAGACTCTACGCCACGGTGGGTTAAAGAGTGGACTTTTGCTGGAAGCAATTTGAAGTGGTTGTACATGCTAATAGATTCAGCAATAGGTAGATGGAGATATTTCTAAATTTTTAAATAATCAATTTTATAAGCTATTTGTTTCTCAATTATATCGCAATATTTTATTGTTTCACATTTGAGCACTGAACAATAAATGCTTGATTTATTCTACACGATGTCCGTCTGTGACACTCCTACAGTGCAGTAAATACTTACAAGGAGCAGTGGCTTCAACTGGATGTCAAAATTTTACCATTTGCTATCATAAACATTTGAATAAAGAAGTAGGAATACACTTCTTTCTGTGAGCTTTAAAATAATTTTTTATAAAAATTAACGACACAATTTTCTCACTTTTGTGTGTCCTTGCTTGTTCGTCCAAGCGTTTTCCCACTGTGGCATCATTGCGTAACGAGATGGATGGGTAAGACGTCCATTTGCGTCCCTGCGGAAGAATGTGAAACATTTCCGAAGGTATCAAGCTTCGATGGTCCACTAATCCTCGGTTCGCTAACGCCGTACGAGCGCAAGCATTATTGATCGGATCACATTTCAGCACGTCGGCCCAAATCCCTCCAAATAGCAGGCACGCGGGCTGGAGTAATGATAAAATAAATACACTTTTTATGGGTGCTCCCCTTTTGCGCCGCTTCCAGGTCCGCTTGTCGCTTGATGCAGTGCTAGGAAAATGGACTCGATAAGTCGATTCGATACGCAAAAGGGAGGAAGTTTTTGGGCTGTCCTGACGCTATTTTTCGGAGGGATCGCTATCTGTTTAGCGGCGACAACGTTCAATACATTTACTGGCTCGTTACGTTTGAAAATTAATTTTAATACAAGCCTCTTCAGCCCGATACGAGTACGCGTGGGGGTTTCCCCTGATGCTGGGCTCAGGTCCCGAGACAGACACGCTGATCCTTGTAAATATCATCATCATCATCATCGTAATCATCGTCAAGATTCCAATAGACGGTGTATGAATTAACCGTTCCCGGAACGGATAATTTTATTACTATCATTTCCGGCCCAGGAACTTGCTCGCACGCACTCGGCGGGCCTCGATATAAATTAGAGCCGATTTGCGATTTAACGCCAGCGAACGTGTGGCAGCGTAGGCCAGCCAGACCGACCGATCTTTGAACTTTCCCGAACGCCACTCGTGCGATAGCGCAACTAAAAAGGGAAAGGGTTTCGTCCGATCAAATGGGATTGATAAGTTGAACTCATCCAAAATGGATACAAATTGATCCGGGGAATCATTCCAATTCCAAGGCTTTACGAATCGTTTCATCTTCGCTCTAGGGACACATGCTTTTTGCGCGTTACTTTTATCGTTTCGTGTGGCGTGTGTGTGTGGGGGTTTGATGGGGCAAAAAAGGTTAACTCAATCGTTAGTGAAAGCCTATAAATGAATGCTCTAGTTCTAGTAATCGTAAGAGAGCTCTCATGTAACTATTTGTTCGTGTAGGAAACCGGCTAACCCGGCATCCCGGAAGGTAATGAAAAAGTTTTTCTCTGCTTTGATCATTCACGCGCGCTCCCAATCTTTCTTTCTCCCTTGCCATTCAGTTTTGTTTTTATTGTTTTAATGTAAAACGTTTATGGATATATCTTTCCATCGCACTTTGGGTATGGTGAAACGTGAAACGTGAACGTGGCGGCGTGTATGTGTTTTTGCTTCCTTCCGGAGCAGTCGTAGTCGATGTGCAATAAAAACAAAGCACCATTTTAAAAGCTCTTTACTGTGTAATGTAAACACGACGATGCTCAGAAATTGGGCCAATAAAATAGAGGATAATCGTTTTGCTAGTAGTTTGTTGAGTGATGACAGCAGTGGCCAAATTTTCGGAGGGAAAAAACGTGTTGAATTGTGTGATTTTCTCTTATCGGCAAGTTTACAATTTGTTTTTTTGGAGCGCTAGCAGCAAGGATGCCGTTTTATGCTCGCTTTAAAGAGTTTACAGAAACGCTTTATTATTGTTTTCTGTTCTTTGAAAAACGAGTATGCAATGATGCTTTGATTTTGTGTGTTTTTGTTTTTAGATGGAATAGTAGCAAATTAGTTCATTTTCTGGGCCAATTTGAGTACAAAGTGAGTGAGCAATACATGAAGTTCTCTCCGAGTCTTATCAATATCCGAGTGCTATCAATTGTAGATCACGCTTAGCACTTATAAGCTATGACCAACACAAACCTCCAGAAATCTAAGCAATCACTGCTGACAGAGCGCTCCCAGCTGTCAAAAGTTGATCTTTGAAATTTGTACACGATGAATTCATGATCTGAGACATCAACATACGTTTTTCGAGGATATAACAAACATGTTCGCCTAGATATTGACTTGTTCAGGTATATTATTGTTTTAATCGGTGAGATATAGAATTGCTCGGATGTTGTCTTTGGATTATTCTACAGGATTGTATAATGTAAAAGGCAACTATCCTGATCGCCTAAACGTTTCATAGGATCGATTTCTTGGATCAAAAACGGGTGTGTCTACAAATATATCGAACAAACCAACAACAGCATCCGAGCGATTTAACATCTCGCAGATTGAATCAATAATATAGCTGAACAGGTCAATATCTCGATTAACTTGTGTATTTTATCATCGGAAATCGTATAACAGACTCATAGTTAGAGCCAATTAGACAATAGACTCTCAAACAATATTTACGAGACCGCTTGAGCGTCGAAATTTAAAGATGGTGAGGGATCTAAGCGACAATATGTTTTGATACACGAAGTCTCATGACTTCTCATGACATGTATCTCTTCCTACGAGTTCCTTAGGGCAGTCCTCAGTGGCACAACGGATAAAGCGGGATAAAATGAATAAACTCTTGGTCATACCTTTACTTTCACCTTCATATGGAATTCGATGTTGATCACTGTTGTGCTGTAATGCGACTTAAGAGAAAGAAGGATTAGTCAATACAGAAAAGTGTAGACGAAGGGACGTCATTCATTTAAGACTTCAAAAGTTGATTAAGTTTTTTTATTCCATCGTATATTGTTAAGAACTGAACCACGAATCAATCGAAAGATAAGTCCAAAAAACTTGTGCTCAGTAAGCAGGAGATTAAATTTTCCATGTCACATTAAAATTTTCCAACAAACCCAACCCTTTTTCATCACCAAACAGAAGCAAAAAATAGGAATGAGTCCAACACCGAGCTGCACAAACCGATCTACTAGTCTGCGCTGGATTATCCCATTAACATAATGCCTCCTAGCCTGTGACTCGCTCGCTCACTATCGCTGATTTTACCCCAGCCAAAAAACAACCGTGTGTGCTACGTGAGCAGGATATGAGCCTACACCATTTGGCACATCCTTTAATCCTTGCGTGCGTGCGTACGTGTGGATATTGCTTGTGGAAAGTGGATCACGTACTGACACCGGAGCATGAAACTAAGAATCCGGAAAAAGTCGAACCGTTTGGTCAACGGAACAGTCACACACATATGGGTGTGATTGTTCCGATTAGTTTTCACACCGTTTGCTGATTTCTACCGAGTAGGGTTTCAGATGGCCTAGGACGCACGCATGGGACATTCGAACGGCGGCTGCCTATATGGTTGGATTAATTAAAGTGAATCTTTGTGTGTGGTTTCTAGGTATCGTTTCCTGCCTGCTCGGATAAGTTGGTTGGTAGGTTCATTTCCTTCAATGGTGTCTTGCGAAGTGCAACATTGTTGTTTATTTTTACAGGAGCTTAATGTAGCCTGTGTGTAATTGTTGTGGTAAAGAAGGAAACAAAAATAAAAACTGGAACAACACCCTTAGCACGGCCCAGGTTGCTTCCGGGACGGAACACCTCAAGCACCGTGGTAGGTCATTAAGGTCGTCACTTCCTGGAGTTCCCTGCCGATCCATTTACCAGGAAGCCAAACAGTATCGTAACGCTACACACGGCTTACGCTTGGAAGTTGTGAAATTAAATCTCAAACGCCTCCCATTCGCACACGCTCCAACCGCTGGAGAACAACAAAAGAAATGAGTTGGAAAAAGGATTCGCAACGCGTCCACACCTTTCCAGGTCTAGTGTGGTTTAATGAGAGCGTTCTGAATAAACGCGAAATTGGAATTTCATTATCCTTCGCCTACCATTCGTGCATCCGACTTTTCCACCTCAACACCAACGTGCAGAGGTGCAAAGATATTATGGTTGAGCTTTTCTAAACAATTCCACCGAGGTGAGGCAGATTATTCTCTGCGTTGCGCCTTCCGGCGGAGAGGAGGAGGAGAAGGAGGGGCTCTGTTATACTTTTGCCACAGCATTTTACAGTGTTCCTGAGTGTTGAACGAGGAGATGGATGGTAAATGAATGGAGTGTGAGAGCAGAATTCCTGATCCTGAAATTGTTTCGTTTTATTCTAGTTGTTTTTTTTTTCCTCGTAGAGTTTACCGGAAGCCTACCAACTCCCGAGAGCTGGCAGCAGTTGGTCTACATTGTTCGTGGTTCGTGGTAGTGTTGTTCAGTAGGTTCAGGTTTTTTGGATGAGCATAATTTGCATACCGCACTGGCACAGCAAGAACACACGCACACACATAAAAAAGCTTCCAAAAGCTCAGGAATTTGCGTCGCCGTGGTTCGGTTTTTTGGGTTTAACCCTCTGTCCTCCTTCTTTCCATCAATAGAACCCAATACGTGCAGGCAAAACGGTAAGCCGGCTTTTACTCGCTAGGTAACAGTATGTGAAAGTGGCTCAACATAATTTATCATCGTTGATGCGTTTGGTGGTACGTGCATCCGGAGCAGTGAACAGCGCAGGAAGAACGCAGTACACGGCCGGGACCAGTAGAGCGAAGGTCTTAAACGTCTAGCTGACGCACTGTTGCACACCAAGCTCAACTCGTTCGCACTCTCCGGCACACAACAAATTCCGATTGTGGTGCAACGTGTACGGATAGGATTGATGATGTTTCTCGGCCCCGAGCAAGTGACGTGCGAGCGACAGATCAAAACGGATATCCTTCCCGGCACGGTACGCATTGTGCGTGTGCTCGCTGGTGGATGGGATTCTAACTTTCGGACAAGCTGCCCCTGTTGTGCGATGACATTTTGGTCGACCGTGTAGCAGTCGGTATAATCGCCATCAATCATTCGTAAGTTGGTTGGGTATTTGAGGTGCTTTCCACGAGTTATCGATTGTTGGGGACGGGTTGGGTTTAGTTAAATTTTGGTGTCTATGACGTCTCTTTTAAAGTGGGATTTAAAGTGGTGACAAATGCTACGTGTGTATCAACTTTTGATGCTAAATTATTCAGCCGTGTAGCAATTTTCGTATGGGTTTTCGTATAGGATTTACATAGAAAACAGACTATCATTGTTTGTTGACTTTATAGTGTACTGTAATAGTTTTACTTTCATTTTAAATTATCTCATTTTATCTATTTTTAAATGAATGTCGACTAAGTCGACTTAATCAACTCACCTTTTAAATAGTTTCAAAATACTAATATTGATTTTCACTAAACATTAGCGTCCTGCTATTGGTCTCTACACGGCAATAAAGTAGACAGTCGACAATGTTTTTTATATGACCGCCGTTTGTTTTCCACTAACACAAAACCTATTTTCCAATGCTTTGCCATCTCGTGATTGTTTTATTCTAATCAATCTACCTGGGAGCACAAATTGAAATCCTCATTTAGCTACTACACATACCGGTCCTGCGTCATTCAATAGTTTTCGAATTGTCATGAAATTTAATTGCTTCTTCTTGTGCGCATACGACCCCGGCTCGTCGATAAGAATCTGCCACGTCTGCGTCTGTCGATCGATAATTTGCACATTCGCCCATGTAATTGACATCGTCACGTGCTCCACACTTGTCACGCATGGGAAACTGCAACTTCGTAGCTCATCTGACGTAATCGTACCCAGATGCCGTAGGGGTACGGTGAAGATAGATCAACCCCATGGATCCGGATTCCGCACGACCGTGTGTTTGTGTCTCTTTCCACGTGCGCGCGCGCGCGTGTGTGTGTGTATATGAACTTCCAACGCGCGGCTTCCGTCGATTAGCGAACCCACGCTCTGATTGGCGGCCCGGAAGGCGTACGTTACGAGCGTGCTAAATTGTTCGATCAGATTGCTGCTTTGCGGACGAGTACTGCCGCAGAGATCAGTGCTATGCTTCCTCGCAATATACCTGAACCAATTTACCATCTACTCTCTACAGCACTCAAATTGACTTTGTCGGCGGTGCGTTGTTTGGGGGTGGCACGCTATAAGGATAAACGTTTTTCCATCTCTCGTCGAATGGTGAAAACAGACAAGAAAGTAAAAAAAAAAAAACGCGATATCGCTGGATGTGATTCATTTTTTTTTTTCGTTGATGTTGCTGCGCCACATAAGAGAGTGGTTCGGATTTGCCTCCCAGAACCACCAGATAGGCTTCCAGTTCGTTTCCTCCCTTTACCGTTACGAGGCAAATGAACCCCCCAAAGCCAAATTGAGAATCGGAAGTTGCATTATCATCATCACCCATCGTCATCATTCGCACCCATTTTCTCGAACGTGTATGTGTGTGTGCGCGAGTTCTTCTGCACCCGAAAGAGAGGTAAAAGCAGAACGCTTCTAACAGCGAAGGAAGTGCGGAAATTCGAAGGCTTGTTGTGTTGTGTTGTCTTTTTTGGCATTTTAGAGGAAGAACCTCGATAAGGGTTGACTACGCGCGTTGATCCTGCGGGTATCGTGCGTCAATGATGGCGTTTGGCCATAAATGAGATTTCTCGCCTCGACAAAAAACCCCTTTTTTTCTGCACGTTTTTAGGCAGCATCGAAGCAAGGACGAAGAAAAGCTCGTTCGATGAAAGCTTGTGGGGTGTTAAAAAGTGATGAGTTTTTTTTTGTTGGGCTGTTTTGCTAGTGACTGCGTTACCGATAACAGAGCAATGACGTAGATTCATTATTATTTATGGCGTTTGAACAGTAAAGGAAGAGGATAAGAGATTTAGAAGTTTCGCACTTTCCGCCATTTCGAGAATAAGGTGTGTTATTAATATTATAGGCTCATTTGTAAATTGATTTCAATTGTAGGTAAATTTTTAGCTTCACCTTTTCAAATACATATTTGTGGAAAATTATGATTGAACATTATGTACCGTTTAAAAGCGTCGATAATTATTTTAAATAAAATAAAATAAATTTTGAAATTCGTTGTGCAGATTGCAGAACTTTAGGGGTATTCCTTACAGGAAAGGATCTGGCACAACGCAAATAGCTCACTTTCTGCTATTTGTATAATTATCTTCACACACTTTTATGTTGAAAGTGTTTCTTCAATTGAATTCGGAACAGGTTTTCATTGCAAATGTATGACTTGACCCATTTTTCAAACAGTTCAAACGTTATCTAAAACCCGGAACCGCTACCTTCACCAATAATCATTGTCATCGTGTCATCGGTTCAATAACATAATAGAACGACTCGCTGCAATAACTCTATACATAGACACGACTTATGCTCCAGTTTTCCCGACCCACAAAAATGTCTTATCCTTTAACAGTCGCACATCATTTCGACGAACAAGCGTGCTAGCCAGGATAGCATCCTGGTTTTTTGGGGGACGAAAAACAGGCACCAAAAATGAATTGTGTGCGTAGAACTTCTCTGCCCATCTTGTCAATTCATGGTGAATGAGGATTTTGTCCTTGCGCGACATGGTGCTATGTTTTCCCGGTTTTTCCTACACTCAGCTGTTCGTTGAATTTTTTCATCTTACTTACATCTCTTATTGACACTTGCAGGATAAAGGGAAGTGTTCCGCGAAAAAAAAAGAAGTGTGTCCTTACATACACCTATACCAAAAAAAAAAGCCAACGTACCACAACAACACATTGGCAGTTGCGGGTCTGATTGATGTGCGGCTTAATTTCGCTCGTTTCGTTGGTACGCTTCTTCCTGGCTGTCAATTTCACGTGCACGGATGCGTGATGTCCTCCTTTTTCCCAGCCGTTTAAGCGGATCCCTATGGGTGTGACGGTGTGGCGCTTTTTCTTCTCTCCTGTCTCGTCTTTCTACAAGGAAAACCCGTCCAAGGAGTACATTTCTTTCCAGGATAGGTGAAAAAAAAGCCATTCTTTGCTCGTCTCCTAACCATCTCCTGCCAGGTTTATGTTTTTTAATCATCGTCAACCTGCATACCTCAACAGTGGCAGAGAAATTCCTTCGGGAATTATGTCTTTCAGAAAGGTTTCATGTCGATTTTTTTTTTCAAAAACAAGAAAAAAGCTGTGGAAGTAAACGTGTCGAGCCTTGGTTGTAAAAAAAGTTGGTGTAAAAAAAAAGGTAAACATAAAACGTAAACGGTACTCTTTAATCATTGCTTGGAAATTGAACACAAACCTGGTTTCGCTCGTTTAGATTTTTACACGCGCCTTGGTTGATGTTTGTGTGTGTGTGCGCCTTTTTTTTGCTTTTGTCCTGAAAGTCTCTAATTGTCGTACTCGTTCAATGGTGTGAGTGAAAAATGAGCTAACGACTGTTGAAAGAAAGGATCGAGGAAAAACCCACCATCTCAACGAGCGAGATCCATTTAGAACGGGCAGGGAAAGAAAATATGAACCGAGTGTGATGTAACTGAAGGCACACAAAAAGAAAACGGGAAAAACGATACTGTTTTAAAAGCGCTCGCAAGGACGTGGACCCGAAACAAACGAACCGGAGCGATGAGCAGCACGAGAAACAGTCGGGGAATCGGGGTGAGGGAAAAAAAAACAAGCTAAGCTTTGGCCTAAGCTGCGATGAAATTCCTAACGTTCCGTTTTTTTCTCTCTCTCTCCTGTGAATATAATAAGAGTAACGGGAGTGTTCCATTCACATTCCACAGTCTCAACAGTCCTCCGGAACGGGACACACGCACGTGGACGCCCATTTTCGAAGGTGTCCCTCGGTCGAAGTTTTTATTTAAAGCGATAAAAAATTCAACAACCCAACCCCAAATGGGATCTCGAGCCAATTCAAAGTCCTTGCTTAGGCCGGGCGGATACACGCGACAGGATGATGGGAAGGTTAAGGTTGAGAGTCCTGCTATTGTTTTTTTTTTTTTTTTGAAGCGAGAGGTGTCGTGGTCGCTTTTGCCTGTAATGCTGGTTTATCTGCAGGACACTCGCGAAAGAACACAATTTTCCTTCCATCGTTCCCAAACGAGTGTGAGAACGATAATAGGAGAAAAAAGCAACAAGAAACGGCAGGAATAAAAGCTTGAATGAAATATTAGCCACCATTGCTGGTGGCATGTTTATGATTTCACATTTGCCCAATGCGCCATTTCATTTCCGATCTTTTCTTTTGTCTTTCCTGATGCTCTCACAGCACACACTGCCATGCTTTCCCTTTTTTTGTTGCTTATCGGAATGTTGGAGGTAGCTCAAATATAGGCACTCAAAGGAAAAAATCCATCCTGCACAGACAGTTGTGCTGAAAGAGGTTATGGATGATGGCGAAATAAAGCAAAGGACATGCAAATAAATTTCTCTCATCATGTCACCATGTGCTAAAGGGCCTCGTACTTAGCGTGCGTGTGTGCGTGCTGGGGGGAGATTTGTTTCTTCTGTTTTCTGGGCAACTCGTGTAAGTGATTCTGGATGGAACATTTTATACGCATGCCATGAATGGTTAATGATGATGAGTATGGATTTTGGTCGGTGGGATTAGAACTTTTGCACGTTGGTGTAAGGTTTGCCACAGAAACGGAGAAAGGAATAAATAATTGTTTGCGAAGCAATGTTAGGGAAAGTGATAAATTTATGTTTGGTGAGATATGATGAGTTTGAATCACGTCCGACTATAAAGTAGCTAACATTTTTATGTGAAAAAAATATTTATTATTCTTTAAATTCGTTTGGTTGCTTTTCTCAAAGTTGGACACGTTCTGATTTTATAATGTCTTCTACTTCTTGGTTTAACGATCTCATAGGTCACGCTTGCCATAGAAATGGCTTACAAGACTTACGGATATCACCTAGTTGGTTAGTCAGTCTTCACTTGTGAGGAACGCTCCGGGTGGGATTAGAACACCGGTCCTACAGGTGCCGCTAGCGCATCAGAGCCCTTACGCTTAACTTGCCATCCTGTTTTCAAGAAAGTCGGTCCAAAGATGCGTTTCTAGTCTCCGGCAGAGAACCCAACCTAATGAAGATTCTTTGTCAAAACCATCGTTGGATTATGAGTTTGGTTACCTCCATTGGAAAACTTTACAATTTAGGAATTTAGAATCTTTGAGTCCTATAATTGATCTTACAATGCGTGGCTAGAAAATTTTTTTGTCGTCATAATACGTACGAATTCTTTGGACCATATCTGATAAAGGTGACATAGGAATGTAGCAAAACATTACTATCACGTCGTTATCTCATCCCCCTTCTGATTTGAGTATGAACACTCAATAAAACAGGTAGTGACTTTATCCAATTTTGTGTGTGATCTGCTAGAGTCTAGATTTTTAATTAATCTCTCCAAAGCATATAACAATTTCTGGAATAATAAAGAAACTTCGTGGTATTTGGTTTAGCAATTCGAGAAGAGCTATGCCACCAAGAAAATGGTGATTTTGCTGGCGATGAAAATGGTTATGAAGACTGTAAAAGCTCTCACACCATATTAAAGACATTTTTTTCGAGCTCCGTTTATTGTGATCCACAATAACCTATTGGGTGATCCCTACTGATGTGCAGTTGGAAAGACATCTGGCCCAACAAAACGAGTTTCAAAGATCCTGACTGAAAATTTGTAGAAAGAAACTCTAGTGTACAACGTAATATTTGGGACAGTCACTTTTAAAACATCAAAGCTTTATTTATTCAGAATTATCTCTTCCTCTTCAGAGCTGTGAAAATGAGATCAACTGAAATACTTCCACCGTAAAGTCTTCACTTCTATCGCCCATTAAACCTTGTACAAAATATCTAAATATTCAAGCCTTTATATCGAAATCTTATCTTCTTCAAAGAAATACTAACTCACCCCTTCCTAGAATTGCTTCTGCGCTCAATATGAAGTCGTAGGCGTTAATCGTTTTGCTGAACAAGTTTTATTCGTTTTCCAGCTCCACCAACCCGGGGACCAAGCAAGATAAAAAAAAAAACTTCCAATTTTCACCCATCCAAACAATAAATATGCGCACGTTCCGAACCAGCCTTCAGCTTGCTCCTTTTGCAACCTCTCAAAGTGAATTGATACATGCCGAATCATCCTTACGAGCGTTTTTGCAAAACTTTTCGACTCGACAGCGATAAAATGTGGCAAACTTTTCTCATTACAATCGCAAATACTTTTACGCGTCCCGGGCAGACCCGTGCGCTTACATGACGATGACCCTGATGGTGATGCTGCTGCTGCTGCTGCTGTCGTCGTGGTAGCTGTCGTGTACTGCTGTTAAGCAGAACACAGTAGTTGCTATCGGGTGGGATATTAATTTCATTCTCCTTGTTTTTTCTCCTTATCTTCTCGGTCTGGGGGTGGTCTGTTCTTTCACCTGGTGACGATGCTAAGATGGCTTCGCTAGTTTTCGCTCCCGCTGTTGGGTACACACGGGTGTTTCCCAAAACCAGCTTTACCACCCAGTGAGGTTGAGTAAGAGTGAAATGGTAAAAAGAAAGTTCTTGGAAGCAGCCTTAAACTTCAAGCCATCACCACCAAGGTGTACCATTATCCTTAGGATCTCATTTCTGTTGAGATCGGTACAGTTCTGCTTTCGCACTCACTCACTCTCCGTCTCTCGCTCTAGTCGTGGAAAAAGTGTCTACTCACGCTTACTATAATTTGTCCCAAAAAACACCTGCACGAAAAAGAAGCACCCGTGAAAAGTGGTGTGTGGTTGACCTCAAAAGCAACTGTTCAAACGGTTGGAAGCCAATTAGATAGGTTGCGGTTGACCAACGGGTCGCCCGTAGAGACCGATGTGCCTACCAGTGTAGGCCAGGTCCTGTGCTGGTCGTGGAAAAATTACTTTCCTATAAAGGTTTTCTTCCTGTGCTCCTATTCGTTTTCCACGATCTCGGTACGTTCGCAGTTTGTCCTTCCTCCTGGGATGTAAGTATTTTTAGTGCTTCTCGCAGACGGCGTAAAAGCTCATTACTTTTCTGCACGGGACGGCTAATAGGTCGAAACCGTCTTGATTGAATCGATCGATTTTGTTGCTCTCGTTCTAGTGTGTGCAGAAGGTTTTGTGGTAAATAATTGTGTGTTGGACACACTGGGAGAGAGGTTTATCGGCCACACCTTCTTTAATATACGGAGTAGTTAAAGACTAGCGTTTGCGATGACTTTGGGGCACGGAACGAAAGGTACGTGTTCTTATGGAATTTTATTGCAACAATTTAATTGAATCTTCTGGGCGTGTTTGTTCATCTCGAACATTGAGATTGGAAAATTGGTTTCATAAAGCTTACATGTTCCAAAAGGAACAAAGGACGAGCAGTAAAGTTTGCATTGCTTTAAGACAACAGTTAATTGCTAAAGCTTTGCCAAGTGCGCCTGAAATCTCATACTACAAGTGAGAGGAAAATATAGCTCGAAGCCAGATATGAAAGCTCTTTGAAGTTGGTTGTAAGTTTATCTGATATACCGTAGCTTACATAAGAGCATAGTTGCTTCAGGGAAGTATCTAGCTTGGTGCCTAATATAAACTTTCATGTACTCTGAGTAACAGAGTTGACCATGTAAGTGAAGAATTTATTTTATAGCATCATGTTTCATAACTATAACAATCTTTACCACAACATATTTTCTAATAGTAATCAAATGACCTCACATTTTCCAGGTTTCGTATCGAAAGCTTATAATACAATTTCTTAATTGCCCACTTATGCGTAAAACAGCTGCCATTCCGTATGGATTGATCCATCTGACGTGAAAGTAATTGAATCTGTCGTACAGATAAGACTGGTATGTTGCTTCCGCCAAGGGTCTTCTCCACGTCACATTATTCACACCTCAGTAAGTCTTCAAGTTTATTGATGTTTCAGGTCGAATTAAGGTGTTTTTCTTCGTTTCTGCAGTGTAGAGAGAACATAACTGAAAGCTTCTGCCGCTTCTTCGAGATAGAGGCTTCTCCTTTCTGCAAGGATTTGTATTTAATATGTTTCTGTCTTTAGCGTAAATTACATTTTTTTTTTTAGCAAACTGAAAAAAGAAGCTCCAAATGCACGGAGATAACAGTGAATCGTTGAATAAATAAGGAAAGATATCATCTATTAGGAGAACGAAAGAAAAACGCTGATCAAAAGACTTCCGGGGCTCGGTTCTACTGATGAAACCCTATCCGCAAACAGCACAACCTTGTGTGGACGAGTTAGCAAAAATCTCCCGAGTTGACCAAAGTCAAGAAGTTTTTGACGGCAGCCCATCAATTCTGTATGGGAAGCAAAAATGTGAAAAAAAGAAAGCAAAAGGCAAGTTGACAGAATTGAAAGTTGTTCGCTTGAGCTTAACAGTTTTCTCGATGATGAGTTTTTTTTTCTGTCAGCTGTTGTTGCTTCGTATTTTCTTTTCCCCTCATGGGGCAACACAGCTTTGACAATAGAAATGTCCCTTCTTTTTTCCCCATTTAACGACTCACAACGAGGGACAGTCAAGCACACACAACACTCTCCTGGGATTTGTGTGTGTGTGTGTGTGCCTAGAGCTTTGCGAACACATGAGACGTGCTCGAAATTAAAATCACCAACTGGGTCGTGCCGTTCTGCGTTTGCTCGTTACGCGCTTAAGAATGTTGTAATAAAGATGGAAAATTTGACAAGATTCTTTACATCGTTTCGCTGCGGGCGATCTTTGGCAGTGTTGGTTTTCGGGCGTGATGGGGAAAAATCGGAGCAAAATAATCGGAAAACCGATCCCCCGGAGATGGTTTCAAATGGAGTTGACTTTTTGACGGAGGGAGAAAATTGTGTGTTCTTTATTCTTTACACTTTTTGCAGACGATCTTTTTTCTACGCTTGTCTGCATGTCTTGTTGAGTTCTAGTGGGAAAAGGATGCTTTTTTCTTCGTCTGTTTTTGCTCACACACGCTGTTTTGTGCGTGATCCAATAGTGAATCGCGATTCGAACCTGGTGAGCGATTCGAAAGTTGTTTGACGCTCGGACGAATGAAAAGTTACCACGTGTCAGTGGGAGGCGTTCTTGTCATGTTTAGTGTGGTGTAAAAAGCTGAACAACTGGTGGGATAGGCTGTTCCAACTAATACTTTTGACATATTTATGATATATTTCGTAGTTTGAATTAACGAACAAAATTTCAAAGGTTTAAAACGAAATCATTTTTTTTTTTGTTACAAGACGTCTAAATGTACGGAATCAGCGTTACAGAAGATTGTAAACTGTCTTTTTATGTACATACTTTTTGCTTAAATCTGTAATCAAAAAGCTTAGCCAATTGAGCCATCAAGTTGATTGCTAGCATCTGCGAACCCTCCGACACGCGGAAATGAACCAATTTATATTCCATTTTAAAGCGATTTCTTTAATTAAATCAAAATTCAGCAGCAGATGAGCTGTTTCCCGGTACCCGCCGAAAGATACAGTGTCTGCCACGTATTTCCACGCTTCCAGTTTATTAACACACACACACACAGTCGGTAGCGCGAACAGGACAGGACAGCGCGTAACAAAAATCTTTTTCCCTCTCATCATGCACTCCATCAGCGATGGGCTACTTAACTGTAGCACCCGAAGCTGTCGCAAAGTTTCCTTACGCAAGGATAAACTTCCTTCCAAAAACAAGCCGTCTGGAGGCAAGTTTTGGTCCACACAATTTTTGCTGTTTATTCGGTCCCGGGCGGGTGGAGCAAGCCAGCACCGGCGGGTAAAAGTTGCCGCTGCAAAGCGTAAAGATTGCGACGGTTTCGGCAAACATAAATGGCAACAAATATTTACCGCAGTGTGCTGGGCTTTGACTCAGTGGACATATTCGGCGAGTCCCCGTGGGATTTGTGCGTGGAAGCAGGGGATGCGTAGTGTTTGATGCAAAAGATGGAACGGAACGGAACGGAATCGGAAGCAAACGAGACGAGAATGGATGGGGTAGAATGATTTTTGGATATTGAAAAAGAAATTGTTTGTTTAAGTTTATGTCCTTCGAGGAAAGAGAGTAATTTGGTGATCGCGCCTGATAGTATACTATACGCAAGCCATTTTATGCATTTTATTCCTACAAAATGGCTTCTCTGACTAAAAAAAACCCATTCTCATGAAGATGAAGATGAAGATTCACTAAGTGAACAATTCTCAAACATAAAAACTGGTGGGCTTCTGCTTGTGAGGATGTGCCGCAGGTAGAACGACAATTGCTGAGTAAATTAAAAGTCTGTCATCGGCTAAACGGCATCAAAAAAAAAGAAAAAAAAATAATTCTCTACTCCACAGTCACAAAGCTTTTCGTTGCCCATGGCACACTCCCTATCATTGTGTTGAAGTTATTATTTTGATTGAGTTTTCTTTCCGTCCCTTTCCCCTCTTTTCACCACAGTTTCTCCCCAAAAGTCACCAAAGTTCAGCAGCAAAGTTTTATCCCCCGAATGAATCCCAGTTCGGGTTGCATGTGATGTGTTCCGGCGAATGACAAAAGCGGACAAAACTACAAACCTCTCCGCAGCTAAGCGCACCGGAAGCGTTACCGTACTGGAAGGTTTTCGCGAGTTTTGTTTCCATGTTTCAGCTTTGTTTGCTTCCCGTAGAATCGCTTTGCGCCCAGCAGTGCAGGGCAGGGAACCGCAAAGGAAATGCCGAGGTTTAAAAAAAAACCGTTGAATTATTCATGAAGTGTTCATGATGATGATCCGCGTATACGGAGTCTCCAAGCACAACGGCACGGCAGAGTGCTGCTGCTGCTGCTCAGTCTCGGTGATCTTCGGTAACTACTGTTTCCCCTGGAAGGAAAGGTTTGCTATTTTTGCAACGATCCGGAAGATAAATCTTGCTTAAACTCTCCTTCACCGTACTCCTGGGTGTACTCCTGTACGGTGGTAGTCGGTATTAAAAATAATAAAAAAGATTATTGAAATGAACAACGGATCAGGGTACGAAAAATGTAAATAAAATGTTCTGTTTTTGTTTGCAATCTAATCTAATAGGTGTACGCTTAGGCGTTAGCTAGAGGGAGAAGGATTTGCTTAAAGTTGGGAGAATAAAAAAAATGTTTTTGGATGCTTAAATTAAACTAATAACAATCAGCTTTGAATATCTTGGATTAATAATTTATTAGTCCCGTAAGAAAGTTTTAAATTAAAGTATTAAAGTATGCAATTTGCATGACATAATTGCTTCTGCTGGGGGATTTTGCTAGATTTATACACTTAGATATTTGTCTCTAGTGATTGATACCATCAGATTGTATGTTGATGCTTTGAGATAATATTTTTATGAAATTATGTTAAAACACCTAAAGGGAATGTTTATGTTTCAGCCTGTTGGATAAAACAGAATCAACGGATAATGGTTATTTTGTTTACCACTTTGTTTGTTACTCTATTTACTCAGTTAAAGTCGGAAAGTAACGTCTCTCTAAACGTCTATATTTCGACCAACATTCTTAAACATTTAATAATGTTATCCAGCCCAAGGGAAATTTGCCTGAAGTTATGCAATTTGCTGGCAAAAACTTTTTTAAAGAAGAAGTTTTCCATCCAGATTCTTTCAAGTGCTTGTTATTTTCGACTAATTTTGATCGGACTTTAGTTAGTTTGCCAGATGAAAAAAATGCAAATTGTTTGACAAATCAAAATTAACCTATCCTCCCGTCTACATTCCATCGTAATTGTCGCATCTTTCCAGTCAACCAGAAGAAAAAGTTGAGATTCAAGCTGAGTTCGATCACATTCCTGCAGGGTAAACATAGATTATTACATGTTGTTGCTCCTTAACCGTTACCAAAACGAATCCGAACGTCTGGCACGAAATGGTCACATCTATAAATAGTGTGTTCTCATTTCATGCTTTTCTTAGGAAGGGAAAAAAGCACACAAAACCAAATACCATCAAACGTAGGGGATAAATCAGAAAGAGTGGTTCGTGCGCTACGGGAAGGAGAAGTAGGAGTACAACTGAAGCACAAACGCTATGATTGGATCAAAGACATCATTTCCTGCAGGGAAAATGTTTTTTTATTATTATTATTCTCTTCTCTCCAACAACATAGTACGTAGTGGTTGGGTTGTGCAGATTCTTTTTTATTTTTTGTGTTGGATACAGTCCCAAAAGTATCCTTTTCTCTGCCACAAAAGCGCCCCCAGAGTTTGATTACAGTGTGGTGTTTATACCTTCGAACCTTTTTTTCTTCTTCTTGTTGTTGCTCACCGCACTCACTCACTCTCTTTTCTAGGATTGAAGAAGCATCAAACCTCAACGGAACTATTTCATAGAATTCAACGTCGGAGTGTGAGTGTATGGGTGGGTTAAAGTCTTCCGAGACATGTACCCGATAAATGGTCAAATGTAAAATTCAAAAGATCCGATCCGAAGCCAGTGGTCCGAATGCGAGCTAAACTACGGTTCAAAATTTGGCCGAATCATCCGAATGTCGCTGGCAGGGTGAAGATCCTTATCAAATTTCAACCACGTGTGGTCAATTCGGGATTTGGAATGTTTCATTTCGATGGGACGGGTTGCGTTTTGCTTGTATTTGTTACGAAATGTGGTCGAGATGCTGGAAATATTCCGGTTCAGAATTTAATCCTTAAGTGTTTATGATAACAGACATTCAATTTATGGAAATCATTCGGAACGCGCTTTTTATTTAGTTCTGTTTATGCTGCAGCATTTAAAAGGCTTAGTCAAATATTGATTCGCTTTGAACTCTTTTACATAATGTTTTGTTTGAAGAAACGTACAATATTTAGACGAAAAAAATCTAAATTTTTATACATGAAATTTCAATCAAATCCAAGCTCCATCTAGAACATAATGAACAATAATTTAGTCCGGACCTAATGCCAACGAATCTATTCTACATCCAGGAGCTTTTGTAAAGCTCGCTAACCAGCCTAACCTATTGTGCTGAAGCTTAGTGAATAAAAAATATCACAAAATGGATGTCCTTTCATTACGCCCCTTAATGAAAGCCTTTATCGCCTATTATGATGTTCGGAGTTTGTTTTTGCAGGCTTTATTTATCGTCACTTTACGCACTCTATGGTAGCAGCAAGTTGACCCTTAGCCTCGACTGACATTACTCCATTTAGCTTTTTTTGCGTTGCTTCAACAAACGAACGGTAAGAAGGCTAAGGCATCACAGGGCAGTAATGGACTTTCCACACTTTGGGACTGTCGAGCGTTGCGTTTTAATAACTTCGAGATATACTTTTTTTGCTGCCTGCCTGCCTCTTCCATCCGTGGGAGTTTCGAACACCCCTGTCCAAGCTGTGAAACGAGTTTTTGCGCCTGTTAGGACTGTTACAAACAGATCCAGTGGCAGCTTAGAACAACAGAGTTGAAACCCTTTTTTTTTGGGAGGAAGCGAGCAATGGGAAATCATCTTCTTCAACTTTAACCTCAAACCCAAATCAACCCCTCATAGGATTGGGGGATGGTGGTTAAGGCTCAAGGGATTTCAGCGTATTATTAGAGGTTTGGTACGGAGTGGCACATCTTCCGGCTTTCCGTTGACGTGCTCAAGATGGGTCGTTAAGCAGCATGTTGACATAGCATTGTTTCAATAATTCCATGCTGATTTTTTTTCTTCTTTCAGGGGAGTCGAGTTAAAGATAAACAAAAATAAGCGAAGAGCTGTGTAAAAAGTGACTGTCAAGAAATAAATAAATACGTACCAGACAGAATGGCTGAAAAGAAGAGGTTATCTTCGCCAAAAATCCATTGTTATGCAAGCGTGTTATTTAATCACTTATTCAAATTTTTCTCTTCAAATTTTAAGTCAGAACCGAAAGTAAAAAATCAATACATAATTTACAGTTTCCAGCACTGCTCCGTTTCTTTGACAAGGTTCCGAAGTGCACGATAGTACAGTGGTCGGCCCGATTCTAAACAGTCTGCTGAATATTCCGCATGTTTCTTGCAAGCGTAGGTAAATCGGGCGTAGAATCTATTCTCATGTTGGCGAGCTTTATCCACCATCTTGTACAAACAATCGCTCGATAGCTATAGGGGAAGGACAACGAAATAATTAAAAGATTGAAATGTTCTTCAATATACGCTGATCTGTACATACCTGCGTGCCTTTCGGTAAACATAACGCTTTCTGCACGAGAGGAGCACGTAGATGCCTTCTGATCCCGAACCTCACATCGTGCTGGTAGACGCTGTTCTTCGTCTTATCTAGCTGGATACGGCGGAAGTAGCGAACTAACTGCCGGGCGTGCCATGGTGTGGCGTCGATTGTTGAAAGCTTGTTTAATTACAGAAATGTCAGTAAATGTTCAAAAAATATCAAATAACTGGTTGAATCACACCTGAATCAAGCAAAACAGCACGACAGTTGCTATCAACCAAACGGGTTTTGAGGCCATATTTTTCTGTCACAGGCCGAGTGGCGCTACTCACAGCCACTTTTATAGAGATGAAGACTGATATGTCGATTGATGTGGACACAGTTGTTAGACAGGATGCTAAATGAGTTTGGTGACAGATTTGCAAATAAAGTCATTATTAACTTCAATTTGCTCTGTTTGTTGGTACATATTGTATGCATGGAACTTTACGGAAATGATGATTTAGCTTCAGCTGTATGGTTGATGGGGTGTATTTTTCACAAGACTGAACCATGTTTCCGTTCCTATCAAGATTGTAAATTAACTTTCCAGACAAATAAATTCCATTACAAGAAGCCAGACAAGGAAGATTGACAAAGGAAGATTGAAAAATAGAATTATGTAGGTTTATAGCAATGCTTTAGCGGTTTTCTTATGTTGCTTTTATTTTTCATTCGTTTTTACACAAACATACTTCATTCCCATACCTGAGCATGTTGCTAACTTGCATGTATATGAAGGTGTAGAAAATTATTGACATATTGCTTTACATCACTGTATTCGTGTGTTGAGAATTGCATACTTTTAGGGAGTATTTGGTCGAAGATAAATATTTATAATTATAAAATCAAATTTCCACTCAAAATTAATAGAAATGAGGTAATGAGCAGACCATTACCATGGAATTGTGTACGAATAGAGCTAAAATTAAATAAAAGCTACGATTTCAAAGATAAAATGCAATGCAAAAAAGATAACTTTCAAAATTCTACCGATTCTAAGCAAAACTGTAGGGAGCATAATTTTCTACAAAAAATCAATTATCCCACAAAACCTTTTATCCACCTAAACAGCATTGAATACTTTACATCTCGTCGATGCATAAATGATTTATTTGAGCAAAGCAACAATTCCCAAGGTTCAGATAAAATTTATGATTCGTTTTCATCCGTCGCCGTTTCATCCGTCGTTGGCGTCGCCGTCTACTTTTGCACCAGACATTGCTGCGTCTTGGCAGCAAGTTCCTTTAGACCGTTCAAATATGCCGGTTCAGCCGCCTCCAGACAGTCCATCGAATATTGGTCATGGTCGTGGCAGTTGTAGCTGAACCCAGCATAGAAACTGCTTTCAAGATCTTTCACCTTCTTAATCATTTGATTCATGCATTGTTTAGAAAGCTTGTTGGAAGGATTGGAAAAGCAAAAAAGAAAGATTTTGAATCGACTGATTTTTGCCAAAGAGAGAGAGAGAGAGAAAAAAAAACGTTCCTGAAGGATCTCGCAAAATGTCGCAATCTGTTACCTTGGCATTAGGTGGGAACGACACTGCATTCGTGCAAAGTGGATTACGTAGCTGGTTCTGTACCCCGTACTTGGCCCGATGAAGGTAGAACGGTTTCTTGGTAAAGTCAAAGTCGATACCACGGAACAGCATCAGTAGTTGTTGGACATGCTTTCCAGCAGCGTCGGTGGGTGTTGGCTAGTGAAGAAACCGAACGCAAGTACGATGGATTTTCTCGGATGAAGGCAAACCGGGATATTCGGACGAATAAAGTACTAACCTGTAACAGACAGATGGCCCCGCAGGCAATCAGGGCGAGCACCAGTTTCGTCTCCATCTTAATAATAATCTTGAGAACTGATGCATCTGCCGGGTTGCGCTTCATGTATATATATACACACTGTTGTCGTAAATCTTGCTCGCATGGATTGGTGTTTTGACAAGCAACCGTCTTTGAACCCGTTTGCATATGATGGAAGTAAAATTAAATTCAAACAGAAACACTCTGTTTGCACAATCAGTGTGATGCTTTATTGTTGCTGTTGTTGTTGGGCTACTCTGCCCAAGGTTCTCTGACCAGTTGGGTAAATCTTCGTTGACTTTGATGAATATGGCAATGCATAACAACGAGTTGCTGGATGCAATCCAGAGTCGGAAAACTCTCACTCAACCCTCCAGGGCGATGGTTAATCACTATGAGGGGCGAGCTGGTCAAAAATTGTCAAATTGAGAGGTCGCATAGTTTGGAATAATACTTGGTTGGTGTCTATGATCAACGAAAACTGAGTGTTGTAGTGTCGTAGGAAAGCAGCCCTACGAAGAATTTCTACGTCGATTGTTTCGCATTCAGGACAATGTTTCGAAAGTTTCAGTTTTCGACAAAATAAATGAGCATAATAATGCTCTCAGGTTTTCGAATTACTAACATTTTATTGCCAAGCAAAAGTAATTTCATCCCAAGATTTTGCAAACAATCCTTCAAATAACTGTATTTGATGACAGTTCCTTCCAAGACATCCCATAGTGCACCGGGACCATCATCACTGTGTACAGGACGGGTACATGTAAATAAAATTACAACTTCCATAATCAGTTGTTCTGTGCCTTGTTTCAACATTAGTTTCGGCTACCTCGCCAAAATGTCCCCGAGGTGACCGTGTGTACCTACAAAATGCTCTCGGCACCTTGCCAGGCCAGGTAGAATCGTATCGGAAATGTTTCATTTTTCCCTGACTGAAAACAAATAAGGTGGCAGTGGCAAGGATTGGCGCTGGTGGTCGGGCTTGCTCCGGATCTGCCGGAATGCCTTTTCAGATTCAAACGAATCATGAATAAATTTGTACTTTATTGTCGCTACGTGCCGCTGCCGCATTCGAAGCTTTATCCCAGGGCAGGCCTTGTAAATCAGGAATAATTTGGTCCTTCGATGGGGTGGACTGCGGCTGTGGTGGCGGGAAGTTGGAGCACACCGGACGTGCTGGGCGCCTACTACGATTCCGTTCCCAGCTTCCGTCCGATTTCGTCTCGCTAGAAACAATCGACAAAAAGGGTCAACCATGAGATGGCAAGGGTTGTTGTCGGTTGCTTGGGAAAATGGTCGCTTTATGGATTATGGCAACTTTTTGGATGCGTCTCTCTCTCTCTCTCTCTCTCTCTCTCTCTCTCTCTCTCTCTCTGTATGTATGTTTATTTATATTTGTTTGATTCCAACAGAAAACCAACACAGTGCTTCGGGCAATTGAGTGAGATGTGGGCCAAATGCGTTCTAACGGGAAACGGGTTCAGTAGAACTCATTGCAAAACCAGGTTTCGAATCGAAATTTAATGTGAGCTACGTGATGAGGTTATGGATGGTGTCTTTAAAAATCCAAAATGTTACAGGTAGTGGCACAGTGGTTTATGGTACGTAGTTTATAAGCTGGTTTTATTAACGAGTGATGACAGACAATTTATTTATGCTGAAAAGGGAATTTTTCCTTCCGAAATGTTGTGTAATAAATAGTTTCATCTACCTTGTTGAACGTGTGCCATTTTTCACGGACAATTAATTTAAGGATGGGAGCTTTACAGAAGCGTAGAGTAAGCATTTGAAGGGACGAAGCTGCTTAATACATTTTAAGGTTTTGGTGATGTTACTTCTCTGTTTCTTTAGACAATTGACGTAAATGATTAGCTCAATTACACATCTTTATTTAGGGCAGAGTTATTTTCTGAAGGCCGAGAAACCTAGTGAGGACAAAGCTTTATTGTGGTTGGAACCGCCTAGTAAAAGCAAAGAAAGTAATAATAAAGATTCAAAAATCAAAAATCAATTCTTCTTTGTCGCTTGATAGCTACCATCACTGGTATTTGGAATTTGAATAAATTTAACTATCCATCTAAGGCAACGTACGTACCCAAGTAAATGGTGTGAAATATTTCACGATCATAAACTCTCACACTCACCCTCCCACACACACACACACACACACACACACACAAACACCCATCTACACATTCAGTACTCTATCAAAACCTCCGAAAAGCCCGTCAAAAAGTGCTATGAATTATGGAAATGGTTCGTTTCTTTTTCCACACCATTGAGCTCCGATGGGCTGCACCATTGGTGGTATAAATCAAATATAAACTTCAAATTAACTTCTGTTTCGCTTCCCACACGCGCACAAAGTACGGAGTGTGTGTGTGTGTGTGTGTTTGTGCCTTTGTATTTGAAAAGTAAACCGAACACGTGAAAATTTGTACCAGATTGATGTAAAAGAATAAGACACATTGCTTCGTTGAGACAATGGGTCCTGCAGAAGGTGGAATGCATGCATGTCCGTGTTGTGCAATCTTAACACATTTTAGCGGGTAGCTTTTACGGAAAAGAAACATCTCATGCCGGTACGATTATAAAAGCGTACCTAAATCAAAACTCTGTTTAACTGCGCGCGATGGGCGATGTGCAACACAGGGCAAAAGAAAGGCAATGAATAAAATTCATCTTGAAGCGCTCCCGGACCGCGCGTGATGAGGCGCAGTTACTTGGCGCAGATGATTTATTGGTGGAAATTTTTGAGCATAAATTTTCATAAAATCTCCTCGCCTTCGAGGCCCATCCTACCGGCGTGCGTTTTGTACAAGTTGTGATAATTATTAAACAAAAATCAACAGTAAAGCACAAGAAGACGGCACACAAAAACTTCCATCACACGATTTGAATCGTGGCGAATGAGAAAAGTTTCAGCGTTTTTCAGTGGAAAATCGGTTCCGGAAAATTCGTAAAAACTCAAGCAGCTGCTGTGGCCACTATGTACTCGTTGGGTGCTTGGGAAACCGATTCGTTCCAATCCCGGTGCTGGAAAATGGTTTGGAAGGGAAAATTAATGAGCTGTTGATTAGCTTTGAACCGGCGCCATTTTGCGTGGATTGAATGAAACAATGAGTTGGGTTGGTACGTATTTTGAATCGGTGAGTTTT
This sequence comes from Anopheles maculipalpis, assembly GCF_943734695.1. Taxonomy (NCBI): domain Eukaryota; kingdom Metazoa; phylum Arthropoda; class Insecta; order Diptera; family Culicidae; genus Anopheles; species Anopheles maculipalpis. Next base: position 6,946,339 of record NC_064872.1, read on the forward strand.
GCCCATTCGTTAATGTATTTCCCCGAGATCCTTTAAATGGAAATTGTAGGAAAACGCGCGTTTGTGAATCATTTTATTGCCATCCCATACTGTAACACGACTTTTCTTGGATCACTCCCTTGAAGGTTCCATAGCTACCTGATAAAGGAGTTGGTTCATTAGGATACTCTCGCGCACATCAATCGTCCAAAACCCGGCTACAGCTCGAGTGAAAGATAGTCAATGTCTTACCGTTTTCTGTGCGCCAATTTCCATCAACAGGAAGGACGAATTTCCTTCCGCAACGAACAAAAGCTTCTCTCGACGCTAGAAAGAATGCGCCCATTTCGCTCCGGCGTTTTGCATGTTCAATTGTTTCCCTGAACGGAACCATCATCATCATCATCGTTACGCAAGAATAACCGGCAGGTTCAGTGCTTTCCACGTGCTGTTCACATGCGTGCCCCGAAACGGGTAAGCCGGCATTTTGAATTCATAATTTGCTGCTTCCAGCTATGCACACTGTGGAGCGTCTTAGGACAAAGTGTGGACAAAGAGATTTTGTTGGTGATTTTTATTCGCTGTTTTAAATCACTTTAAGATGAGGACTTACAGAAAGGCAACGCTAAACACATTTGTCTCATTTTTCAAATACAAAATCGTTTCCAATTTTTCTATAACATAACCCAACAACATACAAATATATTCAGTAATGACAGTCCAAGTTAATTAAGTTCAGAATATACATGTTTTTGTTTTTAAATTAATTAATCAAAACGTTGAAAAACCGAAACAAACGGGGGTTGCTGACTTGTCCTACTTTTTTGACCACCTCTGCTAAACAGTGCTCTACCTCGGGAAACTCCCATGACTTGTTTTCCGTGCTTGCGTCCAAATCCTTGCAGGCAAACGATGTGAATAATAAAAGGTCCTTCTGCTGATGATTGTTATACTACGACGGTTGCTGGAAGAGAAGAAAACCCCGAAGGCCCAGGTAGCGTATGTCTTCGGTCCGATGGGGGACCAACCGCGCGCTTCCTCCTCAGGGACTGTGACGTCCATTTTAACCGACCGTTCACCTCTGGCAAAGTGAGTGCTGACCGGACGCGGGCTCGAATGTCTTTCGTCCACCACGCGAAACGCCTTGGGAAATGGCTTGGCTGGTGTGCAAGTGGGATGGAGTGACAATAAAAATTGATGGCAATTCGCCAACTTTTTTAATGGGAATAAGCTTTATCGTTGTTTTCATTTCGCCGTTCGGTGAACGAAGCGGAGCTCAAGCGAAGCCTTTCGGATTTAACTGGCGTCTAGAGAAAATGTTTTAAAGCTGTTTGTGTTGGTGCTTTATCCTTCACTGTTTATTGTTATGCTAGCTTTATATCGTAATTTGAATTTAGAGTTAAATTAGTTTAAATGGAAAATGGTCACAGGACGAACAGTGTTTTTATTATTAAATTAGTTTTCTTGGATGAAGCAATCGTATTGAAATTATGTTGTATGTTCAGGACATTCTAAATAATTGTAACCGCTTTTGGGAGAATTGTAATGTTTATTTCTTTTGTACTTGTTTTTATAAAGCGGATATTAACGTTAGCTATAAATGTTTATGTAACTTATCTATTAATTCACATTCCCACCGACAGTAGCCGCTTTATTAAAACACTGATAATGTGTTGCCTTGTGTTGCCTACTTTCAGGGATTAGTGTTTAAAAATTATTAAAAAAGGCACCATTTAACAGAAAAAACTATCGAACGTATAGAACAACAAAAAACTTTATCTATTGCGTTCCTTTTTATAAAAAAAATCATATCCCATTTCTCTACCCTGCCCAAACAAGCCGTTTCATCGCATGGCAACACAACTTGGCAAGCTTTCATCGTCGGCGCACGACAAAAGCCCGTTAAGCTGCCGGCGGTAATCATAGCCTGGGGAGAAAGACATATTCATCGAGAAATCGTGCAACTATAGGCACTCAATCATAAGGGATTAGGCATCCCGAGCCCGAAACCTGGCCTGGCCTGCTGCAGGCAATACGGCTACCAAATTTGTCATACGGCCACCGCCCTTACCTAACCGTATCCGACTGGGGAAGAGCGAAGAATCCTCCCGACGATACTTCTCCCACTCTTTGCCGGGTTTCCTTTACACACTCCCGCGCCCCCTCCCCGGAGGATAGTGATTATGAAAAGTTGGGCTTACGGGAAGTTCTGGGTAGGAGTGGTTGCCATGCTGACGATGCTGAAGGTTTTTGCTAATGATTAATTTTTCAAACGCTCTTGCTTCCCTTCCGAACCTACATAAGGTACATGGTGATAGCGTCGGTGGTCTATCTTTGGTTCTGGTTTTGCAGCGAAAGCTGCACGATCTTTGTTTCAACGTTGTCGAACATTTTATTCAGCACTCGTGTTAGCAAGGAGCATTTCTTCGTTGAATTGTTCAAATGGTTGGTTGAGGCTGTGGGGCAGGGATGGGGGAAGGGGTGAGAGGAAGGCGTGTTCCATACGACACGTTTCTTATGCATCGTTTCGAGCGGCAGGAGAAAACTTTCCTAGCACACACCGGCAGAGCTCATCGGGATGTTACAAGTTTGCAATAATAATGTACCAATGGGCAAGTCGCATTCGATTGTCTGGACATATTTCAATAAACTTAAGATCCATATCGTTAAAAAAGGATGACGGATCTGTGACTGCTTAAAATGATGGCTCTGAAGATTATTTCAAAATAAATTCATTAACAGGAAAACATTCCGAAAAATGAGAGCTAAATAATAAACGCAAGAAAACCGCGTACGGCGGCTCGACACTATCTAAAATAGTTAAATCATTGACAATGAAACAATTTTTTGAATTGCATTTCCTTGTGACAATTAAACATGTTTGAATTTTCTTTAGGCCAAACAAAATGATTCCATAGCTACAAAATATCCTTCAATATTATGACTATGTTATTCGCATCTCGTTTCCCACTGTTCTTATCGCAGTAATTTACCGTCACCAACGCACCACGCAAGACAAATTGTGTGCGTTCGTCAAGTAAATTATGTTTTATGAATGCGCCCCGGTTTTCCCTTAAAGCGACGACTGCTGACTAGTATTCCATGCGGAAGTAACTCGACATTAGTTGCTATCAGGCGACCCATTTCCGTTGTCCTGTGGGAGTGATTAGGACGGGTGCATTGCAATGGAACATCCCCGCTGTGCACACATGGCGTACCGGTTTTCACAATGCTGAGCACGGTGGCAAATAACAACATCGAAGTCAACGTCAATCCTCCTCACTGCTCCAACGCGCAAAGAACTCATGCTAATGAAGTCGGAAACATTTTCCCGGCACCATAATTAGCGTGCTTCGGGGGTGAAAAGCTCCAAGTATCCTTCGGGTTGTGGCTTATATTGCGAACGGTGTGAACAGGAAAATTCCCCCCCCCCCCCCCCCCCCCCCAAGAAGGGATGAGATGAGCTGCATTGGAGCGTTCGGTGAAAAGACATTCCGCACAGTGAGCGCGCGAAACTCGTTAAATAATTTTCCGTTACCTTTTTTTCTCGCTCCTATCAATCCATCATTCAGCTGGCTGGCGGGTGTACTGGTGTCGTGTTGCTTCGCATGAACGGTGTGGGAGAGTAAATACGGGAGGGGGAGCAAGAAGAACTCCCGAAACAACCAAACTGTGCTGTGAAGTTGAGCTGAAAACATACCAAACATGCCGACGGTGGTCGAGGAAGACGGGTGTGGCCCGACTTGCTAAGGTTAGGAAGGGAAATATTTCATTCTCTTCTCCTTTTGGGTGGAGATTTCCACTTTCTTGCCACGTAATAAAGGAGAGAGAGAGAGAGGAAAAAGCTTCACCATTAAGGCTGACGGCTCAATAACAGTTGTACATCTGCATTTAATATTACACCGATGTCTTCCAAGTGAAGATTTTCTTTTTAAATATTTTTTAGTTGTGTTTGTCGTTGTGTTCCTCCGCAGAAATTAAATTATATTTTATTTTCCACTTTTCATTGCCATTTACTGCTTTCCTGAAGCGTGACAAGAAAAGAAGGACAACGAACAAAAAAAGGTGAAGCCTTAAACGTTGCAGAAATATGCTTTGAACTTTGAAATCAACCAGTTAGCGGATACTTCATCAGTAGAATGTAATTTTTTTTTTTTTTTTGCAAAACCACCTTCCTCTTTACATGCCAACTCTCTGCGGTGATGGAGCATTGCAAGAGAAATACACGTGGAAGAAGTGAAAACCAAGGACGATGATTCAAAGGAGGAAATTTGAGCTCATTTAAAATTTATAGACCGATAACGCCAAACGGTTTCCGTTTCTTTTCTCACCTCACACTTCGCTTTTCCGTTTTGCGCTCTCCCTCTGTCTATTGCTGGTGCTTCCCAATGGGCAGTCAAGAAAAGTCCCATCCCGGTTCGATTTCCATCCAATCATAAACTGGCAGGAAGTTGTATCGTCCAGGCTAAGTTTTTTCTACTTTGATTTGGTTGTGTGTGAGAGAGTGAGTGCGATTTTTTTCTTTCTTGCCCCCTGTTTGGTCACAAAACGACCGGAAATGATCGATGAAAACGGAAAAGCCATATTACGAAGCTTCCAAGCACGGCCACGTTGAAACGCACTCCACATCCACGGAATGATAAGAGCTGTTTACGAAGCAGGAAATTTGACCTTCCGGCTTGAGAGAGGTTTAAAGAAAAACCGGCGAAAAAGGTGAGGAAAATTTTTATGAAAAATCGATCTTTGTTGAACATTTGTTTTAGATTGAATTTTGAAATGAATTATTTTTTTGGGAAGAAATCCTTTTTGATTTGAAAAATAGAATAACTTTCAGTAATTTGTCAAGCGGATAGCATACCTGCTAGGCTGAATTCAATTCAAATTATCGTGCGTATGGTAACGCTTTTTGAACGAGTATTAATGTTTTATTTATTTCGAACAAAAACCAATACGTTCATTTAAAGCCATAGGACTAAGTTTATGAGTAATGGAATCCAAAAATCTGGTAAACGAAATTTCAATAGCTTAGCAACTGAAAGGAAATCAATTCCCGTCAGCTTCATGACTATTCATCTTATCATTAACCTTCCTTAAAATCAATTTCGACGCACTAGAACCGACCAAGAGGATGATTTCAATATCACAGAACATGTGATCAAAATCCTGTGAAAATTGGGCGCGCATAAAAATAAAAGAAAATGCAATAAAACAATATTTTCTCTCCATTTCAAACGATCAGTAAACTAGGCCAATGTTGTATTAACCTTTCTACCCACAGCCTGGTGGGTACGCTTTGCCCGCCCCAAAACTTTTCTTCCGACTACCGAAAACCGAATCTCATTTTCCACCTACGTTAAAAATCATCCTTGCACCGATTGAATGGACACGATCGATGGGAGGTTCGGCCCGAAACCGGGATTGATTGACGGGACACACTTTCGGCCCGGGCGGCAAAACAGATTTGCTACTGACCTGTCATCCCAACACATCAAAAGAGACGTACACACATACAGAAATATACATAGCCACATAAACCCGGTCAGGAAAAAGGGATGTGACGTTTTCCTAGCGTACCCGAACGTAGCCCGTCGTCGTTTCATTGATGGGTTTTCGGGGGGTTTTTTGGACATGTTTGCTTAAATGAAGGAGATGTCCCAGATTTAGAGTAAAATTTCTTGTGGGTTGTTCTGGTTTGCTTAGGTTGTGGTAAGGTAATAGGGGCTTGGGTAAGCTTTTTTATCGCTTCGCTATAAGAAAAGGGCGATAGAATGGTAAAAATGCTAAATAAATTTAAATAAAATTATACTTGAGATTAAATAGCAACTACCTCATTGACAGTTCCAAATGTCTGGAAACATGAACACTCAATTCTATTGTGAGAACATTCCACCCAGTTTTGTCTACTGATAAATGCTATCTTTATACATTTAAAGACTCACACACTTTCAACACACAAGACGGATAATCGGCGTCTATAATTAATACTACTCAAAACCAACACAAACAACGGACCTCACGCCAATGACTTGTGGAAACTTCTCCAAGTGTGACAATGCAACTTTTGCGACAGTCAGGTTTCTGTCAAGTCATTTTTCGCATTTACACTATGTCACGCTCCCAGGGGCTGGTAAAATCTGGTCAATGGAGCAAGGGGGCCTGATAAGGGGCGTTATCAGTGTCTGGGCTGTTTTTGGCGGCATGAGTGAAAGGGAATGGGAGGGCACATTTCAAGTGTGAGAGGAAGATATCAATTTAAGACAAAAAAGAGCAATCTTTTCTTGTGCTAAGATAATAAACTTTTAAGATAAGGTTATGAGAAAAAATATATAACAGAAAATAGCAAATATTTTAATAAATTTAATTTGTTCATTTTAATTCAACAACCTTACTCTCGAAGCATTAGCTATCAAAGTGTAATGATTGATGGTGTGATATTATTTTAATTTAAGCTTACCATAGAGTAGAATTTTTTCTTAACATTGCACCTACAGTTATAGTACTTAGGTACTTTAGGGTTATTATTTAATTGACTCAGGTGTGTTGTGAATTAGATCGTCTTTTTATTGAAACAATATTCTTATACTAATTCGCAGTCTATATTTATAACCTTATCCTTATCTTATCACAATCAATGGAGAAGCGCTTCACTTCCTGTGCTCCACTCGCATCGGGAAACCTCCCTCGGGTGTGAGACCTACTGTTGCCGCTGCAAACTTCACTTTTGCTGGTGTGGTCGATTTGAAGTTGTACTTGGATAGCAACAGGACAAGACCAATCTTGGACACAAGAACACCTTGCCGAAGACCTGCAGCAATAGACGAGAAAGAGATGTTAGAATAGGAGCTTTTGTAAGAGCCAAACTATTGTCAAACTTACCAATGCAATTGCGTGGTCCAGCCCCGAACGGATAGTATGCATCTTGATCGTAATTCTTCGTGGCCTCATCGAACCTCTCTGGGGAGTAAAGTTCCGGATCTGGGAAGTACTTTTCATTCATACTGATGCTCAACAGTGGAATGATAACTTGAGTTCCTTTCTGAATTACGACATCGCTATCCGGTACCCGGTAATCAATCGTACACTCTCGATTCAATATCGGCAAGCCCGGATACTTCCTGAGCGTTTCCTTCAAGCAAAGGTCCAAATACTTCATCTCCTTGATGTTGTCGTACGTAATTTCGCCATTGTAGCGTTCCATCATCTCGTCTACTTCTTGCTGCAATTTCGCCATCGCTTCCGGATTGTGGGAAAGTTCGTGCAGCGTAAACGATATCGTTGCGGTAGACGTCTCCGCCCCGGCAATGTAGAACAGAAACACATTCGCAGCACACTGTTCGATGGAGAGCGCCTCCTCGGAGTTGGAGCCCGCCTCACGGCGCAAATCAATTAGCAGCTGAACGAAGTCTTTACGGGTGATCTGACTCTTCTCGCGATGATCGATCTGGTACGTGATGATGTCCATCACGAACTTGATTATCTCCGGGTTAAGTGAGGTAAGACCGGTAAGCTTCAGCAGCCCTGGGCAGATAAACACACCCGACGAGCGAAAGTTATCGACAAAGCTGCGACGCTGGTTCGTCGCACGCAGTGTCTTCAGGAACGGATCTTCCGAGTTGTGGATACAGTTCGCTTCGAATCCGAAGAACACGGAAGCAATGATGTCGAGCACGAACCGTGACGCAATGTCACGCATGTCCACGATCGATTTCTCGTCCGCCACTTTGTCCATCCGTTTGATCAGCTTGCCACCGACGTCCATTAGCGTGGGCAACATGTTACGCAGCTGACCCGAGGTGAAGGTTGGCGTTAGCTTCGCACGCAAGTTCTTCCAGCGCTGGCCCGCTAGGGCGAACAGATTGGCCGAGAAGGGATCACGCTGTTCGTTACAGTACACGCCGCGATCGTGAAAGTTCTGGAAGTCGTTCACCATGATACGTTTGGCTAGGTGTGGATCACGGATGAGGATAGCGGGCCGGAAGAACAGGTACAGGCCCAGCAAACGGTCCGATGACCGGTGGTAAAGGTTGTTGATGGCGATTCCGAATGATTCCTTCTTTTCCGCAACGGTGCGTATATTGCCGTAAGGAATCTCCGGCTTCAGGTGTGGCAGTCCATGCCGTTCCCAGTGGGAATAAATGTACCGCAGCACCAGGAACAATACGGCAGCAAAAAGCGCAAGCGTATAAACAAACATTATGTCACAGTGTGCACGGCACAGCACGGTGGGTAAATAAAACTTAGCGGAGCGCTGATTGTGACCGAGACGATTTCAACCAAGGCCACAGAACAGAGTAAACCTTCTCGCAGCTTGCCGGCCGCCTTTTATAGCATAGCCAAATTGAACCACCCCCCAAAACCGGTTTGCGCGTGGTCGTGTGCCTTAAGGGATGTTTTGATCGTTTATGCTGGTGTATATGACTGAAAGCAACAATAGTAAGCATTCGTATGTATTGGTGATGTTGTCGAGGTTGTGCTTCCAAAAAATGTAATCTAATGCGCGTGGCGGCAGTGACGCTCTACTCTGGAAGATTCGATCACTCTCATAGGATGATTTGAATGTAGAGGTGTGTTTGTAAACAACATCAGACCGGTTTGATGATGCTTACAGTGTGTTGCATTAAATTTCAAGTGAGGTAAAATTGATATTAATATATTACTAAATTAATACTTTAATATTAAAGCTCCAACGTAGGATTGAAGGTGGATGGAATTGCAATCATGCCTTATTAAATCCCAACGTATTTTTATTCAAATTTAGACCAGCTTTTTAGGTAAAACGTCATCATTTATCTTCTAAGGATGTAAAAAATGTTTGGCAGTAACCATCACCGAACATAAATAATACGTATTGTTTCACATTTGTTATTGTAGAACCAAATAGAAGGTACCGGGCTTCACACGATAGGACTGGAATTCTATTCACTTGTGGTCCGTTTTTCCTTGGAGAGGATTACCAATACAACTATGTGGTAGTTGCATGTTTAGTGTAAGCCATTACAAGAAGAACAATCTGTTCTAGCATATCAGTTTTGTCAGGTTTTCATAGTCATATCACAGTTAAAGTTATTATTGTCGTGTCCGTTTTTCAATCTTCATTGGAAGTCCTCCTTTCGGTGCTAGTGTGACAGTGACCGGTTCAAAGCTAAGCTTTCGCGGTATCGTAGTGGAGAAGTTAAATTTGGACAACATCAACACTAGAGCAATCTTAGAGAGAAGAAGCCCTTGTCGTAGACCTGAAAAGATTTCAATTTTAGAACCTCAAACGTTTCAGACATGCCTGATTCACCTACCGATACAATTACGTGGTCCAGCCCCGAACGGATAGTATGCATCTTGATCGTAGTTCTTCGTGGCGTCATCGAATCTCTCCGGGGAATAGAGTTCCGGGTTCGGGAAGTACTTCTCATTCATACTGATCCCTAGTAGAGGAATAATCATTTGTGTCCCTTTGCGAATGACAATATCACTGTCCGGCACACGATAGTCCAGCGTACACTCTCGATTCAGAACAGCAAGTGCAGGATACATTCGAAGCGTTTCCTTGATACACAAATCCAAATACTTCAACTCGCTAATGTTGTCATACGTGATCTCCCCCTTGTGTCGTTCCATCATCTCATCAATCTCGTGCTGAAGTTTTTCCATCACTTCCGGGTGATGTGTGAGCTCGTGCAGTGTGAAGGTGATCGCACCCGTTGAGGTGTCGGCACCAGCACCATAAAACAGAAACACATTCGCAGCACACTGTGCATCGGACAGTGATTCCTCCGCATTGTTTCCCGCTTTCCGGCGAAGATCGGTTAGAATCTGGATGAAATCTCGCCTTGTAACTTGCCCCGTTTCACGCTGATGTAGATGCGAGCTGATAACTTCCATCGTAAACTTCTTCATCGGGGGAGCGAGTGCGCTAATGCCGGTAAACTTGAGCAATCCTGGGCACAGAAACACACCAGTAGATCGGATGTTGTTGAGGAAGCTATCCGGATTGTTTAGATCCCGTAGCGCTACGCGGAAGGCATCATCGGGATCGTGCAGACAGTTGGCTTCGAAGCCGAAAAACACGGATGCAACTACGTCTAGCACGTATCGGGACACAATGTCACGCATATTCACAATCTGCTTATCCGTGGCCAAGCTCTCGAGGTAATGCTGAAGCTTGTTGCCCACCTCCAGAAACGTTGGAAGCATGTTTCGAAGTTGTCCGGATGTGAAGGTTGGTGTCAGCTTTCCTCGCAGGCTTTTCCAACGTTGTCCCGGCAGGGCGAACAGGTTAGCTGACATTGGATCGCCATGTTCGTTGCAATAAACGCCACGATCATGGAAATGTTGGAAATCGTTCACCATAATGCGTTTCGCCAGATGGGCATCGCGTACTAGAATAGCCGGACGGAAGAACAGGTACACTCCAACAAGCCGTTCCGATGACTGATCGTACAGATTGTTGATGGCCACATTGAGTGATTCTTTCTTTTCGGCCAGTATGCGGAGATTTCCGTACGGTATCTCGGGCTTTAGATTGGGTAATCCATGTCGATCCCAGTACGAATAGACGTACTTGAGCGCTAGAAACACAATTCCCACCAGCAGCCCTATACTGTAAAGGATCATGTTGAACTGGGAACTGGGACTTGTACTACCAGCTCCCTCAACGAAACAAACTATCGCAAAACTAGTTCTCTTCCCTTTTATACTACTGCGATGTGGCGTGTAAATATTTAGAAACGCATCAGCACCACTAGCCAACCCTATCGGAGCCCCATCAGTTCCCGTATCAACCGGTTTACATGCGATGTGCCCAACCAAGACAAATATTTCGCTGTCCAGACGATAGTGTGTGCAACCGTTTTCGTGACGATAGAACCCATCATCCTTCCTTCGGTACGTTTGTTAGGACGGGTTCGATGGTGAGCTGAACAAGAGCAACTAAGGCAGCTAATATCAGGTACAGGTCGATCGCATGATGAAGGAAATTTTCGAATTGTCATTGTTATTATTTTGATTTATGTCTGGATGGTGGTTATTTACATGCGTATGCCGTTATGATTAACCCTTCTACTTCTTGGGAGGTGCTAGGGTTAGCATGGGAATAAGAACTGGTTAATTTAGTGGGAGTTTATTTTCAGATTAGATTGTTTACTGAAATGACAAAGAATTACATATTAGCAGTCACAACATACGTCAACGTTGTCACACATTTGCATGCTGTGCCCTTTTAAATTACTAAATTTTCTATTATTGATTTGACTTAAATCAAACTAAGACCAGTCCTGTTTCACAGTGGTGTATTGATTTCAAATAAAAATCATAAACAAACACTCTGTTATGGTTTTATTGCTTGATAAGCTGTAAAGTATCCCGCAAAGGATTACTAATGTTTGAAGATTTTCAAATCTGTCACGTGACCCTGTCCTCTTCCAAAAACTAGCACCAGAGAATTGGTGTTGGTAGGTCAGTTTGAAATGTGTTGATTACTCATCCACTGCATCAACGACCTAGCGTAATGAAGCGATAAGGGGTCTAGGCTTTGAGTGTCATTTAGGTTGATTGTTATTATAGATTGGTTTGTTGAACGGCGAGGTCCGGTGGTAGAGACGAGAGTGGTTTCAGTCTTCACACGGCGTGATTAGGGTTCAAATCCCTTCCAAGTCGCTCCTCTGAGGGTTTTGAAGACTGAAGACTTGAATATCCAACTACCAGGTATCAATAGTATTCTAGTATAAACCATTAGACGGCCGACATTACCCTACAGGTCGTTTAGCCAAGGAAGACAAGATGTATAAATAGTTTAAATAGGTTACAATATTGGTATGTTATTCGATAAATAATTTATCATCTTCAAAGAAGAGCAAAATACAATGTAAGTTAACAAAAGTGTCCAAACGAGAAACGTTTTTCGGTATAAATATTTTTTTATCTTTCGAATCCTAATTTGAATAACATGTCCTTGACCTAAAAATCGTTCGAAATGATGTCGATTTAATAATTGTAAATTATGTAAGTCAATTGTAAGAAAAATATTGTTCCATAGAAAAGTTTATTTTATGTATTGATTGACACTTTTGAGCTTCACAACAAGTCGCATTGGTGTGACAGTAATGAGCTATCGATTGATCCTTAAATTCGGTTGAATTAAACACAATAAATGTATTCAAGTTGTGTGTAGTTAACCTCAAGCTTGTGGCTGTAATATACATGTTTCTCGTTAATACGCGTCAAATACCAGCAACATGTTTACATGTGGGACGACTTTCAACGGAAAATCAGCTTCTACGGGGAAACCTTTAATCGTTCCATAGGTAGTTATTCCTCACATATAAACAGTGCATAATTATTTGGAATTAATGGAACAGCTGTTAACAGCTAATCTTGGAAGCGGAATTGCCGATCAAATGTGGAACATAAACGTGATAGTTTCCTGAATCGCAGAAGCATTAAGATAGTTATCGATTTTAACGATTAGAATTTATTCCTATTTCGGACTAAAACACTAAACTTCACAAAAGGGGCGTCAAAATGTCACGACTTGTAGCTTTTGTTTCAACTTTATAAACGACTCTTAAAGTCTGATTAGAAATTCAATCCTGCGAACATATTTTTATCAGTTTAAACCACGCCAACCGACGTCAGTAGAACGTTTCTCGAGCGCACTCATCGAACGGCCTGCAGTTTAGTGTCAATTTCTCACAGATGCCGCTAGGGTCGTTTATCATGGCTGCAATGGACGATGTGTGCGGCCTAGGTGTGAGACACAGGTTCACAGTAGTTCACCGCCAAAGCTTCCCTGCACGTCATTGCTTACTGGTGCTAACGGGTGACACCGTCTGTTGATGGGGTTGATGATTGATGGGATGGGAGATCGGTTGGGTGGTGGTTGACGTCTGTGCGAGCATTCAATTGCCTGTCGCGCCACGGTGGAGGCAACGATGGAAACAAAACAAGTATTCTTGTGATGGAGGGCCAGGAGGGAGGACTAGGTAAACATCTTCTACCATTCATTGATAGGCATATCTGGTACAGTGGTGGAAATAATTTTAAAACTGAATCATATCGAATGACAGTAATTTGAAATATTTGCAAATGAAATCTTGTTTGTAAATTTAAAATTGTTGTAAAAATTTTTAGAAATTTAAAAATATTTGCTTAATGCAACTACCGGCAAATTTGGTCACGCACTGTCGTTCTTAGGCGTTCACGTATCATGCACATTGATCTACAACAAGCAAGGGCCTGCTTGTTTCTGGTCACGAATGCGTAAAGGGGCGAATTGTAGAAGAGCCATACATGCACACACACACACACACACACACACACACACACACACACACACACACTCAGCTTGTTACGGCGTTTATCTTGGTACCAACGATGTGCGCCTCCCTCGATGCGCCGGTCTCGCGTATGCGTGTTGGCCGTGCGAGCAGGTTATTTATATGTTCGTTGATAATTTAATTAAAGTTCGGTTTTTTTTTGTTTTTCCTTCTCTGCCGTTTACTTTGGCTCTTCCGTATGTGCCAACACCGACTGGCCAAGCCGATCGGCGAAAATAGGCCGTGTATGTTTTCGTTTTCCGTTCATGTAGCGGTTTCAGATTTGATTAAGATTAGCGTTGTTGAGAAGCAATCGGGCCAAAATTGGCCATGTGTAAGAAACAAAAGAAACAATGATGTGTGCAAGTAAGTAGAGAGCTAAACGATGAAAAGATAGGGATGATGGGAAATAAATAAAAAAGTCACTCGTGGTAATTGACCCCGACGTGATTTGAACACGCAACCTTCTGATCTGGAGTCAGACGCGCTACCGTTGCGCCACGGAGTCAGCGATGAAAGACGGCTGTCCGAGACAGGGGAGGTTATTGGTTTGTAGGTTATAAATAACGTTTTGGAATATGAAAAAACTACTTTTTTTTTGTACTTAAATAACTCTATAAATTTATAACATTAAAAAAACAAGTGTTTTTTTTAATAATTTTAATCATTTAAGTTCATATTTTCTTTATATATTTCTGTTCACAAGAGATATTTAAAGGAAGTCATGCAGATTAAATAAGATTTAAATTTTTAATTGTTTTATTTTGATTTCCATTCAATTGTGCTATGAGAAACAATATCATGAAACTCCTGCTTTAAATGTGTCCTCTACATTGAAAATGTTTACTTATTATTAATAAAAAAAACTTCTTTTTTTCTTTTACTTATTCATGGTACTTGTTCCTCTGTATTGTTAGTCATTTTGCTCATAACTCAGTTATATTTTCACATTCATTTGTCCCCTTCTTGGAACAGAAAAAAACTGAGTTCTCAGCCGAGACTTAGTACACTGGAATGAGGAAAATGTGTCACTGCTAGTGAGATACCATTAATTACTATAAGCTTTTTAGTAGTACGACCGGGACCCCTTTTTCAAACGGTGCACTGTACAATTCTTTTACGTTCCTGTTTATGCGCCTCCGCTGATTAAAGTATCTTTTCTTTGGAACGATGTACGTAGCATAGAGAAGAGTATGGAGGAAATGCCAACAATTATCCCATTTCTAGGAATGGTTGGGCTTAGCTGTTTACTGCTGGGCGGCAGCTGGTTGTTCTGTTTGTTTATACTTTTAGCCATTTGAAATCTTTAATTTTCTACCTTTTTCTGCAAAGAAAGAAGGAGCGTTAGAGAAAAAAAGGATGGCTGTAATTTTTCGAGATTAAAATGACAGTTGGTCTTTATTCTTCTGCAGAATTTTATGTATTAAATCAAGCCAAGAATAAATTGCCATAAATTGTTCCTTGCGGATATTTTATTTGTAGCTTTTTAAGTAATAAAACAAATCGCTTACAAATGACAAATAACGATTGTTATTGAAGGTTATTTTTTATGCATATGATTCGTACCTCTCTTTATTTTCCTTTTCGGTCCAATAAAACAAACCATTAGGCTGTAATAAAGTACAGCACAAATCGAACCAAACTACTTTGCCAACCAAATCAATGACCCATAAAGACCTTCATACATCTTTACCGTTTTGTGTGTGTTCCCATTATCGAAAGATGACGGCACGGGACGAGATTTTCTTTTTTTTTCGAGCGAGAGCAGTGATTTTTATTCCACTAAGGAGGAAAATAGGTTTTTGCCTTACGTCAATCCTGTCCACAATTCCTTACAGAGCGTCCACAGCACACGAAACGACCATCAAATTGTCTCACAAATCGTCATCACTAAGGAAGGAGAACCCAATGTGGCCACCAAATCAAGGGCAATTCACTTCTTTATTGGCAGTTGGCCACAGGAATCGGGGGGGTTTAGTGTAATGTGAGTGTAATGGTTACGTTTGTGCGCGGCTTATCGAAAGGAACACAGCCAAAATTTAGTGCTCATAAACTAACAACTTTAGCTCCAAGAAAAACACGGAGGAAGGAAAATCGAGTGTCAGTTCTCGTTTCGGTCCGGTAAATCATTTGGGCAACGGGCGGTTCAAGATTGAGCCGGTGCTCAATTTAGGGAAATGATCGATTGTTCGAAGGTACCGGTAGGTAGGAAATCAAACGCTAAATCAACTCACCCACTCAACTATGGTTAGGAAGAATAGGGAAACAGGAAACGATTTTTATGTTGATCTTTCACACTTTCAGCGTTTGCTATTTTTTTGTGTCGAACTGTTAATAATAGTCTTCTTTTATTCCTTTCTTCCTCTCATTCAACAGAGCTACGAAAAATAAAAGATAAAAACAAATCTGTTCCAACCCAATCAACGGACCCAGTCCATCGCAGAAGCAGAAAGAGAAACGAGCTGCACAACAACAACTTCCCGGCAAACGTCAGGAATAATCAGCAAACATGGCGGCCACGATGCGAACCGGTGGTAAGTGTTAATGTTGCGTAGAAGGTGCCGAGATTTATGAAACGCTAAATCCCCATTCTGACCCACATTTCGGGCAGGTTTTGGGATGGTTTCCTGTTTGCAAATGGGATGCTTGAGCCTTTCATTGTGTAAACATTGTTTGGGTGAGATTTAGAAAGAAAAAGCTTCGCAAAATTTGCACAAGAATTCATTTGTGGAATCGTTCCCGTTTACGTTGATTTCTGATTCTCTGCAAAAATGGGCGTGAAGATATTGATTCAAATATTGAACCAAACGTGACGACTGCGGGCATCGCTTTCCATCAGCAGAACAAGACAGTGAAGCGTACCGTTTTGTTTTTCCCACTTCCTGCAAAAAAAAAAAACGGAAAACCTGGAAACACGTTGATCGATGATGATGATGATCATGCTGAAATGGCCGCCTTTTTTTTTTGAGGGCCACGTTTTTATGCTTGCAATTGTTTGTGCTTACAATTACATCATTAATTCTGGTTCGCTGCCGGGCTGGGTCCAGCTTGCTGAGCAGTGAGGATTTGTGTTTGTTTTTCCTTGGTACGGCAAGTTCCGCTTTTTCCCTTGCACGGTATGATACGTGTTCCGCCACTTCTTGTGGCATGAGTAATGGACCGGTAAAGGAAGGTACGCTCTGTATGAGATTCTTGTTGAGGAGGCGGATTTACTTTCTGCTGGTCTTTTTGTGTGGTTGAGAAAATTTATCGCCCAGAGAGGTAAAGCGCACGTACCTGATTGTTCTTGCTGGGTGGATGGGGAT
This sequence comes from Anopheles maculipalpis, assembly GCF_943734695.1. Classification (NCBI taxonomy): domain Eukaryota; kingdom Metazoa; phylum Arthropoda; class Insecta; order Diptera; family Culicidae; genus Anopheles; species Anopheles maculipalpis. The sequence continues at coordinate 6,962,930 of NC_064872.1, forward strand.
ATTGTTTACGATAGCTTGATAGTTTTTACGTGGTTCTTTGTTATTGAATCGAAACGCTGCCACCAAAAGCGTTTTGTGAAGCATAAGCAAAAGTTTTGGAGGCTTGCTAAAGGGAATTTTTACTGTTTTACTAACAAACAAAAAACAATGTACTGTAAAATGTATGGCCTTCGAAGAGCATTGGATTTAAAATATGTTAGTTAGGCTTGTTATGAATTATTACATGACTAAGAGAGCAAAATTATACAAAAATCGATTTCATGTTCCGATATTTTGCTTGGTCACACACAGTCAAAATTTGAAAGCTTTTTCAGTCAGTTTGGAGCAGCTACGACGAGAACATAGAAAAACACTTTCAGTTGAAGTTTGTTTGTACTGCCACATGGTCAAATCTGGGAATAAAAAGAATCCATTGTGTCGAGGCCGCATGCTATCGGCCAAATATAAATCAGATTATGGCACAACTGGGAAAAGGAAGTTGTACGAAGTGGAAGCTTGGATCTGGCCATCCGATCATTTAAAGCAACCAGAGTATTCAATGGTTCACAATCATTTATGAGGATTGATAAGTTCACTTGCTGTATTCTTTTCTTCAGGATAGGCACTGACCAGTGAGATTTCTAAACAGCACAAAAAGCTTCTCAAAAAATGTAGCTGCCACAAAAATGGCGAATGTGTGTCGTCATATACGCGATACTGGAATTCTGATGTATCCCAAGTATCATATTCTACCGACCATGCAAGGTTCTTTGTGGATTCTGGGTCCCTTATTAGCTCCGGGACCTTCGCAGCCGCTCACACTGCTTGTCGTTAAAACGGTAACTGCTTCCTGCAAGTATAAAGAAGCCAATATCAGTCCGGTGGTGAAGATGACAGTTGCGTGTGAGTCTTAACATGACAGAACCAGGGTTCAAATCATAACCGGACCACTGTGATGATCCTGTGTAGAGGACGCTCTGTCCAACTGCTTGATAAAGCTAGTAACGCTTTGAATGGCCATCATGAGCTCAGCGGTCATTAAGCTAAAAAAAAGTCCAAGTTTCGTATTGTCTCAAATCGGAAAAATCGAGCGAGACTTTGAATAAATTGAAGGAGATTTACCAAAACTAAAGACTACAGTTTCCCTCAACATGATACTCTATCAATCTGTTCCGGTTGGCTTCCAGGAGTAGTATGTATCAAACACATTTAACGCTGCTTGAAGCCAGTACAGCTTCTCGTCCCAAAAGCACACGATTCGGTACTGTTGATGCCTCCCCCGAGTGACAAAGGCGTAATGAGTAAACGTTCAGAAAACAAGCTCTCACACTCACACAAACATCGCCCTCAAGCACAACTCAACCAGCCGACCGACAACCTGATGAATGAAGCGACACCATCTCGTGTCAAATCGTATTAAAGTAGAACACCAAACACCGGCTTCGTTGGGATTCGTTTTGGCTTTCCTGGCCCTGGCCCCTAAGCGAAGCAAAAATTCACCACCAGAAAAGCGCCAGAACCGACACAGAACGAGACATAATTTCACGCGCTTGCCAATTTTCATTCCGACGGGAGTTTCACATTTTCCGGCGCAATGAAAGGATGTCACATCTTACTGAACGTAAACCGGGCGTATCATGAGGCTGCCACCTTGTTCTGGCTGCCAGGTTCGCTATCGCACCATGGCAACGGCTCATGTCGGCTCATGTACATCAAGGATTCTGGGTGAGCCAAGTGAGGGCCGATGTTTAACGACAAAACGCACTTGAAGCGGCGAGTGAGCTGGGGCGATTTTGAAAATTAGAAGCAGAAGCCTGTTTTTTCCTCGTAGCTCTTTTGGTGTTTCTTTTTCCACGGTGACCGGACGGGACGGCCTCAGCTGGGGCGTATCATATGCTACAAAGACTTATCCGCCACCGGATCCCGTGCTTGTTGGCCCGTCCTGGTAATTAGGCTAATTAATGCTTCACGTACGCAGAAAAATTTAATTTCATCTCCGAAACCGTTGCACCACACCAAACCCAACGGTCACCATCATTGTGTAAAGTGAGGAGTTTCGTTGGAGTGTTTTTCCCCTTGGGAGGAGATTTTTGTTTTTCACTTTCCTGTACAGAGTTGCTCCTTTTTTGTTGTTTTCCCTCCTGGCATCGTGTGAACATGTTTGGTCAGCTAAAAGCATTCAGCAATCACACATCACGGCAATCAACGAGGCTCCGCTGCATCGGGAGATTAATGTTCAGTACGTTGAAACTTGAATCCAAGCCACCGGATACTCGAACAGGGCGATTATATACATAAGCTAAACAGGGCGATGCTTTGATGCTTGACCTTAGCGACAGGATCGTTTTGGCACATGAACCATCAGCTGGGGCAGCTGTGAAATAATTACCCTAATGAAGAGACGAACACTTGACGCTCAGGGTCTCTGCTCTTAAGCCAGAATCTGTAGTGTGTAGTGCTGTTTAAAATCGTTGTGAAAAACGTTTACAAACCGAAAGTTGACACCTATGTGGTGGGTTCCTAACGAATGTTCTTTCATAGGGTCGTGTTGAAATGTTTTGATGAGATTTAAAGCTTTGTAAGCAGCAGTCGGATGGCAACAAAATTTGCTCAGATTATTCCATTTATTTTTATGGAATGTTTAAGTCTGGAAGATTAAATGCGGTTTTATATCACACAGCGGTGATACGTTGGCCTAAAATATGTAAAGCCAAATATCAGACTAATACTAATTCTAGGCCAGAGGACAAAATTCAGACACGTAAAACTGAAAGAAAATGTTTAATTGTAAGTTTAATGTTCCTTGAATAAATAATAATTTTGGATAAAACACATGGAAGATCTCTGAGCGTAGAATCTTCATGAACCTAACTTGCTAAAAATCGGACAGTTACAACAGTTTTATATTTGAAGTACAAGGAATCTTCATTTGAGCACAAATGTGCAAATCAAATCAATACGATAACATTAACCAAATCCTTCATTGGTCTACGATGAATGCACCACAAGCGGCGGAATGATATCGATCGATCGATAACACCCGAACTGCAACGCACCCCAAAAGCAAACGGTAGTTTAATTTGCTAACCACGAAATCGTGTCCCCTGGGTGCAACAGTCCAACCAACCAATCTGGTCCCAACAGTGCGGAGGAAATGCATTCTGGGCGGAAAATTAATTGCTTACACAAACGAAACGTAGTTCAAGCTCGGTCAAGATAATTAGCAACCAAACATGTTGTTGCTGTCCACGAGCGAAAACATATGCACACCACGACGACACCGATGTATGGGTGTCGACAATTTAACGCCCTGTTTGTGTTGAGTGGAATGAAAAGTTTACGCTAGTTGGCACTGCACTAGAAATGATTATGTGTATATAGCTTCTGAAATAAGCGAGGAAAACTTCATAAAATAGCAACTAGCTGCGCATTGAATTTCTTTCGCCGTACACCGGTTTCCTTTTGACAGGCACAAGAGCGAGCGGGTAATCGATTTGCACACAATTTGACTTTATATGTGTGTCAATAATTTGCCTCCATTTGCATGCTGTAATTTTCAAGCTCGCTTTCTCGGCCTGGATCCATGCCGTTTGCTTACTTTTCCCTCGAGCAGTGTTCCCGGCTTGCGTTAAATCGTCTCGTTGTTGGTGGCGTGCTTGCTTGTTACGGTCCTTTTCTTCTGTAGTGCCTCTTCATAACAGAATCGATCTCGAGTGCATTGAATGCGACACTTGGAGTAACGGAAAGCACATTCACGTCGAATGCAACTCCTAAACACACACACACTGCTGCCCTGCTAGCACGTAAGAGCTTTTTGCATACAACGAAACGGACGAAGAAACGTCGTTCGGTGCAGCTGTCGTGCAGCACGTACGTGGCATGCCACAGTAAGTGGGAAGTGGCTGCGAAAATGCTGATTATGCATCGATGCTTTCATTTCGATATCAATCGACTGGCAGCCCTGCTAGTCGGAGCCACATTTGCATTTCCTTTCCCATTACCATTGACGCTGCTATGGAGCTTCTTTTGCGTACTAGAATGACGCAGAAGAACGCCTTCAGCGAGCAGCAGTGCCAGGAAAGTGCAATGACAATTTATTGCTCATAGTTTGTTCCTGCGTTCTTTTTTTCTTCTACAGCCCTTCCGGTGGCTTCATGTTGCTCTCGTTATTGCAATAATGCATCGGTATTTTACAATGCCCCGTTGGAAATGTTTTTTTCTTCTATTCTTGCCAGTGGAATTCATAGCCTCGCTGTGTGAAATATCCGGTATGCATATCGGTATAGTGCATCACGCCCTCCTGCTGATACGATGCAACTGTGATGGGTGGTAGTGTTCGCTTTATTCAACTGCACCGCATTGTCCGATGTCGATCGGATCAGTTGATCGAGCGAGGCGCGCGTTTTGACGGGGTTTGACGGGAACCGAGGCTCTAGAACAATAGCAGACAGGCATCGGGATGAGTTTGAGGACGAAAAGCTTTTAATGGGCTTTTGCAGGTGTGAAATGGTTTCCTGCAAACCATTGTTCTACGACACATGAGTGCCCTTGTTCATGGACTGCCTTTGCTCAACAAGTGCTTGGTGGATGGCACAAAATGGTGCTCAGGTTAATAGGGCTTTGAGTTCGAAGGTCTGTTTTTGCTTTTGTTGTTGAGAATAGTGGATTGTTTTGATAGTGCTAGGGGATTGAATTAGGTGCACTAAAGTTTGAATGGAACATTGAATGCAGGATGTTCTCGTTATGAATTTACAAATCTGTAATTGGTTTTTATAATGTGGTATTATTTTTGTTTTGTTTTTAATTCATGGGTAATTTAAATTATTTCACTCAGTTTTGCTTCACTTTTCTGTTCAATAATTTTGATGTTGTATGATGAATGGTTTAATGCAAAGTAAGAATATCCCAAAGTAAAAAGATCTTTGTGTAAAAGGGATCTGATGTTGCCCTAAGTCAGATATTTTTCCGTTTAGTGACTAAAATGTAGCTTGCTCGGCAATGAAACTGTCAGCCAAAACATGCCAGAACGAAAAGCGTTAGAACCCCGGTCATGCTGTGTGGAGACCGACTCCGTAGGCACATTACCATCAGGCCCGTCTCAGTCACTAATCAGATGTGGGATTAATAGGAAAATAAAACAAGTGAAATTTAATGGAGGCGCCCATTACCTCATCGGCTAGACATATCACGGATTAACTCTTATTTTGTGTTATTTTATAAATAAATTTTATTTTACATCTGAATGAGCGTATTTCATATTTGACACACTCAACATTCAATTGAAAATGTTTTAAAAATCTTTTAATTTCAAAAAATGGAAAAACATTCGAAGGAAACGTTAAAATTAAATGGAGACGCCTGGTGTCTTACGTGGATGCTAAATATAAGCCAAGGTGTAGGTTTAGCTTTGTATTATTCTTAGCCACTTTTCATTGAATAATTTTTTCTTATTTAATTCCAAGCATACTGCTTTTTATATTTGACTTGATTTTTTTTTTTTCATTTTGCATCTAGATTCTTTATTTTTTCTTATGATTTTACGAACCATTTCCAATACAGCCTCCCCTTTTACGTCCAAACCAGTTCATACCAAAAAAAAAAAAAAAACGCAGCCTGTTTGGCAACATTGCATCCGTTTGCGTGTGATGGTGCTCACGTTTAATCCTTTCTTGGTTCTTTCCCTTATTCGCCTCGCCTGTGTGAAGCTGTGTACGTGCCAGCACACCGGAGCTGCTTATTCAATTCAAGAAACCACGAACACGCACACACACACGCTCGCCAAAACATCATTCTGTACAGTGGCCCTCCTTTTCCTTCCTGCAAACGAGCAAAACGAGAACCCGAACACGAATCCGAAACACCCGAAATGGCTCATCTGTTTTGTGGTGAGTTTGTTCCCTTCGGATGCTGGCTGTGGTGACTTTGGCGCTGCTCACGCTCACCACCAAACCGTTCGTTTGGTGTTGGTGTACCTCCCGGCAGTGAATGGAGGTGATTTTTTTACTGCTCGGCAAAAGTTCACTCTCACCGCCTGCAGGACCATCACCACAAAAACTAAATCGGAGCAGTGCAAAGCATTGACAGAATTGACACATCTGACTCACTGTGTCTGTGGAGACTGTGGTGGGACTGTGTTATTGTTTTGGTGCTTGGTGTTGAATGTTTATGTGAGCGTGTGTTGGCGCATTGTGTTTGCTTGCGTGGATGCAAGCACAAACAAAGTGCTTGCTTGCTTTTGATGATGGTAGCGCTCTGCTCTCTGCTTTTGGCTATCGCTCTCGTGGCGAATATTTAATTCTTCTCTTACTAGGGGCTACGGTTTTGTCAAAAACAGGCACACTCGTAAAGAAAAGGAAGAAAACAACAACGAGATGAATCATAAGATCGTCCTTAAACCCATTCGGAGGTCTATCCTGTGCGTGTGTGAGAGTTCTGTTGGAAGCTTGTGCTAAGGATAAATCATTAATCGTGCTGTGAGTCGTAAGAATTACGGAATAATATCATTAAAGACAGCTGGAAATATTATCCTCCAACTGGTGAGATGAATAAAAGGTCATCAGAAGGAAACATTCCTTTACATTCCTTTACCATCTTGAACAAACCGGTGACAATAAAATGCTTGAGCAGCTTCACTTCACATGGAACCTTGAGAGAGAAGCAACTAATAGTAACGTGAGAGCGTCCTAGAGTCAAAACTAGAGCAGCCAGCAATCTCCCGGAAGCTAGAGCTGAGCTTTTCCCATCCTGTGATGAGACTCACGTGAACTCATCCTCTTGTGTGGTGAGATGAATCATCGTCAGCCTCCTCTCACTGGCTCACTTGCTGTCTTCTTCAAACGATACGACACACAGCACAGCTCACATCTCACCAACTACCAATTGACACATTGTGCATTCCGAGGGAGTATTTTTTTGCCCGGACACGGAAGTGAAAAACCAGGCACCGTGTGTGCATGGTGGAGATACTCTTGATGCCCGGCAGGCATCCTTTTCACGTGCAGGACTATCTGTAGGCGCTCGCCCGACCGTGTGTGCGTGTGTGTATCTGAATATTAATATAGAAAGCGTCTCACTACGAGTCTGTGTGCTTGTGTGTTGTGTTTGTTGTCTTCAGGCGATCCTTCAACGTCCCACACATCGAGCGGCGCTTAGTGAGTGACGTCACGGCGGTCGGAAAACACGTACCTCAAACGAGGCTTTACCATTTTTTCCCCCGTGAGCGGAATCGAATCGCGTTTCGTGACCAGAAGTTGTGCATTTTATTAGCCATTTTCATCAAGCAACGCAGGTCCGCGCGGTGAGTGAAAAAAAGCGTGAGCTTGTGTGCGTATGTGTGTGTTGTGAAGAGTTTTTCCGGTCAGTTTCCGTTTGTAAGATGCTTGACGAGCTGTTTCGAGCTGGCGACCAGCCAAAATGGGAGGAATGAAACGCTCTGCCACAACAGTAATATGTAGAGATAAGCGTAATCTGTTGCCCCCCTTGTCGTACATGAAAAGTGAAAAACTACGACCCCGGAAAAACGCCCGAATAGAATACCGCGAATCATTAATCGTGAAGAAAATAATGAAACTTGCCTCTTGCTTTAAGCAAATGACCATAATGGGCTGTAAGAAGCTTCATTTTTACGGCTCATTTGGAAAACGCTGAAATACGGGCAGAAAAATTCGAGGGTGAAAAATCTGTTTTCCTGCTAGGCGGACACACGCACACCTTCCCCGGAGGGTCTTTTGTTTTTTCGTTGCTTTTTTCGTGACGAAGACGCTTTGCCATCCGCTTTTGTGTTAGTTTGTTCCTCTGGTCGTGTCGGTGTCGAAGCGATAGTTCTGTTTCTCGTGGCAGCCAAGAAAATACAAATGAAGGTTAAGGGAAAGTCATTATTTTATGACGACATAAAAGTTTGTCATCATTTTGTCACCATATCAAACACACACAACTGCTTGAAACAGTTTGACCATATTCATCTTCAGCGTCAACACAAGGTACGGAGGGATGATATTGTGGGAAGCAATAACTTTTCCTGAGCCAAACTCCGTCAAAGCTTCTCACTATCGTTCCCCCCGTTCGTAAAAGCGACACCCGTCGCCCAAGAAAAAGTGGAGAAAATTGGCGAGATTAACTTTTTGATTCCTTCGTTCAACAATCCCAACCCTTTTTGATTACTACCGAACGTTTTCGCTTGCCCTGCCATCCCATCTCCGGGAACAATCAATTTCCCTTTTACATCCCGGAAAGAAAAAAAGGGATGCGTCGTTTTGTCGCTGAAACGTGTGTGACACCTAGCACTGTGTATGTGAGTGTGTGTGTGTGCGCGCTTGTGTCGGTAGTTATGCTGGCCTTGAACGCACTCCGAACCAGCTGAGCCTCTCCGACCGATGAATTATTCATAAACGTTACCGGGGAATACTGAGTGTCAAATATCTCATTACGCTGAACCGTTGAGTTGAAAGTTGGGTGATTGGGTGGTGAAGCCTGACTGAAGCTGAAGAAAGTTGAGGGAAACATAAAGTTTAAGGTTGACGGTTTCCCATTTTTCTGAAACAGAAAAGTGAAGATGAGGACACTCGAATGAGTTTAGTGTTGTGCAATGTTTGCAATAACTAATCAAATGATGATCGGTTTGTGTTAGTGTGCGTGTGCCTGTGCGTGTGTGATTCCCTTGAGGGAGAAAAGGCCGAGAGAGTGTGAAGGTTTCAGACAAAACCGTCCCATCAATCGAAATGGGGTGTTAAGAAAGAAGTTTTTCATTAAGATTATTGAAATCGTTAAGCTCACGGTGTTGACAGCTTAGCTATCAACGACTGGCAGAAAATAATATATTCTCGGAGGAAAAAAGAAACTAGTAGCTGCTTTAGAATGGGATAAAAAAGTTGAAACATCAGCAGCAAACAAGGCAGAGGAAGTGATTGTTTGTGACAAAGCAGCTGAAACGAGCCCGGTTGGGTGCGCGAGTGACACCAGGTAAGGAATGCTTTGTAGTCAGAATTTCTCTAAAACTGTATTAAAAATCCCGTATCGTTCCGTAGACCATTCCGGTTTTTATGATCCAATAAGCGTCAACAATTCAATGAACAGTTTATTTGTATTTATTTAATCTTAAATCACTCTGCAACATAAATCCGATCCATATAATAGAACTGTTCAGCCATTTAGGAGAATGTTTCAAATAGATATTGAAATTTCGTGAGTTCGTTTTAGCACTTTGTAGAAACGTTGAATGCAATTAGAAGAAATTCAAGGGTAGATAAGGAAGTCAACATTAAACCCCTTGCAAGTTATATTCATTTGAACAGCCACAACGTAATAAAAGTATTTTTTTCCGATTAACACCCAGTAAATAGAATTTAAAATCTCACAGGATAGGATAAATTATTCCTAAAAGCTCCACAAAGTAGGCAATTTGACTGACATGACCTTCTAGCTTTAGCATTGTACGCCACGCCACGTTTTTATTAAATGATTCCTAAACGACTATGAAATGAAGCAAATTATTCTCAAACTGCATTTAACATTCTCTTGTTATTGAATGTAAACTATTGCCCGCTAGCTCATTATGCATTATGCCACCACCAGTACCGTATAATTGCGTTTTGATTTGCAGCACAACCCGGGCAGCTGCGTACAGGCACCCAGAGCGCGCAAAGCATTAAGGAAAAACATAATTTATACGCCAATGTACCGTATGTACTTTAAATTAATTTAACTCCATTTTGCTTTTCTTTCTGCCATTCCGCTACACCACACTCAACGCCACAATAATACCAAAGCAAGATTAATAATGGCCCAAAGGTCGTAATTTAAATTTCAAAACTAAACCAACCGTCGCCCGAAGCCTAGTCTCGGGCGTGTGTTTGGGTTGGAGGATTTGGCTTCGAAGCCGGCAAACAATTTCATCACGCGTAATAAATGCGTGTGTCTTTCACCCTTCCCGACGTTGGGAAGATTTTTCCCTCGCCACCCTTCACCATGCTCCTCACCCGCTCCTCCCTTGGTGAGGGTGTGCATTTGGGAAATTGTTGTTGCGTGATGTTTTATGGTGCAATACATAATCGGTTACACCCGTTTATCATCTGGTTTTTGGTTCGATGCGAATACAGCCACACACACATGGCTGCGGATGCCATTTTTAAGGTTCCGCGGTTTGTGGTGCGGGTATTGGTGAAGCTTTTATTTGTCTGCATGCGGTACAATGCGGAGACAATGAGCAAAGTTACGACCCTCTTGGGAGCTATTTTTGCGTCTGTTTATTGGGTTGGTACCACACAGCCATGTGCAAAAAGGCCCGTTCATGCAGGTACACGTGTGAAAGCACATCTTTAGCCATCTAATGATCACATACGTTAGGAATGGTGCGTTAGGTGCGTTAGGAATAGGGCAATCCGAGTAGCTTTTTTTGTACATTTTTTACAGCTCCATAGGGGGGTTTCTCCGAAGGATAGACCTCGTTTTTTCTGCCTGAGTTTAAGGTACAAATATAAAAATGATGTAAGTCTGACATGTCAGAGAAAAGTGTCCCAAGTTCGATGAGTAATGATTGATAAGGTCAAAGGTTACAGAGAAACTTATTTTTTCAAAAAAGGATCCAATCATCTCCGATCCGTTTGGAGACTGAGAAATGGCTTATCAGTTTGATCGTTTTGAACCGGTGTTCAATTCACGAACGAATTCATAAAGCACATTTCATCGAAGCTTGAAATGGCATTCAATGTCATTCAAAATTTTGAAAAATATTCAAACACACTTTGGTGCGGTAAAAGCGCAACAGATTATTAGACGATTAAGTGCTCTTGGCGTCACGAGAGGGCAGCTCAGGTAGGCTCGGCTCTTTAATCTATGGCAGCTTTAACCGCACCAACCGCAAGCCAAGCCTGAGATACAACAGCAAATGACTAATTGGCATGACACACTTTACAGTTGTGGGAACAACCGAATGATTGACGGGACTCTTGTGGTTGTTTTGAGCCAAAAGGGCAACAGTTCATTCAAATTGGTGGCAATGGTTGAGGTGAGTTTTTCAATGATCAGGAAAAATGTCGGCATGAAAGCAAAAGAGGTCATTTATTATTTCGTTTTGAATGATATTTCTGGAAATAAGGAAAGCCAGGCCAATCCAACGCAATAAAAACATTTATTTCATCAATTTTTTACCTGTTTCTTCTCTATTTGATTCTTTTTTTAATCATTTCTCTGCTTCTCTTTCTTCTTATTGCTCTTTTTCTTAGTTTCAGTTTGTTTCGTTAAAATTTCTAAAATTTGCCTCTTTTTTCTTCATTTTATTTCCTCTTACTATTAATTTATTAAATTTTAGGGTTCCTTTCCAAATCACTTATTTGATTTTTTCCAATTTGACTTGGTCCAACAATCATGTATCGAAAATTATGCCCGAACTCAATCACCGCATAAAAAAACCTTATTCCGATGCAACAACATCATAACATATTTTTTGTGTCCATAAAAAAGGATCAGAACAAAAGATTTTCCTTTCTCCGGTCCCTTTTACCTTATCTCCATAATGTCCTCGTTGTGACATACGATTTTCTCTCAACAGCATAATTTCCCACCCAGAAAAGGAAGTGTTAAGCACTAGACAGGAATTTTAATAGCAGTACAGGAATTTTGGATTTCCTTTTTTGCTTTCTAGCGAAAAAACGCCGGGGATTTTCCTGCTACATTTCCCGAACAAAACAGCAAAGAGCATATAATATCGCTAATCCTTACAAAATTATCCTGCTCCTTCTGTCGCGTGATTCGTCCTGTTTAAATGTGATAGTGTGTGTGTGTGGTTGTGCGTGCAAGAATTTTCTTCATCGACAAAATTCACGCTGGTGAAACTACGGAACTGGGAAAATATGTTCGTTCTGTAAGGAATTTTTCGCATCCAAAAAATCTCTCCCCAAACAGAGGCTGTGTGTATAAGGGAGGTATGAGTATTTCATAAAAGACGAAAAAAAAGTGAAGTGACCACGAAACTCATTCGATCTGCAGAAGGTAGAGAGGAAAAGAAGGAATGGAATTTTGAGTGTCGCCAGTAGGATCTCTTCCCTCTTAGTGGAAAGTGATTATTACCTTCCATTTCACTCGTGCTCTCACTTAGAACGGGCACAATTTGTATCTAGGTCTCTACTCCTCTCAAGATCCTTAAGCGAAATAAGCGAAATGAAAGCTGACAGTGGGTGATTTTCTATTGACTCGTTGGATCATTCGAGCATTCGAGTTCGAGCACACGACAGCACATGTTTCTGGTTTTGTCATTCTAACAAAGATTCGGCAGCCAAACAGTCAATATGTATCGCTTCCATCGATCCAGCTGACAAGTGATTTCGTATTTCATTAAGCAATCCAAAAACGAGCCAATGAAGCTTAAGGGATTGTGGGTAGCTGCCAGAGGGGAAGGGTGAAATGCAGGCAAACAACATTGTAGCTTCGAGCGACCTTTCTCCCACATATGCCCACGTCCAATGCGTAGGAAGGCTGAGGTTGGGTGGGTTATGTTTGCCATGTGTCCACCCACAGCGTTAGACACACTGTCTGATGCAGCCGATTGTCGAGAGATCGGTGTATGGCTCTAAATGGCCTTAAATAGCTTCAACTACTAAAACAAGGGACTTATCTTACAGCTCGAGCGAGGGTAGTCCTGTGTGTTGATGTAGGGGTGATGAAAAAATACCACTGACATGCTAAAAATAAAACAAAAATTAATGGTGAGCTCGATGGCCTCAACATTTTTGTAGGCACTTTATTGCATATTGCTTCAAAGGGGGTAATCTATATTTACTGTGATGAACTTTACAGCAGCTTGTCGGAGGCATCTTAATATGAAATTGTATTCCTACTGAGGAGGATGTTCTAAACCCCGCTTTGTACCCCTTTGCATTAAACTTTCAGCTCACAGTTTCGTTTTATGAAGGCAAAAGAAATCCATTCACCAAACCGCTTGTCGTTTCCATTAATCATAATTTACTGAGAACCGTGATTCATGGCATGAAACATATTCCTATGCAGTCTTTGCAAGGAAAACAGCAACCACACGCTCACACCCGACTCACCGATGACGTTGCGAATTTGAGGTTAATTTTAAAACCAGATTAGATAAGCCTTAGGGGGGAGGAAACAAGCATCTTTCTCTGCCGTGTATGAATGGCAGGATTGGCATGATTTTTAGTTCACTCAAAATGAACTCCTAACCTGCTCGCCCATCCCATTTTGACTGGTCACTCTTGGGACCTTCTGTCTGGTTTTGGACTGCAATTTATCATCGACTGACGACGCTTCCACTGCTCTCTGGCTGCTCTGGAGTTGATGGGAGTGTTGACGAGTATACACGAATCAATCCATCATCCGCTTTTCCGGTTTCGGTTGGTGCGTTGAAAGCTAACTTTCAAATCATATGTTAATCTCCCGTGTGGGATAGCTAGCTGTGTGTATGTGTTGGGAATCTTTTTGCTCGGCAGAGATAGTGATCGTCTAGGTATGGGAAGATAAAAATATCATTTGATAAAGCTATCCTTCGCAGTTCAAATGGGATGATTCGTTTGGTTAGTTTTTGCTACTGGCTATTCGTGTGGAAAGTGGATCAGAAGCTAGGATAAAGCAATCTTTTATTTTTCAAATCTTAAAATTCCTTGCTTAGGAATGATGAGAGACTAGATTAGCAAGGGGATGAAAATAAAGTGCACTTCCACCCGTAATGTTCTTCCTTCAAATGGTGTTTTAAAGTAAAAAATGTCTATTCATGATGAAAAATAATATCTTTAGACGTTGTAGGCTGGTTATTTGTCTATGATTTTCAACTCTTAAAATTAAATAAATTCTTCACAATCAGCTTGAGAAGCTATCCCTTAGAATATCTGGTGTATAGTAAGGTGAGTTTTTTAAAGGTCTAAATAAGTTTACCGAAGATCTTCGCCAAGAACAAAGCTTCCAGAGAACAGGTTTCAAGAGCTAAGGATAATAATTCGGCCATGTTGCTGTCTGTCGGTTTGCCAAAAATGAGTAGTTATATCCTGTAGTTTAAATTATCTTTCTTTAGGGGGTAAAAAGTAGTTTAATTTCATTTTTGACCACAATAAAAAAGCTTTGATATATCGCGCTTTGCATACATTGAGGACGTTTTCGGTGCAATGTTTTTGGTTAAAGGAAATTTTCGCTTTAAAATCGGTTCATTCATTACATAATTAGTACTCAAACGTCATGTAACAACGAAATGTCTCTATAAAAATTGTGAAAAGTTCCGATGTCCGGTGTTGACCAACCATTCCTCCATAGCAGACAATTCCTTTACATAAAACTGTTTTCCATTCTATCGCGCTTCCTTTTGACCACGATCCAAGTGTTGGTGTGTCTCCAGGAATCTTTCATCCCACCTCTTCCCACTCATCTTTCTCCTCCTCATCCTCTTCCTTTTGAGACTGAAAAAGCGGAAAGCTGTTGCCACGGTGTGCGGTTTGCATGCAAATTATCGCAACCATCCCAGGGCACCACCCCAGTTTGTGACCAGCTCTACGCCCAGTGGTTGTGGTTGTTGGTACGCTGTGCACGTGAGCCCGGTCCGAGATTAATAGTTACTAAATGAAGCGGAAACCTTTACAAACGCTTCAACCCCATTTTGCAACAGCCGAGATCCACAGCCGAGGTTAAGGATAAAGCTGAGAAGATGCTTTAATTGCTGGGTACACAGGGAACATGCTGCATTGAAACTGATCCTCTTGATCCTTTTTGGGGTTGGTTTTCGCTGGAAGCAAACTGACCAGCTTTGGTTTGTGTGGAAAGCATTGAAGGAAAGTGAGATGGAAGTAATAACAATAATTAACCAACAATCAGGCTCGTTTGGATTAGACAGCCATCGTTTCGCCGGTACTACAGATAGGAGAAGGGTTTATGCTACTTTTATCTACAAAGGAGTATTTTTTGTACCAAATTTTCCTGTCTTTTTGGGATTATCTTTTTTCTCTATCTTGTAAAAACATTTCAAGTAGATTTACTTTGTTTTGTATTTATTCTTTCCAAAAATCGTGCATCCAAAATGTCTATTTTCAAATTCGATTCAACCACGCAAATGTAACATGCGGAAATGTCCGGAAATGGAATTGGTTCATTTCAAACAGACTCATTTCCATCCCGATCACGTCCACTAGTAATGGTCATTCATTGGTTGGTGCGACCTCGGAGCTGGTGTATTTATCCTCTCAATCAATCTGTGTTCTTAATATTCATGCACAGTTTTTTGTTGTTGTGGTTTCGATTCTATAAAATCAATTCAATTTCGCAGCCGGATGGGAAAGGCTGTGTTTTATTGTTCACATTCGGCTGCACATCAATCGGAACCAAATGAAGAGATTTTATTTTTCAGGAATTTATTTTCCACTTTCTCTGAACGGAGAAAAACCGTAGGGTAGCTTAAAGCAGCCAACTTGATCGAATAGCTGTAGAAAGCAACAGACGCTAGCTGTGTGGTAGCTATTGTGAGTGAGAATAATAATTGAATATTTTCTAAATTGTCTCTCAATTTCCCGGTGGGTGCGAATCGTTGATGGATTCGCTGGAAGCAATCAGGGGGGAAAAACGTAGAACCTTGAAGTGCCATTTAATAGTTTGATCAATTTAATTTTCTCATTTCATCTAAACCATCATTGTGTTATTTTAAAGCAATACGGTTTTGGATGGGCCACTGCAATGAAGCTTTCTTTGAATTTAACACTTTTGTAGAATCACGCTTTAGATCTTTATTATCTCAATCATCATCAATAGGTGCCTAATCTGTTGTGATGGGTTTCTTAATCAAATTTTATGATCCCATTGATGGGCTTCCCTTGATAGGTCTACTGAAAAATGGACGAACTGTTCCAATTTACCGATGTAAGAACCAGAAACGATTCAGAATAAATAAATGTCCTCAAAATCGTACTCTCTCTCTCTCTCTGCTTCAGACGTAATTTTTCCCACAAGTAATAAATTGATGACGAAAACTGATTCAATTTTGAACCAATTTATTGCTCTCTTCTCTTCAAGAACATGATTTCACACCTTAAAGATTGCATCCAATCTTTGGGGAAGCTCCCCACTGTTGCAACTCGATTAAATTAGCTTCACTTAGTGTGTGGGATGATGTACTTACTAGTACCAATCACTGGCAATCCGGCAAAAGTCTTCACAGCATCAACATCATCCAGAGCAGTAGTAGCAAACGCTGACGGCAATATCATTCAGTTTTAATTACCTTGCTTAATTTGGTTTAATTTCATTTTGCGTTCAAGTCAACGGGTGTTCAAGTAAGGTGATGAAAAAACGAAAGAGTTGAACAGTTCTTGAGGACGCTTGAGCAGCATTTTCTGGTGTTGAATGGACTGTTGTAGTAGAAGTAAAGGAAAGTGAAGTACCTTTTACACAATTCGTGCTTTTACTGTATCACGAAGGCGTGTTTTTGCTCTCAGTATAAATCTGGAACAACATTTAAACCGTTACAATATCCTGCAACTACTTTCTTATTTCAATAGCTCACTGTGACTAAAGCATCCTGTTCCTTCAGCATCATCAGGTTCATTAATATGCACAAAACGATGCCGGATGAGCCCGAATTCGGACGAGCAAACGAGCGTACGTATTAGCATCATCGGCAGACAGGCTCATCAGCTCAAACAGCTTATCGTTTCCGTGCATCTAAAAGGGACAGAGAAAACTACCACTCCTATCCAAGCCACGTCTCTTTCATTCACCGTAGCTAATCACTTACCTCGTTAATGAAGAACAGGGAGCAAGCCTTGTTGCCTTTGGCTCACGTTGCTTGCTTTCCTGTCGGAACAGCTCCCAACGAGAAGATTCTCTTCTTGATGCGAGCGATGTTCTCCATTCACTCTGCTTCCTTCTCAAGCAAATAATCCCACTTCTGTTGTCTGCTTCTTCCACTTTCCATGCTGTCTACCGTTGCAAGTTCGCTGAAAAACCCTCGGTGCGCGCCTTTAATAATGCATGCCCAAGAACCGGAGAGCAAACATTAAAGGATTACGCTTCATTGCAGCGTAGCGCTGTGTTCGTCATGCTTTTCCGGGGCCGATTCTTTCCCAACGGTCCTGCGCCATCCCGAGCCTATGGGATGCAAAATTGGTCGTACATATTGCGCCGGGGGTCGAGTTATTCACACGTAACCATTCATTCACCCGACAACACCCTCGTGCAGCGTTACTTTCTCCAAATTGTCGCAGACGTTCAACGACACTCCCGTTGCACTGCACATCCAGTTCGGTGCCTCATCTGGCGATACGCGGGAAGCTTTAACTCAAGTGCATAATAAATATATAGCAGGCGCAGCATCGTAACTTGGTGCGATAGATGAGCGCTACCAGGCGCCTCCATCACATATTGCGCTGAAAGACATCTTGAGATACGATACGATCACCAGTGCAAACTGGCGTTGCTGGTGGTGGTAATGGTGGAGCCAGCAAGCATTCACATGTATTATTATCGAACCGAAAGCATGTGCTTGAATTATTAACGTGTCACCGTTCACTGAACTAGGGGTGCTGAACGCTCGGCAGCCTTCGGAAAGCGATACATGCGACACGTTGCGGCTTCGAAGATGACACACAGGATTTACAGGTTCATTTCTGAAAATTAATTGACGAATGTAGTAAATTTGTAGCCAATTGCTGTCATTACGATGGTTACGGGTTTAATTAATGGTGCAGTAAGATGAGAAATTATGAGATGTAGAATACTAAGCTTCGAGAGCAAATAGAAATTTGCATACATTCAGGCTCGCAAGGTAGATTTTAGACGATACAATTGCTGTTTCTAGAAGATAAATGTATTTGAAAATAAAAAACAAATAAGCCTTGCTCTTTTCAAAAAGTACAAAAATGGTAAAATAATTTATTTTATGCTTTTTGACATATGAATTAAGGCATTTTGTACATGTAACAGGGTTGACAATTTTAAAAAATTTTTAAAGGTTTTTTAAAATTTTTAAGCGTTAAAATTTTTAAGAGGTTGAATTTTTTTGGTTTTTTTCTTTACCATTCATTTAAAACACGACCCCAATAGTGTGCAATACGCTTAACAAAATTGCTTTTCGAAAATCCTGTGCTGTGATGAAACATCCCACAGCTTTATCTTACTCGTACAATGACAGGTCGAAGCCCACCTGTCTAATCTTGTACTTTCTCCTCCCCCCCCCCCCCCCCCTGCATTCAACTTGCTCAATAATTGTTATTGCTTTCATGCTCATGTACATAAATTTATGTCAAGTCGTTAAAAACGAAGAACTACCTCTACCTCTGTCCCTCCGGCTCCAGTACACTCGCTGCAAAAAGACATTTTCTCCCGCAGTGAAGAAAAGTACCCGGACCCCGAAACGCGTTTCTTAATAACCTCGGGACACGTGTTGCGGTCGGTTTCTGGCTGTGCTTCTGCTTTGTATACCGCCACCACCGTGGACTCAGGTTGCACATTAATGTTTGCTCGTGCTCATTCGTGACCGAGCCCTCGGACCACATGACCTCATCCTGCCACAAAAGGTCAAGAGCCGGGTTTTATGGTAACAGGAGCGCTGCAGTTTCGCAAAACACATTCGCTCGTGCTGAATGCGTCTGGTACGTTCTGGGTGCTGTGTGCTACCATTTTACGACTCCAGCCAGCAGATGGGGCCCAGTTACAGAAGCTGCTGCCGCTTTTGCTGCTGCAACAAGCTACCCGAAAGCCTTTTTTGCGTAGATGAGGTAAATTTATATGCGTGTGTGTGTGTGTGTGTGTTGGTGCATTCTCGTTGGTTGGCTGGTATCACTTTTCATTGCGGTCGTTTGCAAAGTATCAGGCAGTCGGGTCACAGTGGTCGTGTCGTGCCTGAGAATAATTTACAAATTTTGTGTAATTGCTTGTACCATGCGAGCGATGGTTGTTGAGGAGCAGAGGACAGGAAAATCTGGAACTAAAAAAAAATGATCGTACAGAATTTTTTTTCAGTTTCTTAATTAAAGTTGGACCATGTCCAAGAAGTAGTTTGTTTTATTTTAGTTTCTACTTCACATTCTCTAAAACCACTTGTTTGTGTTGACAGATACCCTATTTCCGTAGTTGTTCAAAAGCAAACAAATAAATATTCGAAAAAATTCTTAGTAAAATTGACAACGGTAGAAAAATGGTATATTTCATGACTTTTAACCTTAAAAATCGTTATTTTCTTTCAAATTACTATTTATTTTTTAAAACCAGCAATTTTCCAGTTTTTGTGTTTACCTATATTATATTGAAAAGTATTTAAATTATTTTCAGCGTCAGCAATGTACTCCAAACAAGATTTAAATTGCCAACGATGATTTCATAATTCTGTTTTTTCTTTATTTTTTATTTACTTAAGAACGAATTTCTAATTTCAGTTAAGAAGGGTTTTATTTTGTTTGCTTTATTATTATTTATTGAAAATATTAATTATAAATGAAGGAAATAAATTAAGTCGAAGAAAATTACTACTGAACCAATTCAGAGAACTATGTTTTTTGTGCATTGAGAAATTCTTCAGCGCCTTAGTTTTGAACTTTTATCAAAATAATAATTCAAAGAATTCAGCATATTTTTTTATGTATATTGATAGAAATGTTTGGTTGGTATTTTGAGTGAGAAGGATCGAAAAGCACAGCAAGCAAAACATGTTTAAAATTGAAAAAATCAATTGGTCGCAAGCAAAGCATTTTTCATTCGTTTTGTAACCACTGCCAAACATTGATGATGGATTGATTCATGAATTATAAATACCAACATCGATGTACGAGCTCGTATTGGAAGCATGGAACATTGTACCGTACGAGCACAAAGCACATGTTGAAGCTACAAGTTTCATATCGCTGCTTCAAAGCGAATGAAGCGCAAAAAATTATATCTGATCGTTTGTACCAGCTTACGGTAGTGACAAAATATAAAAGAAAAAAAAACACTGGAACTAAGAACAGAGAGAAAGAAAGAGAGAGAGAGAGAGAGAGAGAGAGAGAGAGAGAGAGAGATAGAAAGAGTAAAATTTGATATCAATTCATAAATCCATCGTCACGTCACCGCGCTGGATGGTCGTTGTGTCGCTTGTACGGAACGATACCCGCCAGTTCATCACGTTCTCCAACTTGGAAGGAGTTTTAGATTGCAATTGGAATTCGATTATCGTGCTGGTGGTTCTACGTCCACAACACAGACAAGTGTGCAAGAAACACAAGCATCACCACTTGGCGCACACACTCATAAAAGTGTTCTCAAGCAGAAGCACGGGACAGCAAAAAAAGGGGTCGACTCTGTCTGGAAACTAATAAGCACTTCGTTACAGCCATAAAGTGTCCGACAAACGGAGCCCGGGCCCGTATTTACAGCATGCAGAGACTTTGTATCACCGGAGCCAAAAACAAGCCAAGAGTCTCGAAGCAGAGACAGAGCCAGATAGAAGCCATCTGACACTTGCAGAAGCACGGAGGGGGATGGGAGTTTTATATTTGCACCACTGGCCGTACTATTTCGGAGTGTTTATTCTGGGCCAACACGAAAGCACTTCTCCGGATGGCCGAACAGCTGGGTCAATGATGATAATGATGAAGGAGCCTTTGCTGTACACGATCCGGTTCGAAGACACCAAGAACGATTCGCTCGGCAATTGAATCCATGTCCGTTTACGTTCAAGTGCTAGTTAAATCTAGCGGAAGAAAGAAAGAGAGGGAAAGCGAGGGTGAAAGTTTCATAACAGAATGGCCGTTTCCAGGCGGCTTATGGTGTAAAGAACGAGTGCTTTTATATTTTCAAATTGACCAACAAAGAAACAAAAAAAACCAAATGAACCAAAACACGCAAAGTAAATCAGCCGGTGGCTCAGAGGAAACTGAAATCGTTCAGCTTTTGCATTCGTTTCTTTCAAATGGATATTGTGGGAAAGAAAGTAATACATTTCCGATCGTTAGCTTCAATGGAAAGCGAGAGCACCAAAAAAAAAAAAAACCGGCAAAAAAGTAGAAAGGTGTTTTTCTCCGCACCGCACAATATACGAGGTTGTTACGCTGGAATCTCGGGAAGCTCGTATCCCCATAAGGTACAACATATTGTGCAACGAAACCGTTACTCTTTTCTCTATCTGCTGCTCGCTGCAGAAAAAAAAAAAACATATAAATTGCTTTCGAACACAATGGCGTAATGGTTGGCGGCCACAGGGCTCCATGAACCAGAGACAGATGTTGTGGCCGGATTTGTAGCTTGCAGGATTGCAGCAAGCGAAGGATTTATGCGATGCGAAGCCAAGTAGCAAGAAAAGCGCATTTCCCAACGGCACAGTTTTGGATGCATCTTTGGGGAAAGAAAAATCAATAGATCTTTTTTGGAATTCAATTTTCCTAACCAACACGCTCGCCTCAGCTATGGGAAATGGTGCTAGATTTGGTTTTGCGAAGGATGAAAAATGTACATTTATGTTAATTATGTTTGTGATGCACTATCACTTTGGCTTTGATTCTAAAAAACTTTGGTAAAAATTCATATTTTACATGATCTAGTAAAATAAAGAGTTATTTGAAATGTTGAACGGGAAAGGGAGACCTTTGCATTCATTCATTTGATCGTTATGACGAACTGATGTTTAAAACATGCAAGCTTGTCTTCTATTTTTTGAAAACTAATTCACCTCAATACAACTTTGGGCAAAAATAGAACCATCCTTTACTTGGTAATATAACAAAGTTTCATTGGTTTGAACTCAACTTCTGCATAACTAAAATTACTTTCTTCATTATGTTGTCAAAGCATTTCTTTCTGAATTTTCAAGTACTGGGCGCCTCCATCTACCTGAAACTGTTAGAAGTAGATCAATGTATTTACAATATTTGGCGTTCAAATTCCTCAGACGATGTGTTTGAATACATTGTGAAAATGTATTTTTTTATTATTTTGACCACTTTCATCCGCTAAACAAATGCTCTCAGTTTACGATAGCAGAGTTTTCGTTTATCTTCACTAAGCAATGAGCTTACTTACACAGAAAGCTGCTAAATAATAATAATTAGAAACCAACCTCAGCCCCTAATGACTATCCGCCCAGGATGCCAGCCGGTACTTTGCATCAAATTTACGCCTCGTCGTACGTCGCGGTTGAACGATCAAAAGTTTATAATTTCGTTCCGGACAGGTTTTCAGTCGGAACGTAGATAGAGCGCGTCCTCAAACTTCGCTAAACCATCAAGCGAAATTAAAACGTCTTCCCGAACGAAACTGTCGCGAGCAGTGCTTGGAGTGTGTGTGTGTGTGTTTGTGTCTCTCGTTACGACATACAGTTTGGAGATGATGAGTGTGTGAATCGTGGTGGGAAAATTTCATTTGAGTAAAGCTGAAAATATACTTATTTTATTATATTAACAGCCTGAGTTCGCTTCCCCTGTTATTACCCCGTTTTTTCCCCCATGAGTAACTTTGCGCTGCAGAATGACTTTTTTAATGATGTTGCTACGTACGTACGTCAGCTAGAAAGTGGAACAAAATCATCAGCTTCGTTGCCAGGTCTCGCGGGATTTTCTACCCGAAACGTGCGAGTAGAGTGGCCAATAAGGTTGATTTTCTGTGGAACTACCAAACACACTCACATTCTCACGTCCCTTTCGAGGATTCTCTCTTGACCTCGCGTGCTTTGGTGGTGTTGTTTAGGGTGTTATTTGAATTTCACACAAACACTGCACTCGGTATCGAAATTTCGCAATCACTAGGCGATGGGCGAATCGTATGCGTTCCCAGGCACGTCCACACTTCATCACGAAACAGCACACCCACCCACACACACACACACACACGCACAGATTCTAGGTTGAATGTTGGTAAATTATGTTAGGAAGGAAGTTCCACCTCTTTCACCACGCTGTTTGCATTGCCGGCAAACACGTCCAACAGTCGAATCGATCTAGCGTGGATCTGTGAGCGTAGGAAAGCAGTATTTTTTTGTTACGGCTTGTTTTCTGTCACCGTGCTCCAACCAACCACTGCCGTTGGCCTTAAATTAACCCGCACAAAGTAGAAGCGCAAATAAAGCGTGCAATTTAGCGGTTCATTCCGATGTGGAATGTAATTATTCATCCAGGAGCATGGGACCGGATGATACGCGGGAAATGAAAGCTGAGTAAAGCAATCAGATGTGTGGTGCATGTGTCATTCGGATACGGTTGAAGCTTTAGCCATAGATGGAAGATCAAATCAGCAATCGCAAAATGCAGGAAATTTGAAGAAATAATCAATAATGGAAAATAATCCAGCTCCTACCTACGTGGTAAAGTGGATCTTTGGGGCACAAAAAGGACGATGGTTTACAGTAAAATTTTCATGTGGAAAAAAATCGACTTTAAGCCATTTTTAACTTATTATAAGGCGGGGATCAAGAAAACCGTTTTGACTCCAAGACTGCAAGCTTAAACTTCATGAAAAAAATGATTATCTTAAATGAATTTGTCATGCTTTCCAATATTGAACCCCTTCCTATTCCTGAATAAAAATACGTTCATTTTAAATTGTATTTGAAGCAAATAAATCTATTCTTGGCTACGTTTTGCATACCTTTAGGAATTGTATTTTTTAAAAGAACCTGAATTACCAAAGTGAGAGAACACTTGTACAGTCAATCAATAATAAAAAATATTGCATTTAATTTCCCTTTCTGAGTGGTTCCTTTTTTATTTATTTTTTTAATGTTTTTGTTAAATTAAACTTGACGCCTTACCCTGAAAAACAAACTGCCATCTCATTTTCATACAGAAAACTTTACTAAAAATTAACTTTAAAATGCAAATCCAAATCCACAATTTTAACCAAATATACAATGTAAGCACGCAATAAGGTTCCTCAACAGTCCTTCGGCTTCGTCCAACACACCTCTTTATTTCACCTGCATCTCCTATATTACACCATTACCCTACAAACCTTGCTATACCGTGTGTTTGAACGATGATGTACCCGATAATTGCATGTTCGTCGAATCCGGTGCGACAGCTTGCACATCACAACGATGCGTACATACGATGTGAGGCAGCAGCAATTTGAATGTATTAATATTTGCGTTTACACCCGCCCCTTTAGAAGCATGTGGCGTGCATCGAACCAGCACAGTTTGATTACTTCACAGGGAACCAGTGTGGGGAAAATTGGGACACTCACACGCACACGTACGTGTACAATTTCGTAGTGCTTGGGAGGATAATAATTTCATAACAAGCAACCATTGAAAATGCCAAAATCGATGGTTTTCAATTAGAGTTCCATTCGCGGCGAACGTTGTTGAGGCGTCTTTCGCATTATGATTGCACATTGCACAAATGCATTTAATTCTAGCTGTTTGCATCATTTGTATTTTTTTTTTTTTTCTATGAAGAACCTGTATTGAGATTGTGAAGTCCGTTACTGTAACCATGGTACTTCACCACAACAAGCGATGCTTTCCCTGAGAGAAAGCAATAGTAACCGTTGCTAGCCATTTTATCGTGTCAACCAAAAAACGTCAAAATCAACACCAACGCGCTCCGGCGAGAAAATATGGAGGAAGAACAGGCTCAAATTGTTAGTGTTACATTGAAAGACATTTTCCACCGAGCGCTTCCGTCACCGGCCGACCTGCTGCCCTGGTACATACCGAAGTGCTTTTGGCGTTCACTCCTAGCAACCCGTCAGCTAGCTGCCTGTGAAACCATCCCTCTCCAACGTCCGGATCCCTTCACCAACGGTGACGATCAGTGCTGCCCGGCGCAACCTACCCGGGACGTACTACTTCAGTGTGCAATCGCCCTAGCGCGCCTGCACCAAGTCCAGCACGTCTTTATCGTCAGCCGAAACGGTGGCACGGTAAGACGGTTGCTGCAATTGATGAAAGAGAACTCAACCGAGCTGCTGCTACACGTGCTTGTGCTCACTGATAGGATTTCCACCGTCGAGGAGTTCCAAGCCAACGGCGAACGTAAGCTTTCGCTGGTACGCTATGGACGGGCTGCCCGGGTAGCTGATGATGGGCCCACTTCGAATCTTCCCGCCAGCTATGGTATTGCTAGCGATGAGGACATACTGCACGAGGTCGGCAATCGCCCGTACAACAGCACTCCAACCAAGGAAGCATTGTACGAGGAAAAGCTGCTGAAACTCTTCCAGTGTGCACGGTTGTTGCTTGAACAGATGCGACCGGAAGCCCAGCGACGGGATGGTTTGAACGGGAAGGTGCTTTACTTGTATCGCTCGTTCCCGGAGGCTACCTTCGTAAACTGTTTCAAAATTAAGCGCCTTCAGTAATCCTTCTTCCACCGGGTAGGGTGCGCAAAACTCCTCGGAAAAAGCTGGGAAAAGCACTGTTTACATAGAGCAAGAAAAGCCAAACCCACTCACTACGAGCACGGTTTGGGGGGCTTTCGGTGTGTAGCACGAACGCCGATGCTAATCCTCGAAACTATTTTACTCGCTCTACAAAAGCGAACATAAAACAACAACCGGAAACTGTGGGTCACTGAACATGGCGGAACGGATAAAGTAGCGCAATCATCGTCATTTTGATCGATCACAACTGGGGCAGGATTGTGTGGCGGGAACGGTGAACACACTGTGGAAATAATATCGGTAGGAAGTTGTTGCTTTTTCATGTCCTCTTTGCTTTTATTCTTTTTTTCGAAAGGAAGCATAGTTTTTGCTTCTTCTCGTTACTGGTCATCCATCTTAGTTACTTTGTTTTTGTACAGCGTTCCTGTTTTCTATATTTATCACTGTTATGCTTAGTATTCTGAGGTATTTTTATACGTTTATTGTAGAAGTATGAGCTGTAGGCTGATTTCTATTCTATTTTCTATTTTTTATTCAAAAATCATCCATCTTATTTACTTCTTCTCTGCTTAAAGACTTTCAAAGTCATGCTGGCCAAAAATAGACTTGCTCAACTAATTGAAACTACGTTATTAGATAGTCCGTTTTCTGTACAGGCACAAGGATTTTTCGATTTTTTTCAAGTTTGTTTTGGTTTTCCTGTGCATTGCTTTAGACCTGCTATGGGAAAACAAAAAGTGCTGACTTCAAGCGGATCAAAAGCTCTCTTTCCTTTGTTCCATTCAAGCTTGTCATCTGTTTTTCAAGCTTTTTTGTTGTTTGTCGCTCTCTTCTATGTATTCTTTATAGTTTTCGCTATGTTATACACTATTCTGGTAAATTCTATAATATTGATTACCAAACAGTCAGCTTCAAGCATGCTTCGTTAAAGCGCTTTTCTAGTGGGACAAAATAACAACAACGAGATACTTCTTTTCTGCACTAAGATGCACAAAGGAAAGCACCGTAAGGAATTCATATTACCTTCAAGAAATAGTGCTTGAAAGTGACGATAATGTCTAACGACGATAACGAACCTGATGAAGAAAGTTCTCCTCCTTTTCGAATGTGCTGGCCCAGTGTGTACGCGCAAGGTTTTATCGAACATCCTCAAGACACCAAACAGCTTATCGATTTTTAATTTTCTTCTCCTTGCTCTCATCATCCGTCTTTTGGTTGAAATTCCGTTTGGTTTTTTGCACTATTTATTTTCTTTTTAAAATTGAAAAGAAAACAAACAACAAAAGAAAAACACGGACACTGAATGATGGGTCTTGAGATGGAAAGTTTTCTTTCAATCATGAGCTGACCAAAACGAATTCTGAACCGATTCGGTAGTCGTGGCCGGTGCGGAAGTGGTGACAACGAAACAAGAAAAAACCAAACGCCATTTCATAGTACGAACTGGCACGTTGGTGGTTCAGTTTTCCTTGACCAATCACGACCAGCCCGGAGAACGACAATTTCCGGGTTAAAGTAATGGATGTTTTCGTTCTTTCTCACATGTTTTTTTCGATCTTTCTTCCGGTAGAAGTGTTCCCTTCTTTGTGTGGTTGCTTAAACGAAACGCTGAAATGCTTTCAAACCGTTCCCAAGACATTCAAGCGCGCTCGGGAAGTAAATTAAATTACTTGCCCGATTGTAGATATTGTGGGTGTGTTGATATATTCTTGAAGTCCCTCGTAAGAGAAGAAACGGTAGCTCTTATCTTCTGTTTTCATTTGCAAATAAAAACATTTCGACACTGGAGGGACAATTGTGTGCTTTTGCGATTACAATCAATAATTTGACGAGAGAAGATCGATGGAAGTTTTTCCATTGTAGTGTGATCAGAAGAAACTAGGAATAATTAGTTTAAGTGGCCTGCTGGAGAACTTCATTTGAACTGGATGCATGTCAATGTCCAAGTCTACAAATTGAACAGAGTACTTGTGGTGTGTGGTGCCGTACCGCGCGCTCGTTTTCTCTCTCTCTCTCTCTCTCTCTCTCTCTCTCTCTCTCTCTCTCTCTCGGTTTAACGACCTACTTGGCTTAACATTGTCAGCCATCGAATTCTCATCAGAAAATGGTCCGGATCGGATTTAAACCCCAGAACCTTACCATCGGATCGCCACTTAGATGTTAATGTGTGATATTACTTCGGCAATAATCTACAATTTGGAGAAACTAATTTTGGGATCCTTAAGTCAGGTTCTCTTCATCGCGTATTCCCAGCTCTACTTCATACATCACAATGCACTGGATTGACATATGTCTGTCTTTTCATTAAGAGATATTTCTCTACAAAGAAACGAAACCTCTCGGCCACGTAATTTGAGTTATCTATTCCCAGGAAAAAAGACTTCCAAACCCTCCTCAACCAGTGCTGTAACCTGTACGTGTGTGTGTGCATGTGATACCTTTGCTCAATTTCATCCCTTTCGATATCACTTTGTTAATCTGCTCTACTCTTTTCCCTGATTTGTGTGTGTGTGTGTTTTTTTTTATCTAAAACTACCAGCCAAGAAAAACTAAACAGTCAGCATCCCAAGCCACCTAACAAAGCTTCACACACAGTTCGTTCGATTAGTGAGCTTAATCGAATTTTCCGGTCACGCACAGCCACGTTTTTCCGCGTGTTATATTGTGCTGTGTTTGTTTGTAAATATACACCCCGATATACCATTTATGTGATGTGGGACACACACACACACACACATACAGGCAAAAAATGTGGAGTATGGAAGGAAACAGAAGTAGACCTATATTACCTCTTCTTTTTCTCATGTCTTGCCTGAGTGAAATGAATCGCCCGGTGTGTGTATGCTACACGTGTCCTGTAGGAGTGGACTGTCCGAGGGTACAAGCGGAAGAACGGATAAGCGTACAGCGGGAAATTGTCGTTTTCATACGTAATACGTCTCGTTTAGCTGGAGGATTACGACCGGTACGTGACTGTCTGTTTGAGAGCACGCAAGCTGTGAAATACGTACGTGCGACACGGCGAAATTGCTTCTCCGAATTGTGTCCTCCGTTATGTGATTCAAACACACACACACCGACGACACACACCTGAGGAAACGTTCCATGTCGTATGAGTGTGTGTGTCTACATTGCATAAAGAAAGCTCTCAAATGCATCCCTCGCTCTACTATCGCTTGTGGACGAGAAAAAAAATCCTCTACCACGAAACAGTAATGCAGTAGGATAAGATATCATTACCTGCTCTTATCTCTCTTAACATAAAATACATTGTTTTACAACGATTTCCGATGGTACAATCCCCGCCGGATGGAATCAAAAGCGCGTTGAAAGCTTTTTTTCGTTCTCCTCGCCCAAAGTACTAAGTGTATCAGAAGTTAGGTGTTGAAAGGTATCAACGCACAGCGGATGTGTTACTGTGGAAACCGGCAACGGCTAATACAAGCCCCGGCACGGTTGCTATGCCTTCGATACATGGTTTCTTACAAAATAATGCCGAACCTGTGGGCGTTTTGCTTTTAGAGGGCACTTTGCAATAAATAAAAACATACAAATCTGCACCTGTGCACTTCAAAGGTGGCCATCTTTTTTCTCCATTTTCTGCTACCGTACGCTGTTTTCTTGGTGGAAAAGAATATCCCAAAATGGTGTCTCGATTTCACATTATCTGTCCCCATAACACCAAAACAAACGTACAAACGGCGTGGTGGCCCAGCGTATCCGGATCGCGCCATGTTGTTTTCCTGGAAGTAACGGCAAACCGTCTACGAAAAACATGTATTTATTGTCTCCGAAACAAATAGCCTAAATGGGCTGCAGATGCGGTAAAGCTAGGTGGAGCTTATATTTTGCTGCTAAACTTTCGTGTTCCGAACGTCCGAATGGTACGGCCGTGCAGCAGCGTAGCGTACACCATTAGAGATCTGCCTGGATGTAGTGAACAAGCCTATCGAATAGCTTACCAGGCAATGGAAACAGATTCGAAGCAGAGCATTTTCGATTTGGAAGGAATGGTGTTTTTGCTACGAACGAACATCGTTTCTGTTTCTGCTTTCTAATGATGTCGTTTGCTGTGTTTTCGGTAGCTTGTTATCGAGTATATTGATTCGAAATGTGAATCCTATGGTTTGATTTCTGTACTGGGTGCGCGTAGAGTTGATTACGATATTGTGTGTTGATTTCTGGTTAACAATTTCTATCTCTTTTTTTTTTTTGACAGGTCTTCATCACGCTTCGTCCCTGGGAAATATCGACACATCATCGCAGGTAGGTGAAATTAGATTTTATTGAATGACCGAAATCATAATCAAGCAGGAATTTGCAATTAAGTTTAGTTTAGCTATTCAAGATAATGTATCAAATAACACTCATTCAAGGCTTATATTTTTATGAATTGTCTTCCAAATTGCATAGCTTAAGGCATTTTGGTCAAAAATCACGATTGTCATAAATGGTAAAAGACTCGAGAAGATCCCTCAATAAAATAATTTGTGTGCAGCACTGTGAGATTGACATTTAATGTTCCAAAGGATGAGGGTTACATTTCGACCTTATTGTATCGATATTGATCTACCGCTGGCCAGTGCTCGTGAGGAGGAAGGAGGGGGTTTTTATTCAAACTTTAGCTATGTTTGTTACTAACCAATCCAACCATTTTCGGTTATTGACTTATGACTGAAAAACATAGAGGAATCTTTTTCAATTCAATTTTCGGTTATTGACTTATGACTGAAAAACATAGAGGAATCTTAAAGGCTAGTACTGCGTACTGCATACATTTTGGCGTTTTTCGTATAGAGAGGAATAAATTTTACAAGGGGAAACTTTTTCGAGTATTTTACCATTTATTGCATTTCGTTAATCTCTTTTGAAATTTTCTTTTAAAATGAGTGAAATGTTTTGCTCCAAGTACTATAGTAAACCAATCAATGGGAATCTTCTGTCCTTTCCACTTGCAGGCGAAGGTAAATTTTGCGGCCCGCAGTTACGATTCCGAAGATGAAAATATGGGCAGAAAGAAGGGACGGCCATTTGAGACGGGACCCTGCTCGAGGGCTCCCGTCTACTCCAAGGGAGACATACGCGAACAGGTAAGGATATGGTAAATGAAAATGGTAAAAAAAAACTCGAGCTGCTCTAACGGTTCCGCAGGGAAATTTTCTCCATCGCATTTTCTTAGCAAACTTAATTCGATTACCCATCTTCGTTTGTCGACCTATTCCCCTTGTGTGCGATATTGTGCTAAGCCAACTTCCGGTTTTGTGGAGTGCTGCAATGGGAAAATCTGATACAAAGCGCGAGCTTTTTTCACAAGAAGTTTATACCCAGTACACCAAAGTATATTGCATTAGCATTCATTCGGGCCTCCCCTTTGGCTCAATATGGTTGACCGGGAGGATGGTGGTCGCTTTGGGAGCCTTTTTAAGGCTGAAAGCTCCATCACCTCTAAAACGTTGGAACGCTCTTTAATGAGAATGCTACGTTAGAGTCGAAAAATTGTCGCCCACGCGGCTTGCTGTCTGTGGGCTTACAGTGCTCGGCCGTCGAGCAGCCATCAATGGTCGCTGGCCGCCATTATGCGCAATTATGCAAAATGAGCGAGCGGGCAAAAGGTTCGCCCTCGGGGGTGGGTCGGAAGGACCAGGAGATACTTTATCGTTGACACTAAAGTTTTCCCTTTTGGCTGCCCGTTTGAGGAGTTTGAGGTGCAAAAGGTTCGTTTCGAGGATGAAGATGAGGTAGCATGGTACGGTTTGAGGGTGTTTGTGGAAAATTTTGAAAATCATGTTGAACCATAATTGATTGCGGGAGTGGTGGAAAAAAAGCAAACAACTTTAAATGGGCCACCAGTTTCGTTCGTCTGTACGCGATAATAGCCACTTCTTCTTGGTTGGTTCAACGCTAGAAACGAACGTTGGGAAAGAGCATTTCCAAGTGTCGTTACCAAGAGTAGTCATTCGTGCTAGGATGAATCTTTCAAACGAGAAGAAAAAAGAACCCTTGACCAAACTCCAACACTAATGAAAGCGTCTGCACGCTCACACATACATAAGCATAAGGCACAACGAGAACTTAAGTTGACAATGAATTTGGCGAAAAAGTTTGCCTTCGCTCTGTCCCTCAATCAAACCAAGTTGCGTCGAAACATGCGTATCCTGGCGGTTGGGCACACAAGTACACCCAAAGATCATATCGTGTCAAGCTGCGTGTCCTGCTTTGCCTCTGGGAAATTAATAGCATCCCTCAAGCTTCACAGCGTTACGCAGCCATTAATCATCGACAGCGCGACTCCGATTCCCCACGACGGATAGAAGCGTCTCCCAGGACGTCGCACAGGACGTCGGTAAAGGTTTGATTGTTTGAAGATTTCTGCAGATTACCGGAACAAACCAGCTACACGATTTGAGTGATTGGGCGCATCCTGCAAACAGCGCGCGGTTCTGGGTTTTGTGGCCATGGCCATGCTTCCTTCTCTCTCCCTCTCGTTCTGTCCCATTCCACCTTGATCATTTCTCAATCGAAACGCTTGTTGCGTGATTGATGAGCTTCGGGGAACGTTAAAGGAGTGAAGTCCACAACGTCCACGGTTGGAGGTGAAAATTTGCTCACACCAACAACGTTATCCAACCAACCGTTCAGGCTGTGTTTGTGTTTGCGGGTGCGTACATTGGTTCGAGAACTTTGTGCCTATCGCATCATGTTTCATCTCGCCGTGCCTTTCAGGTGTGCCGAGATGTGAGGGCGAGGGACTTTGACATAACAATTTGATAGCGACGAAACTTTTGCCTCGAAAATCGTGTGCCTTTCCGTCATCAACTGTGAGGTGAGGAATTCACCAAAGAATTTTGGAATGGTACTTCTGACGGCGAATCGGAGGGTTTGGTGTTGGGCGAGTATGTGTGTTGTATTATGGAAATATGTTTAGCGTATGTTCCGGTGGTACAAATGACACATTTCGTGGCCTGAAGGCTTAATGGAAGGAGTGTAGATTACTTATTCATGGCCCCGAAGTCCTTTCCTTTGACGGTTTCTGTTGGTTGTGTTTTAATGTGCTGCCAAATAAAGTCGTAAAATATTCAACCAATTAGTTGAAGTTTGAAGAGTATTCAGCTACTTGAGTAAGTGAGCCCATGTTTTGACAGCCAACGCATTGTGGTTGAAAGTCTTTCGTCAATCTTTATGAGGCATTTTCAAATTCTACACCTAATGTTTTAACCTTTTAAAAAATGGCAGAAGCAAGTTCTTCATGTTTTGAGTCAAATATTTCACCTATATTATTCTTTTTGAACGTCTTGTTTGCTGTTGATTGCCTCTAGCAGCTACGCAAAGAAGGAAAATCCATCTTACAATTTGTACACTGATTTCCAATTTTATTCAATTTCTACTCAAAATTCCTATTCCCGCACACAACACTGCGCGTAATGTGATCGCCACCCAAAGCGAGCCACCCTCTCGTTCTGATGCCTCGTACTGGAATCAAATTTTCGCAACCGTCGCGGATGGCGTTGATTGAATTTTTGCCCCCATCTATGCATTCACCATGGAATTGATCCCGCGTACATGGAACTTTCGGTGCTCGATTTCCCAATTCTCGATGCCACGCTACATAATACTTCAAAACCAGTGCAAACAAATCAAACAAGTTGGTGTTGGTTTGTGTGTGCAGCTGGAAATGGAAAATGTCAACAATGTTTGACAGCGAGAAGCTTTATGGCGATTTCGTTAGTGTTTTTTTTTTTTTTTATTCGCTGTGTTGGTGTACATAGAATGGACAAAACCGAAATTGAAGCTATTGATATCTGAAGAGACTGGTGTTCGCAGTGTTACTTGGAAGAGAAGCGTAGTAAGAGGCTAATATTTGTGCGAATCATGCCATATGGACACCTTAAAAAAGATGCTTCAAATGCTAGCTTTACATTGTTTTCAAAAACATAAGGAACTAATTTTGTTTTCTTCCTCTCTTACTGCCCACAGTACTGCCTGACGGATCGACAGCTCAACTCAATAGAGCAGCCAAGGCGTGAGCGATTTTTTGGCTGCTGGTCCGGTCGCAATGCACCCCAATCGTTCCTGGGCGTTTGTGTTGGACGTCGGGCGCCCTCCGACGAAAACCTCGCAGATTATGCGCCGATGCAACGTTATCCTAGGTAAGTTAATAACATATGCGCAGTTAGAAAATCGTTGTTTTCCTTCGTAACTTGGCATTCGCTATAAAAAATTGTACTTTATTTAAGTTTTCAATTTTTTCTTTAACTTTTAAAATATTCAGTTATTAGTCAGGTTAAAAAATGTCTAAAAGAAACTAATATTGCCGTTTTTACGTTATCATAGCAGTTTCCATTTCTAAAAATCGTCTTTTTCTTGTCACTGTTATGAAGATAGCTTTACTTTTTGAGTGAAGTTGTTACTTGCATACTTTTAGGCGTATAATAAATTTTAAAATGCCTCAATTCTAACGTTTCTAGTACCAACAGTAATATTCTGAGCAAGAAACATCACACCAATCAGGTTCAAGCTACCCAGAAATTAAAACGCTCCACAGCATCATCATCGCCATTATTTAGTCGCCCTGAAAGTTGCGATATAATTTCCATTATTTATGTCTACAAACTTTCGTTTACGTTTCGTACGAAACTCTTTACATTCTGACCACAAACGCAGCACTTCTTGCTGAATTTTAATCAACACTAACTTTCAACCAAAAGACTGACAACGGACCATAAAAAAAGTCGTTGCGTTTAACTTGGCACCGGTGGCTTCTCCATCAGGCCAAGATCAATATAACTCTTCATTATGAATGCTGCGCGCCACGTAACCATCTCACGGCTGACCTCCAAAAACACGGGAGCAATGTGTAAGCAGGCAGACGCTGACGCGAACGTTCGTAAGTTTGTGACGTTGGGTAATTTTTATTCATTACCGTTTGAATTATGCACACTCATTTCACGGCAAAGTCCTAGTCGGTTGAATGTTCGGGACCTGGGTCGGGATGACCATCGTCGTGACGAGCAAGTCAGCACAGTAATAGCGCCGCACTATGCTCCGGAGCGTTGGCTATTAATAGCGCTCTTGGGTTGCGTTCATGGAACAGCCTTGTTACATCTTCACCCTCCCTAGCTTCCAACCCGCTGTTCACGAAACTCTAATGGGTTGCGTTGGATGACCAGGTCATGCCGTCGGGAAAGTGCACTTAAGGAAAAAAGAGAAAACTTTCGCCGCAACTCTCGGCAATCGGAGGTATTCGGGTCAGCTGCTGCAAAACCCGTACGGGAACGGTTTTGGATGAAAGCCAAGGAAGATAAATTGAAGTTCAATAGGTAGCGAAGTTGGTGAAATCATAAATTGCAAAAACCGTCGACAGCGGCCGTTGGCATCGTCGTGCACTGTACGTACACATTGCATGCTGAAAACGAAGAAAGCCAGTGTGCATTACCCTCTAAATCTGCTCCATATCTTTGTCACTCACTCACTCGACCATTATTCGGGTGATAACATCAACAGGGAATTTTGTCCCACAAACTTCACACACCGACACTGCATCCACCAAGTGCCACGGATGCCTGCCTGTCGATGATGCTGTGCACGTTTCTCAGCTTGATTCAGTTAATGGTACGCAGCTCTCGGGGATGGGAGACACGGTGCTGGGTCTTTCTGGTCGATCGGAAAAACATGTCCATTGACCATTGGTTGTGGTGGTTCGGACAGACTGGGGATGCCTGAACATGAGATAACTCGCACGCCAACCAGGATTGTCACTAAACAGTGTGGTGCCATCCTGGTCCTGCTAGCTGTCCTCATCCAAATGGTGGTTTTTGCGATGGCAAGCTCACATGTCCTTGGATGCTTTTGCTACTTCGACCAAATTATCTAGGTGAAGGCTTGCTTGCTTCTTCTGCACCGTTGTCACAGTGGTAACGAGTATGAATAGAGACAAAAACACAATCGATGGTCGGCGGTTGGCATTGGTAAACACAGACCATTGGTAAGGATTGTGATGTTGCAGTAAAATGTTTTCGCTACTCACATGTGTGAACTTTGTTGTGCAGGAAAATGGGTCATTGGTACGATGGTGTACTTTGGAACGGTTCTGCGTACGGTGAAACATGTTTGGTATGTGCCAATAGTCCATCGCATCGTTCTCGGTCTCTCGGTGGCAGGTAGTTGCGGGACTTCGATCGCAGATAGCACAAAAGCATTAAATTTTGTTTGCAATAGCACACATTTGATCAAGGGATTTGAAAAGGTATTGATTTTTGGTACGCAGTCGAGTAATCGGGCCAGCGTTAGTCGATGTTCGAGAGGATATTTTCATTGTAACAACTAGTACCATGTTATGCGTCTTTTGTATTTGCAATAAAACACGTTTGTTGTGCTTGTTTTATTCAAATTTTAATTTTGATTTATGGTATGCTATGGGATTGATTTTTATTTTTCCAGATAGTATGCACATTTTGTATTGCAATTGAATCATTTATTCTGCTGAACTTTAACGCACATATTTCATAAGAAATTTTTATTTTTATGTGCGGTTCTGGAGATAAAATCGTTCCAAACCTGATCTCTATGATTTGATGATCTATCTTTAAAAAATCTTTCAAGCAACCTAAGCGTATATTTTATCCTGTTTTTACTCGTCTTTGTGTTGAGAAAATAAATATGATCGTTCAAAGGACATTAAAATCTAGTTCTGTTGAAACTCTTTTTACTTTTTCTCGTTTGTTTGTGTTTGATTCGAATGTAGGCAATTCGTTTCGCATTTTTGTATCAAAAAAGAATTTTAGTGTTTTAATCTTCTGTTGGCAATCATTTTACACTTATTCAAAAAAATTTTCGTAAAGAAACGTTTGTTTAAATCACTGCATAATTCCTTTTTTCTACAAAAACTATCTAAGTAAGAGAAAAAACAATTCAAACGGGAAATTGATTCTAAAAATCATAACATTCATCGCAACGCCCTTTTGCACATTTCTCATTTAAATCGTCTCTATGGCGTTATTCGCTAGAATTCAGAAAGGCATCCATTTAAAATAAATAACTTCAATCTATGCAAATCACTCGCCGTCTGAACCTTCATGAATGTCCCTCTCACACTATAGAGCAATCGTTGCAAAACAAAAACCCATACAAAAGCATTATTAACACCCGCCATAGTAACGAGGTAATCCACTGCCACCCGTACATCCTTTGCACCTTTCTACGCTTCTAAAAAAAACCAAAACTTCTTCACAAACCAGCCCTGGGACACAAACAACCGAAAGGTTCTTGCTGCTCCAAAAAGAAAAGTACATGCAAACATGATTCTTTCATCCGTTATTTCTATGGCTTCCATACGGGGTAATCTCATCTTAGCCGGGCTAATTCAATTCAAAACGCCTTTTCCGTTACACCTTTACACACTGCCTGTGAAACGGACGGCTTGGCCCGTCCCGCTTTCGACGGCTCTACCAGCATCAAGGGCACACATAAACGATGAAATATTTGTCACGGAAGTATGAGTTCGCATCCCATTCTGCGCGTAAGATGCTCCGGCACGAGAAATGATGAAAATTCCGTACACTAACACACACTCGCAACGTACTCCTAATCCTTGCTTTTGCACCCGTACCCGTCGGCAGAAGGTAAAAGTGCCGGTACATGCATAAAATATACTTTTTTATGATAATTCAAGCTGAGCGAAAAATGAATAACAGAATGTGACCCATCTTCCCATCAAACCGAAAGGGGCCACAGTTCGCTTGAACCCATCCGGCATGAATCGGGGGGTTTTGGTGAATATTTTTTCCTCCATTTCGGTTTTTTAAGAGACTGATGGCAGCACCTTTTTTGTAGTCGTTTTTTGGAGTCGTTCCGTTCTCGGAACCACTATTAAAGGTAAACCTAAATCCTAAAGATGAAATCCGGCCGGACAGCTGTTGCTTTATGTGGTGACTCGGAGTATAACACAGGTAACGAATCACGAAGAGAAGGCCAACCCTGAGCAGATGGCAATTTTTCGAATCTCATATTCATGATCATCAGCTGCAAACGGTACGTGAAGAGTTCACTGGACATTGGTAAGGGTTTGCAAAATGTCGTTGTTGGAACATTCGATTCACGTTTCCTTTTTTTGCGAGGGTCCAAACGGAGGTCAAACTTGGTTCGGAACTGATTCGGGTTGCCGAAATACTAATGGAATTCAAGCAACAACTCATGATTAGGTGCCAGTAGGATTTGCTGATGCATCAGCAGCAACAGCAGCAGGACAGACCCATCATCGGTAGATCATTTAAACAACGGATTGGGTTTTCTTTTTTCTGGCAATGGGCCAAGGCACGAAAACTTTTCCACCCAGCACCCGACTAAAGACAACTGGAACTCGTGACAAAAGGGAATGATTATTATGCAGCACACAAATTACAATCATCGTCGCTATCGTACTCGTGGCCGTTGGGTTTTGGGATTGCTTCGAATAGCTTCACGTCGATCGTTCGTGCTGAAACTGGTTGCTGCAGGTGTGAAATTTTAATTCATTCAAGCTTGCCGAACACTGCACGGTTGCGCGGCACGTACTTTGAAGTTCGCCTCAATCAACTACGGGTGGGTGCGTTGTACTGTGAACGAATTAATTTAAATGAAAATACGCGTTTGACCTAGTTGGGAGGCGTGCTTTAATGTGATGTAACCGTTCTTGGTAACGTTGTTTAAGAGTGTTACATTGAAATACTTTTCGACTAGCAACAAACTTAATTTCAAGTCTAATGTTTGCTACTAAAACGCTAATGACGCATTTAAAATTTTTCGAATGTGAAGTGTTTTGCCAAACTTTTTAACATTTCTGTTGAGGCAATTTTAGACGCAACTATAATTTTCTAATGCCAATAGAACTCAATCCAAAACACGCAAAAAAGTAGTCAACGTTAGCGAAGTCCTTAAGTACCGGTCAAAGGGCTTTATCGTTGCCTGAACTATAATAAAAACCCTTTGCTCTTTCTCTCAAGAAAGTGATCCTTGATTCTTTCTTCCAAATTAAGATCCCATCCTTTCCAGCACCATAACACCGCACAGAAGACAGTAAATTAAAGCTCCTGGCAGCCTTGGCACAGCCTGCGGCACAGCATGGCAAAGTTTCAACTGTTGTTCCAGTTGGCAGCGCGATACCATCTTTCCACAGTCACTTTTCCCAGCATCGACTCTCAAAACCGCTCTTCTCTAATGGCGTTTTGTTTTCTTCTCCCAACTGCAGGTACATCAATTCCGGTCCGATAGCGAAATCCATCCTGCAGCAGTACGATGACGACATGGAAAGCTCGTACTTTCGCCGAAAACCGACCTCTTTTTTATCGAACAGCGGCAATACGGGTGTGACCGGTGGCGGTGGACCGGTAGGTGGTGGAGGAGCTGGAGGTGGTGGTGCGGTGGGATTAATTATAGGAAGCAGCGCAACACTGCCCGGTGCCGGTGACAGCAAGCGTTACGGTGGTTCCTGGCTGCCGGCCGAGGACGAAGCAGTACGGTTAGAGGGTCCAAGGTAGGTTGGTGTTGAATTGTAACCTCGGATTGTACATCCGCACTGCTCAAAAATGACCTTCACCGAAACATACACAAACAAACAGTGAAAAACAATCATAATTTCCAACTTTGCGACACAAGATAACACATTTTATTCGTCGAACCTTTTCGCCTTTCGGTGTTTGTGTTTGTTGCTGTATCCTTTCCCCCTTGTTGTTAGCGAACCGTAGAAGATTTCTTGAATGATATTTTACAATACCTAAACGTTTCTCTCTACAACTCTCTGTCTCTGTCTGTGTAAGAATTCGTTCCCATTACTTTCCAGTGTATGTATCTCGGTGTATTGTGTTTAGAATGATGTCAGTACTTTAAACTTCCCATTTTTTCCCGATGTTCATTTCTCATTAAATCCAATGTACAAATTCCCTTTGTTGGTACGTTTCGTATTATTCGTTTTCTGCTCCCAAGAAATACACCATTTGCCATGTGTGAGTCATGTGTGCAGAACGGAAAGCGCTGTAATTTCATACCATTTTTCCATTCCCGATGCTGGAAGAGCTCGCATTGTATTGTTTTCCACTTCTTTACCTCACACATCATACTGAGACACAATAGTCGATTGGATAGAAACGGGTGGGAGAATTGCATTATTGTTGAAGCAAACAAATAATCTTCCTCCCGACATAATTCTAACCGAATGACTAAAGCCCTTTTTATTACCCACATATACACTCAACCTTACATGGAGGGTTGGTATTTTGTATCGATAGAACATCCAGGCGGATTCATGTACACTTCCCGGTGTATAGTGGAAAAGTGAATAAACTTGATACCGCATACCCAGACAAACTCGTTGCTTTTCTTCGGGCAAAAGAGTTGAAGGTTAGATGTGTTGAGCATCGCACGCCCGATTTAGCAGCAATAGAAACATTCTGGAAATTTTCTAAGCTGCTGTTTGCTAAAGTTATCAGATGATGGAGGCGCCTGGTGTTTTATGCAATTTTAAGAAGAAAATTTCATTTTATTGTTACATGTAGCGTGTTTATTATTTTTCCAACTGCTACTGGTACAAAAATGCACGCTGTCAAACAATTATGATGTTTTTGCTGGATGCTTTCCCGCTTTACCCATAAAAGTGTGCCATCATACTACACACATTCTGTCTGCAGTACACTACGGTGAGAGAAGCCGCATTCCCTCGCACAAATCCCACCCAAGGTACTCGTGTATTACAAAAGACAGTCTCTTTCGGTAAACGGGTGAAACCTTTTATGCAAAAGCTACAACAGCTTACCATAACAACACTCGGGAGGGTCGTTTTGCTGTCCGTGTTTCTCGAGTGAAGTATATTTTCTTCGCCAAACAGACGTGTGTGAGTGTGTTGTGTCAGCCTGCCTGACTGCATTTGTGACATTTCGTGTTTTATATGTCACAAAACCTCACACACATACACTCTCTCGTTAAATGAGAGTTCTCTACAAATGCGTCGGCCGTCAACTGTTCGTAGTGCCAAGGCCAGCAGCAAGGCAGTTTAAAGCCTGTGTCTCCACGGCATAGAGGATCCAAGGATAAAGTCCGGGTCGTTTGGATTACAGTTTACGTACTTCGTTTCATTCGAGCGCGAACTGGGGAGACATAAAAGCCGAAAACTAGGACTATTTGCTTCCGGCCGGTTGGTTTAGCAGCATCTTTAAGGACGGAACGAACGATAGAAGTAGTTCACTGTTTTACGCACCGTGCTTTTGCAATGGATGATTGCTGCTCGGGATGGAAATTGGGCCTTACGACAGGCTAGGCTTATAGCGTGAAAAATGAGCCAATCTAGAAAGTGCATGCGTACCAAAGCGAAACGAATTGAGAGAGTACGCATATGGGATGGAATGGAAGTACAGAGCGCTTGTATAAAGCCCGCGCATATCGGTATCAGAAATTATTAGCTTTGATTCGTTATTTGTCTTACTAGAGATGCATCAAGAATCATTTACGATAAAAAGAACAGTTTCTATTTAATCGATCAAAGATAAGATCATACGAAGATTAGCTAGTTTGAATGTGTAGTTTGAACCTTATGTAAATTAGGACACTCAAAATGTCACTTTAACAATAGTTTAACATTTACTCGCTTGGATTTTAACCAGCAAAACCAAAAAGGATGATAATCATAAGCCCATTTTATTCCCCACATGTTGAAATGATGTACTGAAGAGCACAAAAGTTACCATAATTATTTACAATATTTTTGACTTTACTTAAGGATTGACAAAAAATCTATTCAATTCTTTTCGGAGTATGCATGCTCTTGCCTAATATGATGAAATAGATCTATTTAGTTTTCCCAAATCAAGCACTTCGGCAAACTGCTGTAAAATTCATGACCCGATCCGAAAAGGAAGCAGTCTAATGAAGCGTGAAATTAATCCTTAGACAAGCTGCCAAGTTTAACCTATCGGCGCTCATCACTCGACGGTACCGTTGACGTTGTGAATAGAAATGCTACCAACAACTTTTGAAGCAGCAGCATCCCCTAACATTGCTGTTAAATAGATTTACTCAACTTTTGAACCCAGCGCAGCAACACACGCGAGCGTTCAAGACTGGCGAGTTGTGAAGTTAAAAGCATCGCCCACTCAATCTCGGGCCCTGGTTTCGAATAGAATACGTGTGCCAGTGCGCTAAAGTGCATCCTCGGCGGGTTGAAACCTAAGCCCGATCGTTTATCAGTCGTCAGTAGTGCCACCAATCGATCGCGTCATTCGAGGTGAGCTGAATCGAATTGCCCGGATGGATCCGAAACGTATTTTGCGCATTACGTTTCCATCTTTGTGCCCAGGAAACCGACGAGACCGGGGTCGCCGGGATGCGGGACGTGGGTGGAAAATTGGTAACGTTTTAGCACTAATTGAAAGATAATACTAACCTGTCATTGGGGTTGCTGGCGTCGACCGTTCCCATGAAGCTGCTTCCGGGCTTATCCACGCAAGCAAGCGAGCCATCGTCATCCTGGACTTCTAGGTCCAGTGTGCCAAAAGTGACATGACATGAGCGTGTGTAGGTGTGATTGGTGCTTGTCGATATCGAGCCCGGCAGAGGACAAGCGCGAGAGACACACAGTGATTTTCACTATCGAAATGTCAACAGTGTGTTAGGGAATGAAAGGATTTCAGCTTTTGAGCTGATGTTCGCCACAGGAAATAGATAGCGGAATGAAAATCGAATTATTTATTCAAAGATTCCAGTGGGAATTGTAAGATAGAGCGAGAGCAAGAGAAAGAGATGGGATATCAAGGGTAGCAAAAGTAGGAAGAGAAGGGTGAAACCAGTCCAGCGTAGTTGTTTGATGGTTTTAGTCTAATTAAATGATGATTTAGTCGAAAAGTGGAGCAAAAATTCTGGGACCAATCAGACTAGAAATTACACTCCATGTTGACTTTGCGTGTAAATTTGTAGTTGTTGAATTAGTATTAATTGGATTTTAAATTTAACTCTTTTACTTCTTCTTTTTTGTGTTTTAAATTTCATAGCTCTTGTACAAAGTATTTTTGCCTATAGTTTTCGTGTTTAAATACATCAACTCTTATTTCAAGCAACAATTTCTTCTGAAAGTAAAACGATACAATTATCCTACTTCAGAACTCCCAGAAATGCTTGTATTTTATCTAA
The DNA here is from genome assembly GCF_943734695.1 of Anopheles maculipalpis. Lineage (NCBI taxonomy): Eukaryota > Metazoa > Arthropoda > Insecta > Diptera > Culicidae > Anopheles > Anopheles maculipalpis. The sequence continues at coordinate 7,005,335 of NC_064872.1, forward strand.
TAAATTAAAAATTAGCTTCAAAATTGTCTCAATATTGTATTTATTAAATGAAAAAAATTCCCAAAGGTCACTGTGATAGAATAAACAAAAATGTTTTCTATTTATTTTTCATATACATTGTATTTATTGTAATTATTTATATTTTTACTAATTTGTAGTCGCTTTTATTTATAACTGTGACTCTGACATTTTTTTCTGAATAAATGTCTACGATAATCCATTGTATCCTGATAATCAATATTATTTTCATGTATAAACTTCAATTTATAACTATTGAATGTATCTTTTGTAATATAATGTTTCACATAAAATAATGTAGCATCATCATAACAAAATTACACACAAAGATACTTACACTTTCCTAACCATTTTGGGCAAAATTTCTGATGAACGATTTTCATCTTTGCGTTTTCTGCTTCTTTTCTCTTTGACTTTTGCATCTTTGGCTCCTAAAACTAAACCAAAATAAAACATACAAAAATGTGTAATAAAAACCAAATGCTTTAATTCTTCGTCATCGATGGCGCCATGAATCTTTACGCTCGTATCGCCGCAAATAATATGGCGCTGACTCGGAGGGCAGCCTTTATCGATGTCCAGCACATAATGATCTCCTACCGCCTCCACCACCCCCACCAAACGTAGGCCTTATCGATGGCATCCCGGGCGGACCACCAAGGTTTGTTGGAACCAATGGCAATATTTAAAAAAAAATTATCCTCAATTAAATATAGATGTTTAAATGATTTTTTTTTTCTTCTTAAACTATTTGTGGAATAACTTGTTCACAGCTACTCTAAAATACGCTTAGCAATATGTGAAGGATCTGTTTTTAAATCGATTTCCTTGACCTCGTCGCACACACTACACAAACACGTCACTTCATTACGCAATGGAATTGATTGCTTGGCATACTACTGACCCGATTGATACGCGATAAAGCACATCGGGTGTGTGACTGGTTGGAGAATAAATTGCCACCCACCGGACTCAACAAGCTGGCCCGTCCTCTTGATCTCTTGGGACACATCCAAGCTGTCGGCTGAGCGTGGTTGGTTCAATGCCAACATAGAATGTCCTAACAGCCGGGGAAGGCTGTTGCAAATAGGAAACATATCGAGCGAAGGACAAAAACTGCAACATGTGGCAATGCCAACACACAAACACACATTATTTGAAGCTTCCTGTGCATTCCCAGTTTTGCTTTGTTGATTTCCTTTTCTTCAACATCGTTGAAAATTGCATATCTATACACGTCTATGTGTGTGATGATGTTATCGAAAGAAATTGATATCAATTATGTTTCTTGCTGTCGCATCGCAATGCATCGAAGAAACCCACAAAGCAACTCATGATTGGAAAGCATTTTCCTCTATTAATCCTTGCACCGATTCCCATTCGCTATCAGGAAAAACACAATCCATCTAATGAGCAGCTTTATTTGCTTTATTGCCAATGGTTTTCGGTGGCCAACCCGGCTCATCTCTAAATGTTAATTTAATCAAATACTTTCGATCGATCAGAGTCGGATGAACAGGTTCGTTCGTTCATGATGGTATTTTCGGTGGAAGCACCACGGGGAGGAGTTTTCCCGGATGAAGTTTTGCAAATGGTATTACGTGGCCCACAGATGAGTCGCAGATGATTGGCTCAGTTGTGCTCGCTCAAGCGCTCATTGGCGAACGGTGAAATGTGATCATTAATTAGTATTAACGAACCTATCATAATATTGGCCATTCGGAACGGTTGAAACGTAAGTGAAGGAAATCTGAAGTGAAGGCGAGAAGCAATAATCCTGCTTCTCAAATTAATTGTTTCATTGTTGAGCCTAACTAGGGTTAGTGTATTGCTTGAACATTTGTGATTTTCTGCTCAAAATCAATATGCCTGTTTTCTGTAAAATGCGTAACTTAAAGTAATATTTTAGTTAGTTCTTAACTAAATCTAATATTTTTATAAAAAAAATATTTTATTTATAATTAATTATGACGGTCCAGTGCCGTATTGTTATATAAAAAAATATAATAATTAAGAAAACATATTTCAAAATCATAAAAATAATTGAAAGAATGATTTACGTTTAGCATACGTTTCAGGCTGTAAAACTTATTTCGCCTGAAACTATGCTAATATAATTTTGATTCCCCTTCTAATACATAACATTCCGAATGTTATTTTACCATTCCGCTCCAAAACGCACTCAAGAGAAAGGATTTTATTTCGCACAAACGTCCAATTTTCCCGTAATTATTTATTTCCATTCCATAAAGCTTGCTGCTTCTTTGTGAAACAACCAACCACTCGTAACAGTGTACAATTTAATGCCACCGCCCGAGAACGACAGAGGACACGTAGCTCGCGAATAACCCAACGACACCGAAGTACGCACACACTTCAATAAATTGTCATGCTTACTGCACAATTCCTCGCAACTAGCAGCACACAAACAAAATTGTTTGTCTTTTTCGAGGAAGCCAATTTGAATCTCCACATCAGCCCAGGATTTCTACCAGCAGCCGCAATCAGGCATGCCGTTTGAAGTGAAATTTGAGAGTTGAATTTCGCAACCATCCATAAACAGAACCCCATACCCATACAAAACATCTCGCCGAGTGCAATTTCTTATCAACAGCTGGCTGATTGACTGTAGACTTGAAGAACGCGAAAAAAAAAACCTTTCCAGCTAGCGGTTTGCCTTTTCATCCATTTTTGATGTCTTCCACCGGTGGATAGGATGAGAATCTTTCTTGAGGCAATGTGATTTTGGCTAGTCTGGCTCTCTGCTTCCAGCAGGTGATTGCGTTTCATTCCTGGCCGTTGATTTTGCGCCATGTAGCGAACGGAGCAGATCAAACAAAACACTACAATCCGTTGTCTTATCTGAAGCTGTTGGTAATTTTTCAACTGCCGACAACTGTCAGCTGACTTTGTCGGCTTGTGCTCTGTGCCAAGCGCAAGCATTCCGGTAAGGCTGCCACCCCAAGGCAGGAGGGAAAAGATTTTGAAAGAGATTTCCACTGCCCGAAAATATGGATGCAAAACAAACAGCTCAACAACGGCAAGACGAGCAAAGCTGATTTCACAAGACGGCGTATGTTTTCTTATCTTGCCAGGAATTCTTTGAAGCGCTGATGCTTGCTAGCTGGAAACTGTTGGTAACAAGCGACGGAATTGCATAAAAGGAGTGCATATTTCATAATGCGATACTGGTCCCGGTCTTTGTGTTGCATCGTGAAATCTATTTGGAAGCGTCTTGCTCGCGTCAGTGTGTTTGTGTTAAGCGCGTTTTTTTTTGCTCTGCAAAGCCTTGTTCTTATCTTAATACTTTTTATATCTTTCTGGCACAACATAAAATCCACCAAACAATAAGGCACGTATACAGACCTAATACCATGCTCCAATTTAGGCATCTTATCCTTCAATCCCTTGTTATGGCAGCCCAAAAACTACTGTCAAACAATTTTGGGACTAGCGATTTACAGACAATTCAACCACTAAAACCGCAAGTGCTGCTTCCACTCCACGCGATATTTGAGATTGTGTATTTTTCTCACGGGTGTTAGACAAAACAGCTGTTATCTACTTTTCCTGTTTTTTTCTCGCGTGCTTGAATCTGATCCTACAACAGACCCATCGTGTTCTGCGCGTCTTCCTGTCTCTCCCGTCAGTCAAGAATAGCTTTTGTTTGGACAAAGCACTTGCTCGAAACAATGGCTACGGTTACCAGTGCGATGGAAATTCAAGTACCTCCTGTCCTGTCAGGTGGTTTTGATTTTCCACGAAAACTCCAACGTAAAAACACCCCAAACTGCACACACTTACACACACTTGGAAGCGTTTGAAGAGCGGTAGTGTAGTGAAAACTCTTGGCTCCGCTAACTACCTGCAACATGTAACTAAAGCTTCTTCCACTAACGTCGTTTAGGATGGTTTTTTGATTGTGTTCATGCGTGTGGAGATCCACGGCAGTGAACGAAGATGATGGTACGTTATCGTCTCGAGTCATGCTGCACAACACTGTCTGGATTGTTAAACATTGTGAATATCATCATGCTCAGTAGCATCGTTATGGCCATCGTAACGCCAAAATCTAAGTACGTACGAAACCAATCTAGAACTACGAAAGGCAATGAACCTTTTGTTCTACCTCAATCCCTGGTACAAAAGGAAATTTGTTACAACATGAATGTGATTGAGGATTTTCGTGTTAAGGTTTCAAAATTAAGCTTGACGAGCTTTTCTTTGGATTTATTCTAAAACATTGTGCCAATCTACATTTTTTGTTAAAATGTTAATAGATAAGGAGCATGAATATTTCTTTAATTGGTTGTAAGTAAAATCGAATTTTCGTGAGACACAAAAAATGAGAAAATAATTATGTGCTAAAAAGGTTCAACCAACCACACAATTTCAAAAACAATGGGTAACAATCCTTCTACAATTTTGGTTTACATTTTTATCCAAAATAAGCCCCTCACACAGAACATTTTGATATTATAAATTTGTTTTATTCTCTATGACATGTTGATTTGAATACAACATGCTCAAAATAATCCTCCGTTAATTGATTAGCAATCAACCATCCAATTTTTTTCTTTATTTTTGATAAAATTAATAAAAACTAAGTTCTCTATGGTTAAAATAAGTACCAGTTTTCTGAAGCAATTTTATAAAACTTATCAAATGACTTACAGACGACAAATGTCGTTGTCAATCCCAAAAAAAAAATCCTAATTTTAACGTTATTATTTTTGAAAAACCTTTCATTAAATTCATTTTGTTGACTATGCGGCGATGTGCCGTCATATTGAATAATAAATAAATTAAATTGAATAACTTAACACCGGGGCGGCTCAGTGGTGCAAGCGACAGCGGCGCCGGTCTTCAAACGGCAGGTCCGGGGATCAAATCTCATCCGGATCGTCCTCCCGTAGTGAGGACTGACTACCCAACTACGTGGTATCGGCAGTCTTGAAAGCCATTTCGATGGCCGGGGTGATGTCGTTAAGCCAAGAAGAAGAAGAATAACTTAAACACATAGATTTGGCTATTAAAACCATTATGATCAAGGACACGGCCTAGCTGTTCTTACGAAATAAAAATAGAAAATATTAAAAAAATATGTTTAAACTTTTTTAAAACAAAATATAATTCTTTCCTTCAAAAAAAAAAATATTCCTAATAAAAACATTATATCATTCAGTATTTTCTGCAGCTTCTGCTGCAGAATGACCAAATACCCAATCGAACTGTAAAACTAGCTTTCGTTTCTCATTCTAATTTATTTTAATTCTATAAACAAATCATTTTTCTGCTATCATTTGAACGATTTTTGTTTTAATTTTTTTTTACGTCTGTCCCACATTTTAAACGTGGCAATAAACCACACAAAAATAAAATGAAGAATCAAGTTCTGTATCCATCCATCAAAAAATGAAAGAAGTTTCCACGCTTCTGGCAGTTCATTTACCAGCAACGTTTCATTGCCCTTGGGAGGTTTCGCTGAATGAATTAAGTTTAATTTCATTTTTGCTTTTCCGAGAAATAAAAAACTTGCCACACATAGAACATTGCATTCGTTGGCATGATTTCTTTTTTTTTCGTCGCCAATTGTCACTCACACTAAGCGATTCTTTGTATTCGTGTGGTGTGAAAGCCGTGCAATACGCTAGAAAAGAACGATCCTTCGGAATGGAGAGGTTTGGGCACGTTGAGGCGAATAACCGAGATTACCACCGCGACGGTGACAGTTGACATTCATATTTAATTTAAATTTCAAATGAACTATTCCACCACTTGTGTGCTGGTGTGTATTTCATTTGTCCTAGATACAGATGTTTTACTTGAGCTATTCTGCGATTTGCTCTTTTCTTCGTCACTAAGATATCACAAAAGAATAACAATTTTACTTTTCATTTCCTATTCAATCTCGTTATGCAACAAAGTCGAAGTATAAACAAGCTATTGAATCGAATTGAATCGACTCTGATTGATTGTTTGGTGTTCAATAAAAATTCATTCCAATCGTAAAAGCGCTAAGAAAAACGCAAAATTAAATGAGCTGCTTAATTACTTTCGCTCCTGCCTGGAAAACTTTGCCCCCGGATAGGCAAGCATAAAACCAATCAAAAGTGTAACGAAGCATGTCTTCAAATCTCAAGCCCCCTTGCAAACGCCAGTGTGTCGCCCATCTCTCCGGTGAAAGTTTCTAGTCCACCGGCCGTGCCAGCCTAGGCCTTGAAATTATTTATTGATCTGTTGACTTGTAAGCGCCTTAACGACGGACACCATTTCATTTGCTCGCTTACTGCTGTCGCTTTCGTTCAGAAAAATGGAACTAATTTGGTGCGTCTCCTCGTTATTCTTCGAAAGCCATTCAAGCGACAAAATATATGTGCGGATTGATTGCGCCAATACAAATAAATGGCGGGATTGGCTGTGCACGGTAACAGCGTTCCTGTAAAGCTATTTTTGGACGCAACATGAAAACGACCAGGCGCCTCCATTATGAAGTTTTTTACATAGGAAAAATGGAAGTTTTTGAGAAGCGGGAGGACTGTTGGTGGGTGGACACAAAAGAAACAAGTTTCACACAAAACATCTGGCACGTGTTGAGCAAGCTTTGAAAATACCAATAACAAATCCCGTCACTACCAAGTGTAGTGCAACAAGTGTATGAAGTGAAATAACTCGAACTTTGGTCTCCTCTTTTGTTTTATTTTTTTAAATTTCATTTGTTGGTAGAAAATCTGTTGGTAAAATTTTTCTAAGAGTCCCAAACAAGTATACCAACACTTTACTTTTATATTTTTAGAAGTTTTTCTGCTCTTCTGATAAAAATCAATTTTCGGCTCTGTCAAACTCAAATTGCAAAACCCACTTTGACAATGCTAACGGGTCTACTTGTATCTGTAAAGTGAAATTGTTTCTCAAATTATCCAAGCATATCCTCCAAAACCTGAACGCTTCCCTTCGCTACGGATTTACTTGCCATAAAACAAAGAATTTCTTCATTGATGTAATTTTCCTTACCGTTTCCCGTTCAAAGCACAGCATTGTAATCGATTTGCTTTCTCTCTTTCTCTCTCACTTTCTCTTTGACATCCTTGCCATGAAACTAGGACGAAGCATGTAAGCTTTGCCCGATCCTACACGCTCACTTCATTCGACGAGGCGATGGGTAGCCGACCCCTGTCACGGCTGGCAGCGGCCCGTAGCCAAGAAAGACTGATAGGCGGCAAGAAGCCTACCATCACGCTGGCCCAGCACACGGCCACACCGTACACCTCTGGTGCTCCACTGCACTCGATCCTCACGCAACCCACCGCCCAGCAACCACTGCTGCCACAAGCCCTCCAAAAGCAACCCCTATCCGTGCCGCAAAACCCGAGCCACAATCAACCTCAGCAGCAGCAGCAGCAACCGCAGCAACTACCACAGCAGCAACAACCGCAGCAGCCTCAACACGTACTGATACAGCAACAACCAACTTCGCATCTTCATCAACATTTGCATCAGCAACATTTGCAACACTTGCAGCATCAGCAGGCTGCTCTACTTGCACATCAGGTACATCTGCAGCATCAACATCAGCAACAGCAACAACAACAACATCAGCAGCAACAGCAACAACAAGCAGCCCAGCAACTGGCCGCTCAGCAACAACAGCAGCTTCAGCACCAGCAGGAGATGATTGTGCTAGAGAAAGTGAAGCGTAGTGCGATGAAAACGCAGGCAACGCAGACGGAAGTGTACCTGGGGAAGAAAGGGGCTGCACCGCACAATCTTTCCCTTAGTCCCAGAACTATTCATCGGGTGAGTTGGAACGAATTAAGCTTTATTTCAAGCCATTTAAATATTGTAAGGATATGATGAGCATTACAATTTTGATTAATCTTGCCGCACATATATTTCCTCAGCACGGCTGGGTTAAATTGTCGAGGGAGTCAAGGCTTTTGTTTTCTGTTGCTTTAAGAAATACAAAATTTGAGTTCAGGGTGCTTTATTTTAATTTTAATGTCAAACATCTTAAGGAACCAAAAACCAAGAAAATATAAAGGCCATCGAGAATTAAGTTTGCTTTCAGTAAATGGACTTAAGATTATAAGAGTTGGCTCAATGTTTCAAATTTTTTATGATAAATTACGAACGAAAATTTTTCTTTACATAATGTCTGACAAGGTCCATCTTTTTAAGTACTTTTTGAATAGAAATTTTGTTTAAATGTTCAAAATTCTATTTTTTATGTTGAGGTAAGTTGGGAGTCTAATGGAAAATAGTCGCATTCATGAGTCAATATAACATGAACGATTTAATCTCTTTACTGGCTTAAACAGCAAGATATTTGAAAGTCCATCGTATTGGGATTTTTTAAAGCTGAAAAAAGTAAATAAATAAACTGACACTACATTGCATTGCATTTTTGAGTTGACCGTTAGGACCCAGAGACCTGGCACGAATAATACTTACAAATTTCGACCACATTATTTTTAACAGTGCCCAGGCCAACGCTACAAAAATGTGCCATTTTTTGTAAAATGACAAACAACTTGTCCACTCCACAACACACTTCCGACTCATCCACAATGCACATCCACTCATCGCTGGGCATAGTTCGCTCAAGTGTTCTCCTCAAACAGCTGTGACACAAACACGTGCATTCATACAGCCTAACCAAGACAAATAAACACATAAAAAAAACCTCCTCTCACGACTAAAATGCCACCCGCTTGCAAGAGTGTGCTCTCTTACGGGTCGAGTTTCCATGCCAACATGACAAGCACTGTAAAATGGCATAAAATTACTCCTGTCCTGCCATAACACTCCAATCCCCCTTCCCACCCCCTCCCTGGGGTGCCACCAAAACCGAAGCACACTTAAACTTGTGCTTCTGTCGGGGGGGGCTCCGGAACACTCCGGAGAGCTGACACAATAACAATTACGCTTGGGCCAAAACTAAAGTGCTCTTGAGCGCATCGAATTATTTATCCCGAAGGTTTGAGCTTGGTCGGAACGATGGTTTAATGGGGCAGAGAGGGATAAAGTTTGGAAATCTCTGCAACTAACCATGAATCTCGGCGATTTCTCGACGGATGCACCAGGGTATGCCTGGGTGTTGGTAGTAGCGGTCAGGATGCATAACTCTTGCACCCGTGTCTTTCCAGGCGAGTGTTTCCTACGATAGCGCCTCAAGTTCCGGTGGACGGTAAGCCAAAGACGAAATGTTTCGAATACCTGTCTATTACCGGTAACGAGCTTGCGGATGGATTGAGCGTGGCACCGTGAGAGATGTTTCACGGATTCTATCGGTGGATGTGCATTTTGTACATATACAGCGACACAGTCACAACGCTTCCCAAATAGACGGAAAGTTGCTCATTTACAATGTACTTGTCTTCCTGCCGGTGCTTGCCTGGTATGATGGCTTGGAATGATAATGATTATAGCGTTGGGAAAACAACGACCTTCAAATTAGATAAAGTTGGTTGGCGAGGCGCACTTCCGGAAGCAGGTTAATAGGCATCGTTTAGGTATACGTGGTTAGTAGGCAATTGCTGGGAACGAGCTCGGGAATATGTTAACACATTCTCCTTGTAACGCTTTGAATATTTTATTGGATATACATTTTGTTAACACTGATCACAAGCACTTTATGCCCAAGTTTTGTAATTTGTAACAATAAAAGAGCAATTTAAATAATCGTTCAAATTTATAAACACTGCATTCGTTCGACGATGCAAAGGGATTAAAAATTCCATTGCGGATATGGCGAGGACAGTCGTTTCTGCATTTTCGTTTGAATATTACTTTTGGGAGAAAACTCGTTCTCCTTTTTCCAATATTTATTTCATCGTAAATCTGGTGCAAATGAACCATTACCAGCTGTCGGTACGAGGATTATAATTTTAATCACCTTTTTTGTGAGCTCTTTTCTGCCCGTTCCTGATAAAAACCTTCCACCTGGGCCAGATTTTTGTTGCCTCTCATGTGCGTTTTAGTCGTTTTTATAACTTTTTTTGTGCAAAAACCTATTTGTTCATCCTTTCTTACCATCAGCAGTGTTAAAACTATCGGCTGTGTCCTTTTTATACGGCTCTTATGTGTATGCTTGCGTGTAATACGCTTTTTTGTACAATTCTCACACACACAAATTGCTTCCACAGATTGGCCTGCAAAAGACAAAAAGGGATGCAAGTTTTTACCCCGGAAAACCAACCAATTGCCCAATGTGCACTCGTTCAATTGGAATTCCAGTTGGAAAAGAGAGATTAAAAAAGCTGTGTTGAATAGTTTCGAGGTTCTCATTTTCGTTTTGTTTTCATGCTGGTGAAAAAGTTTTTACTCAGTTCAAGGTACGGAGGCGACGAGCGCACGGTACGATATTGGAAAGAATCTTCTTTTTTTTTGTAATCCAGCCTCTCCAGTCCCATTTGTGCATCGATCGCCACTATCGGAATAATTGTCATCCTGGTTTGCGCCTGACAGTATGCATTCTTTGTACAATGGAACGAAAGGAACACAATTCCGTTGTATCTTTTCAATTACAATTTTTGTTGTTTTTTTTTCTTCTGGGCAGTCGATTGAATATGTAATCTATTTGCTTTAGTACTTGTACTCGAGTTCTCAAAACTATTTCAAAACTAAAGCTCTTTAATTTGCCTTTATGCACTCTGGATTGGTTTTAAAGTTACGAACTTAAAAAAATCAATGAAAAAAACTTACACGATTTACTCAAATTGTCACTTAATACATACTCGTCTTCATCGTAGTCCTTCTTCGACAACTCCAGAATCAAATTCCCCACAAAACAAATTCAAACTCAACCTCAATTACTTCATCAAGCTTACCAAAAATTAGGTTACAAAACAATTCCTCCATCCTTGCTTCATCCAGAATTTCTTGCTCTTCGTGCCTCGGCCATTATTTGTTTGTGTGCCATAGCAGAAGAAGCATCTTTGTACAAAACAGTGCAGCAAAGAAACATTTTTTTAGTACCCTCCGTACCGCTTCACTAGCTTCAGATTTCAGCTATCTCATCCCGGACTTCTTTTTATGTATGTTAACGAAACTTGAAAACTAAAAGCGACAAAAAAGCGTTTACTCCAAAAAGCCCAAGCCGAGCTGTCTTTAGCTGCACGGATAAATGGATAAACTTGCTTCTAATTATGCTGCAAAACTTCATCAACAACAGTGCCACTCGCTAAAAGCAAAGCAGGAAGAAGAGAAAAACGGCAGACACTAAAAAAAAAACCGGCTCTCAAAGATTGTTTTGCGAGGATGCAAGTAAGGATGTTTGAAGGGGAAATTTTCATTAAAGCTCAGCGTGATAGGTGGAAATTTACTCTGGCACGAGTGGGGGTAATTTAGGAGCCTGTTCCGGGGGCTCTAAACCACAACAAAAAAGGGGTAAAGGTGAACGTGCGAAAGGGAAACGCGTTCTTGTGCTGTTACGTTATCTGTTTGCCCGCAACTGTGTTTACAATTATGGTGAAAAATTGTGGCATAAGCTCCCACCCCTGTCTGTGTGTCTCAAGGCAAATCTTTTCCGTTTAGCAAATTCATTTATCAAATCGTTGCGTAGCATCAGTTTCTCCTTTTCTTTATAGTGATGATAATAGCGCCTTATGCTATAAATATTTTATAACCCTGACTAAAAACCTCTAAGCCAAAATTTGTTCTCGAGCTCTTTGTGCGCCAATTTCACTAAAGCAAACTAACTTGACGAAAGCTCTTAAAGTTCTTGTACCGTCCTACTTACTTTCGCTTTCCATAACGCAATGAATCATCTTTCTCCCAAATTCTCTCGAGCGTTGAATCGAAAAACTGGGTCACTCCCTAGCCCGAAAAGCTTCCATCGAAAATCGAAAGCGACAGCTGGTGACAGTCTGAATCTCATGAAAAGAACTCCCTCCTTATCGTCTCATCGCACAAACATCGAACTAACAGGATTCCATTTCCAAAATATCGATCTCGTTGTATTGTTAGAACCTGGCTAACAATTTGCATCGAGGAAACAAAAACTGCTCAACTGTTTTACTGAGCTTAAGGAAAGTAACGACAAAAAATCAAATCTTCAGTTTTATTCGGTTAGCAGCGTGTAGATAGCATTGAGCACAGAATGTACGTCGCATAAAATCTCCATAAATTTCTCTGCACAGATTTATTGCATATGCTGAAACTGGCTGGCGCTGTTGGGGAATCTTATTTTTTTATGTACTCACCCTTAAGCTCGTTTAGGGTCATGATATTAAGATTGGAATGTCATGCGCAGAGGCCTGTGTGAGACTCAGTGATAAACTTGAAAAATAAACTATGAACAGGAAGGAAAGCAAAAGATGTATCTGGATTTGTGTACGTTATATGGAGATGTAAATATTGTAACGTGATTTTAATTTACGGACATTAAATTCATTTCTTAGTGTATAAAATTGTTTGTGTTTTTTGCAGGAAGGTAGCAAAACAAAAACTTTCATAAAACTATAACAAATTGCTTTAAAACTAAATTGATTCATTGGAGTTTTTAAATTGCCTACATTTAGGAGCACAATTATAATATAATATTCTGCATCATTTCTTCACTTTTGCTCAGGTAAAAATGGTTTCCCAAGGTGCTCAAACGAATGGTGGACTTAATGGCGGTGGTCGCAAGCTCACCAAAAGTCTATCTGAAGCAGGTGATCGAATTCAGGAGAATGGTATCGATCCCACTACAGTACAACCTATCGACACAGGAACGTAAGTATAAGCGAACGTTATAAGTTTTAATTATTTTAAAATAAGGCATTTCGCTTGCCAATGCTACCATGCTTGTCATTACTATCAAGCGCACCATGAAGTTACAGACTAAATACATCATACCTCATACTTCTCGTTTCATGGTATGGCTTTGATATGCTTTTCGCGCGCACTTCATAAACCCATCGGACGGGTCAATTGTCAATCAAAAATACTCCAAACCCCGCATATCACACATACACATACATACACACATATACACACATAGCAATGCTAATGTTAACTTCGATCATGAGCTGCTGCATCGCACGCAATCGGAAGAACCACCGAAATCCCCATTCACCATCACGTCACCGCCCGCCTCACACGTAGGGCCACATTTCGAGCTACCATCGTCACGAACCTCCTCGCAGCTGAGCCATTCCGATGGGACCCACCTGACGCACTCGCGCAACCACTCGCAGGACAGTGCCACCTCCTACCGCTCGACCGATGGCTCACGGACGTCCTACGAGACGGCTTCCTATCCGTACGACGCGTACGACAGTATTGTGTTGCCACGTCGGGCTAGCCATGCGGCCGAACCTACCTTCCAGTTTCTCCGAAAACAGGACCTGGAGCAAGTGCATCATCATCATCAACAACAGCAGCAACGCCATCAGCAGCAACAACAACAACCCCAACAACAACACCAACAAACACCACATCAGTCCCAGTACACACACGGGTACGAGAATGGATACGTACCGTTCGAGACGCACAGTTTGCCGCGGCGAACCTGCATCCACCACAAGCCGGAGGAGTTCCACACGCACACACTGCCCCGGCGGGATCATGGCCATACGCATCATCATCACGAGATAGTGTATCGGGACCAGTCACACCCAACGCTGCCTGCCCCCGAGCATCTGATCCTGTCCAATGGTAGCGTTAATCAAGATGTTCGATCTTTTGACAGTACGCCCTCGGCCCCGACGACCCTGAACCGGCGGATGTCTGCCCACGCGATAGTACTGCCCCCGGAGAAGCAGCATTCGAGTGGGCTTCCTCTCGTGCAAGGACTTCACCAGCAACAGCAACTTCAACAGCAGCAACACCAACAACAACAACAGCAACAACGGCGCGCATCCTACGCATTTGTCACACCCGACACACACGCCCTAGCCAAACGAAACTCCATTCCACATCAGCAGATCCAGAAGGTTCAACCAATTATGCAGGCCCAGTTCGCAACACCGGTCAAGCAGCAACCATTTCAACCGTTGGTCAAACCACAACCACCCGTCCTACCGTCCCATTACACCACCCAAACTGCACCCCCGTCCTGTCCGGTTACGCCGCCCAACATTCAACCGTTGGACATGCAGGACGACACCAAATCGTCGTCCGAGGGCAGCTGTTCGACGTGCGAGTCGGAGAGCGAACAGGAACTGGACGGTCACGGTGAAGAGCAGGAGATTTTCATCGACTTTAAGCCACGCGTCTCACCCGTCCCGTCGCCCGGGGCAGTTAAGAAGAAAAAGCTTCAAAAGGCTCAGTCCGAAGGTGAGCTGGCACACGCCGAACGGCGGAAGACCAGCACGGGAGACGGCGATGGTGGTAGTTCGACTGTTCCTACCGCAAGTGACGATGAGGGAAGGTCTACGATGCGAGAGCAAAGTGTACCGCAGCTACCAACGCCAGACTATCGCGATGCAAGTGAAAGTTCCGTTGCCGACGATGAGCCACAGCAGGTGATGGCAGATCGGCGAAAGGAAAACTTTCGCAAACGGTCGGTTAGCTTGGATCAACCGACAAGCTGCGAGCAGGACGAAGATGATGAGCTACCGGGAGGACCAGCAACCGTCAGGCAACAGACTGTGGAAGATGCGAGGTCTCACGGACACGTTACTCAGCGAATGTCGTCCAGGTCTAGGTCGATTGGAGCTGCGATAGGGTCGCGTCATCTTTCGGCACCACCATCACCCCAGAAGGAGGATCAGTCGGCTTCGACCGGTAAGCTGCACCGGGAGGTTTCTCCGTTCCATTCGTCGGATTCGTTGGCGAATGATGTTACGCGCGATACATCGGATGGAAATTGGAACGAGTCGCAGGCCACGATTATGACTACAAGGTGAATTTGAACTCTACGTCGGTGTAAATTCTGTTTGGTGAAATTCGTGTTTTCTTCTTGATAGCTTAACTGATAACGGGAAGCTCACTCCATCTTCTAGAAGGAAGAACCTGTTGCTACAGCATCAGCAACGCAGTTCCATGGATACGGATGCACTGGACATGGAAGATATCGCTGATCAGGTAAGCCGCGATTTTGTTTCACTGATGTCATATCATGGACCCCTGATACTGAATCCTGGATAACGCATTTTGGGTTCAAAATTTCTTCATTTGATTGTGGACTCAATAAATATTTTCTACATTTCATTCTATATTATATTCGTTTTTCTCTTCTTCGTTCTTTACTTTGTTCAATTTTTTATTTTTTACCCAGTTCTTTTTCTACTACATCTAGGACCTTTGGTTTTTTCATTTCATAATTTGTTTAAATAATTTATCTTTTTTATGTTTTCTTTACTATAATGTTATCTTTCCTTCTCATTTTTTTGTAAATTTAAATTGTATGATATACCTTTTGCATTTTAACAGTTTTTTTTATTGCTTTCCGCTGCAACGCTTTGTCCACGTACGAAGTATAAAATTTCAAACTATACTGATTGATCTTTGACTTTAATCACAAATTTCCTTAATTTATCTACCAAAAAATCACATCGAAAATCAGTTTTCGTTTCGTTTTTCCTTCGGCGAAAAACGAAACGAGTTTGGCACGTACCTTTCCGGCAGGAAATTCAATCCCTCAGTAAAATATCCTTTTTCTCACTAAAGTGTTGATTAACATAAAAAAAACTGCCCCAAAACACAAGGTTCAAGATCAATTTTAAACAATTTTCTCTGTATCTGATCAACCCCCTTGTTAGGCAATACGGCCTGTCCATTCTTTAAGACTAAAAAATAAAACAACTCTCCGCTTTGATTTTGTTACTTCCTTTCCGTTTCGTAGAAGCAATTCCACCGGAAGCAAGTGAAGATACTTTTTTTGTCTGCTTTCTGTTAACCGAACGAGCGTGCGCGCGCGCGCGAAGCAAACACTTTATTAATTAATAATTTCTACACCTCGCCGACGGTTACTTCAAAACCATTTCAATGCCCTCTTCATGCTGGCATTTATCAGCAGCAAGATTGAATTCGGCGAAAAAGGTTCACTACAGCGTGTACCCCGGAGGCACCGTTTTGTGCCACTCTCGAATTGTTTACATCCAGTTTCGAACTTTGGTTCGGTGAAAGCAATGGGATAAGCTCAGCATGAAATGTGCACTGAGGACGTAGGCACACCATAAATCAACCACCATCGATGCAAAGGTTTCCATCCGATCAAACAAACGAACCGAAATCTCTCAGCCATCGTTTCGATGGAAATTTGACATCGAATTTGAAGCTTAACTAATACAATCGCTGGGCGCTAGTTTTTGGATAAGCTGAAAATTGAATTGTGTATTTTATGAAAATAGAACCACACCAGGCCATTCGATCTATTTCACCGAACATGGTTTACCGAATCGAATATTTTAAATTTGAATTGAATTGCATATTCCAGCACAAAGCAGTCTTGGCAGTTAGATTTAGCTAGATAACAGCATGCATCGCTCCGTTCATCGACGGTACAGTTTAATTAAATTCGCATACGTAATCCAGCTCGGGTGGAGATGAGATACCATGCACATTGGCCTTTGTTTGCCGAAACATAAAAGTCAAAAAAACGAGACATACTACTAACCGAAAACAAGCTCGATTTCTAACCTAGAACGACAGCTGAATTGCATTGCTGCAGTTTGCAGTCGTTAGCCACAAGAAACAAACCAGAGCAGATGATTTAATTTTATGTTACGCCAAAACCGGCTCTGCTGCAATGCTTCGGCAAAGTCCCTCTGGTTTTCCCAAACAAAGCATTAAAAAATGCTGCATCACTTGGGTGGAGCTTTCACGTTTTCCCATTTCAACGTACCCTTTTCCATCGTGGTTGATTTTATTTACTTTCGACCCACTCTCCGTTATTCCGTAAAGGATTAAACAGCCGATGGACTGATTTTCAAGCTGCTGCATTTTTTTAACACTTTGTTTGTCTCTCCACCATTCGCAGCCATTACCACCGTTGCCTGTAACCGTTGCCAGCACTGCACTGCAGACAAACCTCGTCTCGACGCCCTGCACCCTCGGCAGCCATCAGCAGCAACCGAACGGGACGGCGATTCAGCCGACCGGTATTGTAAAGCCCACGACCCCATCGATCGCCGTCATCCCGTCGCCAAGCATGGAACGTGAGGAACGTGACCTGCAGTGGCAAAAAACGGCAACCCTGCGGCGTCCGTCGCGTCCCCTATCGCCGACCAAGCGTGCGGCACGGAACGAACAGTTGCAGCAGAAACAGCAAAAGTTGCAGAAAATCGAACCATTAATCCATCGGTAAGCATGGGTTAAGTCAAAAGAGCTGTTTTGTGTCAATTGAATCTACATTTGTTTGTTATATTTATGGTTAATTTTATAATTCATGAACAGATTCAAATGAGCTTAAAACTAAATTCAATTCAATTCATGGTGCCAACTGCGCCGAGTGCATACTTTTAGGCGTTTTTAAGAATTCAATGCTAGTGATAGACTTCAATTTGCAATGAGTTAGTTCTTGATTATAGAAATATTATGTTGTGCTCAAATGTTAATACTCAAGATAGTTAAAAATAAAATTGTCTTCTCTTTCTCCCTCAACTCAGATCTTCCGACCCTAGCGATCGAACTAACAAACCCGACTCAAGTCCAACATCCTCCATCGCTCCCGGAAGTGGTGGCCCAACGACACCTCAACAGTCTCTTCCTGCCTCCGCCAAACTTCCCCACCATCATCCAATGACGGCCACCACTCCGGTAGCTGCCCGTTTCACCAAAGGTTCGCCCGGTAATGGTGTCGATCTGCTCAAGGATCATCCGGTTCTCTGTCAGGATCCCGCTTCCAGTGGCGGTGGTGGTGGTGGTGGGGGTGGTGCTGTATCAGAAGGCAGCACTACCGAGGACTACGTGACGTGCACCGACAACTCGAAGCGTGGTGTTTCGGGAGCTAAAGGTACATACAAAACGATCCACGCCACTAGACCGACCAAGCAAGTAACAACAGGTTCGAAATGTCCGATTCTTACACACTCGCACGCACTGTTCGTTATTGTCATCCCTTTATTTTTTTCATTTTTTATGTTGCTCCAACTGTTGTTTCGTTCCATATATGTTCATATATAAACCATCTCCCTTTGGCTGTAATATGTATATGTGTTCGTAATATGTATAATGTTTTGCAACAACCTGTTCGTTTACCCGATGTTTTATTGTTCCACCAAACGATGTCGATACGGTCAACAAATTTCCAATTTTTTCCCTCGTCAATTAACATTGCGAGCATGTGAACAACAAGCATAGGCTGTAAATGAAGCCCTAAAGTAGCAAAACACAGTAACATGCTTTACCTTTTAATTAAACTTTTTCTCGTTCTATAAAAAATAAACACATAATTATGACCCTAGCCGGGGATGCTGGTTAAGTTTAAAATAATGACTTTAATGGCTTTATTTGACACCTGAACCTGAACGACCCAGCATGTTTTTTTTATTTTACAGTGCTCATGCACATACACAGACGATAGACAATAAATAAAAGTTAATTATTTCAACACATGATGCCGCGCAATATGGACGATTTGGTACGTGGCAATGATATTAATTATTGGAAACGTATAAATTTAAAGTGATTCGTAGTGAAATACTGTTCTTAACTGTGTTTAACCGAAACGAAACTCATAATTTGATTTAAAGTGCGGATATCTGAATGAAAAAATGGCGTAATTTTTATGCTTCTAATATAAAAAAAATAGTTTTGTTTATTATTCCATGCCAACGAGTATGCTATTTATATCACACGTGGACTGGAAATGTTAAAAAATATTTGCTGATTCGAAAGTTTGGATGGCTAAACAACACATTTTCATGATTTTTGTGGTAAAATGAACGAATTTTCGAATGTTTACCTGAAAGTATTTATTTATTAATAAGTATGACGGCACGTCGCCATATTAAGCCTGAAAATATGCAATTCGAATAACAAATGTAGATGAAAATGTCATTATTGCATAGCCAAGTACACTCACTCAACCGTTATACATATTTGTCGTCCACTAATGCTTATATTATTCACATTTTAGAATCAAAACACAGTTGAACCCCTATCCTTTAAACAAACCAATGCTAGGTGCTGTCACGACCAAACATAGAACCCCATGCAATAGGGAAATATTTATCTGAGGGCGAAATAAAAAACAATCTTCATTACCCTTTTATCGTGTTACTGTTAATTGTCATCTGTCGATTTAATATTCATCAATCATCGTTTGTGCTTTTCCAGTCAGTTTGCATAGTCCAATTTATGTTCCCTTTAATGTGCTTTCAATAATTATCGCTCAAATCAACCATTCCGCTTCATCGACGGTTTGATCCCAGGGTTCTTATCAATTCGTTTTGATCAATCAAACATGCTTTTAGAGCCATCAATAAGCAAATAAAGAATATCTTTCCCTATACCTAGTACAAATTTGAAGGGTAAACAACCTCTTACCGAGCTTTATGTTGTTCCTCCACGTCCCAAATGAAACCAAGCTGCTTAATGTTTGCAAGGAGCTTTTGAAGGAAGTTAAATTTTGTTCGTTTACAGCTGCTAATTTGCTTTTCCCTTCCCTGAAACTCTCCTTTCACTCGAAGGAAGCTTATTGCTGGTAGACGTTACAACCATTATACTCCTATCGCGCTGGTAAACATAAATGTTTCATCTTTCGTTTGTTATGAACTACAGCCACCACACAGGACGGATCATCGTTCGAGAGTGCGTCCTCCATCTACAGCCTTGCACGGGTCGATGCCGTGTGCGAAGAGACACCACCGATCGAGGAAAAATCCGTCTCACCTCAGATTCCACCGCCACCCATCCCCAAGCCCTCTCCGACGCACTCCGTCAGCAGCAGTTCGAGCGATAGTTTCAGCGTTAGCAAGAAGAGTTCACCGTCAAGACCCGCCCTACCGAAAGCGATCGCTGGTAAGGTGAAAACTTCCAAGCCACAATCTCTGTCGGACGATGAACGGAGCGAAAAGCGCTACTCTTCGTCGCACGATGAGAAAGAGGCCGTCCCCAAGGTTCCGTACTCTGGCTCAGCAACCGGAACTATTGCCCGGAGCGCTCGGCGGGGTCGCGACTGGAACGAGGAAGAACGGCGAAGGAAAAAGAGCACGTTTAAGCTGGAGTTTGACAAGGATTCGATCAAAACCTACACCACACCGATGCTCCGTCAGCCGAGTCCAGGTTTTAAGAAGCTTTCGCCAGAGGATAAGAGTGCGCTTAATGTGTTGGATGGGGCGAGTCCTAGTAGCAAACAGAAACGTTTCCGACAGAAAACTCGGAAGTCTCCACGTGCTCGTAGTGCGGTTCCGGAAGAGACAGGTACGGTTGGTGCGGTTGGTACGTCTGGAACTCTACCACGGCGTAGTAAGACACCTCTGGTACGATCCCCTGAGAAGCCGACCACAACGACTACGACTACTACAACGGCAGTGGTCCTAGCGACACCTCAACCGACCATTGTTACTCCCAGCTCGAAGCTTAGTCCCTCGCAGTACTACTCTCAGATCCGTAGTCCACCCACGCAATCACCTCGCAAGCAGAAGATATCGCCCGAGAAGCGTCTGCAGGCGATCTCCACTGAATCACTCCGATCGGTATCACCTGGTTCGGATTCGGTGTTTTATAGTGAAGCAGACGCATTATCTCACTGCGAGCAACAGGTAACATTCACGCTTAGGAACTATTTATTCTCAGCAATAATTGCCCTTTTGTTCAATTCCGAATCCACATCAGGTTCACTGTTCGCACTGTGGCAAGGAAGTCGAGGTGGCAAATCTTCCGGGCGAATCCGAGGAGTCCATCCTGACGCTCGACTCTACGGATAACGATCGGCCAGACATTGTACAACCACCGGAGGGGTTCGCTGATTCACCCGACTGTGCCAAAACTCCGCACCACACCACGCGACTCTACAAGAAGATGGACAAACGATTTCGCTCCGAAGATCGACACGTCGATCGGCGACACTTCAAGAGCCGGCAGGAGTACCGGGCCAAGGTAAGCGGTTAGTGACCATCTCTGCCGTTGTTGTGTGCTCTGGATAGTTGTGTGAGTGTATGTGTGCGGGGGGAGGAGTATCATTCTCGTTTGTG
The DNA here is from genome assembly GCF_943734695.1 of Anopheles maculipalpis. Lineage (NCBI taxonomy): Eukaryota > Metazoa > Arthropoda > Insecta > Diptera > Culicidae > Anopheles > Anopheles maculipalpis. The sequence goes on from NC_064872.1 coordinate 7,026,421, forward strand.
AATGCTAATGAAAGTAGAGTAAAAGTATGCAAGCTGTGTGACAAAACACCTTCTTCAACAGAGTATTTGTCACTTTTAGATGTCTAGTGGTGTATTTAGGAGGATTTTAAGAGATAACTTTTGTCCCATTTGTGAGTGTATAGCGATGCATTAGTCTCCTTATAAAGATCGCTATGATTAAAAATAATCGTTCCAGAGCGAAGAACGTAGCAAGGAGGAGATCGAACAGAATAATCTACGCCCAGCCGGATCTTCGCCCTGTGTAGCACCGGCCGGCCAAGCATACATCGACACCACATCCGAGCCAGAGCAGGGCATCTATCATGGGAACTACAAGGCTGGCCTTTGGATCTGTATTGCCGATCGTGACGTCTGGAGACGACACGAGCTACCGGACGGGAGCTTCGATCGTTCGAAAGATGCCACACTCGAGCGCCGTGGATCGACGGATTCGGAGCGAGACTTTCGTAAGAAATATCAAGCCATTACGCATCGGTTAGTGCACCGGAAGTCATGCGTTGAGATGTACCGACGGCAAAATAGTAACAGTTTCGGTAAGTTTAGACTCTAGCAGGCCTATGCTCTGCAGTTAGAAGACCGTTAACCGTCAAACGCTTTTCCCATCCAGACACCGATAAGACGGTGGTCGTATGCAGAAAGTCCGGAGAGTTCGGATTTCGTATACACGGCTCGAAGCCGGTCGTTGTGTCCGCAATCGAACCGGACACACCGGCGGAAACGTCGGGCCTAGAGGTAGGTGATATTGTACTGTCGGTCAACGGTATATCGGTGATCGACAAAAGTCACTCGGAGGTTGTGAAAATTGCCCACGCTGGCAGCGATACGCTCGAGTTGGAGGTAAGTCAGGGAGGCAAATCTGCACAAAATGAACGCAATATAAGCAATTTGTATTTGTAACAGGTTGCTCGTACGATTGGGGTGCTATCCCCATTGGAAGATGGATCCTCGCATCCCTCGATCTATACCGGGTTCCTGTGGCGGTACTGTGCCAGCGGTGGTAAATGGGTTCGACGATGGTTCTCGCTTCGTCCAGACCATTGCCTATACTATTATAAATCT